>NC_141161.1:89340656-90540656 GCF_053477565.2 Lygodium microphyllum | reverse complement strand
CACTTGTGTTTTGCCGAAAATCTGGAGCCCCATGGAGAAGAAAGTGCAGAGGTAAGTAGAATGCTCAAAACCCTAATTACTCTCAGCAGGAAGCTTCAATGGAGACAAAAATTCAAGAGTATAGAGAAGAGAGAGAAAGTGGTATGTTGCTCAACTTTTGGGTCAAATTGATTTCGTGAGAGGGAAAAAAAATAAAATTGAAAATTCTCCAAAAAAGGGGAGAAATACGAGGTGAGAGAAACTCCAATTTTGTGTACTATTCATTCTCCCTTTTTTTAAATCCCCCACTACCCCATTTTTTAATAAAAAACCCAAGATTTAGAGAGAGAAGATTCACCCTCCATGGATGTCAACATCTAGCCTTCTTATTGGACAATCCAAAAGGCCCACATCTTAACTATATTATTTTGAAGGGTCCATTTGTGAGTTCATTTTTTTCCTAATGGATAGAGCTTTGATGAACCTTAATGAAGAAGCATGCCCCTTTCAACTCATCCAGCAAGTCACCAATCCATGGGATTGGGCAGGAGTTCGTAACTGTGATTTTGTTTATGTCCCTATAGTTAATATACATGAAAAAAAAACATCTTTCTTCTTGACTAACAGGATGGGAGATGCATAAGGAAAAGAACTCGGTTCAATAAAACCCATCTCAAGTAACTCCTTGACTGGCTTTGCAACTTCTTCACATTCAACTTGGAGACTCTATAAGGTGGCTTGTTCACTAGCTTGGAATGGGGCTCAAAATCAAGTGGTTGGTCCACTTGCCTCTTAGGGGAAAGGACTATAGGCATCTAAAATAAATCACTATACTCCTCAAGTAAAGCCTACAAGGATAAATCCTTAGCTACTTTGGAGGGCAGATTTGAATTTTTTTTATTCAAGTGCAAAACAAAGATTTTTAAGCATTTCTTAAACTCTTATTTAAGTTGCTTTGCTATAATTAGCTGAAAATCAACATTATCATGAACTCCCTCTAAGCAAATAAGTTTTCCATACATCATAAACTCTATGTAGAGCTAAGAGAAATTCATAGCAATTTCCCCAAATTATTTTAGCCAATCATAACCCAAAACAATATCAATGGGACTCATGTCTAATGTGATTAGTTCAACCAATGCCACATAATTCTCAATCAAGCATAGGGAAGATTTGGAATATACATGTGTATTGATTTTTTACTCACTATTTGCTACTTGAACTTTCAGGGGGTATTGTAATTCCATAGGGGTGTATTTTAATCAGTCAATGGATGATTTATTGACAAAACTATGGGTACTACTACTATCCATGAAGATAAACACATGCTTTCCATTAATATTTCCTTGAATGCACAGGGTGCTGGGGCTCCTAAAACTAGTCCAAGAATCCAAGGAGACGAAGTAAAGGGAGGTGGTAGTCAAGGGAGATGTCAAATGAAGAGCATGGGATGGGCAACCACCTTCGGGTCATAGAACTACTCTTGGTCCAAATCCATAGCATACTCTTCATTTTTAGCAGGTAATTCTTTCTCATCATGTGGGTATTTTGGGGTTGTTATTAGGCGTGCGATTGGCTCTAAAACCACCCCCATATGGGGCTAATCTAAGTGGGCACAAAGCTACCTATAACCTTGCTGAAAACTCTCATTTTTATGGTACTTTCTTGCATATCTTTTAGTTAATTCAATTACATCAAATAGGGTAGTAGGCTTTTGAGCCATGACATTAGTCGATAAGCTTGGCTCAACTTCTAAATGTACTTGTGCAATTTGGCATCATCATTAAGGCTCTCCACATAAATGGTCAAGTTTATAAACCGACTTGTGTACTCTTCTATAGTGAGATTGCATTGTCAAGGGTGTGTCAAGAGTGTAACATTGCTTGCCAACCACTCTTTTTCCATGGGGGATACAAATACTTGAACCATATACATTTTAAAGTCTTCTAATCAATAAACTAATGATTCTCTTGATTGATATAGTGCCACCATGTGCAGAAAAATCCTTCCAAGTGGAGAGATGAAAAGATAATTTTTTGATCATGTGCGCGAGGGTAAATATTGAAGTAGGATTCTAATTTGGAGGTCCATTCTTCCAAATCTGATAATGATGGGGACTATCCATTGTACTTAGTAAGAAGGATCTTGTCATGGAGATCATTAGGACCTTGCTGCCGATGGAAACCTTGATTTTCATACATACCATGATGTCCGTACATACTTTTCTATCCATACATACCATGTTATGCATTTATCCTATGCTGCCAATTATAGCCATGTTTTCCACTATTGCCATGCGATTCATTATTACTATGATGGCCATTAATACATTTTCCATGATGGGGCTAAGCCATATAAGTTCAATTGGGGCTCCTAGGAAGAGTTGGGGAGCTTTTACCAATGATGGGTGAGGGGTCTCACCAGAGGGTTGGCTACATGGATGATAAGGGAGCTCAAAAGAGGCTCGTCGTTAGCATGAGAGGGTTCACCAACTTTATAGGTGAAAGGGGGAATACCCTTGGATCCAAGAATGCCCTATGGACCATATAGTGGCTCTAGTGGTGAAGGCCGTCAACACTCGTGCTTGGACTCATTTGCCTTTTCTTTGATGGAAGAGGTAGCTAACTGACCTACAAGAGTGGTAAGTTGCTATCTTAGGTTTGTTGAGTCTTAGTAGATTTTGAGAGGGCCATTTTCTCAATTGCTTCATCAAATTTTGACAACATCTGGTTATGGTTGGCAACCATGTCATTATGCCTCTCCATGTGATGAAGTTCATGCTGACATAGCTATGGTTGAGCACGCTATATGGATCCATATCTAGCACTTCCTCATACATATCACCATGATAATCTAATGCCAAGCTAGGTTCATCATTCATTGAGGTCCTAGAGTCCCTAATCTCCCTCTAGACCTCTTCGTGGGCCTTACTTTTGCCTTCTTGACCAACCATTTAGATGCAGTTCATAGGACTCACTGTTAGTAGTAAATGGGGTGTAACTTTTAGTGGAAAACTTTGATCGGTGAGATTTTTAATTCAAATCAAAGGGGAGGAAGCCCTCTTTGACATGAGCTATTAATATTTTTGACAAAAAATTATCAGATAATTCTAAAATCATATTTTTGTGCATGTCCTTTTTTGCACCTTGTCCACTATGACCTTTGTGCACAAAAATGACCATAACTTCTAGATTATATCTCTGATTGGGGAGATTTTGTATTCAAACTGAGGGGATGAAGTTCTCTTTAAGATGAGCTTTAGGGTTTAGTCTTAGGTATAATACATGATTTTCTATAATTGAATCTCTATGACTATCCCTCAATGACTATGGTTAAAACATTGTTTGTCCCATTTCCCAATTGCACTATATGAATGGCTCATGGGATGATGGGCCTGAGCATCATCATGAGCAACATCCTAGGCATACTCAGCATAATTCTAAGTATATTTATATGTCTATTTTCTCTATCATCACTACATAAGTGGATCTTAGCGCCACACATTTTTGTGACAACATACATGTCAAGTGTCATACATGGGTACCATGATCACTGACATGTTTCCAAGTGGGGGTATTTCATTGGAAATTGAGTGGCCATGGATTGTACCTACACTTTCATACAAATATCAAGCTCCAGATCACCAAAAGGTGGACAAAGTTCCCCTGGGTTGGTTGTGCACCCCTTTAGGGTCTAAAGTGAGGAAGGGTTACCTCTCTTTTGGCTTATCACCTCACCTAGCATCGACCCTTTACTTGAGTCAAAGTATATATGGTAGGAATTTCTAATAAAGCAACCAACATGAAGTGTATTGGAATGTAAGCATTAGGTCCTTTCACAAGATACAAGAAGAAAACAAGAGCTTGGGTAGGACTTATCTTGGTAGTCTTGTGACTCATTGACTACTACTTACCCTTTTACAATGGCTTACTATCTAGTTGGGATTAATCCAAGGCACACATGATCAAGTAAGAATTAATATCAGCAAAAGAAAATGATTGAGAGTTAATCATGATGTATTGGAAGGCAAATGGGTGACTAATTTTAGGTGGCTAACATGCATACAATGAAGGATTTAACTAAGAGAGTATATGCAATTGTAATCCCTCCAACAAAAGGAATTAAGCTCACTAAGTGGATTAAAATGAGAGATGAATATTGGATTGACATATGTCTTCAATGTTTGGGGAAGATAGATGAAGCACGACCCACCATGATGCCAATTTCTCCATCAAGTAAGCCCAGTTGATTAGAGCACTCCAATAGATGAAGCTTCAAGGATTTGAAACTTTCACTGATGGTGGAGACTCTTGTGCTTGTGCTTGAGCTTAATCTTCAGTGGAAAGCTTCAAAGGAAGCTTTAATGGCTATCCACAAGATTCATTCGCATGTTGGGCTTCATGTCCGCAATCTAGGGAAGAGGGGTCAAAAGAGACTGAAGGATCTCTTGAGAACTGAATTTGCAGAAATTGGGGGCTGCTTTGAAAGCTTACGCTGAAATTTAATGGCTACTCAAGGCAAGGTATAGCAATGAACTAAGGTTTGCAAATATTGAGAAATGAGGGCCAAGACGACCTGATCAAGGCAGTGAAGGGGACGGCCAAAGCCATGGAAAAGCATTAGGGAGGCTAATCAGAGCTGGGAAGGAGCAAAAAGAGAGCAGGAGTAGCAATACAATTTGCATCTCAAATTGTGGGCTACTCTTTTATGGAATCTGCAAAGTTGATCTCACCCAGCCTATGTAGTGCTCTAGGAATGCAAGGGATGAAGATGGAGTGGTGGTTGATGTCTTAGAGGGAAGCAAATGAGATGAGATCTTGAAGTTTCTTGTGGATGGTAGCCATGGCAACTTGTAGGAGAAGTGAGAGAAGGGGGCTGGGACAAAAAGTAATTGAGATTTTTACCCTCTTCTAACTTCTAAGTCTTCAACTTTGGTCTTGGAACCCCTAAAAGTTGCAAGAAAATAAGTGATGACCTATTAAGTTAACCATTTTACCTCCAGATATGTTTGAGTCCTGAGCCATTGCTCGTGCTTGCTCCAAATAACTGTAACTAACTATGGTTCTTCCTATTGTACCTATACTTGTGACCTAAGTAACTAAGGTTTCAAATTTGAAAAGGGAACTAGATGGAGAAAGAGGAAAGGAGAAAATGACTAAATTATGATGCTCTAATACCACTTGTAATCAATGAAGTTGAGAGGAGAGAGGAGAATGAGCTAAAGAGAGAGAAAGAGAGAAGGAAGAAGAAGAAAAAAGACTAGAATAGAGAAAGATTGACAAGAAAGAGGGGAGAAAGAAGCAGAAAGCCATGGAAGCTAGAGATGAAGGTGAAGAGCTAGTTATTGATAATATCTAGATGCCATAAACTAGGTCTCTTACACCTTATATACCTTGGTCATCAATGTGACTAGGTATCCAACCCCTAGTTTTCATGTATCCCGCTTGCTACACATTTTACCTTTGGCTAGTTTTTTTAATAGAAAAAAATATATTAGAATCTATATACTATAAATAATTTATATTTCAACATAAGAAGCATCAATACTTACCTAATCCTTGAATGCTAGGAAGAAATCTTTTAACACATTTATAGATTGGATTGTGGATAATCACAAGTGACTTCATCCTGTGAAAAACAAATGAGGTGCTTTGTTATCGCCTCTTGTATTCTCATATATTTTTTTGCAAATAAAAGTATTTTCTTATTATTTAAAATATTGGACTATAAAATAAGATAAAAATATTGAACAAAAACACTTATGAGTTCAATTCATTGATCATCTCATCTAAGGAGAGTTCCTTTGCTATTACCCTAGATAAGGTGGATATAAGCACCCTCTCATCCTTCATGCCTTGAAGAGAGCACCATGGTAATAACTTCCTATCATCAGCAAGGTCTTCAATGGGCACATATAACTTCTTAGACTTTGCCTTCAAAATTATGTTTGCATCATCTAGAGCCTTCTTTAATTTCTAATCTTTTAATTGCTTATCTTCCCACATGCGAAAGATTTCTCTTGTAAATCCAAAATTTGGCTATCCTAAATGCAAGTTGAAACATTGGATCATACTTACAGAAACCCTCTACCTTTGAGTTTTCATCAATTGCCATACCAACCTCTAATAAGTTAAGTCTTCTAAGATTCATGTCTACCTTCTTATACTTTTGTGTATACTCCTCATATTCTACATGCAAAAATCTATCTTCTTAATGAATGACATTTTTGTCCCGAAAGCATTATCACTATTATGATCTGAAGAAGCTAAAAGCTTCACTTCTTTAAAACTCAATGTTTCATACACTTTACACTCAATATATTTAAAGTGATATGTATGATGATGCTCTTCTAGAAGCTATCTTGTTGCTTCAATTGAGTTGTGAGCCACCTATGACATAATAGTCATTAATCTCTGTTGTGGGCATGTCAAAGTTTTCTTTTTATGGACACTAGTAAGGATTCGCCATAACCACCAGAGGAAGGATTGTAGTATAATGATTCATTTTCATTTTTCTCTTCAAGTTACTAACATGTCCTTTGATGGATTCTCGCAGCACTAATGGTCTAAACCCTATACTCTCATCTATGGGGGCACAATGTATTTTCTTGACTGGAAGGGAGATTAAATTATCTTTGACAAGATTATGTTATTTTATATATCTCCTGAGAATATTTTGTTCTGAAGGTAAGATACTTGATTCAATCTTCCCACATCACATTATGAGTTCCTCTCCTCCAATAGTTGACTCATCCCTGAACTCCTTACAATCAACACTTGTACTTGGCTCATGTTCCACCTATTTCTTAGATTTCTTTTGTGATCTTTTCTTTGATGGGGATATTGGACCTTGTGGACTCCTCTCCTTTTGTATAGGGATATTACCTTCTCTCTCATTAGTCTTGATTTTTGTAGGATGAGAGGTCTCTTTGGCTTGAATAGATTTTTGAGATGCAGGTATAACATGTGATGGCATTATTTCCTTGGATTAAAGAAGACAATGCCACAATAAAATTTTCTTCTTGTTGAATTTCATCTCTCAAAGGCCCTATACTACACTGAGTTCTAACTAATTTCTTTTTATCCAAGCCAAAATATTAGACCATTGAACCATTGGAAACTTTCAAGTAAACCATGGAGCTATTTGGATCTACATAATTACATGACATAACCTTCCCAAAATGCTTTGGCTTGTCAATTAATAGCATCTTCGATCCAGGATTTCTTGCAAGGTAAAAAAATTACCATATTAGAGAGTTTGGGAATCTCCCAAGTTCCACTTGCAAATAAAGAGTAAACATTTGACCAAGTGGCTAAATCTGAACCCCATATTTAAGAGTGGGACTTGGGGGGATTGCTTATATAGTATCTAGGGAAATTTTCACCTTCAAGGGGATAAGATTTGACCATGTGTCCAAATATTAATCACATTAGGAATCTCCAAACTTTATGAAAATTTCCAAATTCATGAATATGTGGTTAAAATGAGATTTTCTTGGAAAGGATATAGTAAGCACCATTCATGATTAGGATACTGTTGCATGATATCCTTTGTTGAAGGCCCTTTAGCTCTGGAAGAAGAGGTACCCTAGCTTATTGTGGCTTCTCAATAAATTAGACAATTTTCTTTTTTTGAGGTCACATTGGCTCCTTCTCAGTACTGGAACTATAATTTGATATCAAAGAGTCAGATTCAAAATCTATAGTTTTACGTATTTGTGGCTCCTATTGAAGTTTTCATTTTATATATGAGGACTTTAATGTTAGTGAAGGTTGTTGTTGAAACGGTCAATCCTCATGTCCTTCATTATTCTTCTGCCTTGATGTTTGTGTGGTCTTACTTTGTTCAATAGAAGCACCACCTAGAATTAATGCTCTCTTGCCAAGGGTTTGATACTTTAGTGGCTTACCCAATTTGCCACCGGGGTCTCTCTTGCAACCTTTCTTAACTTGAACTTTGCTACTCTTATTTGTCATAGTAGTGGGGGAAGGAGAATTAAATCAACTAGAGGTATCCCTTTCAAGAGTATACTCCCATGTCTTCTTCGACTTCTTGCTACTCTCTTCCATAGTCTTGTCCATGATAGAAATGACAAAAAGAGAAAGAATTTAGTGAAAATTTATGCTTAAAGTTTGAGCTAGTTGATAAAAATCAACAACAAGATGTAAGAATTATTACATAAGATATATTAAACATGATGAATTTAATACAAACTTGAAGAAACATCTAACAAACTTAATTCATTCTATCAAGTACCTAACTAATACAAAGTAAAATATGAACTCATAGGAAAGAGGATTAACTTTAGATGGAAATAGGAGCATAGAAATTGGCTATTTGATTCAATGCATAAAATATTAGTGAGAAATCCCATAGTATCTAATGTCAATTTATTCATTCTAAGGAGTTCAAGTACTTTCATTTAAGCTAGCCACTCGATGCACTACATCAAGTTGAAAAAGGAATCATATAAAAAACACAATACTAAAATTTAAAAAGTTGCAAGCTACATCTTAAGAAATGCAAACTGACTAGAAACTTCAAGTCTTACATTATGTTTGTGGGAAAGTTTACTCAAAATATATACCAAGTTGATGTGTTGCTTCAATTGGACGATAAAAGTGTCAAAATTTACCACAAAGCTTGATGTACTTTATGAAGTCAACACAACATTTGTAAAAACTTGATGCATTATATCAAATGGAGAATAAAATTATAGAAAAATAGAATCCAAGTTGATGCAATACATCAAGTTGATATAATATTTACTCAAAATTCAAACCAATGTGATAGAATAGATCAATTAAAGAATAAAAGTATCACTAAATACAATATAATTGATATGTCATATTAAGTAGGTGTCAAACTCATATACTAAAAAGCCTAACAAATTGATGCATTATTTCATTTGAATAAAAATTTTAATGAAAAGTAAAAGATAAAATTATCCCAAATTACAATATAAACTTGATGTAAGGTGTTTCAAATAGAAGTAAACAATTGAAAAAAAAATTGCCACTTGTTGCACTACATCAAGTTGGTATCCGATCTATAAAGTTATTATATCAAGTTAATACACTACATTTGTTGAGAACTAAAATGTAACAAAATATAAAAAACCTTGATGCATTGCATCAACTTAGTATAGATTTAAAACCAAAAAAATACCAACTTGACGCATCAAGTTAGTATAAAATTTACCACAAATTCACACTAAGTTGATGTAGTGTAGTAAGAAGAGAATGAAGTACTACAATTATTAGCCCCACTTCACACCTTGCATCAAAGCTTATATAGATTTAAAATATAAAATCACACTAGTATAAACTTAAAACAAAATATCATACTGACTTGATGCAATGCATCAACTTGGTATAAAATTTACAACAAATTCATACCAACTTAATGTAGTGCATAAAGATGAGAATGAACAGTCATGACTTTTAGCACCACCTAATGCATTGTATCATGTGGATGAAATTTTTGTCACAATTTCCAATCCCTGTTGATGCATTACACCAAGTGGATAATGAAAATCACATGAATCAGAATATCACTTGATGTACAATATAAAATGCCATTGTAAAAATGACAATTATAAAGGAAACTTGATGCAACAACTACTATGAAGCTAGATTAGAAATCTAATTTAAAATTTTCAATATTTTATAAGATATAATATATTATACAAGAAAATTTTAATTATTTTGATAATTCTTGAATATGCAATGACTACTCCATTAGATAATTTTTTTAGAAACAAAATATCTAATCATTAGAAATATATGTAATTATAACTATACTTTTTAAAATTTATTGACATCCAACTTGAAAATTTACAAGAAAAGTACAAATAACTAAAGCTAAAAAAACGTGTGTATCTCATTCCAAGCTCTTGTGTTTGGTGCTTTGCTCTAGGTTGTCTATGTCCTTTGCTCTATAACAATAGGACACATTATAGTGAAATAATCTCACAAGAAGTAACTTATTTGAAATACTCCCTTAAACCAATCCAACGATAAATAGTAGAGAGATTGTCTTGAATAATCAAGGCTACATTGATAAAAAATAGATCAAAAACTTCAAAACAATGCTAATGTAAGATCAATAATATACAAGCTTTGAAATTATCATGTCCGTGAGCACAATTATTTGTATACGGACCATGATCATGGTCATCAATATCATCAAAAGGATCATAACCATCATAGTCCACAATCATAATAGTTGTATTAGCATAATCAGCCTTGAACTTGTTTGCCAATTTCATAATGAAATGGTCATCAAAATCTAAACCATGGAAAAGAAGAAGGCTAAGACTTGACGATGACCATAATCCTATTGATGAAGGTAGAAACAATTATTCTTATTCTAATTTGGATACTCAATAAATCTAGAAGCACTTGGATTATAGGTAGATCATAGGTAGCAAAGGCATGATAGAAGTGATACGAAATAATACCAAGGTAGGGAATAAAGTGTACCTACAATACTGCAAGTATATTCATCTCCATAACATTCAACATCTTGAAAGTGATAATGGCATACCCAAGGCAACATCCATCATGATAAACAAAGTGAGAAACTCCATGGATAGTCCACAAGCAAGGTAATAGCTCTTTTAACTTAGCTTGTAAGAATGAGTTGTGGATTGATATAATATATTTGAGAATTGCCATGGTTATTGATTGTAACTATGATGCATTCCAAAGATACCATGGTTATTGAAACGATGATGTCAATAGCTGCGAAGTGAGGTTGACCATGACTATGACTGGGCATGATTATCTTGATGAATTTGAGCATGATGATCTCAGTAATTATAGAAAAGAAGTGTGGGACTTTATACTTACACAATGAATAACCAAACATGCAAGGAAGAGAACTTGATCTAGTGCATTGACTCACTTAAAAAAACTTGCAATTTTAGAGACTTGTCAAAAAACATTTTCTCAAATATGCAAACTTGATACACTGCATCATATTAACTAAAAAAATATGATACTTTTCACTTTTCAAAATTGGTGACAAAAAAGCAAGAAAGAAGAATGAAAAAGAAATTTAAAAAAGTATTTTTATAGAAAATTACATCAAAATATCATCTTTAAACCTCAACAAAATTTGGATTTAGGGATGCTATCCCTAAATACATGGGGGTCTAAAAATTATTGTCACCCCCTAGACCCTCTTTGTGATTGTTGAAAAAATAAATTTAGTCTTTTTAAATAAAATTACATCAAAATATCATTGTTAAATCTAAAAAAAAGTTGGCTTTAAGGATGCTTCCATTAAACCCCCAGGGAGGGGGGCGCTCCAAAATTTATTGCCACCTCTTGAATCCCCTTTGGAGATAATTATAAATAAAGAAGAAAAAGAAAAACTTAGTGAACTAATTTTGGGCTTCGCTACTAGACATTTTGATGCACTATAACAAGATTGAGAGAACGTAGATAGACTAGTTCATAGTAACTTTATGTGCTACAATCAAGTTATTAAAAAATTTTAAAAAAACTTTCTAGGAAAATTAATGTGTTATATCAAGCTTACCCTAAACTTGATACATTTCATCAAGTGTGGAAAATTAAAATGATTCAAAACTAAAGTGAACTTGATGCACTACATCAAAGCTTGATGGGTTATAGCAATTTAAGTGAAAAGTAATAAGATCTCAAGGAGAATTGACCCACTGCATCAAGTAAGGTAAAATAATTATATTAAAATTGAAGTAAGCTTGATGTATGACATGAATTCAACCAAAATATGAGCTAAAATTTAAGAAAATTTGATACATTGATGCATTGCATCAACTTGGTCTTAAAATTAGCAAAGTTTATAAGAACATTGATGAACTAGATCAACTTTTCCAAAAATTTGGTAAAATTTATAAGAAAGTTCATGCATTGTATCAACTTGGGTGAAAAAATCAGCAAAATTTCTAAAAAAGTTAATGCAGTGCATCAACTTGGCTAGAAAATTACCAAACTCTCTATGAACTTGATGCAATGTATCAAGCAGGACAAAAAATGATATAAATATCAAGTAAACTTGTTGCAGTGCATCAAATCATCCAAAATATTAGGTATAATTCCAAGAAACTTGATGCACTACATCAATTTTGTCAAAAATTTAACTAATTTTCCAAGCAACTTGATGCACATAACCTTAGAAACAGTTTAATAAAGTTTTTGTGAAACTTAATGCATTGTACCAATTAAGATGTAAAACTAATACAAAGAGTGGGTAGAATTGATGCATTGCATCAAATCAAATGAAATTTTAAGAAAAACTCTAGGTAACTTAATACACTACATTAAGTTAACTAAATCATTTAACAAAATTCCAAGGAAACTTTATGTAATGCATCAAGTAGGAACAAAACTTGGTACAATATTTGTGTGAGATTAATGAATTACAATGGATTAATAAAAATATTCACAATGATCATAAGCAACTTGATGCATTATATCAAGTGCACCAAACTACTAACATAATTTCTAAGAACCTTATGACACTAAATCAAGTGAAACTGGATATTATAATATACCTCTACTCAAACTTGATATATTGCATCAAATTGATAGAGATATTGACAAGAATTCAATATAATCCATCAAGTTGTCTTTAAGAATTTAGAAGTTTCTTAGAAAATTTATCTAATGCATTAAGTTCTCTATAATATTGCGAAAACTCCCTGAGTAATAAAAAAATATTTATTACCTTCACTATAGTTGACCTAATTTTATCAATCATTATTCTTAATCAAGTCATTACATACATAGAAGGCTTATAAATCGAGCAATTTATATTGCTTACTTGGATATTTTTTGTAAGTTATCATTTCAAATTTGAAATTTTTTAACACTAGCCAAAAATCACTTAAATTGGTATTTTTGGTTATTGTTATTACAAGATTATTGTGCTGGATTTGTGTGTGTTGGTCTTACTCCTTCTACAATGCTCTTCTACTCTAGCTTATTAATCTCTTACTTGCAAATGAGCTAACGAGTTATGCATCTCTTCTTATAAACAAAAATTCCCAAACTTAGCAAGTCCTTAGCCTTAGGACACCTTTACACTGAGTCCTATCTATCTAACCTAACCCTAATCCTAACTATAAACCTAATCCTAATCCTAACCCTAAACCTAACTCTAATACTAACCCTTACCTCAAGCCCTATTCTCATAAAAGACCATTCAACATATATTCCCCTTTACTATGGTCATTGAATTATAGTATTATCCTCAAGTATTACCTTTAATTCTTTTGTTAGATGATGGATCTAGTACTCTATCTTTTGAAACCTTTGAATTGGAGATCCTATCAAGTGCTTGTGGCCTAACCCAATCACAAAAAAAAATATGTAAGTATTGTAAAAGAACAAGATAAGCTGCCTTTTGATTCATTTGATCCCAATACTTTGGAGAACACTAGAGGTTCCCTAAATGATGTAGAGGTCCAATCATCAAAGCATGTATATCACTCATACTATCAAAACCACAAATCATCTAAAGATATTTCATGTATGCAAGAAATATGTGGTAGTAAATCAATAATGCAATTCCAAAAGAATAAAAGAAATTATGGTATGGCGCATGCTAGGCTACTTATAAGTGATGCACAAATCAAGTATGCATTGCAATTTGATTTTGCCAAAAGAATTGTCTACATATGGTTATCAAAAATTGAAGGCACTGTGACAGCATTATTTTTCTTTGACATATAGTCAGCAGGATGCTTTTCTTTCATCAATGTTGATACCATGGGTATGTGGAAATTTTGAGTATTATTTTTATAGCACAATGGTTTGCAAGATAGCATTGAAAATAGGCTTGAGGCTAGGTAATACTCATCTTGAAAGATTCAAATGTAGAATTTCTAAGTATAGTGGACACAGACTTGGGCCAAATGTTCCCATTGGTCTTCTAGGCAAGGTTTTAGTTTATTGGATGGAAATGTACTTTAAGGCACATCGTGAAGTTATGCCAACAACTAGGAGGTTACATCTTACAGATAACTTTACGAGATCAATTGAAGTATATTCCATCTACAAGCAAGCTATGTTTCGAAATGTAGACAATTTTGTTAGCTATCCAAATTTCATCAGATTGTGAAAGTCATTATTTAGAAATGTTTCAATCCAACATCTATTCAAATGTAAAATCTCAATAAAAGAATCAAAATATGACAAGAAGCCTACAATGGAAACAGAAGCACTACAATTTCATCAGAAAGAGCAAGCAATCAACATATGACAGTTATGCCTCTTTGTTGTACTCCATACCATCTTCTTGCTAACTTTTCATTTTCAAGAGGAAAAACAAAACTCTCGGGGAAGTTAATATATTTATATCGTCTACATCACGTGTGTTCAAGGTCTATTTATAAATATCCTTATCTATGAATTTTTCCTAAATAAAATATGATCCTTTTCTATTCAATCTGTAAATAACCCCTTTATATTACACCCTTCTATATGTAAAAATTGTATAAAATTGGTATTTTAAAAATACCTTATTTTGAACCCACGTGATGCTCATATATATTCATGAGTAACTTACTCGAGACAAAACTTCAACCATGGGTGTCTTAAAAGAATCCCGATTCTCCATTAGTAAATTCTCTTTCTTAGTGTACCTCCACCAAGTATACACAAACCCTTCCAAGTGTAATGATGCAAAGTGAACCATCATGTCATCATTTCTAAGGAATATGTCAAAATGTGGTTCTAATTTTGAAATGAAATCCCCTAGGTTAGATGGTGAAGAGGACTACCGAGTATACTTTACCAAAACTATTTTCTCCTTTAATTTTCATTCATGGCAAGGTTGTTATCCCAAAATCAGCTGATGATGATTGGTAAGCATTTAACTTCCAAAATGTAATGATGCTTTTTCATAAGGTGGCTAATAATTTATTTGAAACCTTATTGATGGTAAGAGACCCCTTGATACTTGAGGAGGATTGAGCTAATGTACTTGTGGATTAGAACCATTAATGCTACGTAAATAATCATCATTCCATTGTGAAGCCTCTTCTACTTCATATTTGAAGTGCAGGAATCATGGAGTATGGAGCTTCTATGGATGCAACAATGTAGGTTGAGAGAGAGATATAGTGACATAGTATTTGTGAGTACAAAGATTATACCGCAAAGGTTTTAGATAGATATACATAGTACAATGCCATAATGGGTAGGCATGGGAACAGTGGCCCTTTATTCCCAACAACCTCCCCCCTTAAGGCAACATGCCTAAAGGTAGAGGAAAAGAATCAGCCAAGTCTAAGTATGTACAAAGTTGAAAATGTATACCTATCCAGCTCCCATCATCTATCAGCAATGAGTAAACCACTATGTTGGAAGAACTTTTGTGAGAAGGTCTATATGGTTATCATTAGTATGTACCTTGACTAGCTCAATGCTCTTGCTGTCAACTATATGTGCTTTGTCTTTGCATGAAAGACAGGATTCAATTCTAACACGATAGCGCTCTGACTATCACAGTGGAGGACAGGAACCTTTGTAATACCAAGCTCTCCAACTTGATGTGAAAGCCATAAGGCCTCTTTGCATGCCTTAGTGGCAGCCACATACTCTACCTTTGTAGTAGACAATGCAACACACTTCTAAAGCTTGGATATCTAAGAGATTGATCTCCCTATGAAGGTAAATACATACCCTGAAGTAGACTTCTTGCAGTCCACATGTCTAACATAGTCTACATCTATAAAGCCAATGATAGATGCCTTCTACTTTCCAAAGTATATGCACAAATCCTTTGTGCCCTTGAGGTATCTCATGATACCTTTCACTACTTCCCAATGCTTCTTGCTAGGTTTGCTATGTACTTGATAACCACTCCCATTGTAAAGACAATGTCAGGACATGTAGAAACCATAGCATACATCAAGCTACCAACAGCTCAAGCATATGACATCTTGTCCATTTCAACTTTCTCATCATCAGATGTAGGGTTGTACTCTCCACTAAGTCTCACATATGGAGGCAATGGAACACCAATTTCTTTCCCCCCATCCATATTGAAACATTGCAAAATCTTGGATACATACTCTTGTTGGGATACATAGAGAAGCCCCTTCGATTTATCCCTCACTATCTGCATTCCAAGAATATGATTTGCATCACCAAGATCCTTCATGTCAAAGTTAACATGTAGACTTTGCTTCAGAGAGTCCAAGCCATGAACATCCCTGCCTATAATCAGCATGTCATCAACATATAAGGCTAAGATAATCACGCTACCATCTGTTGTCTTCTTGGTGTATAAGCAGTGATCCACTTGACTCCTATGAAGACCCTCACTGCATGAATGTATCAGACTTGTGATACCATTCTTGAGGTGCCTGTTTCAGTCCACACAAACTTTTCTTGAGTTTACATACCATCTTCTCTTTGCCCTTTGCCACAAAACCCTCATTCTACTACATATATATGTCATCGTAAAGATCACCATGTAAGAATGTAGTCTTTACATCCATCTATATGAGTTTCATACCTTCAGCTACAACAAAGCCCAAGATGGTTCTCAAAGTAGCCATTTTGACTACATGAGAGAAGATTTCATCAAATTCAATCCCATGTTCTTGCTCGTATCCCTTTGCAACAAGCTGTGTTTTGTACTTTGGAGAGGAACCAAAAGTGACTTTCATATTATAAACCTACTTTCATGAAAGATTCTTCTGCCCTTTAAACAAATGCACCAAATCCCAAGTACTACTCTTTTCAAGAGATTCCATCTTTGATAGCATAGCCTTAAACCATTTCTTGCTATTCAGTATGTTCATTGCTTCCTTGAAACATGATGGTTTACCACAATCAGTCACCATACATTAATCAGTAGCATATTGAGCACTAGGACCTATTAGGGCCTCAAAGGTCCAGTCAACCTACAAAGCAAAGATGCAACATTTGTAGGCTCTCGGGCCTGCAAATCTACATTTGGCCCTAGGATATGCCATCTTATACATAAAACACAGTCATAATATTTTCCACTCTTTTTATAAAACATTTCAGGATTATATAATTTTATTTTTTCACTTAATGAGTCTCCAAAGAAAATCATACTATCCTACAACTCAAAGGATTCTCACACTCTCGTCATTGATCAATAACTTTAGCAACCAATTACAATGCATCAAGGAGACTTTCTCTTTCTCAATACCATGTATAAGAATGCAAATGCAAGGTGTAATGCTATATAGTGCTCAAACAAATTAACCACAAATCGGCTAATGTGGCATGTGCAAAACATTCTTTCAATGATTTTCATTTCTAACGTATTGCTATATTGCTTAGAAACAACACCGGACTAATCACGTTATGGTCCCTTTGAAAAATTTACATGAATCCTATATGCTTCATTTCAATACATAAGCACTTATATTTCTATGTAAAAGTCTTGACATTTCTACTTCTTTGTGTGTTCATTTATTATGCAAGGTGTTTCCTATATTTCATGATATTTATCCCATAAAAGCACAACCTAAATGACCACTTTAATACACAAATGGGTGTTGTTTGAGGCAAACCTCATGCTCTATGGCCATTATACACTCATAGACCTTCCCCTAATTTTCAATCATTTTTCTCACCCTCAAACTAATTTTTTAATCAAAAAACGTAATTTTTAAACTATTTTTATCATTTATTTTAATATTAATTTCTTTTTTTTTTATTTTTAAAATTTATAAAGCTTATGTGGATTGTGATTTAGCATTATATTCTATACAACTCCATAAAAATATCATTTAAACCATAAAGACTCATGAAACTATCATTTTCCTATTAAATTTTGCTTTGTAGGTTTTTACGAGTTTGATTACTATTACATAAATTGCTGAAACTTACTAATTATTCTATAATTTTAGACATATTCAACCATTTTTAATCATTTTCCATCAAAAGAATGAAAGATTTATCATAAAATTTAATAAAATGTGCTTATGTTATAATTTATATATGCACGTATTGTATTCTGAAAATGGAAAGCCACTGATGATCGTTTACAACTACCATTGTTGATGCCTCCTTTGCACTTCCTTGATCCATTCCTTACATTCCATCTCGAACCAACATCCATTCCCCCTCATCCTCTCAGCTCATATGATCCATGTTTAAGGCAAGAGAGAAATAGGAGAGAGAACGACTAAAATCTAATCTTTTTATTCGATGTGTCAAATTGCACGCAATTTGGAGTGATTGGGAGCAAAGAAATTGAGGAATCCATGGCTAGGAGGTTGAAGCCTCATATGGATAGTCAAAAAATTACATGATTTGAGGGGTCCTCGAAAAAATACTCCCCCCCATTCATCATGTTTTTTTAGGTTTGCTCTTCTTAATCTATATTAACCAATTAAACCTCAAAAAAATGCATTCAACCCTTTTACATTCACACTGTACAAAAGTGGGTTCATGCCAGATAGAGGAGCAATCTATTATCTTGGCATCTATCACTTGCTTTCCAACTTCTGCCAGTAGCTAAACCTTGCACCATTAAATGGGGAGCCAAACTAACTCTGATTTTGACAAATGAACACTTGCCTTGGATTCCCCGTGTTGAAATGCCTAGGAAAACTACAACTCCTTAATTGGTGATCGTTGAGTGATCGCTTCATTTTTTACCAAAAACGTCTCTTTTACAACTCTCATGTCAATTTTGCACTTTAAATTTGGCTTTAAAATCAACTCTCATAAGTGACCATGGGATAGGGCGACTCAGCCCATTGAATCCATGAACTAATCTGCACATATGAAGACCATAAAGAGCATCAAGCTGCTTCAAATAAAAATACACAATAGAGCACAAACACAACTCTCACTCTACCCCTTGACTAAATCAAAGCATGAAGTTCATGAGGGATAGGCCAAGCATAATCTGACAAAGATCTAAAGCTAGTTTCTAATCAACTACTCCAACATGAAAGACTGGCTAAAAAGAACTCCAAAGGGGTCATCCTAAGTAGTGGTCTAGCCTACCTACCTGACCTAGGATAATTGCACCAAGAACTCCGACTAGGCGAGGACTCCTATAGCCTGGTCTATAAAAAGTCACATATTTTTCAATTTTACTACATGTTCTTTTCTTAAGTACTTTATACTCAAGCATGTAAAAAGGAGAAAGCTGAGCATATTATGACCTAAGGAGAACAAGACATCTGCCCTCAGGTCCTGTCTTCGTACCCAAGAACCTACCAAGCTCTCACTAGGCGATACTAATTCATTTTCCTTTTGCTCACTTTTTTTTTTGCTCCAACCATCCTTATTTTTGGGCTAAATCCCACCCCTAATAAGACAAGGCATCGGCCTTGAGTCTAACACGTCCCACAAACCTATCACGCCTTGCCACTCCTAGGAAGACAAGGAATTGGCCCCAAGTTGACATGTCCCCACGAACCTACCAAGCCTTTGCAAGGCAATGAACATCAACACTTATAATTTTTGTGGCCAAAATAGAACAAGCCAGTAATAACTGACGAATACCATTATATCTAACTAGATTCAGCCCCATAAGCAAGGCCTTGTATTCCACCATGTTATTCGTAAAAGAATTGCTAAATACGCACTCATTTTTAAACCCACTCAACAAAGGGGATCCTTAATGACAACCCCAGTACTCATATGCTTAGCATGTCTTCAAGAAGCTCCATTAAAATATAATGTGTAAACTACGGCTTCATTGATACAACCTACCATATAACGGCCAATCTACTCCTACTTATGATAATCAAAATCTAACTGAGAGAGGAGGTAAAAGATGCACAATCCCTTCTTCCTCACTGAACTCAATAGGGACACTAGTAAACACTCTATGACATTGGTGGCAATAGACTTGAATATCACACCATATGAAAGAGCCATCTTAGCACTCAGTAAGGTGATAACCCTTACTTGATTAGATCACTTTGCCTTAGTGGTAACGGTGCTCAAGATAAGGAATAAATATTCCCATCTAATAGTCTTGGTACTCTCTGCAAGTTTAAGCTCGATCCTGAATGATGTGCAAAGGCACCAAGTCCTACATCATTCCCTACACATAATAGGGCATCAATTTATTGAATTTTACTTTAGTTTTTAACTCTGCCTCTTGCAAATCTGCTAAAAGGGCTATAGAGCCATTCTTTCCTATACCAACAATCTTATGATGACCATCCCATTTGGATTTCAGCTTGTTTAGGAAAAGCTCATGATGGGCATCATAATATAGGACCAATTGATCATTAGCAAATTTATACTTCTTAGCCCAAATATCATGAAGCATTTTCATCTGTTTCTTCCATATTTCCTAATGTAACAAGGCTTGCAACCGAATCTCATCAAGATGTGCAAGGGAAGTGAGCCTTTCTTGCAATGCTTCCTCTTCACCTAAAGAATAGTTTAGAGCAAACCTCACTATAGGCAACTCAATCTGGATCAAAGATAAAATGCACTTTTTCCATATACTAATTTAAAAGGAGTGTGGCACGTAGCTCTTTTGAATATCATATTATAAGCCCAAATAGCCACATACAACTTCTTACCTTTGAATACAATCTTGAATAAAATCTCCAGAAGCTACTTTTTAGTACTCTCTACTTGCCCATTAGCTTGGGGGTTTAAGGACTATTCTTATTATGTTTAATCTTCCGATATTCTATTAGAGCCACAATCACTTTATTCAAAAAATGTATCCCACAATCATACACAAGCTCCTTAGGTCAACCAAAATTGCAAACAATCTATTCCAAATAAAACTAGACGTTTTATTGGTATTATTCTTCATCATGGCAGAGGCTTCAAACCACTATGTGAAATAGTCTATCACCACAATGATATAATGCTTTTGTGTAGTTGACAAAGGATGTATAGGTTCAATGAAATCAATACCCCACTTTTGAGATGGTAGTATAGCCATGAGAGGAGTTAGTGGACACTTTCTATTCTCCCTATTGTCATGTCTCTAACATGTATCACATCTCTTGATATATGAAATGCATCTAAAAAATGCATAGCCACCAATATTTAGCTCTCAAAGCTTTCTATGCAGTCAATTTTCCAAGAAAGTGCCCTTCACAAGCAAAGTCATGATACTCTTCTAAGATAAACGAAACCTCATCAAGCATATCTTATCGGTGATAAACATCATTGACCCCTGGCCTTTATAGTGTTCATGTAATCAATGTAAATTTCAAGGCTTGTTGCCTAATTTTTCTCTTTTCAGTCTTCAACAAAGTGGCTCCAATCTCTCACATGGATAGGTAGTGCATTATAGGAGCATACTAGGATGAAATGGAGGTCATATCAATTTTGAATACACTCTCGAGGTCAGTTCCATCATCCAAGGCTTTCTTTAGCTCCCCAAAATCCACAAGACATTCAAGGATGCCCTACAACTTCGGCGGCTTACTCTTCATTTCATAGTCAAACTTGTGCAAAGGGATCAGCCACTTCGCTAGTAGGCGGTCAAGTGGCTGCAACTTATTCAACAATAGCCTCATCCTGTAATATCTCGAAGGCACGCGTGAATGCCTCAATAGAGGATAATGGAATTGGATAATTCTTTTGAGTTAAGCAAATTTTTTCCCCTCTCCTCCAACAGCCGACTGTCGAGCTGGAGAAAGAGGGGAATAGCAAGTGAAGCAAGCTCCTTGCTGGAGCTTGCCTAGGCAATGGGGCATGCCCATCGACACATGGGGGAGGGAGGATCCTATCCCCTCCCCCTATATAAATCATGGCTGCTAGTGGCTATGGGAGCCTTGGAAGAGAAGGACGAAGGAGCCGAGACCCTGTGAGTATTGTGAGGAAGAGAGAGGACATCGATGCACTGCCGCCGCTGTGAGAGGGAGAGGAGGAGTGGAGAGGAGGCGATGCAAGTCATTGCCAGGAGGGCGCTGTCATCCATCTGCTGCGCCCAGCTGCCTGAGCTTCGCTGCCATCTGACGGCCTCCAAACCCCCTCCACGTGGCCCATAAGCTTCTGGAAGCCTTAGAAGCTTCCAAGGGGGGCTTCCTAAGCCCCCCTTCCTGTGGGCTTTGGGGTTACCCCCTCCCTCCAATTTTTCCCCTAAGGGCCCTTAGGCCCCTTTCCTATAAGCCTTTAAAGGCTTTTTTTTTTCCCTTTAAAAATTCCTCCCTAAGGGCTCCCTTAGGGTCTCTTTCCCCCCCCTTGGAATTTCTCCCTTAGGACCTTATAAAGCCCCTTTTCCCCCAAGAAAGGATTTTACCCAAAAATCCCAAGAGAGGCCTTAAGTGGTCTTTAAGGCTCTTTTTCCCCCTGAAATTTCCCCCTTGAAGCTCTATAAGGCCCTTTTTCCCCCAAAAGATTTTACCTTAAGCCCTTCATCCGACCCCCTCGAATTTCCCCTAAGGGCTACCTTAGGCCCTTTTTATACCTTTTGTTTACCCCCTTACAAAAAGAAGATAGGGTGTTAAGGGTCTTTTGACACTTTTCATTCCCCATACAAAAGCCCTCGTAAGGGTTTTTTTCACCTTTTATTCCCTGTTCGTGTGAATCTTTATAAGGCCATTAAGCCTTTCCCATGGCTTTAATGGGTCTTATTCGCGAGAGATTTTGAAAACACCCCCTTTTTCAAAATCCCTTCTTCAAGGAGGAAGCCTTCTAAAACCGCTTCCGACGGACGATGCAAGATATCGCAAAGGAAGCCACGATGGAATTTCAAAAAGGAGTTGCAAAGATGCATCCACGACGAAAGGCTGCATTCATGATGCCTCCTAAGAAAGCCCAAGGCGCAGCCGCA
Source organism: Lygodium microphyllum (assembly GCF_053477565.2). Lineage (NCBI taxonomy): Eukaryota > Viridiplantae > Streptophyta > Polypodiopsida > Schizaeales > Lygodiaceae > Lygodium > Lygodium microphyllum. The sequence goes on along the minus strand of NC_141161.1, from coordinate 90,517,925 downwards.
GGAGGGTCGTCTCCTAGCATCCACATGGACATCTCACCCCAAGTCTAGGTTTTCCTTCCTAATTTTTATTTGGTATTGTTATAATTCAATCGTGCAAGGATAATTGTTGGAAACAGGATGCATTTTTTGTCTTAAATGCTTTAGAAAAATTAGCTCACAACGGAGGAATTTAGTCATTAATATTTTCAATAAAACAAGCAAAATAAAGGGAGCATAAATGCATTTCTAGCAAATAGCTTTATGCATTGCAATGAATTAAAATTAGATTAATGTCCATTAAAATAGTATACTTTGTTTAAACATGGAAGTATAAAGTGCATATCGCATTATTAACCCATATCCTCTTCGCAATGAATCATCATGGGAAGTGCTAGGAATCCTTAGGAAAGTGCAAGGCATGAAATGATTCTTACGATGCATAACTCTAGGCAATTATCATTTGTCAACTGCATAAATTATCAAGTAAAAGGGTGCTTGTTTAGCATGAATTTTGTTCGCAAGTTATAGGAAGATTAGTTGGAACTAACCTAACCTATGCCTGACCTTAATTGATAATTTAGGGTTGAAAAATCAATTTACGCCTAGACAACGAGTCATGTGTTCATGAAATGTTAATGTAACTATCTTCAAGAGTTAAACAAATTGGCACAAACCTAAACACCTAAACCCCGGAGTACTCGTTTAGAATGAGTTAAATTCCAAGAAATTCACTAGGAATTAATACGTGACCTAATCGTACGTATTGCTAAAATGAAACTCCTATACCCTAAATACTTGCCCACATTCACCGAATGTAGGGACAGTGAAACATATTTGGGAAGTGATCTAGGGTTGTCCCTCAGAATCTTACGAGATGGAACTTGGAACCCTAGGACTGACGATGTCAGCCTAATGTAATCAGGAACAAATTGTTTCATGACTCCATTCGATGAGTAGAATAGTCTCATAGTTTGATGTGACACTTGCGCAACAAGTGCGGAGTCATATGATCTTGTGATTGGATCACAAGGGAATGGCCAATTCTTGCAATGAGGTTGGCAAGTTCTTACGCAAGTTATCTTGCAAGAGGATGAATAATCATCCTAATATAGTATCTTTCTTGAGTAAAGATAATCGCTTGGAAGCAAAAGTCCAGCCGATAAATTGGAATAATCCATGAACTTAAGGTTTGACCAAGTCGGGTTAATAGGGTACGCCCTAACCCAGGATATAGGGGATCTTGCCAAGTCGCAAGTCATCCCGGATCGAGTGCTAAACACATTCGAGAGGAAGGATTCATTCCTTAGCAGTTTGCCAACAAAAACGACCAATGGATATGTTTGTGCTTGTTACAGATTTAAGAGCACTAATTGGCTTTGTTTGATCAATGAATTAAAAGATAAATGGAGATTTAATACTTCAGGTTGAAGGCTTGAAGGGCGAGGCAGCTTCAGTTACCCCCGACTGCCTGCCTGACCCTAACCAAGGGGGTTGTTAATAGTGCTGGGAAAGCGGACCGAACCCGCCACGAGAGGTCTCTCCGTTGAGCGCTACTTGGAGCAGGAGGACGCTTGGGTGCCAGAGGGGGCTCTGGCCGTAAATCCCTTGCCTTCCAGGCCCTGCACAAGAGGCTAACGTGACTCGGGATTGGATCTCGAGGCCCACATACTAGTCTACGGGCAGAAACTTGGATTAGTGATCCTTGTGGATTTCTGGATAGCCTTAGGGCAGATTGTGGATAAGCCTACGGGCTGGACTTTTTGTATTTCAAAGATAAATATGATAACCTGTTAATAAGAAACTTGTTTGACATTTTTTTTCTATGTCAAGTGATATGATTACGTGAAAGAACCAGTGCCTAAAGGGCTAATTGAAGTAGCTGATTGTTACATGTCCAACTAAATGTGCTAGGTAATTAAATAACTAAAACAACCCGAGGAAAGTGTGGTGGATGTGGCCATAGGTCCGTCCTACGAATGGGTGGTCCCGGTTGGCCGGGAACTTTTCTTAAATCGCGATGGATAGCCAGAAGATCATCAAGAACACGCACAATAAAAGCGTTGACCTAGAGTTACAATTGATCTCGATTTACGCTGTTTTAGGGGAACGGCATGGGACTATGCCTTATGGCAGAGAGGTTGAGCTTCGCATCCCTCTCATTTCCCATTCTCCTTGAACCAAGTACAGTGTGAATCCGCTTCGGACCTGGCGTTTCTGTGTAAAGTAGTTTGCTTGGGTTTGACGCTAGTTGCTGTTAGGAAATGACCAATAGGAAAAACCCTAATTCAAGTCGGTCCTAAGTGGGAGCGGCCAGAATATTTCCACTACGTGGCAAACGTGGAAAGTCCTAGATCGCAAACCCTGTAACATTCCATGGGAGTGCCGGGCGGAGCTTTCTAAACATCCTTTCCGATGGACTGCTAAGACGTGTCTTGAAGGTACAAGTGGACACGTTACAGTTGGTATCAGAGCGAACCAACGAAGGATTTGTTTTTATAAAATCTTAATAAGATAAAGTAAAGCAAATGTTGCGGTCCAAACATTTCCTTACTTTCAATGCTGTTTTGCAGAATTACGAAGCATGGAACAAGTTCTTGGTGTTCCGCGTCATGTTTATGACTGCAATGCATTCTCTGCATTATCGACAAAGGGTTGAGATGATGAACATCCTAGAGTGAATCTATAATCCATCGCCTTTGTACATGGAACGAAAATGGACAGGTGCATCAGGAATCTACTATATAGCTGCCCACCGGTTTGCTTATCTACAAACCAACCTAAAGAGGATCAAGTGGTTGGAAGACCTAAAAGTCGTGAAGCTGTTCATTTTTGTGGAAGCTCACGTAAACTCAACTTTACGTATTCGAGGTCGAAAGGTTGAGATGAACTCATATGTATATGAGGAAGTAACCCGTGTGATCCCCACCGACAGGATTAAAGTGTTGGGGCGCCATGAGAAGAATGGGTTCCAAAGGAAAGGATACCCTGAACTTCCAATGACTTACCGATTCTTGAAGATCCATGACCCAAAACCATACTATTATACAGTCCCTGTAGATAAATGTAATACAACATTGTTCTCCCCAAACTAAATGTAACAGTTGGCCTATCATCGTAAGAAATGTTGTATTCCGAAAGGGCTATGCCCATATAAATACAAATAAGACTTATTTTTATCAATGTCTGATTGTGCATAAGAATTGATAAAAAGTTAAGTAGTTACATTGCTTGCGTGATAGCAGAAATGGAGATGTAATATAAATCAATAACGATTATCGTATAATAAAGTTAAGAAACCTTTATCCAGGCACAACCCCAGGTACAGGTTCCTAGTTTGCCTCCTACATCAAGTACTGCTTTAATCCAGGAGAAGAAGTTTCTTCTCAAGCAAATTAAGCCGCCCGAGTTTGACGGGAGAGGCAGGTCCATCCAAGCAGATGCTGAAATTTGGATTGAATCCATGGAGGATTACTTCGAAAGAGCTGGTACTACACCCATCAATCAGGCTATGCTCACCAAGCTGAAGCTCACCAGTGAAGCCAGGCTTTGGTGGAAGCAATGGTACAGGGATCAAGGGATCGCGGAAGGATCCGTTACCTGGGAGAAGCTAAAGAAAGCCGTGCAGGGAAGATACTTACCACCTGCATATCACACACAGAAAATGAATGAGTTCTACGAGCAAAACAGTTGGGACTCACTCTTGACACCTACTATTCTAAATTTGTCTCATTTATTAAGTATGCGCCACAGATGGACATGACACAGTAGGTGTCCAAATTTTGTGCTGGGTTAAATTCCCCAGTAAATACCCGTCTCGAATCTATGCATCCATCAGATCTTCAGGACGCTCTCATTCGAGCTGCGCCTATAATTCAAGAGGTGCAGGCTAGACCAAGGGGTAACAAAACTTGGTCTTATAATGACCCGAACAAAGAAGCATTCAGACCTCAGATGAAGAGAGTTCAAGGTCAGAATCAGGGACAAAGAAAGAAAGCAAGGACTAATAACATCAACAACTTTGTTCATACTCAAAGCAATGGCCGAAACCTCCGTTGTTTCCACTGCAACGAGCCCAGTCACTTCAAGAGGCAATGTCCCAAACTTGGAGGAGGACATCGCCAAGCACCTTTCCAAGGAACGGGTGTGGTCAGGGAGCCACTACTCAAGGTAGAGGAAGAGTCGCCTGCGTTGCCAATAGGCAAATGTGTGAAGAAGAAGAAGATCTGACCATGGAAGCAGAGTTTGAAAGGGCGAGAGTCCATGCCGCTCTACACAAGAAAGGCCCGAATCGCCAGTTCTCGGTGATTCAGACACCGTTGAACTATCAAGGTAAAAGTTTCAAGACCTTGATTGATTGTGGCAGTATACATTTCTTTATTTCACCAGCTTATGCAAAAAGATTAGGAATAGCCACAGTAGAAGCACCTACCTTGCTTGTGGAATTGGCAAATGGTTGTGAGGTTACTTGTACCAGGCAAACTGCTAAGGTGGAATTCTTTCTGGGAGGAAAGATGACTTCGGTCAAATTCAGAGTCATGAATTTAGGTATCCATGAGTGCCTACTCGGAATGGATTGGCTTAGGCCTAATGACGCCCACATTCATTGTGGAAAGGGTCAAGTTTCCTTTCAGAACTCTAAAAGGAAATTAGTCACAACTCAAGGAGAGGCTAGAGTGCCAAAAATCCAATTGGCCAAAGCATCTTGGATCATAAAAGGGGTCAGAAAAGGATTACATGTCTACTTAATTAAGCTCAACAAGTTAGATCAGAAGAAAGAGTCTAGTGAAGGACCTTCTGTCGTGAGCCAAAAAGGTGGATTCAATACTTGCCTTTGGTTGAATTTGTTAGATATGATCAATGCCCCACCCTCATTAGGTGCTATCAATGATCCATGGTGCTCAAAGTTGCAAGGCCCCCATTATGAGAAGAAGCCAAATGTGAGCCCCGACATTGGTTGAGTCCTGACTTGTATATCAGATGAGGTCTATGTGACCGGATGGCAAAAAGGTGACTGTTGTGGGTCTAATCTTTGGGTTAGATGGAGTGGTTAAGCTGATAGCAACGCAAGGCGCATTGCATCGAGTTGCGGGGTAAGGGAGTTAAAAGGGGCCCCTATTGTGGGGTCCGGGGGCCGCGGAAGCGGCCCTTGGCTGGGGGGTCCCAGGGGGGGCCAGCGGCCCCCCTAGCGGGGGTCTGGGGGCCGATGGTAAAGGGAATATTCCTTGGAATATTCCCTGGCCGACTAGTGGAGGCTTATATGGTAGGTCGGTCACGCCAACCTCACGGCCTTCACTGGCTATAAAAGCTAAACCCCTTCACAGCCATCGATCACTCATCTTTCACCTAGTCAGAGTTGTTCCAGCTAGCCTTAAACTCTTCACCTATCTTCTGTCTAGATCGCCATCTAAGCTTCACACAGTGGAAGCGCACGGGTGGACAAAGCCATCTTTGTATCAGCTGTTTGGAGTTAAATAATTTACTGATTCTCCTCTTATCTGTTGTGTACTCTCTATCTCTTTCTTAGATTCTGTTCGCTGCGCCGTGTAATATTTTACATGGTATCAAAGCCCAGGGGGCTCTAGAGATCGAAGAGTGTGCAAGAGGCAAAGGCTTCAATAGCAAGGAGAAACTATGTCGACTTCCGGAAGCGGTTCTGGCACATCAGGAAGCAGTGCAGGAGGTGGTGCTGTTGTACCGGCTATTCAAACACTGAGGATTCGTCCACCAACCTTCAGCAAAGGCAAGTTAGATGGTACAAACTACACCTTGTGGAAGTTCAAAATTACAACTATCCTTGATTCTTATGAGATCCTGGAGACTGTGCTAGGGATTGATGCAGAACCACAGCCTACCCCCGACCCATCAAATCCTAGTGTGATGATTCCTCTGAATGCAGATCTTCTACAAGCTTGGAAACGAAGGAATGCAGATGCATTGTGTGCCTTAGTTACAAGCTGTTCTGACAGTGTTCTGACTTTGATTCAGCATACAACCAAAGCGTCAGAGGCTTGGAATGTACTAAGGAGTCAATATGAAACACGAAACCAAACAAGGATTCAAAACTTGGAGAATCAACTAGCAGCGGAGAAGTTTGCTGAGTGAAGGAGAGACAGTTGAAGCATTCATCACTTGAATTAAGACTCTGCGCGACCAGATGGCTGGCGCTGGGATACAAAAGACTAGTGAAGAGCTAGCTCGGAGGTGTCTTCGGATTTGTCCACAAAAGTTTGATGGACTAGTAACTGCCCTTAATACTCAGGTGAGACCTCAAGCTTTGACTTTTGAGGAGTTTTTTGCATTATTAATGGAGGAGGAGTTGAGGCTGAAAGCCCGAGAAGGAAGCAACAATGGAGATGCTGCATTCTCTGCTAATGCAAAAGGCAAAGGTGGTTCCTCCACCAAAAATGATGTTGACAAAAAGAAGAACGGTGAAAAGAAGAAGTTTCAAGGAGAGTGCTTCTACTGCAAGAAGAAAGGACATGCAATTGCAGATTGTCGTGTGAAGAAGGCAGATGAAAAGAATGGTACCCTTAAAAGTAAAGGGAAAGAGACAGCCAATACGGTTGAAGTAGAGCTGGAATTATTCATGGCGACCATTGAGGAAGTGTGCTCCTCGACGCAAGAAGAATCTACCACTGACTCATGGGTGTTGGATAGTGGGGCCTCCCGTCACATGACCAACAAGAAAGGTCTATACAGTTCTATGCAGCCTCTACATGAATCCATCACTGTGACGGTTGGAAATGATGCTAAATGCCCTGCTGCGGGCACAGGTACTATTTCTTTTGTTGCTGCAAATGGTGAAGTCAAAAAGCTTTCAAATGTGTTGTATGTTCCCGAAATCAGGAGAAATCTCTTATCAATTTTGCTGCCATAACTGATCTTGGTCATGAAGTGAGGTTCAAGAAGACAGGTGCAGAAATTATTGATAGTGCTGGCACAATTGTTGGCAAAGGAGAAAGAAGGAACAACCTGTATGAGCTAAGTGCTCTTACAGCCACTGCTGGAGTGGGCACAAGTAAGCTTTGGCATGAAAGGTTTGGACACATCGGATTTGCAGTGTTGAAGGAGATGCAAAAGCAAGGTATGGTTGCTCACCTACCTACAATAACTAAATTGAAGGAACCATGTGAAGCTTGTATGATGGGCAAGCAACAGAGAAAGGCATTTCCACAAGAAAGCAAGAATAGAGCACATGCTCCTCTAGAGTTGGTACATGCTGACTTGTGTGGTAAGATGCCTACACAGGCCTTGCGGGGATCTTCTTATTTTATGTTGATTGTCGACGACTACAGTAGGAAGATGTGGGTGTACTTCCTTCATGATAAGGCTCAAGCTTTTGGTAAGTTTAAAGAATGGCTAAAACTTGTTGAGAATGAAACAGGGAAAAGTGTGAAGAAATTTAGAACAGATGGTGGTGGTGAGTTCAACTCAAAGGAGTTTGAAGGCTTTTGCAAGAGCAAAGGGATCAAGCGTCAATTGACGACGCCTCACACACCTCAGTAGAACGGTGTTGTGGAACATAGGAATCGCACCATTGTGGAGATGGCAAGATGTATGCTAAAGGGCAAGGGATTTCCTAACCATTTTTGGGCTAAAGCTGTTAATACTGCAGTCTACATTCTAAATCAGAGCTACACAAAGGCTCTCAAGGGAAAACACCTCATGAGGCTTATACTGGTAAGAAACCATCTGTCTCACATTTCAGAATTTTTGGATGTGAATGTTATGCACATGTTCCAGATGAGAAGAGAAACAAATTAAAACCAAAAAGCAGAAAATGTATCTTCTTGGGTTATAGTGATGAGCAGAAGGCTTACAAATTATATGACCAAGAGGCAAAGAAGATCATCGCGAGCCGTGATGTGGTGTTCAAGGAGGAGCCGCATACAGTGGAGGAGGAGAAGGCAAGTTCTTCCACTTTATCATCAAGCGAAGAAGTAGTCCACTATGAACCTGTCCCGAGAGCTATCCCTATCCTTAAGGAGGAGGAAGCATCATCTTCAGATGATGAGGAAAAAGTTCACCAACCTGACATCACCCCACCAGAAAAGCCATTGCCGCGCTGGGTGAAGCAGCTCTATGACCACAATAATCCTATGCCTACATATGTTGAGGAGAAGGCAGACGGACCAAGGAGGTCTCAGAGAATAGAGGAGCAAAGGAGGGCTTCTGCTCACATAGTCAATATGGCCTTGATGGTTGAGATTATGAGAGAAGTAAAGAAGCCAACTGACTTAGAAGAAGCACTTGCAGATCCATCATGGAAGGCTGCTATGCAAGCGGAGTATGACAGCATAATGAAGAATGACACTTGGGAGCTAATGGATCGACCAGCAAAGTGGAAGGTTATTGGCACCAAGTGGATCTGGAAGGTAAAGTACAAGGCTGATGGTACCTTAGAAAAGTACAAAGCTAGACTGGTTGCCCAAGGATTTTCACAAGTTGAAGGGTTTGATTTTCAAGAGTCATTTGCCCCAACTGACAGAATGACCACTATTCGCATGGTACTTGCAATGGCTGCCCACAAGAAGTGGCCAGTGTACCAAATGGATGTTAAGTCAGCGTTCTTAAATGGTGACCTCAAGGAGGAGGTGTACGTGGCTCAGCCACCAGGGTTTGAGGCCCCCCATTCTGAGAACAAAGTGTGTAAGCTGAAGAAGGCATTGTATGGGCTGAAACAAGCCCCCAGAGCATGGTACCAGCGGATAGATAGGTTCTTTTTAAACTTAAACTTCAAAAGATGTGCCTCAGATGCTAACTTGTATGTTTACAGGGATGGTAAAAAGTCTGTAGTGATTGTCCTATATGTGGACGACCTTCTTATTACAGGTGACTATGAAGATATGATCAACCAAACTCGAAAGGCTTTGAGTTCTGAGTTTGAAATGACAGACTTAGGCTTACTGCACTATTGTTTGGGGATTGAAGTCTGGCAAGAGCCAGGAAAGATCTTCATCTCTCAGAAGAAGTATGCATGGGAGATCTTGAAGGCATTTGGCATGACCGAGTGCAAGGAGATAGCTACACCTATGGAGGTGAATGCAAAGTTATCCATCGAGGATACATCAGCACTAGCAGACATTGGGAGGTATAGAAGGTTGGTCGGCAATCTGATCTACTTGTGTAACACCAGACCAGATATCAGTTTTGTTGTTGGTGTTTTGAGCAGGTTCTCAAAAAAACCTCATGAGAGTCATTGGAAGGCTGGGATGCGGGTGCTCAGATACTTGAAGAAAACTCTTGACTATGGTATCACATACAGTTTCGGAACTTCTCTTGTGGGGAACTGTGAGTCAGATTGGGCAGGAGACATTGATTCCAAGAAGTCAGTTTCTGGTTATTGTTTCTCTTTGGGTTCAGGAATTTTCTCTTGGATTAGTAAGAAGCAGCAACAGTGGCATTGTCTTCTACCGAAGCAGAGTACAAGGCAGCTTGTTTTGCTACATGTGAAGCCATATGGTTGAGAAGAATTCTATGGCATATGGGAGTGCAGGATGAAGAACCAACTGTGATGAGATGTGACAATCAGAGTTGCATCGCCATTGCCAAAAATCCAGTGTTTCATGCATGCACCAAACATATAGAGATCCAGTATCACTATGTGCGTGATTTGATGGAGGATGGGATAGTGGAACTGGTCTACTGTCCAACAGAGGAGAATGGAGCAGATATCTTCACCAAAGAACTTACGAAGAACCTGCTTGAAGTTCATCTTCAGAGACTCGGCATTGAGCCGAGGAGATAGTTCACCTATGGGTGGACATTGAGGGGGGGTGTTAGATATGATCAATGCCCCACCCTCATTAGGTGCTACCAATGATCCATGGTGCTCAAAGTTGTAAGGCCCCCATTATGAGGAGAAGCCAAATGTGAGCCCAGACATTGGTTGAGTCCTGACTTGTATATCAGATGCGGTCTATGTGACCGGATGGCAAAAAGGTGACCGTTGTCGGTCTAATCTTTGGGTTAGATGGAGTGATTAAGCTGGTAGCAACTCGAGGCACATTGCATCGAGTTGCGGGGTAAGGGAGTTAAAAGGGGGCCCTATTGTGGGGTCCAGGGGCCGCGGAAGCGGCCCCTAGCTAGGGGGTCCCAGGGGCGGGGGTTCGGGGGCTGATGGTAAAGGGAATATTCCCTGGAATATTCCCTGGCCGACTAGTGGAGGCTTATATGGTAGGTCGGTCAGGCCAACCTCACGGCCTTCGCAGGCTATAAAAGCTAAACCCCTTCACAGCCATCGATTCACTCATCTTTCACCCAGTCAGAGTTGTTGTTCCAGCTACCCTTAAACTCTTCACCTATCTTCTGTCTAGATCGCCATCTAAGCTTCACACAGTGGAAGTGCACAGGTGGACAGAGCCATCTTTGTATTAGTTGTTTGGAGTTAAAGAATTTACTGATTCTCCTCTTATTTGTTGTGTACTCTCTATCTCTTTCTCAGATTTTGTTCGTTGTGCCGTGTAATATTTTACAGAATTTGCCTACAATGCTTCTTACCAACAAAGCATTCAGATGACCCCTTTCCAAGCATTGTATGGTCATGACTGTCGTAGTCCCCTAAACTTCTCAGATCCAACCTTGAGGGTTGAAGCTTCAAGGCAGATGTTGGAAGAGATGGATGACCAAATAAAGTCAATAAGACAGGGCATCCAAGTTGCCAAGGATAGATAGAAGGCCTACGCGGATTTGAAGCGTCAAGATAGAGTCTTCGAAGAAGGAGACATGGTCTTCATTCGCGTATGCCCAAAGAAGAGTTCCCTATCCTTACGCAATTGCAAGAAGCTAAGTCCAAGGTATTGTGGACTGTACAAGATCCTAAAGTGCCTAGGACCTAATGCTTATAAACTACAACTCCCTGAGAACCTAAAGGTTCATAATGTATTCCATATCAGCCTATTGAAAAAGTATGTACCTAATCCTAACCATGTACTTGATGACCAACAAGTTGTAATGCCTAGTCAATGAATCCTTGAACTAAGGCCGGACAGGATCTTAAATGTTAGGGAGAGATAATTGAGATCCAAAACCTTGAGAGAATGCCTCGTCCAATGGAAAGATTATCCCGAAGAGGATGCCACTTGGATAGATAAGGCACTCTCAACCATCAATATCCCCAATTTATCTCGAGATGAGGACATCTCGATTCCTCCAAGGGGGAGAGAATGTAATATCCTGAAGGCACGCGTGAACTGCCTCAATAGAGGATAATGGAATTGGATTCGAGCTGGAGGAGAGGGGAATAGCAAGTGAGGCAAGCTCCTTGCTGGAGCTTGCCTAGGCAATGGGGCTTGCCCATCGACGTGTAGGGAAGGGAGGATCCTATCCCCTCCCCCTATATAGATCATGGCTGCTAGTGGCTATGGGAGCACTGGAAGAGAAGGACGAAGGAACCGAGACCCTATGAGTGTTCTGAGGAAGAGAGAGGACATCGACGCGCTGCCGCCGCTGTGAGAGGGAGAGGAGGAGTGGAGAGGAGGCGATGCAAGTCATTGCCAGGAGGGTGCTATCATCCATCTTCCGTGCCCAACCGCCTGAGCTTCGCCACCATCTAACAGCCTCCAAACCCCCTCTACGTGGCCCGTAAGCTTTTGGAAGCCTTAGAAGCTTCCAAGGGAGGCTTCCTAAGCCCCCCTTCCTATGGGCTTTGGGGTTACCCCCCTCCCTCCAATTTTTCCCCTAAGGGCCCTTAGGCCCCTTTCCTATAAGCCTTTAAAGGCTACCTTTCTTCCCCTTTAAAAATTCCTCCCTAAGGGCTCCCTTACGGTCTCTTTTCCCCCCCTTGGAATTTCTCCCTTACGACTTTATAAAGCCCCTTTTTCCCCCAAGAAAGGATTTTACCCAAAAATCCCAAGAGAGGCCTTAAGTGGTCTTTAAGGCTCTTTCCCCCCCCCTCGAAATTTCCCCCTTGAAGCTCTATAAGGCCCTTTTTCCCCCAAAAGATTTTACCTTAAGCCCTTCATCCAACCCCCTCGAATTTCCCCTAAGGGTTCCCTTAGGCCCTTTTTATACCTTTTGTTTACCCCCTTACAAAAAGAAGATAGGGTGTTAAGGGTCTTTTAACACTTTTCTTTCCCCATACAAAAGCCCTCGTAAGGGTTTTTTTCACATTTTATTCCCTGTTCATGTGAATCTTTATAAGGCCATTAAGCTTTCCCATGGCTTTAATGGGTCTTATTCGTGAGAGATTTTGAAAACACCCCATTTTTCGAAATCCCTACTTGAAGGAGGAAGCCTTCTAAAACCGCTTCCGACAGGCGATGCAAGATATCGCAAAGGAAGCCACGGTGGAATTTCAAAAAGGAGTTGCAAAGCTACATCCATGACAGAAAGGCTGCATTCGTGATGCCTCCTAAGAAAGCCCAAGGCGCAGCCACAGGAGGGTCGTCTCCTAGTATCCACGTGTACATCTCACCCCAAGTCCAGGTTTTCCTTCCTAATTTTTATTTGGTATTGTTATAATTCAATCGTGCAAGGATAATTGTTGGAAATAGGATGCATTTTTTGTCTTAAATGCTTTAGAAAAAATAGCTCACGACAGAGGAATTTAGTCATTAATATTTTCAATAAAACAAGCAAAATAAAGGGAGCATAAATGCATTTCTAGCAAATAGCTTTATGCATTGCAATGAATTAAAATTAGATTAATGTCCATTAAAATAGTATACTTTGTTTAAACATGGAAGTATAAAGTGCATATCTCATTATTAACCCATATCCTCTTCGCAATGAATCATCATGGGAAGTGCTAGGAATCCTTAGGAAAGTGCAAGGCATGAAATGATTCTTACGATGCATAACTCTAGGCAATTATCATTTGTCAACTACATAAATTATCAAGTAAAGGGTTGCTTGTTTAGCATGAATTTTGTTCGCAAGTTATAGGAAGATTAGTTGAAACTAACCTAACCTATGCCTGACCTTAATTGATAATTTAGGGTTGAAAAATCAATTTACGCGTAGACAACGAGTCATGTGTTTATGAAATGTTAACGTAACTATCTTCAAGAGTCAAACAAATTAGCACAAACCTAAACACCTAAACCCCGGAGTACTCGTTTAGAATGAGTTAAATTCCAAGAAATTCACTAGGAATTAATACGTGACCTAATCGTACGTATTGCTAAAACTAAAACTCCTATACCTTAAATACTTGCCCACATTCACCGAATGTAGGGAGAGTGAAACATATTTGGGAAGTGATCTAGGGTTGTGCCTTAGAATCTTACGAGATGGAACTTGGAACCCTAGGACTAACGGCGTCAACCTAATGTAATCAGGAACAGATTATTTCGTGACTCCATTCGATGAGTAGAATAGTCTCATAGTTCGATGCGACACTTGCGCAACAAGTGCGGAGTCATATGATCTTGTGATTGGATCACAAGGGAATGGCCAATTCTCGCAATGAGGTTGGTAGGTTCTTACGCAAGTTATCTTGCAAGAGGATGAATAATCATCCTGATATAGTATCTTTCTTGAGTAAAGATAATCGCTTGGAAGCAAAAGACCAGCTGATAAATTGGAATAATCTATGAACTTAAGGTTTGACCAAGCCGGGTTAATAGGATAAGCCCTAACCCAGGATATAGGGGATCTTGCCAAGTCGCAAGTCATCCCGGATCGAGTGCTAAACGCATTCGAGAGGAAGGATTCAATCCTTAGCAGTTTGCCAACAAAAACGACCAATGGATATGTTTGTGCTTGTTACAGATTTAAGAGCACTGATTGGCTTTGTTTGATCAATGAATTAAAAGATAAATAAATATTTAATACTTCAGGTTGAAGGCTTGAAGGGAGAGGCAACTTCAGTTACCCCCGACTACCTGTGTGACCCTAACCAAGGGGGTTGTTAACCGTGCTGGGAAAGTGGACCGAACCCACCGCGAGAGGTCTCTCCGTTGAGCACTACTTGGAGCACGAGAACGCTAGGGTGCCAGAGGCGGCTCTGGCCGTAAATCCCTCACCTTCCAGGCCCTGCATAAGAGGCTAACGTGACTCGAGATTAGATCTCGAGGCCCGCATACTAGTCTACGGGCAAAAACTTGGATTAGTGATCCCTGTGGATTGCTGGATACCCTTCGGGCGGATTGTGGATAAGCCTACGGGCTAGACTTTTTGTATTTCAAAGATAAATATGATAACCTGTTAATAAGGAACTTGTTTGACATTGTTTTTCTATGTCAAGTTATACGATTACGTGAAAGAACCAGTGCGTAACGGGCTAATTAAAGAAGCTGATTGTTACATGTCCAACTAAATGTGCTAAGTAATTAAATAACTAAAACAACCCGAGGAAAGTGCGGTGGATGTGGCCATAGGTCCGTCCTATGGATGGGTGGTCCTGGTTAGCTTGGAACTTTTCTCAAATCACGATGGATAGCCAGAAGATCGTCAAGAATACGCACAACAAAAGCATTGACCTAGAGTTACAATTGATCCCGATTTATGTTGTTTTAGGGGAACAAAATGGGACTATGCCTTATGGCAAAGAGGTTGAGCTTCGCATCCCTCTCGTTTCCCATTCTCCTTGAACCAAGTGCAGCGTGAATCCGCTTCGGACCTGGCATTTCTGTGTAAAGTAATTTGCTTGGGTTTGATGCTAGTTGCTATTAGGAAATGACCAATAGGGAAAACCCTAATTCAGGTCGGTCCTAAGTGGGAGCGACCGGAATACTTCCGCTACGTGGCAGACGTGGAAAGTCCTAGATCGCAAACCCCGTAACATTCCATGGGAGTATCAGGCGGAGCTTTCTAGACATCCTTTTCAATGGACTGCTAAGACGTGCCCAAAGGTACAAGTGGACACGTTACATATCCTCTCTATCTTTGTATAAGATATTACCTTTTCATACTCGATGTAGTGCTTGAATTTCTTTGTTGCAAAGACCATATCAAGGCATAGTTTGTCCATGTATATATAATTAATCTTAGACACCTCCAATTTGCAACTAGAAAATGCAATCATATGGTACCACTTCTCCGCACTTCTCCTTCCATATCTAGGCTAAACAACAGTTGATACTATACATCATAGCTGCCAAAAATATATAAAATATCTCACGCCTTTTAAGTTTTTTCAAGACTGGCACTTTCTCCAATTCTTGCTTCATATCCTCAAAGGATACTTGACACAGATTACTCCAAACAACAAGCAATTAAACGATAATAGATTCATCAATGGCATTGTCCTCTCAACCAATGCATTAATAAATTGTCAATAATATTTGACTGATGACAAAAAGCTATACACTTCTTTAGGAGTATGTAGCAGACTCATAGTGAAACTAACATTTATCTTTTCAAGATTGGATGTAATACCAG
The DNA here is from genome assembly GCF_053477565.2 of Lygodium microphyllum. Classification (NCBI taxonomy): domain Eukaryota; kingdom Viridiplantae; phylum Streptophyta; class Polypodiopsida; order Schizaeales; family Lygodiaceae; genus Lygodium; species Lygodium microphyllum. Next base: position 90,502,622 of record NC_141161.1, on the reverse strand, counting down.
AGCCAAGATAACCATATGGCCCAACATTAATCCATGGGGTACTCCAAAGGTGCACTTTCTTGGATTGAGAGAAATGCAAAACTACCTACAATGCTTGAAAATTTTTCTTAAAATAATAAGCTCTCTCTCCCTTATGGTGGCTACCCCAAGGTCATCAATAAATACTTTTAGCTCCTTTGGGAGAATATCACCAAAACTTTTATCAACCATACGCATTGCCAAGGTCAAGACCCTAGCACATTGCATAATCCAAAAGTCATAACATGATATGCAAATGTGCCAAATACAGTAATAAATGTCATTTTTAACTTATCTTTCTCTATGATAGCCATTTGGTTATAACCAACAAATCAATCCATAAACAAATAAATATTCCTACCCATTAACTAATCTAGAATCTGATCAATGAATGGCAATATATAGTAATCTTTGACCGTCTACTTATTGAGCTCCCTAAAATCCATGTAAAGTCGCATTTGATTATTTTTCTTTTTTCTAATGATAACTACAAGTAAACACCACTCTATGTGTTGTATAGGAAATATCAAGCCAGTCTTATGCAATTTTTGTAGCTCCTCAAATAATTAGTCCCATAGCTTGAAAGGCATATGCCTCACTTTTTGTCGAGTAGGATGGTTGCCCTCCTTCAAGGGAATAATATGCATATCCAGACTAGGAGGAATACCACTCAACTCATCATAGCTCTAGGAAAAAAAATCATAGAATTCTTGAATCAAGGATAGTCCTTTCTCTCTTCCAAACTGAGCATAGATCCTAATTTAATCAGCCGTGGCTCATTCAACGTACCAAGATCTAGCTCAATTACATCCACATCTCTGATTCTATCTTGAGCTTCTATGAGCTCATTCAGAGTCACCTAGTAGACATTTGTTGTACTGGACCCCTTTCTTGATTCATCGCTTGACGAAGTCTCACTACTAGAAGGATCCTCTAATGCATCTAATTCTATCAAAGATAAGAGTACTCTCTTGCTTTGAGGAGATTTAGGATATGCATCCACTATTATATGTCTAACACCTCTCTCAAAAATCAGATAACCAGCACATATTAACTTGGTAGTCAGATTGCAAGATCATGGGCATTCCTAATAATACTTGATAGATTGGCCTCCCTACAAACCTAATAACCCTAAATTTCAAAATGCATTTCACATTAGCAATAGTCACATGGACTTTGGTGATGCAACCTTTCAATTACCTTTAACTGTGATCAGCCATCCATAGAATTGTGGAGGTGTTCTTTTAGATTTCCAATCTCAGCCTTTCCATCAATTTTGAACTCATAATGTTGACAAAGGATCCTGTATCCACAATGGCATAATTCACTAATATGTCGTCAACTTATGTTGCCACCCTTAGGCAATTCTTTTTAGCATGCTCAAACCAATCATCTCCCACATGGGCTATTCCCAAGGGTTCAATGATATATCCAATGCGATTGATATTCTTAAACTCTTTATGCACTCCTAGAGATAACTTGATTAGCTATAGGAGATTCACATCAAGATTTACCTCACAAAGACTTAGCTAAGTCAAATTCATGATAATTAGCAATGCTTCTCTTCTCTTGCCAGACCATTCTTTCTCTTGGTCACAAAAGAGGCCTACGTGCCTCTTTCTTTGCTTTTATATTCTTCTTTGGTAGCTCCTTATTAGAGTCATCTTTGCCATGAGTATCTGTTAGAGGACTAGCTTCCACATCAAGGTTAAGGACTTGCATCCCCTTATCATCTTGTTTAGGGTTTGTCTCAACAGGTTTTACATTATCCCTATTGGATTCAGCTTTGCCACAAGTAGCTTTTAGAGGATCAACTTCCATATTAGGATTAAGGACTTGTGTCCCCTTATCATCTTGTTTAGGATTTGTCTCAACATGTTTTACATTATCCCTATCACCTTCTTTAACCTTCTATCTTCTTGTAATGGCTCATAAATTGGAAGCCTCAGTGGTATTGATACGCACAGCTTCAATAAGGCTGACACCACTACCACTAGGCAACTCTTCTATGATAGCTTTTTCTCTCTATAATATTTTATTTGGTCCCTTGTCCTACTAAAAGTTATTTTATTATGCTCGATTATTAATTGTACCTAGTTGCTTACTCCCTTGCTGAAGAGAATTGATCTTACTCCAGCAAGTACTAGCTAGATGGCTGAACTTTCCACATATATCGCATTTGACGTTAGGGGAGTTTCTTAAAAAGTGCCAACCACCACACCACTTATGGCTAAATCTTAATCGACCATCCTCTTCCAGACGTCAACTTCCTATCAAGTTTTGCTAATTCTTTAGGAAATTTACATCCACTACTATTTGTCTATATTATTTTGTTATCATATCGGTATGATGGTTCATCATGTCTTGACTTTACCAAGAATATTTGATGTAGTGGACTCATAACTATGATCATCTACTTTCCATTCAATTGGCCTAACCACTTGGTTAGGGATCCACCACCATTGATTAGTTGGCATGACATTAGAGTTCATCATTTGGCTTCCATTATTTAGTGGAACCATTTGGCTAGCCATTGGTATGAGCCGGTAGCATGGGTACATTCTGCATTATACTTCCTCTTGAATTCTAATTGGTCATAGTTATACTAATTGCACCTTGACTTCCACTAATCAATGCCAAATTATTTACAGGACCTAGACACAAATTTTTCTTTACCCTAGATGCGTAAGAGGTTGCTTGTAAGCATGACTCTACCTCCTCTTCTCGTATAATAGTAGTGTATATATCAGCAACAACAACTCTACTCAACTACACTTGGATATTGAAGTCTAATCTATGTAAAAAGTGTTGCAGTTGGGCAATAGGTGAATAGAAATAGAGGTTTGAAATTTGCAAAACACCTCTTTCAATTTCTTAGTATATGCTTGAGCAATCTCATGGGGCTCTTGCCGTGTCACATTCAAAACATGTATCCAATACTAACCATCTCTCTTAAGGGAAAACTCTATTTAAAGGACCACATAAAATAGGTCTATCATAGTTATGGATTTGGCTTCCAAGCCATGATACTACTTTGTAGCTCTTCCTTTTAGAGTAATGTTAAAAAACATCATGATATTTCCTTTGTCCTGAATTCAACAATTGAACATTAATTTCTGAAACTCGTTGATGTGGAGCTCTGCATCTTCCTCTGCTAACCCATTAAAAATGGGTAGAGGAAAACCCAGGGCAAGTAAATCTAGTGTTCCTGCAGGTATTGTAATCGATTGCACCATCATGACAAGTGAGTCTGCTCTAGGGGTTGGTACCAAAGGGCTTACACTCCTACTCAAAGTAGATTGAGTTTTTGGGGAAAGGAGAATGCTAGAAATTTCTCCTTCCCTTGACAGATTGACTGGGATATTAGTTGGATCAAAAAGATCTCTTTTTCTCAAGGATATCAGACTACTACACTTAGGAGAATACCTTCTAATGATCTCTTGTCTCTATCTAGCCCTTTTTTCTCTTTCTTGTCATTAAATCTCAACTTGACAGTGTCTATCAAGAAATAATGGATCTATTTCGATGCTCCTTAGCATACATTGAAGCATTCATCCCTATTAACCAAGATTCATAAACTGCCACTTATCAGCGGCTTCTTGGCAAACACACTACCTTTTAGGATCTAAAACGGGACCGACACTAGCTCTAAGACTCTAGTTGGGCTCGTATGCTCACCAAACCACCCTCATCGTCTCACAGCCAAGAGCGTTTGGAGGCTACACACTATTCTAGTTAAATCACATGTTTGTATCAATTTATAGTCCAAAAAATTTTCCCATATCAACTCTAATAGAGGGAGTATCCCACACATACATGTGATTAGCACCTCATTGCACATACATATAGAGCATTCCCCAACTAATCGCTATGGCTCCTATAGCTCTCCTACATTCTAGGGATTAGCTCCAAGATGGAATCGTAACATTGACCACTCTTTTGATAAACCATTCCAAAAGATAATTTTGTTTCCTCACTTAATCAGACCCCAAAGATAACCGTACTATCCTACAACTCGGATTCTCACACTCATCATTGGTTAATAATTTTAGCAACCAATTGCAATGCATTTAGGAGACTTTCTCTTTTTGATACCATGTATAAGAATGCAAATGCAAGGTGTAATGCCATTTATTACTCGAACAAATTAACCACAAATCAGCCAACATATCATGTGCAAAACATTCTTTCAATGATTTTTCTTTCTAACATATTGTTGTGTTACTTAGAAAAAACACCAAACTAATCCGTGCTCTTATTCCTTTAAAGAAATATTACAGGAACCCTATATGTTTCAATTCAATGCACAAGCACTTATATTTTTATGTAAAATTCTTGACATTTTTACTTCTTTATGTGTTTATTTATTATGCATGGTGTTCTTTATGTTTCACAATATTTGTCCCATAAAATACTCTCTAAACGACCAATTTAATACACAAATGGATGAAGATTGAGAAAAACCTCATACTCTACAGCCATTATACACATACATTTTTCTAATTTTCAATCATTTTTCTCACCCTTAAAGTAATTTTTTCCATCCAAAAATATATTTTTAATAATTTTTCCATAATTTATTTTAATATTAATTACTAGTTTTTCTCATTTTTAGCTGTATAAAGCTTATGTGGATTGTGATTCAACATTATATTCAATATAACTCCATAAGAATACCATTTGAACCATAAAAACTCATAAAATTATCATTTTTCTATTAAAATTTTACATTGTAGATTTTACGAGTTTGATTACCATTATGTAAATTACCAAAAATAACTACTTATTCTATAATTTTAGATATTTTCAATCATATTCAACCATTTTCGATCAATTTTCGTCACAATAATGAAAGATTCATCATAAAAATTCAATAAAACGTGCTTACACTATAATTTGCATATGCACGTATCATATTCTAAAAATGAGAAGTCGATTATGCTCATTTACAACCGCTAATGCCTCATTTGCACTTCCTTCATTCATTCCTTGTATTTCATCATCAGGATGATTCGGCATCCATTCCCCCTCATCCTCTTAACCCATATGAACCACATTTATGGCAAGAGAGAAAGAGGAGAAAGAAATACTAAAATATGATATTCTCATTCTATGTGTCAAATTGCACATAGTCTAGAGCAATTGGGAGTGAAGCCTATTACCTTGGCCTCCGTCACTTTCATTTTGGCTTCCGGATCTAATAGCTACTTCATAACACCAAATCTTGCGGCCATTAAATGGGGTATCTACTTCATAACACCAAATCTTATGGCCTTTAAATGGGGTGCAAAATAGACTCCAATCGATGAACAAACACTTGCATTACATTCCTAGTGTCGAAATGCATCTAAAAAGACTCCAGCTCCTTGGTCCATGATCACTCCATTTTTTGCCAAAAATGCTTCTTTTGCAGCTCTTGGCCACCTTTGTGCTTTAAAATCAGCTCTTACCCTCAGTCTCACTCACACTGTCCCTCTCTTGCAATCCCTTTCTTCCTCTCTTAGACACAACAAGATAGACATAAGAGCAGAAGAGAGCCACAAGTTTGCTTACTCTGATAAGAATGAGCTTATCCTCTTATTTTTTTGGCTTTTATACATATCCTCTTTTTTGAATATCCACCCACCCTTTGGTCCAACAATGGTCCTTTCTCAATACATGTCTTGTATTCTATCTAAGCTTACAAAGCACAAATAGTCTATATGTCATTGTGAGCTCTCTAATTTTACAACTTGCATAAGAGGGAGTCTAGTGCTCATACAATTTGAATTATTTTCATGTTTGGTCCAATTCAAACTCTTACTCCTACACTCGCTCTCACTTCAAATAATTTTATTGCACATTTTATTTCTTTTGCTACTTTTATCCTGAAAGGGGTTAACAATGGTATTGTAGAGAACAAGAAAAGAAGAGATTACGAGAAAAGTTCTTCAAAACACATAACACGAATCAAAATGAAGAAGCATAAGGCTACTGAAAAAGCCACTCCAAAACATGTAATGGAAGATGTGTCATGCATGAGAAGAAGCAAGAAGGAAAAAAAGAGAGTCAAGAAACATGGTTGTAAGTTGAAACCTGATATAAAGACTACTATTGACATGAAGAAAGCAGTTGAGGAATGCATTCTTGGAAGCAAGGTTGAGTTTACGCTTTGCCAAGTTTGTGGCATTGCTAAGCATCAATTCCATGAACACAATTTTAGTGAATTTGGGAATCTTTCAAGTCCCATTCTTCATTTTTTAGAATATTGGGACTCCAAAAAGTCATATTTAAGTTTCCCAAAGCTATCATGTGACACATAATTGGAAACCTTATAGAAAATGGAATCTATCAAGCTATTGAACAATAAATTTGGAGCAACAGTGTGAGAGTTATAGCAAAGAGAAATTTTTGACCATGAGTCCTAAACTTGTGGAAAACTCCCAAATTCACTAATAGTGTGTTCATGATGAAATAACCTATATTTTCAAGAGAAAAATATATTTTTTGGAAGAGCCTACTCAAGGACTATTACAAGTTGAAGAAGATATGGATTCACAAGGGATTGTATTGGAATCTGTCAATGCATCTATTGTTGTTATGAAGCAAGTTGAAGATGAAAATGAGTCCGTTAAGAGTGGTAAGAGTGATGTTATGGCTGAAAATGTCATTGTGAATAGTAGTACACAAAGAGGAGTCATGCAACATTAGTCTCATGAGGAAGAAGAATCTTGCTTCATTCCTAGAAGCCACTATTCTCACACGCACTCGGTGAGAGCTACAACAGAAACTATTGTGAAGGTAGGAGAGCATGACACACCATGTATTTCTTTATTGAACCATGGATCTAAAAGTAATGTTATGGCACACACTTTATATGAGAATGGTCATTGACCAATGGATGTAGATCCTAGTTGGCATATGCAAGTTACAAATAACTTGTCTAGGGTCTCTATGCTATATGCCTAAATGTTCCAGTCACTATTGCATATGTCCTTGATGATCTGTACTTCTTTGTGCAAGATTATTGCAATTAACCAGTGATTCTGTTGCAGCCATTCATTGTGTCAACAAGAATGGAAACTAAAGTGATTGGTGATGGTTTGTCATGTCCTCATGTGTAGAGATGGTAGAAGAGCAATTCAGTCCCTAATTGTGTGTCAATCAACCACTTATAATAGGGATGCTCTCAGAGATTATTTGGTTCCTTTTTATACTAGAGAATTCAAGGCTTTTTACATGGCATTGGTACTATAAATGGAGACTATGGCAGTGCTATCTAGAGGATGTTTTTGCCTAGAAGAAAAGGGGAAACTATTTTATTGCTTCTTTAGGAATGGAAAACAAACAATGTAAGGAGATTCAAGAGTATTGAGGCCATGCCTGGGTTTGGAGACCCAGGCAGACAAAATGACTGTAAGAGACTACAATGGACAAACTATGCAAATTCAAAGATATTGAAACTATTTTAATTGAAAGTACATTAATGGTGGGTGACCCATTTAGAATGGCCTTTGGTACCTGGGAAAGGCCCTATAAAGTTTGGTTGGCATGTGGATTTGCATCTAAAAGTTATAGGGTCAGAAAGGGCGATGCCCTAATCGAGATTGCATATTGTAAAGAATACTTGTAGGATGCATAGAAACTTTTAGGGGCTAACACCTTCGAAAATTGATCCTAGTGTATTTGGCACAGTTGTGGATCATGAGTGGGACTACATTTTTGTTTTTTAAATCTTGGCGATCTGAGACATGTTTTAGGAAATACGAGTTTTCTACATGGTACTCCTATAAGATAGTTTTATGATCAAAACAAGATGGAGTCTAATTACTATAAAATGATACATGTAACATACACTTTGACAAAGTTAATTGTGACTGACTTGAAAGTACTAAGGGTAGGAAGTGGATCAGGGGATGCAAGAAAAGAGATACAGAAGTGGCATACGCAATGGTAAACCTAGGAAAAGATGAGCAAATTGACAGATATGAAAAAGAGAAAGAGGAATATGAGTCAATGTTAGATCTTGGGATTCCATATGATCTAAAAGGATTTACACAAATTTGGATGTACAAAGTTTTGCTAAGATATCATTGCCAAGGATGGATAGAAAGAGTTACAGGTTTTATGTGGGATATCTAAGATTGCAATGCCTTATCCTCCACGAGGGAGTGCTTGGCTTAGCTATATGCTTATGAGGATGACAATGACTTGGGTCTTCTATTCTTTGACCCTGATTGTAAGAATGTTATAAGCATGAGAGTTCATGTGATGTCAATATGGATCTTTGATTTGATGGGATACATGTGTGGCACCTCCGGAGGATGTGCAAGTTGGAACGGGGTGAATGTCATGGGATATTTTGCATAGACTGTGAAAGTGGGAGATGTACTACCATGTGGATGAATTCGTGCTTTGGATATATACTAGTAAAGTGACAGGCTCCTTTCTTAATGCATTTCTCAAATTTACTCATTGTCATGGTAATATAATACAATCAATGAAGTCTTGGAAGGTCATGATCATGGGGCTTGGTATAGTGGCTTTGTAGTCACTTAAGTGACATGTTCTAGAGGCTAATGGTGTAGAGTGAATTGTGAAGATCAAGAAGGCCATTCAACATAGATTTAGGGGCACCAACACGAGTGATTGTATGGTTGCTATCCAATCTGGCCACAAAGGTGAAGGAGATAGCATGTTAACTGAGAGAGGACACAAGGGATAGGCTAGGGGATGAGCCAAAGAAAGTAAATGATCTTGTTTCTCATGCATTGGAGAGGATAGAGGAGAGTATTGCGACCATTTTGAACAAGCAAGAATAGGAAAAAGGAGGGTAGCAAGCAGTCCTTGCTTAGCATCAGCTTCTATTGACCTTTTCTCTTAGTTTATCAATTGATTCTTGGTCTCTATCATCACAGAAACCTTTATTGAACATCAAAGGACCATTTTGTGTGGATTAAGAGCTAGATGTGGGCTGTTTTTGAATGTGTATAATAGTGAGAAATAGGGCAGCAAGCTGTCCTTGAACTTCTTCACTTCTTATAAGGTCTTCGATATGATTTTCCACTTGATTCTTGGTCCTAGCCTTCAAGAAAACCTTTATTGATCATCAAAGAGGAGTTTTGATGGGTTTATGCTCTTTATGTGGACTATTTTGGGCTAGGAATAATAGTCAAGAATAGAATTGTATGCTGTAATTGGAGTTTTGATACTCTAGCAAGGTCTCTTTGGTGGTCTTTTGATTGGATTATGCTCTCTAATAGTGGTCAATAAAGCTTGGACTTTTCTTAGATTTGGAGCAACATCAGTGCTATGTTTTGCTTTTGTAATAAAATTGTAATTATAGGACCAAAGTTCTTCTAAATGCGTGCATAGGGTATTGGTAGGGATTTATACATTCCTATTCATGTGTTTTGTCTATTTTGGATGCTTCTTATCATCGAGGAAGGACAAGGAGCAAGTTTTTTGAGTGATTTTTCTCTGGCAACCCTCCGATTTTTATTCCACATAGTTCCACCCTTAGTTGTAACTATCTCTACCTCTACTTGTACCACCACTACCACTACACTGCCATTTCACCATCATCACCACCACCTCCTCCTCATACACCACCATCTCCTCCTCCTCCTCTTACACCACCATCTCCTCGTCCTCCTCTTCATTCTCCTTCTAGTCCTTGTTCTCGTTCTTGTCCTTCTCCCCCTCAACTTTCTCACTCTCCAATTCTCATCCTTCAATCCCCACACACACACACACACACACTCTCTCTCTCTCTCTCTCTCTCTCTCTCTCTCTCTCTCTCTCTTCCCTCTCTCTCTCTCTCTCTCTCTCTCTCTCTAATGTAGCTAAAAGTAATGTAGCTAAAAGAAACATTGCTTAAAAGTAATGGATGGATGGATGGATGGCATGGTACCTAAATGTTTGAATATTGACTTTCTCATATGCACTCTTAACTTAGATGCTTTGATTTACACACATCCTCACTTAATTCTCTAATTTTGACATTGGTTCCACTTGAAGATGTTCACAGTGGACGTATATTCAACTTTGTTGATATGAGACATGATAGTGCAAACAAGTCATCTTATTCATACTCGGCTGGATTTTGTTTTTTGGTTATCCTACATATCATTCTTGTTTTTCATAGGTTGGATGTATGAATCACTTTGGCGTTGGGTAAGTTTGGGTATTATATGATTCACTACTATAAATTTTGGCATTTGGTAGGTTTGGTCAAGGACTTACATTTAGATTGCATACTTGTGATTGACTTAATCCAATCTTCTCTTATGACTCCAGAGAAGATGCCTAGTAAGTTTGAATCAACTATCTTAGGTTGTGCAAGGTACATATAGGTGGACCTTTTTAGATCATGCACAAGTTAAACTTAAGTGTTTACTAGTTTAAAAGAATTTTCTACTTCCTTGGTATAGCCTAAACCTAGATTTGGAGTTAAGAAATTCATCACTTTCTTTTTTAACATAGAAAGTAAACTTAAGTGTTTACTAGTTTAAAAGAATTTTCTACTTCCTTGGTATAGCCTAAACCTAGATTTGGAGTTAAGAAATACATCACTTACTCTTTTAACATAGAAAGTAAAAACATGGGATTTGGAAGAAGCTTAGATTTTATGTTGTGATCTAGCATATCCATTGCAATCCATAAGTTCTTCTAACTCCTATTTTTGCAAAGATATCGTATTAATAGCATGCATAATAGTAGTTATATCAAAGCTACAAGAGCTTTTATTACACTTGCCTAAATTTATCTCATGTTCTAGACTAATTTAAGTGAAAACATTTATATATTAACAAAATTAATATATATGCTAATATACTAGTACATAATAATATGAATTATAATAATATATTATTATATTAACACATCATAATATGATAAGGTTGTTATTATTTTAGTATATCAATATCACCCATATTCATAACTATATTCTTCATTAATATATATATTAATACTAAAATTATAACTCAACATATATGTAAATATATGAATACGAATGTTTGTTAATCTAATATCAACTATATTAATGTAACTTTTACTAGTTTAACTAAATTATAATATTAATATATTGATCTTAAATATATTCAAAGCTATATTAGTATTAATATCATTAGTTATAATTATTAATATTATTTTTAAATTATATATTAATATCATAATTATATTTTAGAATATATGTTAATTTGTTAATACTAATATAACTTAATTCAATATCAACTACACTAATATAGATGTTAATGCATTATTATTATTATACTACTATTACATTAATATAGTAATTTCTACTATTTTGATTACATTATAGCATTAATATATTGATATTAATGCTATTAATATCCATATTAACATTACTCACTACAAGATACATGCCTCATATCGACGTTCAAAGCAACCCAAATGTTCATTTTTTTTTTAAATTCCCATCATCGCTAAAAGCGTCGATATAAGCGTCTCTATAAAATCATCACATAAAAAAATAGCGATGGAGATAGCGACACAAATAGCAATGTTTTGCAACAAACGTAATGATGCAAATAGCGATGCATGGAGTAAATTAGTGATGCAAATAGTAATGGTTACAGAGGGAAAAAAAGTGTGATAGGGCAACTTGTGTGCTGTATAATATTCTACAAAGCAATTCCCCTACTTGGACATTATGAAAGACATGACCAATTTTAAGCCATCTTAAAGAGTCACCAATGTACGTGGCCCATGGCAAAGCACATTGCATACCATTATCGATAAGTCTATTATCGTGCATCTTAAATCTCCTAATTAGACTTAAACGGTATGACTAATTTTTAGCCCCCTTAAGGAGTCGATGTAATGGTACCCATAAAAAAAGTAAAGTGGATACCATTACCATAATCATGGATATGCTATCATTCCAATATATGTTATCTTTCTCTTTCTCTCCCTCTCCCTCCCTCTCTTTCTCTTTCTCTCGTATTTCCTCTCCCTCTCACAATATATCTTAACACTCTCCAAAAGAAAAAGGGAGAGGGAGAGAGAGAATGCACTCTCCCTCCCTCTCCCTCTCCCTCTCGTTCTCTTTCTCTTTCTTTCCCTCTCTCATTTCCTTCCCCTCCCTCTCCCTCTCTTTCTCTCCCTCTCTCTCCCTCTCCCTGTCTTTCTCTCTTTCTCTCTCATTTCCTCTCCTAAACAAGCAAAAAAGAAAGTGATTCAAACATTAAACAAGCAAAAGGAAGAGGGAGAGAGAGAATGCACTCTCCCTCCCTCTCCCTCTCTTTCTCTTTCTCTCTCTCTCTCATTTCCTTCCCCTCCCTCTCCCTCTCCCTCTCTTTCTCTCTTTCTCTCTCATTTCCTAAACAAGCAAAAAATAAAGTGATTTAAACATTAAACAAGCAAAAGGGAGAGGGAGAGAGAGAATGCACTCTCCCTCCCTCTCCCTCTCCCTCTCTTTCTCTTTCTCTTTCTCTCCCTCTCTCATTTCCTTCCCCTCCCTCTCCCTCTCCCTCTCCCTCTCTTTCTCTCCCTCTCTTTCTCTCTTTCTCTCTCATTTCCTCTCCTAAACAAGCAAAGAATAAAGTGATTTAAACATTAAACAAGCAAAAGGGAGAGGGAGAGTGAGAATGCGCTCTCCCTCTCCCTCCCTCTCCCTCTCCCTCTCCCTCTCCCTCTCCCTCTCTTTCTCTTTCTCTCCCTCTCTCATTTCCTCCCCCTCCCTCTCCCTCTCCCTCTCCCTCTCTTTTTCTTTGTCTCCCTCTCTCTCCCTCTCCCTCTCTTTCTCTCTCATTTCCTCTCCTAAACAAGCAAAAGAAAAAGTGATTTAAACCTTAAACAAGCAAAAGAAAGAGAGAGGGAGACTCACCGATGAGATATGGCGAGCGTGGGGCGACTCCTCTTTGCGATGAAGGCTCCTCCTCTCCTTCGCGAACAACGGTGGCGGCGGCAGCAGCGGCGGCAAGTCTTCTTCCTCTCCTTCTCTCACGACGGTCGCTCTCTCCCTCGCTCTCGCTCTCAAAACTCACAAGTCGCAAACGCGAAATGAAAACCGCGCTCGATTTCAGCCGCTTTTTTTCCCTATGGAGCGTCGCTATTTGCATCGCTATTTTCGACGCAAATAGCGACGCTATTAGCGACGCCAATAGCGATGCCAATAGCGACGCCGCTATCTGCCGTCGCTAATCGGCGTCGCTTCTAGCTCAAATCCTTGTAGTGAATACACACTCTTATATTTTTGTTCTTCTTGAGAACGATTACACTAATAGCTGAGACCTAGTCTATGTGCTCAATTTCATAGATGAATCTTTCTCTTAAGAGTTTGTCTATCTCCTCCTTAACCACATTAGCATGCTTTGGATTCATCAGATATGGTTGTTGCTTGACCAACATTGCATCAGGTGTCATGGGGATGTTGTAAGTCACTATACTTGGATCCACTCCTTTTAGCTCGTCAAGTGACCATCAAGCAAAGATGTCAATGTAATCTCATAGGAAAGCAATGAGACTTTGCTTGCTCAAGTCATCAGTGATAAAGGTATGTTGGGGCGTCTCCCCTTCCTTAGCCAAATTAACCTCTTTCACTTTGGTAGGTCCTTCTATGGGCTCATTAGCTTGCCCTTGTCATTTGGCTCCTAGCAAGATTACTACCCTATTGCCTCTCTTGAACTTTGTGAATTTTTTTGATAGGTCTTATGATTTTCTTTGTTCTCTAGCTTCTAACTCCCTAGACTATCTCATCCTTTCTTCCTTCAATCATCGATGCCTTAGGTGGACCGGTAGGTCTCCCTTGGTGCATTTTGTATTAGGAGGTCGAGGTATTGCGGGGTCACTATCTAAGATATCTTTCAATTCAGAATCAAACTCTTCGTCATCGCTAGAAGAGGAAGTCTTTCTTGGTAGTCATGGTTTTGACAATGGCTCCATTCCTAACAGAGGCATGGCAAGTGGCTAAACTAGCCCCGCTTGCTCATAGTCCATACACCCCTAAATGGTCTAGCCAAGTTTAATCACATTCAATTTTGAGAACTCCTCTTTTGATTCTAAATACATTGGCACTCTATGGCTTTAAGTCTACTCTGATTTGCTCAATTTCTTGACCATCCCTGTCGTATTCTATTGTGTCGGACTCCTTTTTATTGTCTTTTTTCACTCAATGCTTTTGCACACGATGTAGAGGATACACATATATAGTAACTTCCCTAAGGTCCTTCCACTCACTATTTCAACTCTTGGCATAGCATCGAACACTGCCTAAGTAAGTCTCTTAAGCTCAAAGTTACTGGGGTGGTTACTAGCATTGAGATAAGATTGCTAGCTACTTGCTTATCTCCTAATTTTACACTCCTTGGGGCCCTAGTTAGCTTGCTAGACCATGGCAATCAAGCCCTATCCATTTGGCATAGCTTGAGGTACAATGGCATCTCTTGACTTCGGTTCTATAGGTGAAACCGGTGTGCTCACAACACTAGCAAATCATCGATTTCATCACCCAATATGGACTCAGTGTCCTTTAAGTGTTCCTGGTATTCTCTCACCAACTCTTTGACCTTATCTGTGGCTTTGAGTTGGTGCTTTGGATTGGGGTAATCCCCAACCTTAGCATCCCTTTTCCCATAGTCCTTGGAGTAGATTTTTTTCCTCTGCATCTGTGACTTTCTTCCCTATGGGTAGTGGCGTGGCACTCTCAATTTTAAGCATGACCTTTGCTTTACTTTTCTTCTTTCTTTGCAAACAGCTCTTCTTTCCTATTGAGAATGCATCTAGATTTCTAGGCCCTGGTAGTGACATGCCAGCCTAGCCGAGTCATAACATGCAATAACCGGATGGTGGGCATAGCCTCTCTATCGAGAGTTTCAACTCTCAACAACCCCAATGGTATGGATCGCACGATTCCCAAACTAGAGGATGGTTTTTCTAGGGTAATTAGCAATTAGATGGGTGATTCCACACTCTATACATCTGAGATCAACCTTTTCTCGATTGGCTTCTCCCTCTTGGGGCAGCTCGAGAAAATGTGACATGGGTAACTACAAGTCTAACTCTGGTCAGTTACTCAAGAATACATGTGTGCATCACGTGGGTTCAAAATAAAATATTTTTAAATACCATTTTTATACATTTTTTACATACAAAAGGGTGTAATATAAAGGGGCTATTTACAGATTGAATAGAAAAGGGTTATGTTTTATTCAAGAAAAAATCACAGATAAGGATATTTATAAATAGGCCTTGAATGCACATGATATAGGATAAGGATATTTATAAATAGGCCTTGAATGCACATGATATAGAGGATATATATATAATAACTTCCTCGAGAAGTCCAACAAGCAATCAACTCTTGGATTTGCCCTCCTAGGCCTCTATCTCTACCTCTGCCTCTAATGCTATCACCGGCACTGGTCGATAGTCCATAAGAATTGGATTTCCCTCTTCATCATATAAAACATAAGGGTTCACATATGCCTCTTCATCATTTGGATCATCTACGTAGTGGATCAAAGCATCACTCAGTGGGTGGATTACAAAAGATCTGGGCAACCTAGGTATGCCTATGGGGTTAATTTTTATCCTACGGATGATTGGTTTTGTGCCATTAGGTGCTAGAAGAGCCAATGGGACGCCCCTCCCCAAAGAAGTTTGATGGCGTACTTCCTAGCTACAACTCGTTGTAAGGTTTTGAGTATGGAAGTCTTCTTGGAAATCTACAATGCTTGGCATCGTGACTAAATCTACAGTAATTGGTGCAAGGTCGAGACCAAGGTTCTTGACACTTTGTGGGGAGGTTGTTTCTATTGCAATACACACATTGGACATGTGGGCATGTAGGTCTCCTTACCATCTCTTGCAATCTAGCTGGCTCCATATTCATGTCTACTAGCTCTTGACTCTAGTCGACTCTTTTCCCTTTATCTTGGGTACTTGGGACTAGATGTGGTGGCCCTTTTCGAGGATCCAGAATGAGCTTCATCTTGATTACAGCTCCAGGAGCTTCTCTACTTGAGCTGGTCGCCCACTCCTATGGCCTCTTCAAAGAACCTAGCTAGTGCGTTTCTCTGCAAGCTCGAGTTTCCTGCCAAGGCCTTGTAGAGTTCCTCACTTTGTATTCCACTGATAAAGACTGTGGAGACCGCTCTCTCGATGGGTCATTCGTTAGTTGGGATTCCCTTGTAGAGACTCTACATAAGGCTAATGTAGTCCCTAATGTCCTTTTTGTCCTTTTGCTTGTAATATTTTTGTTGAAAAATATTACTAGCCCGCGTGAGACTCATGCGAATGACAATGTCGGCATTGAAATTACGGATGATGCGATCTTTAAACAATATGCGACGTTTCATGACTCTCCACTGGCCAAACGGGGCCGAGGTTTAAAAACCGCATAGCCGCAGGTGAACATCCTCTTGGGAGGAGGTCAAGAGGATAATGTTAGATTTATTGCAAAAATTTTTTAATTACCTTCCCCCAGCCAAAGCATGGCTAAGGGAAGGGGATGGGCTGAATTGGGAAACCATGGAGGTGGAAGGGGGGATAGCCATGCGAGGCAACACGTGGGAGGGAGCCCTCACCCCCCCTCTTCCTATAAATACCCCCCCCGAGCCCTCACCCCCCCTCTTCCTATAAATACCCCCCCCCCCCTCTAAGGGGTGAAGAAGGAGGGAAGCTGAGGAGTCGTGACGCTGACAGACTGTGAAAGAGAGAGGAGAGCTATGTCGCTTTGTGTTGCACCGTGAGGGGGGAGGAGTTTCCGCAGAAGAGCCGCCGCTGCCATCATTTTGCCTCCTGCTCGCCAACAAGCCGTCATCAAATCGTCGCCTCCTCCTCCACATAGACTGCTCACGGCCACAGAAGCTTCCAAGAAGCTTCTTGGAAGCTTCTAAGGGAGCTCTCTAAGCCCCCTTTTCCATTTCTCCCTATAAAGCAGTTTTTACAACCCCGACATTTAAGCCCCCTTTCCCCCCTTGCATTCCACAAAGCCATTTTAAACCCCCTTCCCGTGGATTCACACTAGCCGGTTTTAAACCCCCTTTCTTCCCACTGAATCTCTTTAAGTCCACTTTACCCCCCCTCCTCGGTTTTCTCTAAAACCCTTTTCCATTACAATTCCCACAAGCACATTTTACCCCCGGGTTTCCCTTAAACCCCCTTCCCATTGCGACTCCCATAAGTCCCTTTAGATTCTCAATAAGCCATCCTGGCTTGGAAGCAAAGGATAAGTTTATAAATCCCCATTTTTGCAAAGCTATACAACCCTTCCTAGCCGGAATTTCAAGAGAAGAATCTCCCAAGCCTCTATTTATGCAAGGCTTTTGCAAAAACCCACTCACGAATCCCTCTTTTTCGAAAGAAAGAAGGCCCAAGCTTCGAACCCTAAGGCCTTCCAAAGCCCAATTCTGCAAGTCAGTACTTCGGTCAAGGGGCCGTACCTCAAAGGGATTCGCGCGTACAAGGGAGAACGGATCAAGATCATAAGACTGCGGCCAAGGCAAGAAGGTCGAATTCATGATGGGCCCTAAAAAGGCACAAGGCGCAACTACAGGAGGATCATCTCCTAACATTCATGTGGACATTTCACCGAACCCACAAGTCCAGGTTTTCTTCCTATTACTTGATTTATGTCGAAGTATAAAAACATGCATGGTTAATTCATAGAAGTAGGTTACGCTTATGCTTGTCAAATCCACCTAGTTGATAAGATGCACTTTTGCGATTGAAATACATTGGCTATTTTAAAGGAAATAACTCTTTTTCAACGAAACGAATGAAAAAAAGAACATAAGATGTCTATGCATTCTTAGCAAGTTGTTTTTATACATTGCAAAGTAACAAATCTAGATCAACTAATGACCATCATTACGAAGTCGAAATTATTGTAGTACACTTCGATTATGCATGGAAAGATTAAATCGCATGTCGCATTATTAGACATCTCTTTCCTTGCAATGATTCATTAAAGAAGGTTGCTAACAACCGTAGGAATTTGCAAGGCATGGAAATGATTTTAGGGCTGCATGAAGTAGGATAAGCTCTAGTCAATTGGCATAAATCTCAATCAACTATGTAAGTAGTTAGGAAAGGTTGTGTAATGCTCATTCAACGTATGAATGTTTCATTCAGAAATGAAGTTAGGGAAAGGATGCATGGTTCGTTTTAACATAAAACCCTAAAAGCTTAGTGGCATGAATCGTGAATGCATGTTCTAGAAGGATCAATAGAAATTATGCCGTAACTTAACATACTCTTTGATCAAGACAATATCTTCATGAATAGACAAGTAAATTGGTTTACCCTAAACACCTAAACCGCAAAGGAATTTCTTAGGAATGGTTAAATTGATGCAACATATCCCAAGTGCTAACTAGGGTTTAACACGTTGAGGACGTGACCTAGTCGCACTTATTGCCAAGTTGAAACTCTCATACCCTAAAGACCTGCCCACATTCACGGAATGTAGGGACAATAGGACATACTTACAAGAAATGATCTAGAGTTTCTACCCTAAGGATCACTCGCTAAAAGTATGAAACTCGGATTGAGATAAAACCCTAGGACCGATGATATCGGCCTAGTGCAATCAAGAACGGATTGGATATGAAGACACCTTAACCCTGTTTCCTATCTAATCATGATTCCGTGATTAGAAGACACCGTTTGATGGGTAAAATAGACCCATGGATTAGATGAGACACTTGTGCAACAAATTGCAGAGTCGCATGATCTTGTGGTTTGATCACAAGGGAACGGCCAATTCCTCGGAATGAGATTGGCAGATTCTTGCGCAAGTTTATCTTGCAAGAGGATGAGTAGTCATCCTGTTATAGCACCTTTCTTGGGAAAGGTGACCAAGATAAGGGAATTAGATATTTGCTTGGAAGCAAAGGACCAATCAATAGTTTGGAGCAACATATTTATTGTTAATAGAACTTAAGGTATTGGTTAAGTTGGGTTAATAGGGTACGGCCCTAACCCAAGGAAATAAGGGTTAACAAACAAACCCTTGGGGATCTTGTCGAGTCACAATTGATCCCGGATCGAATGATAGATGCATTCAGAGAGAAGGATTCACTCCTTAGCAGTTGGCCAAATAAACGACCATTGGAATTGATTGTGCTTGTAATAGTTTAGAAAGCACTGTTTGCATTGTTTGCTCAAGGAACTAAAGGATGGAAAAGATATTTAATGCTTCAGGTTGAAGGCCTGAAGGGAGAGGCAGCTTCAGTTACCCCCCACTGTCTACATGACCCTAATCAAGGGGGTTGTTAGCCGTGCCGGAAAGGTGGACCGAACCCACCGCGTGAGGTCTCTCCGTTGAGCACTACTTGGAGTAGGAGAACGCTTGGTGCAAGGGGGGGCTCTAGCCGTAAATCCCTCGCCTTCCGAGCCCTGCATAAGAGGCCAACGTGACTCAGGATTGGATCTCGAGGCTTGCATACTACTCTACAGGCAGAATCTTGGATTAGTAATCCCTGTGGGGATTGCTGGATAGCCTTCGGGTAGATTATGGATAAGCCTACGGGCTGGACTTTATGAATGTATTCCAAAGATAAATATGATAACCTGTTGAAAAGGAACTTGTTTGACACTACTTTTCTATGTCAAGTGCTAAGATTACGTGAAGGAATCAATGCCTAATGGGCTAATTAAGGAAGCTACTTGATGCATGTCCAACTAAATGTGGTACGTAATTAGACAACTAAAACAACTTGAGGAAAGTGCGGTGGATGTGGCCATGGATCCATCCTACGGATGGGTGGTCCTGGTTGGCCGGGAACTTTTCTCAATCATAATGGACAGCAAGAAGATCATTTCAATGGAAATGAATAGCAAGGGTGCTGACCTAGAGTCTAGGTTATAATAATCCCGATTTACGCTGTTTTAGGGAAACAAAATGGGACTATGCCTTATGGCAGAGAGATCGAGCTTTGCATCCCTCTCGTTTCCCATTCTCCTTGAACCAAGTGCAACGTGAATCCGCTTTAGCCCTGGCATTTCTGCGTAAAGTAGTTTGCTCGAGGTTCGACGCTAGTTGCCGTTTAGGAAATGACCATTAGGGGAAACCCTGATTCAGGTCGGTCCTAAGTGGGAACGGCCATAATACTTTTGCTACGTGGCAGATGCGGAAAGTCCTAGATCGCAAACCCCGTGACATTCCATGGGAGTGTCGGGGGGAGCTTTCTAGACCTCCTTTCCGATGGACTGCTAAGACGTGTCTTGAAGGGAATAGGTGGACACGTTACATTGCTTTACATTCATCAGCCAAACTATGAGATTGTCAGAGTACCCAGCCTCAAAGAATCTCTTAATGAATAGAATCTTGAGACTGTGGAAGTTGTTGCATTCTGCGATGTCCAAGCTTGTGTACCATGTCCTATTCTTATCGCCTAGGCATAGACCAAAAGCTTGTAAGCGCTGAGCAAGATCAGTGAGGCCATTAGCCTTGTAGACTCGCTCAAACTGCTGTACAAAACTATATGGGTCGTTACCCTGATTTGTGTAGGTGCTTTGTGACTGCATCAATCTTGGATTGGCTCTTAGAGCCCTGGGTGACTCCTAATCATGCAAGCAATGAGTCTACTAAGGCTGCTGCACTTTGCTCTACTGAGTATTGTCAATGAGCCACTTTGCAAAGGAGCTTGCTCAGTCTTAAGTTTTCCTCTAGTTCTCTCTCTCTCTCTCTCTCTCTCTCTCTCTCTCTCTCTGTCGTTAGGTCCTGTTTGCTAGAGCTAACACACGCTGGACTTCTCACTGCCACAATTTCCTAGCATGTTGTTCCTGGTTGTAGGCTACAATGCTCTACATTGCCTTGCATACTAATTTTCTCTCCTCGAGGTCTGTGTGATGGTATCCTCTCATGGCCTACCATGGTGGTCCATCCGAGTTTGGAGATCATATTTACTCACCATTTGCTGGATTTCAATTGGAAAATCCCCCAAGTCAAGCTTGATGCTTCAGTGAGTTGCACTAGTTCTTGCCATATCTGCGGCCTCTTGCCCCACCAAGTTGTTGATATAGTTGGCTGAGTCAGGCAGTGTTGCGTATCCAATGGTATTGATCCTTCTATGTGTCTATCTCTCTGAGCTATCAGGTCTCTCTCTTGGTCTTATAGATCAAGATTCTTGATAGCCCATCCAATTTTTAAGGGTCGTCTCTTATTGGTGGGTTCGTTCTACTTATTATATCTAGGCGTGTTCCTTTCTTTATTACAAACAATTCTTAACTTATATACACTTCGAATGTGCATGGTGTTTTGTTTTTCATGCACTATGTGAATTCAGGCTTTTCATTTTTTTAAAAAAGTGCAAGTGTCGAAAACAATGTGGGGTGTGAAAATGCAGGATGATAGATGTGGAGCTCTCACTCCCTTGTACGTTCTCGGCTAGGTATACCCCCAACCTCAATTGCTGGCCACTCTTAGGGGTCTCTAGGGTCTCAATTGCATCTTTCAACTTGGTGAAATCATAATCAAGTTCTATAGGTCGATTTGTGGCTCTAAGCAGGTTGGGCAGCTAGCAAGTATGTAGTGTTGCTTCTAGGTACGTAGGTCTCACTGCGTGCAGTGAGGAGGCTCCACAAGCCGTCTAACGTATTTGAAAGGCTACCAGAAGGTTTCCTTGTTACGCAAGGTGCTTTGCTTCACTCACGATGTGCTGGAACAGTCAATTCTTACCATCAACATTTGGTCCAATTTGACAGGGTCTGATTCTCAGTGTTGTCCAATTCCCAGAATCGAACGTATGAATGTGGGTGGTTTGACTTTCATTTTTTTGATTTTGATGCATTCGATTTCTAGGAGGTCCAATTTTGGGCATTCGATTTTTCTGAGTCTGAGTGTCTAATGGCCGATAGTCCAAATTGGATCGGCTATGTGTCTGATAGGACCGGGTCATTAGGGGTCAAGTCTTAGTTTGCATCCGATCAGACCGGTTGAATAGTGTGCAAGCGTTTGATTATGTAGAGAATCGAATGTCCAAGTTCGATTCTAGGGATCGAAAATCTGACGACCTAGTTTGATTCTGATGATCCAACAACCGCGATGACACAATTTTGATTTGTTGTGTCGATTCACTGCATATAAAGTCACACACACCTCTAGAATGCAAGAATGGACAAGGGGAAAGGTTTGTATATACTTGGAATGGCAAAAAACTCCCACACAAGCTGATCGATCCATCGAAGGCCCTAGGTATCACTCTTTTCTCTCAAGCTCTCTTTATCTCTCTCTCTCTCTCTCTCTCTCTCATTGTTGAAGCTAAAAATGAGCCTTCACCCCCCTTCCTTGGGTCTTAAACCTTTGTTTTCCAATGCTCCATTATTACCTTGTTAATGCTCATGCCTTGTCCATGGATTTCAACCCTATTTTTATCTTATTTTTACTCTATTTTAGGCCTGTTTATAGCAGCAACCCTAAAGCGATTCGCTTCAATCTCTTGATCCTATCCTATAATTCTAAATACAACAAAAATCACAACTCAAGTATTGAAATGATTTTTCCTATTTTCGTAATCATCAAAACCCAAAATACTTGCTTGCATTGAAGATTGAACTCCGAAATCTCCTACTTACATCAAGCACCAGGAACCCTACTTCAATGCTAAATTTGAAGTCGCAAGTGCTCAAGCTTGAATTCGTTGGTCTCGGAAATAGAACCAAAATGTAGCGGGAACTCACATTCAACTGCCACGACCCACTGACTACTTATTATTCAAGCATTTTAAGCAAGATCTACTGGCTATCTCTCACCTAGCCACCGTCGCGCCTCCCATTCCATGGGTGTAGTGAGCTTACTCGATGCCCAAACGAGTGGCCTACTTCTGCAAGCACTCCGGTAGGCTCCACGATCCTAGTTGTGAGCTCAAGCAACCTCAAGCCTCCTCCTTCGAGCTTCATCCTCCCTAGCCGTACGCGGGTCAAGGGAAGAGAAATGAAGAAAAAAAGAGAGGAGAAGATGGGGAGCTTCTCCACCATGGTCCCTCGCCCTCACACACTCACTCCCTCACCCTCTCACACTCCCTCTCTCAAGTACAAGCACACAAAAGCGAGGAGAGAATGAGAGAGGAAGAAGAAGCCACTTTAGTCATACACCAAAGAATGAGCTTCTCATTTACTTTTTGAGTTTATGTACAAGCCCTAAATTCATTGGACACTCGACCCCTTTTTTACATGACTAGACATCTTACCAAGGTTCTCTTTCCCTATTCCCTTCTTTTTGCCTTATTCCTTCACCTATGCTCGTCTAGATTTTACAATTTGCATAGGAGGGAGCCTGACGCTCATTTAAAAAATTTTGGTGATGCCTTTGCATTTTAAAATGTGCCTTTATCTTCGACTTCACCTTTTGTGCTTTTGGCCTTTCCCATTTTATTCATTTACTGGTTTGTCTTTTTTTGTATTATTCCCTATTTTGAATTTTATTTTTTTCTATCTCGCATTGATATTAATAGAGGAGACTATGGGACTATAGAGACATGTCCAAAGTGTGGTGCTTACAGGTATCAACAGGACTTGCAAGGACAAACCATGCCTCAGAAGGTTCTTAGACACTTTCCACTTATATAGTGTATGCGTCACATGTTTTGTACATCGAGTATAGTGAGGTTGACAACGTGGCATGCACAGAATAGATCCATATGTGGATTCCAATGAATATCAATAGATTCACGTGCATGGAGCCACATTGATTCCACCATTCCAAGATTTGCACGAGAGCTAAGGAATCTTTGACTTGGTCTTGCTATGGATGGCATGAATCCTATGAAGAAATGACACCTGATCCTTAGCCTCGGGGAAGTTACTATTTGTATATTTCTGCATCACATGCATTTAAGGCCTATTGATAAATATCCTTATGTGTGAATTTTTCCTAAATAAAACATAACCGTTTTCTATTCAATTTGTAAATAAAACCTTTATATTACACCCTTCTATATGTAAAAATTTTATAAAAATTGTATTTTAAAAATATATTATTTTGAACCCACGTGATACACACATATATTCATGAGTAACTTACCCGAGTCCTTAGCTTGCTCATTCTTGGGCACTACAAAGTCAAGAACATGGATGTCTACCTCCGTCCATTGGTTGATGAGCTCAAGGTTTTGTGAGAGGAGGAGGTCTCCGTGGAAGATATGAGCAAGCAATGATGGTCGATGGTCCACTAATATATGAGCCATTCTCATGTGGACCATGCATGAATTTTTGGGATTTGAGGAGTGCTTAGGTAAGTGGGCTTCCGTTCTCGTTGGTGATATCTAACATAGCTCGCTCAAGTTTTTGTTGACTAGATCAGGGTGTTGTGACAAGTCTAGTTACCTCAGGTTATCATGAACATCCGATTGTGTGGACCATAGTTAGACTCTCAAAATTCACAGACCATGAAGAAAATGGTATATCAAGGACACACTACTTTCTTGCCAAAGGGTCATGAATTGAGGGAAGGTTTTCTTGGACGACCTCCAATATGAACGAATGCCCAAAGTTGGTATGAGTTGAAAATAGTCCACAAGGAGTCACATCCAAGCAGAATGTGATGGCTCTCAATTTTCTATGAGTTGTTGTATTAGACCCACTTTACAGATCAACCATTCATTGGATCCCATGTATATTTTCAAGAATGTGGGTAGCCTATTATGGGAACACATCACCAAAAAGAGAGACATTGCAGGGGTACAAATGGGTTTGAAGGAGATAGGCAAGATGGAAGTGCTTTGACCATAATTGAGCATTGATGGTCGCTTGCAACTACCTAGTGCTCCTTGGGTCTTGTCCATTTAAGAAGAGCACATTGTGAAGAAAATTATCAAGTCTATCCATACCCCGATGGATATGATGTGTTCCCTTAGGTCCATTTTCTCTATAGAGGACTAGTTATTAGGGTTGAAGTTCCATGATTGGCATAAGATATGTCAGGTTTGTCTTGACCTTAGTCGCAAGTAGCCTCAACATTTTGCTATTTAGTGTCTACTTGATGTTCGTAATGCTTCTCCATTTGTGACAATCCGTACTACCGATCGCGATCGTGGGATGCTCACTCTAGAAATACGTGAGACGATTTATAGGTTGTTAAATTTATTGCAATGGATCTCACAAAAGGAGATCAAGACATCCTCTATTGAATCCACAAGGTGAGGAGCAGTGGAGACAGTTTGTCTCTTTGAGAAGTACCTGCTTGCGAGCATGCTCACGATACAAACTCACCTCCTGATGCATCTCATAGATGAAGTGGAGATTACGGGATCCGTCCATATGCAATGGATGTTCTTCTTGGAGCACTTAGTGAAAACCATGAAGGGCTTTGTGTGACAATGAGCTTGGCCAGAAGGTAGCATGGTTAAAGATTGTTGGCTGGTGTCGTAGGCATTAGTGCATATTTCAGAGTGGCTACCAATGGTGGATTCAAACAATAGTATGATATGGTCACTGAAGGACAATGATAGATTGATCGGAGATGTGATGGTCGGAAATGGAGTAGAAAAAAGGATGGATGCTTCCATGGAGGAGAAAGTGAATCGTTTTTGTATATTGCATCATGCATCCATGGAGAAGTGGCTCATTAGGTATGAGTAGGCTAGAAAAGACTAGGAAGAAGCGTGATCAACATTTTGACGCACTGGTACATGCCATTGACCGATTCGATATCCTAAGGGCATGGAGAAGATACTGTGGTTTATGTCTATGCAATGGTTACATGGAGTTTTGATCGTAGATTCTCACAAAGGGATAGAGATCTCTACTGAGGAGTGGGAAATCTCGAGGGGATGTAGTCCAAAGGTGACCACATGCTTTATAAGCTATCATATAACACCATACTGGGGAAAATGGGAATTTTCCATAAGTTTGGAATATGTGGTCAAATCTTTCTATTTGTCATAACTTGAACACTATAACTCCAAATTGAGCGCTCTATAGCTCAATAGATTCCATTTTTCAAGCACTTTCTAATGATAGGTCACATCATATAGTTTTGAGAAACTTATGGGCATATTATCAGGCTACCACCTTTTTAGTATTCAAAAAATGAGAATTGGGAGATTCCCAAACTCACTAATATTGTGTTATATCTAGATTTTATATGTAACAACTAATCTAATATTTCAATATACAATACAAAATCTACAGTGTGAAGTGGTCACACGGGAAACATTTTCACGTTGAGTGCATCGACAAAATGCCCTCCACAACATATTGTGGTGTCATAGCAAATTTGGAGCAAGAGAGTTGATGGTGCACCATGGATCCAAATAGCATTGTAGATGAGATGGAGTATTTTAGGAACTTGCAAAATGTTGTCTCAGTGGATTATTGTAGTTTCTCCATGATCATATTCGATGTACAATGGTTTAAAGTGGTATTGGAAGGAGTTGGGGCAACTATTTGGCAAGGTCCATATGGATTTCTTGAAATAGATTCCGAGAAAAGATGGAAAAATCTATGTGGCACATTTGTCCAGTTTTCGGGCCATTGTGAACATGTGCATGACCTTTTTTTTTTATTTTTCATGACATGAAATAGTCACAAATGTTGATTCACTCTTATATGTGATATTGAATAGGTAATCTTCGATCCAAATCCATGACAATCTCGATGGTGGTATGTTGTGTCATCAGCTCCTCGGAGTGCGAGAGTGTATGATGAAAGAAATGTTCCCGGCATAGACAAGGAGAGTATTGCAAAGGGGGCAAAGATGGCTTGGAGCATGTAGAGGAGACATGCATGGGTAACGTAGACGAAGAGATAAGAGTCCACGATTGTTTTGAGAATGAAATGGAATCCTCCTTCTGTGGTGACCTATCTATCGACCTTCCAGTGTACACCGAGTTGTGCTAGGAGATTGACATGGGGCTATAGGCTGGGTCATATTTGCCTCCGCTTGCTCAAATCATTGATGATTCACATTTAAGGTTACTTTAGAATATGCATTTTAATTAGCATTATTTTTTCCAGAACTATACTATTGTGCTTTACCTAAATATTTATATTGATTATACTAACATCCATTTCTGTCTATGTAGGTAACCTTTGATGATACCTCGAGACTAGGATGAGTAAGGGATGAGCGATGAGGAGTTGAAGGAGATATTCACACGTATGTCTCTAGATCAGATGGTCCAATTTAGAGATATGGCAGACTAGGAGCTTTCACGGGCATCATTGAATCATTCTCTAATGTCTACTTAAGCACGATCTCATGCTTTGATTTCCAATAAACTAGGTGGACACTCTAGACTGGCTCCAGATGGAGGGTGTGGTTCTAGGGGGTGTTGTGGATATGTGGATGCTGTGAGCTTGCGGTCAATTTGAGAGAGGAGTGCTACTCCTCACTCCTCTCATACAGGTTCTAGAGAGGGTGGCTTAGGTAGGTGTTATGCAGATACCAATGCAATGTCTCCATCTTGTCAATGTGGTGGATACTTGTCACCTCCAGGATTTGTCACACCTGTAGGGACATCTACTCCAGTGACTCTAAGTTTTGCTCAACCGTCTATAGGTGGCACCCCTATGGGTGCTACTCTGAGAGACACTACCCCCATAGGTACACTAGATATATAGGGGTCTCTTGGTTATAGCTAGGAGTGTAGCCACTGGTTGGAGCGGACACACCTTAGACATACCCCAACAGGATATGGATATCTCATAGATAACAAGACAGGTGCTATGATCATGAACGATGATTGAGGGGAGGAGGTTGATGTCTCACATGAGAGAGTTGTGCCAATAAGTATTTAGGTACAATGTTCTGGACCATTAGAAGAATATACCGAAGGGGAGCAAGGACTATGTAGTGGCATCTTTGCATGAGGAGTTTTCGGTACCTCTAACGGCAGTAGAGAGATTTTCCACTGGGTGGATGATGGAATATATGCATGTATACATGTCACACATATAATTAGATATATGTAAGGCACTCAAGAGTGATGCCTCAAAGCCTGAGTGGCTAGACATAGAGGATTGGCGGAGACTCAAGGAGGAGGCCACAGATTCTGTAGGGGACAATGGGCAGCAACAAGCGAGAGGCAACGAGGGCATGATTGGAGGAGGCAAGGGTCATGCATCATCTAGGGAGTGGCAGCCACATGACTTACCTAGAGGACTTTGTAAGTTTTCCTTTGGTACTTCTCACTTTCTTATTTGGAATATGACTTGTACTAACAATTTATTCTAATAATGCTATTTTGTTTTCTTTGCAACACTCCATCACAAACCGCGATCCCATAGGTTTGGAGACTCAATATGTAAAGAGACACGGTCTCACATCACTTATCAATAGATTGTACACGTACAACAGCCTAGTAAGTCAATCATCTTTCTTATCTGTAGTCACTAGTTTTTTTAAAATGTATTATGTATATAGGATTAATGTTTAGTTGTTCATTTTGTAGAGTCCATCCGATGATCCTTTTCATTGGGATGAGATTTCATATGGCAAGGATGTGTAGCATGTGCTTGGATTCATGGAGCACACATCATCTTCTTTTTTGGTCCTATGATATGTGCATGCCTCTTTCCTGTAGTATTCCTTAGATGTACTTATCATCCTTTGTATAAAATCGCACTTGCGATATTTGCAGATAGATTTTCATGTTTATTTTGGACCTTCTCTCCATGGTTCCATGTAATGTCATGAGTTGTCATCACTAGTCTTGTACTTATTCTATGAGTTATCAATCTTGTGGTTTTAAGTATTTTTTGCACTCGTCTTGACAACCATTTCATATCCAATATGGAATTGCTTTGTAGAATATTATACAGCACACAAGCTGCCCTATCACACTTTTTTTCCCTCTGTAACCATTACTATTTGCATCACTAATTTACTGCATGCATCGCTATTTGCATCATTACGTTTGTTGCAAAACATTGCTATTTGTGTCGCTATCTGCATCTCTATTTTTTTATGTGATGATTTTATAGAGACGCTTATATCGACGCTTTTAGCGATGATGGGAATTTTTTAAAAAAATGAACATTTGGCAAAAATTGTGTTCATGGAATTGATGCTTAGCAATGCCACAAACTTGGCAAAGTGTAAACTCAACCTTGCTTCCAAGAATGCATTCCTCAACTGCTTTCTTCATGTCAATAGTAGTCTTTATATCAGGTTTCAACTTACAACCATGTTTCTTGACTCTCTTTTTTTCCTTCTTGCTTCTTCTCATGCATGACACATCTTCCATTACATGTTTCGGAGTGGCTTTTTCAGTAGCCTTATGCTTCTTCATTTTGATTCCTGTTATGTGTTTTGAAGAACTTTTCTCGTAATCTCTTCTTTTCTTGTTCCCTACAATACCATTGTTAACCCCTTTCAGGATAAAAGTAGCAAAAGAAATAAAATGTGCAATAAAATTATTTGAAGTGTGAGCGAGTGTAGGAGTAAGAGTTTGAATTGGACCAAACATGAAAATAATTCAAATTGTATGAGCACTAGACTCCCTCTTATGCAAGTTGTAAAATTAGAGAGCTCACAATGACATATAGACTATTTGTGCTTTGTAAGCTTAGATAGAATACAAGACATGTATTGAGAAAGGACCATTGTTGGACCAAAGGGTGGGTGGATATTCAAAAAAGAGGATATGTATAAAAGCCAAAAAAATAAGAGGATAAGCTCATTCTTATCAGAGTAAGCAAACTTGTGGCTCTCTTCTGCTCTTATGTCTATCTTGTTGTGTCTAAGAGAGGAAGAAAGGGATTGCAAGAGAGGGAGAGTGTGAGTGAGACTGAGGGTAAGAGCTAATTTTAAAGCACAAAGGTGGCCAAGAGCTGCAAAAGAAGCATTTTTGGCAAAAAATGGAGTGATCATGGACCAAGGAGCTGGAGTCTTTTTAGATGCATTTCGACAATAGGAATGTAATCCAAGTGTTTGTTCATCGATTGGAGTCTATTTGGCAGCCCATTTAAAGGCCATAAGATTTGGTGTTATGAAGTAGATACCCCATTTAATGGCCGCAAGATTTGGTGTTATGAAGTAGCTATTAGATCCGGAAGCCAAAATGAAAGTGACGGAGGTCAAGGTAATAGGCTTCACTCCCAATTGCTCTAGACTATGTGCAATTTGACACATAGAATGAGAATATCATATTTTAGTCTTTCTTTCTCCTCTTTCTCTCTTGCCATAAATGTGGTTCATATGGGTTAAGAGGATGAGGGGAAATGGATGCCGAATCATCCTGATGATGAAATACAAGGAATGAATGAAGGAAGTGCAAATGAGGCATTAGCGGTTGTAAATGAGCATAATCGACTTCTCATTTTTAGAATATGATACGTGCATATGCAAATTATAGTGTAAGCACATTTTATTGAATTTTTATGATGAATCTTTCATTATTGTGATGAAAATTGATCGAAAATGGTTGAATATGATTGAATATATCTAAAATTATAGAATAAGTAATTATTTTTGGTAATTCACATAATGGTAATCAAACTCGTAAAATCTACAATGTAAAATTTTAATAGAAAAATGATAATTTTATGAGTTTTTATGGTTCAAATGGTATTCTTATGGAGTTATATTGAATAAAATGTTGAATCACAATCCACATAAGCTTTATACATCTAAAAATGAGAAAAAGTAGTAATTAATATTAAAATAAATGATGGAAAATTTATTAAAAATATATTTTTGGATGGAAATTTTTACTTTAAGAGAGAAAAATGATTGAAAATTAGAAAAATGTATGTGTATAATGGCTGTAGAGTATGAGGTTTTTCTCAATCTTCATCCATTTGTGTGTTAAATTGGTCGTTTAGAGAGTATTTTATGGGACAAATATTGTGAAACATAAAGAACACCATGCATAATAAATAAACACATAAAGAAGTAAAAATGTCAAGAATTTTACATAAAAATATAAGTGCTTGTGCATTGAATTGAAACATATAGGGTTCCTGTAATATTTCTTTAAAGGAATAAGAGCACGGATTAGTTTGGTGTTTTTTCTAAGTAACACAACAATATGCTAGAAAGAAAAATCATTGAAAGAATGTTTTGCACATGATATGTTGGCTGATTTGTGGTTAATTTGTTCGAGTAATAAATGGCATTACACCTTGCATTTGCATTCTTATACTATTAGATTTCATGGAAGCAGGAAGGAGAGCAACACGAAGTGAAGCAACATGCTTACACTCTCTATTCTTTTTCTCATTCATTTAGCACACACATAGTGCATATACAACCTAAGGTCATAAAGACCATTCACACTAGAAGTAACACCGACTTATTTAATACACCTAACTGATCTAGCCAGACTAGCTGTGTCCAGCTCATGTCGGTCAAACACACATGTACGAGCTTGATATTCTAACACTCCCCCTCAAGCTCAAGACAGCATATGTACTCCAAGCAGCTGTCTAAAATCACAAAACTTATCTTTACCCAAGGACTTGGTAAAGATATCCGCTACATGTTCATCAGTCTTCACATGCATAAGATCAACTCGTCCTGCAAGAACCATCTCTCTGATGAAATGGTAGTGTACCTCAATGTGTTTCGTCCTGGCATGATAGACTGGATTCATAGCCAGGAGTACACTACTCAGATTGTCACATAGTAACTTCACTGGAGCATCTACCTGTATGTCCAAATCAGCCATAAGCTTGAGCAGCCATGAAATCTCGCATGCTGCCAATGCAGCACCCCTATACTCTGCCTCAGTACTTGACAAAGCAACCGTAGGTTGCTTCTTGCTACTCCAGCTAATCATGCCGCTACCAAATCCAAATGCATATCCACTCGTAGATCTACGATCATATGAGCAACCTGCCCAATCTCCATCCGTGTATCCAGTCAATATCAAGGGCTTATCTCTGACATAGAACAGCCCATACTCTACAGTGGACTTAACATATCTCATAATGCATCTAACTACATCCAAGTGCGGCTTTCTAGGCTTCTGCATAAACTGGCTTATGATCCCTACAGCATAGCTCAAGTCAGGCCTAGTGATGGTCAAGTAAATCAAGCTGCCAACCATCTGCCTGTACATAGTCACATCCTCTACTTCAGCCCCAGTGTTCATGTCTAGCTTGACATTCTGATCAAGAGGTGTATCCAACGGTTTGCATTCAGCCATGCCATACTTCTTCAGTATCTCTATGGCATAGTGCTTCTGCATCAGTCCCATAACCCATTGTCAGCTGGAATTACCTCAATGCCTAAGAAATACTTCAGTTCTCCCAAGTCTTTCATGTCAAATTCAGATTTTAGCATCTTCATTGCATGCTGTATGCCCAAGTCATCATTACCAGTGATTATCAAATCATCAACATATATGACCAACACTACTAAACCACTGTCCGTCTTCTTTGTAAATAGGCTATGATCAGCCCTACCAATAGCAAAACCCAATCTCTGCAAGTAGTTACTGATCCTAGCATGCCAAGCTCTCGGAGCATGTTTCAACCCGTATAATGCCTTTTTCAGCTTGCATACATAATGCTGAAAATCAGGGTGCACATACCCTTCCGGCTGAACCATATAGACATCCTCTGCTAGGTCACCGTTAAGAAATGCATTCTTAACATCCATCTGCTGCAATTTCCAGCCTTTAGCCAGTAGCCAAGGCAATCACAATGTGTATAGTTGCCATCTTGGCAACAGGGCTCAATGTTTCCTCATAATCAAGTCCATACTGTTGGGCATACCCCTTTGCAACTAGCCTGGCTTTGTATCTCTCCACACTGCCATCTGACTTGCATTTGATTTTGTAGACCCATTTGCAGCCAATGGTCTTTTTCCCTTCAGGCAGTGGTACTAAATCCCATGTTTTATTTTCAGCCAAGGCATTCATTTCTTCATCCATGGCTACACACCAATTCTCATCTTTCACTACTTCAGCATATGTACTTGGTTCTTTGACCTCCATCACTTTTGTCATATACGCATAATGCTTTGCAGAGTAGCCACTGTATGTCAACCTGTCAACAGGATATCTGACCCTCTGCGAGCGTCTAAGCTGTGGTGCACTACTCGATTCACCTCTCTCATGAGGCAGAATGTACCTGTTTTGCCTTGTGCCAGGCGTATAGACAGTCGGAATACCAAGTTCGTTGTCTAAAGTATCACTAGACTCATAGCCTGAAGTCATTCTGCCAGGTGTCATCATACCAGATGCATCCTCAATAACTTTCTCTTTTCCTTTGCTGTCCAAGACATCATGTCTCCCCCTCACTGACATACTCGTGTCAATGGACGGTGAGCTCCTCAATCTCCCTGTCCATGGGGATACTGTCTGACTGATAGGTCTTGTCATAGTAGTGCTCTGCTGCAAATCAACTGTAGAGACATGAGTGGAAGGCATATCAGATGGCACTGCAACTGGTGATATATACCAAGAACCCATCTCATCAAAGATAACATCGCTGCTTACCAAAGTCTCCCTAGTAGAGGGATCACAGCATTTGTATGCCTTCTTCTCCTGCGAATATCCAATGAAAACACACTTATGTGCTTTGGGATCCAACTTCTTCCTTTTCTCATCTGGAATATGCACATAAGCAAGACAGCCAAAGACTTTCATGTGACTTATATCTGGCTTATAGCCATACAACTTCTCAAACGGTGTCATCTCATGAATACCTGCAGTGGGAGTCCTGTTCAAAATGTATACGGCTGTCATAACAGCCTCTGCCCAATAGTAAAGTGGCATATGCTTTTCATTCATCATAGCCCTAGCAGCTTCCATCAGAATTCTATTCTTCCTTTCAGCTACTCCGTTTTGCTGCGGAGTGTAGCGGTAGGTGAGCTGCCTAGAATGCCATTTTCAGCCAAGAAATCATCAAATTCATTTGATACATACTCTCCACCACTATCAGATCTCAAGCAAGATATGTAGCATTCAAACTCCTTCTCAACCTGTGCTTTAAATTGCTGAAAAGCAGTAAAGACCTCATCTTTTGTTTTCAATATGTAAAGCCAGGTATATCGACTGTAGTCGTCAATGAAGGATACATAATATCTAGAACCTCCCATAGATACATTATGAGCTGGCCCCCAAACATCAGAATGCACTAACTGCAATGGACGTGTACTCTGTCGTACATTCCTGATAAATGGCAATCGTGACTGCTTCCCAAACTCGCAAGCCTTGCATACATGACCAATATCTGAATATTGGAACTTCGGTAACCCTGTAACCAGCTGTTTCTTTTGCATAACTTACAGCCTTTGCAAATTTACATGCCCCACTCTCTTGTGCCATATTTTCAAATCCCTAACAGTGCCAGAACCATGGGCAAACATAGCTGAATTCAGCTCTGGCAAAGAAGCATCAAGAGTAAACATTCTGCCATTCCTGTGACCACGAGCTATCAACTTGCAGCCATTTCCAAATTCTTCAATAAAGCAGCCATGCTTATTGAATCTAACCTGCAAGTTCTGCTCCGTCATCTGACCAACAGATAACAAGTTCTTCGTAATTGAAGGGACATGCAATACATCATGCAAATTTTTCTTTCTGCCATTATGGACCACAAGGGGCACTTTGCCTTTATGCTCAATGCTATGCTGTGTGTCATCACCTGTGCATACATAACCATGCTTTTCAGCCACCATATCCGTGAACCAATCACCATGAGGGGTCATGTGATTTGATGCCCCCGAGTCAATGTACCACACTGCATCATCAGATGATTTCTCAGCAGCCTTATCTTTGACATACTGCATGGCAAATAGTCTATCACCAGAATCATCTGCCTGACTGGACGTAGCATGATGTCCATGCTGCTTGCCCTTCTGATTTCCCTGCTTCTTCCAGCAATCCTTTGCAATATGCCCATACTTTCCGCAATAGTGACAATCCTTATCTTTATTTGGATTGTCTGAATGACGTTGCTGCTGCCATAAGCCTCTTCCATGGGAGTTAGATCTCCCCCTGCCTCGAAAATTTCCACCACCTCTTGCATTTGATGACTGCTGATTGTAATTACTATAGGATGCATTCTGCCGGCCTCCTCTGCCAGATCCATAGCCTCTACCACGGCTACCACGACCACGCTGATTCGAATAAAAAACTGCATCCTTATTCTTTGAGCTGCTTGACCCTGTAGCTAAGCCAAGCTTCACCTCTTCATGAATCAATAATGCAACCAGCTCATTAAAATCAGGCATCTCAGCCCGCACAGATACTGAAGTGTCAAAAGACTTGTACTCCGGACCCAAGCCATTTAAGGTCACTGCAACCATATCCTCATCTTCTACCTATGAGCCAACAGATGCCAACTGATCTGCTATGGTCTTAACCTCTGTGACATAATCTTGTATGGATCTATTCTTCCTCTCCATGTTATTGAATTTCTGCTTCAGTTGTATCTTCCTTGCACTTGTAGTTGTGCCATAGTATTTGACCAATATATTCCATGCATCTGCTGGGGATTTACAATTCATGATCTGCATCACCATAGCATCCGAGATACATAATGACAACCAATGTAAAACTCTGCGAGCTCTTTCCGTCCAAGCTCAATGTGCTCGTCTTTGATCAGCTGTAGGATTCCTATCTGGAACTTCAGGTTCAGCCTCAACACCTGTCACTAAGTCCCAGTATCCTTTTCCTATCAGAAAGTTCTCCATGCAGAACTTCCATATTGCATAATTGTTGCTATCAAGCTTTTCTCCCACAATCTGGGTTACATTATCAGTTCTATCAGCATTTGCCATGTTGCAGACCTTGCCTGACTACCTGCAAACCAAGATCTTCTTAACAGTTCAACTTCAGCCCGGAACTGTTTATGACAGTTTTCTGCAATTAATTGCAGTAAAAAACCAGGGTATTTCAGCCCACTAACAGTCCAAAATAGCTCACACCAAGTGGCTTAACCTGTGAGTAAAGCAGTCAATGCAAATACTATGTATTCACTTCGGTTTGAACTCCTGCAACCTCACTGCCAGGGTACATATATGCAGTCTGAAAACTGTAAATTGTAAATAATCAACAGCACTTTCAAGTCCAAAACTGAGTGGTAATCATGTCACACATGTCCCAAAAAACTCCCAGATAGCTGCTAGTACACTTGGCAGTCATGACATGAGCATAGAGTCACAGAACAGTGCATAACCAGCACATACAAGTGTCAACAAATTCAGTTGCAGGTTGCAATCAACCAAAGTTCAGCATATCAAGTTCCAATCAGCCCCAAACTGTCTTCCAATCATGTCATACATTTACTTCGTAATGACAAGGTCAATACATGAGCATCTAGGTATACATAGGCAACCTGTTTTCACTTACCAAAGCATAAAACTTCATGAACCATTTGTACTTGACCAAGACAATATGTCTGCATTTACTTCAGCTCCAGACTTCAGTTTTCAATGATGCTCATTGCATGTTTCAAGCCTCCATACATCCAGCATGTATATGACAGCTCTCATAGGTGATAGAGCTCTAAAAATAACCTGTATTGCATCAGTAGTATCCAATGCTTATCACTGACAGTATATGACAGTTTTCAGCAGCGAAACAGTTCTCAGATCCGAATATTTTAATGAGAAAATTCAGCTCAAGTACTTCACATCAAGTACATATGACTTCTTGACTTGTGTTGTCTGCAATGCAATCTTCCCAGCATATTAGGGAGCTTCAAGTGCTCTTCAGGATCAAAACAGTGATGTAAATCACTGTATTCAGCAGTGTACATTCAGTTTCAGACCTGTATACCTGCATAGCAGTCCATGCCTCATCACCCAAGCTTCCATTGACATGTCAGACCTTCAAGGTCACACCCCAGGGTCAGCATACACTTCATAGAGCATGTACAAGATGCTTAATGCCTCGTTTTGAAGCTGGAGGACATGAATATGGACCTGGCGCAACAGCGCAGACTGGCAGGGGGGGCAGCACAGCTCACGATTTTGTTAACCATGACAATGAAGCACTCCAAGGTGCTCAACACATCCCTCTCAAGGCTACAAACAAGCCTTTGATAATGCCTTTGATCATTGAGCATACAACCATACACTGCATACCTTCCATTGTTCAATGGCTTCAGCCTGTTTGAAGAAGAATGACCTTTCCTCTGACTTCAGCTCCTGCAAGTCCAATGCCACACTCCCAGGCACCCAGTCTTTGCCGATTCATGGCTCTGATACCATGTTAGATTTCATGGAAGCAGGAAGGAGAGCAACACGAAGTGAAGCAACATGCTTACACTCTCTATTCTTTTTCTCATTCATTTAGCACACACATAGTGCATATACAACCTAAGGTCATAAAGACCATTCACACTAGAAGTAACACTGACTTATTTAATACACCTAACTAATCTAGCCAGACTAGCTGTGTCCAGTCAAACACACATGTACGAGCTTGATATTCTAACATATGCATGGTATCAAAAAGAGAAAGTCTCGTAAATGCATTGCAATTAGTTGCTAAAATTATTAACCAATGACGAGTGTGAGAATCCGAGTTGTAGGATAGTACGGTTATCTTTGGGGTCTAATTAAGTGAGGAAACAAAATTATCTTTTGGAATGGTTTATCAAAAGAGTGGTCAATGTTACGATTCCATCTTGGAGCTAATCCCTAGGATGTAGGAGAGCTATAGGAGCCATAGCAATTAGTTGGGGAATGCTCTATATGTATGTGCAATGAGGTGCTAATCACATGTATGTGTGGGATACTCCCTCTATTAGAGTTGATATGGGAAAAAATTTTGGACTATAAATTGATACAAACATGTGATTTAACTAGAATAGTGTGTAGCCTCCAAACGCTCTTGGCTGTGAGACGATGAGGGTGGTTTGGTGAGCATAGGAGCCCAACTAGAGTCTTAGAGCTAGTGTCGGTCCCGCTTTAGATCCTAAAAGGTAGTGTGTTTGCCAAGAAGCCGCTGATAAGTGGCAGTTTTTGAATCTTGGTTAATAGGGATCAATGCATCACTAATTTACTGCATGCATCGCTATTTGCTCGGATAAGAAGCAAGGATAATGATAAAGCTGTTCAATTAGTGATGCATGCAGTAAATTAGTGATGCAAATAGTAATGGTTATAGAGGGAAAAAAAGTGCGATAGGGTAGCTTGTGTGCTGTATAATATTCTACAAAGCAATTCCATATTGGATATGAAATGGTTGTCAATTCCTAATTGTCTATCTTGATTACATCAAAAGCCTTTGGATACATACATCATATCATAAAGGGTATTTTCAGATTCTCAATTCAATTATGAATATCAAATGCAAGAACTAATGGCATTTATTTCAAGTACATAGATGGATTTCAACCCTTTGGAACAAGTATTTTGTTGATAGATTCAAGTGCATTCAAGATTTGGGCCAAAGATACATGAAATGAATTGAAGAAGCATAATTTTAGCTTCAGCCTTGTTTTAAAACAGAAAATTCCAGCCCATAATCAAGCTCAAAATGAGTGCATAAACTCAAGAAGAAGCACTTCTGATCATTCATGAACAATGTCCTGAAGAAAAGAGGTCATTTCCTTCCATTACAACAACATAAATCCCATGTTTGCTCATAAAAATGGACCATAACAGTGGGCTGCCCTGTTTATGACTTGTTATTTCAGCCCATAACAGCCCGTATGCCTTCAATATATTCACCCTTTGCTTGCCCCAAAGTCACTCAAGTACTTGGGTACAAGTCGGGCTTCATTGGACCATGAAAAAGGTAGACAAAATGAGAGAAGTCCTGCATAAGAGCAGGCTGAATACTTTTCTCTCAGATTTCCCTCTTTTATAGACTGTTTCGCCATGCATTTTCATCAGACCAAAGGGGTAGAGAAGTGGAGTTCTCACCATGTTTACATCTTCAGTAGTTGGGCCTATTGATCTTCAGTTTGCATGCTCTAAATCATGCACCATAGCTCCAGCTCTCTCCTGTTTGCTTCAGACTGTGCAGCCCGCATTTTGCGCCGAAAAATGTGGGCTGCTCCCTGCTCAGCCCCTGGTCACTTTTTAACCTACCCAGGTCACTTGCTGGTCACTTAAGTCTATTACTCCAGGTCCCATGTGGACCTAGTGGACTTTTGGCAACTTTTGGCATTCTTCTTGGATTCTGACCATATTTTTGCACCTGAATCAATATGATTTATCCTGCAGACTGTCAATTACTTCCAGTTGACCAAGTTGAAGGTTCCCATAGACTTATTTTTCATAAATATACATGGTATAACTGAAACTTATATGCTAAATACAAAAGAAATTGTGTAACTAAGGTGGATATTGGATAACAATGTCTGAATTTTGTATGCAAATTCCTCATATAACTTCCAGTGAAGCTCTTCTGTGTTCATAAGAATCCCATGATTTATATTATGAACAGTAAACTCTTTGACACCATATCAATATCACAGACAAATATGGCTGGGGTGGAATCAATAGGGATGACTAGGGCTAAATCAACATCACAAATGGAGATGGCTGAGGTGGAATCATCACAAACAAAGATAGTGGTGCTCAAATCATCATCAAAGTATCACCTCCATGTTGAGCTTGATCGCAAATACAAACCATTGAGTAAGAAAAATAAACCCTATCTCATGTCTTTCACATCCAAAGAACTATGTAAGTTACAATGAAAGAGGAATATAGATCTATGGATTGATGGAAAAA
Source organism: Lygodium microphyllum (assembly GCF_053477565.2). Taxonomy (NCBI): domain Eukaryota; kingdom Viridiplantae; phylum Streptophyta; class Polypodiopsida; order Schizaeales; family Lygodiaceae; genus Lygodium; species Lygodium microphyllum. Next base: position 90,463,069 of record NC_141161.1, on the reverse strand, counting down.
TGTATCCAAAAGATCATTTGCATGATTCCATGCCTCTGTTCAGGAATATTACATCGTTAGTAAGTTTTGTTGGAAATGGTTATAATGGCTTCTTAGAATACACATAACATTTGGATGCCATCGGCGGCAATGTACATAAGTTAGAAAGAGATTTTATAAGAGAATGAGAATGACTCTTTGAGGCTAACATTAGATCAACGTAAGTACAAACTACTGTTGAACAAGGAGACTATTTTAGAGCTAGAGAAACAAAGAGATCAATTGAGGCTTAAAGAAACAGTATTGGGGATTTGCAAATGATGCACGAAACTTTGAGATTTTTTAGATGAGTTAGGTATATCTAGTAGGGGATATATAAACACAATATTATTGAGTTTGGGAATCTCCCAATTCCCATTTTTTGAATACTAAAAAGGTAGCACCCGGATAACATGCCCATAAGTTTCTCAATACCATATGATGTGACCTATCATTAGAAAGTGCTTGAAAAATGGAATCTATTGAGCTATAGAGCGCTCGATTTGGAGTTATAGTGTTCAAGTTATGACAAATCCAAAGATTTGACCATGTGTCCCAAACTTATGGAAAATTTCCATATTCCCCAATATGGTGTTTATAGCTATTTATAAATCTCTTCAATCGAAGATGAATAAATTTAAGCTACATGGATCAGCATTGCCAAATCCAACGTCACTCAAAAGAATGCAAAAACAAGTGAATGATCAAGTTCTATAGCTCCTATGAGCTCCATCAAAGATATGTACTATGGAGGAGAAATAGGGGAGGTAATGGTTTATGGAAAATACAACAATATATTTTATGGCTTGGAGACTTGACAGTCATTATCTATTCAATTATTTGAGGTGACTCCAGATGAATGTAATGGTGTCCTGAAATTTGGAATCAATCTTGATGAGTGTCGGATTATGAAGGATACAACGGTAGAACGAGTCACCATCACCCTGATATCCGAATAGGCACTTGATCCAACAATTTCAAAGCACAATTAAAAATGGTTTAATATCTAGTTAGAGAACAATATATTCTCTCTAGGGTCCTAAGAGGTGAGCAATATATTTATATTGAAAGTTTACTTGTGCTAATAGTGTGGGTGTGTGACATGCTTATAATATGAGTGTATTATAGGTTATGTCCAGAATTTTTAAACCTTGCATTGGATTTTCCATATGACAAGTATACCCCAAATCATTAGTAAGCAAAGAAATGGGAGAATCTTGGATGTGGAAGGGTTTGGAAGATTCAAAGTAGAATAGCATCAAATAGGTGATCTGAAGATCCTAAAGTGCATGTACAATATCTCAAAAGAGGCCAATTCAAAGAGCTCATGTATATATTGCATGCATGCTACAAAGGAACTCAACAAAAATAATTGAAAATTTTCTCTTGTCTTGAGTTTATATCTGCACAATGCATGGTCTATGCAAAATCATTGAAATTTTACTTTTCTTGTATATATGTTTTGCCTAGACAATGTGACCTAGATTTGTGCATGTCAAGGCAATTGTAGCACTTGAGAAGGCACTATCAAACATTGGTTTGCATGGTGGAAATGTAAATATTGAAAAGGATGAGAAAAGGTCAAGGATGGTAGAGACATGCCAAAGAAACTTTCCATTGGAGGTGTGAAAGCACTAATATTTTTATATGTACCCCCCTTAGATAATCCTTATCAAGTAATACAATCCTTTTAGCGACACCGCTTTTTTGCATCACAAATGGCCATCGCTATTGCCCCGTTCCCTTATGGTGTCAAAGAATTCAATTCAACCTGTGGAAGTACATCCATAATGTGGTTGTGGATCATGCTAATAGTGGTGAAGCATGATCACACAAGGCCAACATTTGGAAAACTTTAGATATAATATTTAAGTTTTGTGGCATGTGGATATGGAACTCACATGACTATCAAGGCTTTGAAACAACATTGGATGAGTTTCAAAAGTCAATGGTTAGTGCATGGAAAGATCAGCACATTATCCACTACATAGTATATGTTTTCATAATGCTTGATAAAGTATTATTGCTTAATTCAAAGTGCAGCAATAATCCGACATCCTTTCTTATGCTTTGATAGCACATTATATATAATCACACCCCTTGGTTTGCTAAGGAATATGGTAGTCTGTTGGCATTGTCAACTCAAGGTATGGAGAAAACCCATTATCAAGCTTGTACCGGCTATTTCAACCATACAAGACACAGTGGAGGAGTAGAGAAACCTAACAGTTTAGAAAAATTACACCAATGGACCTATAGAAAGCTTATCTATAGAGCTAATAGAAAAAAATAATTATTAACATTTAAAATTAGCAAATTAATTCAACATTTGGAGAGACAAAGAAGAAAGAAATCGTGGGAGAATTCTAATGCAGCAATGAGACATACTATTGGTGACAAAGATAAAGACAAGGAAAGGCTTGGATAGTGATAAACAATGGTCCCTCATAAAAGCCCATACACAATGAAATAAATATAAGAGGAGTTTTGGAGAAATCTTGACACAAAGGAACACTTATCAATTTTTGGAATGATCTTTTTACACAATAAAAATACCTCTTTTTTTTTTGGAAAACTACTATTTCTAAGTAAAGGGACAATATAATCAATGCTCAAAGGTCATTCCTCTACTTATGGCCTCTTTGGCTTCATCTTGTAACTGTTGCTCTAGTTCTCTTAAAGATTGTTGATTAATTTTTGGAATTGATCTAGTTCTAAGTGGGAGCCTTTTTTCATACTCTAAAAGCACATTTGATTCGTTAATTCCACTTATCAAGCCAAATGATGCATACGCTAAACTGGTATTTATCACATTGTACGTGCATGCTAGGGCCTTGACCAAAAATTTGTAGAGCTTCCTATTTCTCCAAAAACATTATTTTCTCTACATTCCACCTAATAAGATATCCTCCAAGATATCTTGATAGGGTCTTCAATGTAAAAAGAGGGAACTCTACATTGTCCTTCAAGAACTTATGATGAAAAACAACAAACTTTGGAAAGGTAAGGTCTTTGATATAATGGCCCAAGGCAGAGTCCTTGCCTAAACCTCCCTTTTGTTTGCTGCCTACACAACCAATGAACCCATCCTCGTACACGACCATATTCTATTTACCTTGAAACCATTACACTTAAATGAATAAGTAACACAGATATTTAGGTCCTCGTTTGCTAAGGCCATTCACACTTGACGTTAAGAGATGTTTGCCCTTACCTTGAGCATCATTAAGAGCTTATTCTCTAAGCATACATGTAACATTCTCATAGGATTATCAGTGTCATCCTATAATTCTTGATCAATTGCTACAATCTTTCCATCCACATAATGCCATCTCATGTAATACAAAGTCAAAATAAAATTTTATGATACAATCATATATTTACAACAATGGATTTCTATTCCACTTTGGATGTAATCCCACAAACTTCTTTTGTATCCTAGCTTTTACCTAGGAAATCCATGTATTTCTTTGATCTGCATATAAATGGTGAAGATGTTTCCTAACTTCTTCATCATAAAGGAAGTTCACAAAAACATGTAATAGCATGAATTAGATTGTGATCTTCACTTGTCAACTCACTATGTTAGGTTGCACATATCTTTGAATATCTACATAAATCTTTAATCTAAAAGATTCACATGTTCCCTATTCCAAAATCGGCCACTTTGCACTATCCAGAGCTAGGAGTGAAAGAGGCCTGAGATATCTAAATCTTTTCACACTTGATGGTGCATTGTAAAATTTGTCATAAAAGAAAAGTGCTTTCTTAGCCAATGACCTCTTTGAGGTGCTTTGTACAATCACTCACCAATAGAACCATGAAATGCATCAAAGATTCCGACTACGCTTTTGATAGGCTGTCAATCTTTGAGGTTTGATGGGTATATATCTACAAACATATAAAAACTTTAACGAATTCCTAAAACATAAAATCCAATTTTTTTTGAGTGCATATATGCATATTGTATAAGCACGTCCTTGATTTTTTTCCTTGATCCTTTGAGCTTGCAATCCTTGACTCGCCCCTTGTAAGTGTCAATGAATTCATTTCCACATCTTCTCCTCTCTTTGTTTGCAACATAAATCGAGTACCAACAAATATGGTAGTAGGAATCCATCTATTGTTATCTCAAGATCAAATTTGTTATATGTTGTAATTGCTCTAATAGAAGAGGAAGGATGCTGAGGACGTGAAGCTTCCATTGCTCTAATGGAAGAGGAAGGATGTTGAGGATGTGAAGCTTCCATTGACATAGAAGATGAAGCAAAAGAAGACATTGAGTGAAAAGAGAGAATAGCAAATCCTATGCAAAAATTGAGAGAGAACATGCACTTTGTTGAACTATTTGAGATTTTCGTGAAAAAGAGAGTGATAGTGCAATGGAAGGAAAACATTCATGTGTATTATTTAAGAATTCAAATTTAAAAATGAATGGGAGACTAAAACTCACAAGAAATGCCTCCATCTAGTGTCTTTAATTGTACCAATACCTCTTGTCTTTTGTGCCTTCATAATTTTTTTCTCCAAAAATACCTTTAAATACTTTTTTTAAAATCTATTTAAAATATAAAAGACTTCCAAAATTAAAAAATCTCATTTTACCATAATGATAGCTCTTCCCTTATTGGTTGAGAGAATTTCTGTCTCTAAAACAAAAAGGTCCAAACTTGAGTCCAAATCTCCCCTGATGTGGAGATAGAGGTGGAGGTGGGGGTGGTTGACTGGCCAAAGACCAAGCCACTTTTACCCAGGTTAACAAGCCAACTCCTAAGAGTTGTTGCACTAAACAAGTGATTATTTCACTAATTGTTTTAATTTGACTCAACTTAGCCTTCCCTAAAATCTACAACGTTGTTTGTAGTAGTCCAACTGCAAAGATTCTAAACTTCAATAAATTATACTGGGCACTAAATTGCTAAACCTAAGATAACTATGGTTTCTCCCCATCTCTCAGAGGCAGCTCCTCATAATGTACTCCTGCCATGCTAGTGGCGGTTTATCCAGGAAATGTTTTTAATGTTTGACTTTGGAAAGGTTGTTTCAGGGATATAGATCTCTTAGATCTATTTGTATATCTCCGTTTAAAATTCCTTTTTATGTTTTTCTCCACCTGATTAAAATTAATTCTTTTTATTTGTTTAATTTTAAACAAACATTCAAATCAAATTTTCTGACATACCATAAACCCCTAAATTTTAATCTCCCTTGGTAAACATTCCCCACTCCGTATATAAATTTCGTCGTTGCTTATTAGTTTTTAAGTACTTAATTCATTTTGCGAATATAACGTCCTTTCCTTCTTTTCTATTATTAAACATCAACCAGAATAAAACAAGTTCTTCCCTACTCTCACATGTCCACATTCATAATTTATTTTAAATTCCCAAAACACCCTTTAGTTCATCAATGAGTCCTAGTAGCCCTCCACTCCATATATTTAAGAAGTTGATTGTAAAATGAATAACATGTAAAAATTTAATATAGATGCTGAGACTTCTTCCCCCATGCCATCCAACCATCAAATTGTTTGATTTTATTTTGGTTTTAATTTAAACTAAATTTTATAACTGCAACCTAACATTATAAATCATTATAAAGTGTTGTCAAACTTTTTATTGGTAATTTCCCATGTTTCCTAAATGTCCATGGCGTGTATAATTTCTCCTTTCAAAACCAAAACACCATATCTTTATACGAGCATTTCTTAAGTAAAATATTATTATATCATTATTTCTTTTCTTTAACCCTTACAACCAAAAATGCACTAACAAATCAAAGATTTTGTTTCCAATACTTCACTAAGAATCCATAGTTTATATCAATAAATAACACATTTTACGTAAAGGAAAACTATGCTTTTTCCCTAAAATATAACTCTTTTCTAATTTTTAAATATAACAAACCATCTTTAAAAATCTTGATAGAAATTCAGTAAATTCCCTGACTCATAAGCTTTATAGGAAAAATATCAGAACTTATAAATTTTCAATCAGTAATTTTATAAAATTTTATTTATGATCATTTTGAGTCATTTTTTAGTGTTTTCGACTGTTTTTGATTTTTAATAAATAAAAACTAGTTCAGATAAATGCAAACAACCATGTAGCATAAGAAAACATATTAAAAGACATATTTTTAAAAATATTAAACTAAAGAAATTATCATGCCATATCATTTACTTTAGATAAATCAGTTAGACACTTACTTGGAAAACCGCGGGTCGTCGTCACGTCCTTGGAGACCGTGTCCTCTTGCAGTCCAGCCAAGGAATATTGATCTACCAAATATTTCACTCAGAAATCTTTCTTTGCTTCCTTCATTAGAACTTAACACCGCACCTTGCCAAAAGTAACTCCCCTCCCTTGCGCGTATGGACTAGGCCTTCCAAGTACTTTTAATTAACCTTTAATGTTAAAGGTTTAAAAAAAAACTTGAGTGTTATATCTCTTTCTCTGTCGTGAATGGCCGCCAACAATGCGTGGATTTGAGCCGCCATATCTGCGCCGCGATGTTAATGGAAGATGGCAATCCTCATGGGAATGCAGGCGATGATAATCCACGCCAAGATCTCCCTCTCTCTATTCTCCATAACTTGGTTGATTCTCTTCTCCTCTTAGTCGGTATGGTAATTGGTTAAGATCTTGGAGGTCAAAGGATTCTTCTCTTCTCCATGTCTCTATTAAACGATCCCCCTTCCCTACTTTCCATTAATAATCATGCACCATGATACCACTATCATGCTCCCCTCCTCTTCCATGGCACCAGAAATTCCAAGATCGTGTCTCTCTCCACCTTGACGGCTACTTAGAGATGGCGCCTTCATCCCCCTTTTGGGCCTCTTAGAAAGACTAATCGATTGCTTGCTTTAATATTTGGTGAAAACGAATGATTTTTGAGCGAAAAGAAGAGCAGACCACCCCTGCTTCTGCTTCCTCTTCTTCTTGCTTAATGGATAATTCATCGGGGCGAGGCCATGATCTGGTACTTGCTCCGGTTCCATCTCCTATCCGAGAATGACAAAGTGCAGTTGCCCGTTGATTGCTCGTCCTCCTTCTTGGCAAGTAGCTGGTAACGCGGTGGTTGCCTATAACTCCGTAATCGCAAATGCGTGGAGTAGAAAGACTCAAGGCACATATCAATGAAGGCCCCTCCTGTGATCACATACAGTTCCATGTACTTCAGCCTCTTGAAGCGCGGCAGCAGGTGCCATACCCACCCTTTGAACTTATTGGGGTCGGACACGAATCCACAGATGCCGTTCACGATGTGCCAAAGGCCGATCACGAGGAACCGAGAGCCTGGAAATGCATGCCACCATTCGTTCGTCGCACCTATCTATGTTTGTTCAAGCTGATAAGTTATGGATATTGTTTTTCCTGGTTAATACATAGCTTGAGATTTTGAACCAATAGCCAAGATGCACTGCTCTGAAACTTAAGTTGCAATGAGAAACCGTTTGAGCCTGGAAGGAGGTGGCCTGCGAAGGAGCCCATCCTCTCTCTCTCTGTCATGGCGACGTCCTCTTCATCTTCATGACCCCATTCTCCTGTGAAAATTTTCGAACAAATAGGCAACTCGCCATCCCTTGCAGCATCTCCTTCATCTTCTCCATCAATCGACGCATCTCCCTCTTGCTCACGACCCCCCTCCTTTTTTTTTCAAGATGGCGCCCCCCTCTTCACGACGTCTCCGTAACGGTCCTTCTCTCCCATGACATTCATTTTGTTTTTCTTTTTCTTTTTCTCTTCCTTTTTCTTTTAAGTTCCTTCCATTAAAGTTTTTACCTATTAAGGTTTTTTTTACTCTCCCCCAACACACAACCCCCTAAGGCAAAGTCCCAATTTCAATTGTAGCTGTTCCAATTGCAAGATAACTGCATCAAGGGAAGGTCTTTGAAGTGGATCTCGCACAAGTACAAAATGGAGAAATCCCATTATAGGCTTGAAGTGATTCACCTTTGCTGCCTTCTCATCGGGTATAAGATCCTGTGTTTGTAATGATTTCATGTTGGCATTGGATTCATTATAGCTAATTGGAACTTTCAGCTCTCTATTGCATTTTCTTATGCACTACTCCTTGATTGCATTGATGCAGTGGCATTCATCTTCAGTTGAAATAAACTGTGTTTGTAATCATTCGATGTTGGCATTGTGAGTCGTTATAACTGCCCTCCATGACCTAAACCATAACCTAAAACTACATAATCTGCCATGAATAACACGATTTCTAGTGACTCTAAGAATATGGATTGCATAAGCTCAAAGGACTTCATTTCTGCAATGTCCTACAGTCCCTAAGTCTTGGTCTCCATAGCCTATGCCTTGCAAATGAGATATAAGAGTTTCTTGTGGTTGTACACAGGCCAAAAGATTGAATTTTGTACCGACATTTCTTGGCCAGACTGCAAGGACACGGCTTCCAAAGACAGCAACAACGAACACCGCATCTGCATTGAATTCATGTAAAAATTTAGTAATAAGGTGTCAATTGTATACAGTTTTGCCAAAAAATTGTTGCAATAAATGGCATGTCTTTAGGTGTTGTCATTCTCCCCCACTGAAATGCGAAGCGTCCTCGCGAGCACAGCTACATCACGAACATTCAGCATCACCAACACTGCAACCACGAGCATTGCTACGCAACTTTGAAAGAGAAATATACTCTCCTCCACTTAATTGCGAAGCGTCCTCGCAAGCACAGCTACAAGATCTGCAAAACCGCACATGGACAACTAGTAGACACTGGAAAAGTAGAAAAAATACTTATTTGTGTCATATTAAAATGCAAACAATATAAATGTTTCAATGAAAAGATGGAAAAACTTGTGCAAACTAACATTCTCCCTTACTCGCTCTCCCCACGGAAATGCATAACAGAGCTTCATCCATTGCATAGAATATACCAACTAGGAAACTGTCTAGAGCCGCTAAACAACAATAATCCCTCTAGGCAATAAATTGCCACACTACTATCCTACTAAAAATATTGCTTCTGAAATAGCATCACTGATAAGGTCGTTACTTAACAAAGAACCCAAACAAGGTAAACTAATACTACAACACTAAATAGGACTCCTAGGGTTTAGCTGCTAACCATCCATGTTCTACTAGAACAACCAGCCAATGGTTCGTAACTGCTAAGTGTCCAAGGCTCTTCTTTTAAGTTTATGTTTTAATGATTTTTTTAATGTCAAAAGAGTATATACATTGATTCTCTTTCCCAAAAGGTCCCACCCCAAAGAGATACAAGGCATCGGACGCAGGGCACCCGTCAAGGAAATCCCTACAGCCTACCAGGACCTCAGAGGCGATGGTTATCTTCTTTTGGTTGTTTTTTTTTCTTTCAAACCCTGCAGTCTCAGGGTGTTTTTTTTTCTTTTCTTTTCTTTTTCTTCTTACTTTCTTTCTTTAAAAGAATAAATATATAGACTCTTCCGAACTTTTAATATTTGGATTGGATTTTAAGGATTGTTTTGTTGTTGTTGTTTTTTTAAGGATCAACTAAGAAGCTAAGAAGACATCACTTAATTGAACGGTCAAACATTTCAGCTCAACAACTTTGCTCGAGGAATCTAATCTAACGCATAATACTAGTCACTCTGCCTAGGCAAATGATAAGCAAAGAATACTCACCAACTCAGCATCTTTCTTCCACGCTACTCCTAGTCAAAATTTCGTGGAGAGAACCTTGTTATTCAGCTATCCCACATATCGCTAGAAAAGCGACCAAAAGATAAGGGAAAACTCTATAGGATTCCTAATCGGACACCCATACAATGAAATTCACTATGTTATGCACACATGTCACCCCCCCCCCCTTTTTTTAATCACTCCCTAATGCTAAGTCCCATCCCTTGTGAGTGGACTTCATAGACAATTGTATATATATATCATTCATATTTGTTTAAAATATTTATTTATAATTCCTCTGTAATTTACTTTAGTGTTTTTTCCTTTTTTTCCTTCTTCTTCTTCGACATCTCTAATTCCATTCCATCAATTTTTTATTCATGTATTTTTCAAAATGAATATGAAATAAAAAGTTTAGGTATGAAACAACCTTGTATGTTCGTGGATATTGCAACTCCAAGAATCAATCAGAAACATACAACAGTGTGTAACGCAAAATCATAGTCAAATCTGCACATGAAACATACACTAGCCAGTACAATGTTAAAGGGTTAGATAAATAATAAAACTTCTCCCTGTACCAAAGAATTGTCAAATACTCATGTCACAATCTCGATCAACTAGACTGTCGTAACGCTCCCACTGCTTGGTTGTTTAAGAAGCAGTATATTTCTCCACTTGATAACCATTCTTGCATATAGAACTGTCCATCTTACTAACTTAAATATCCCAAACTCCAGCACTAAAAGGAATATCCTGACCGTGCGTGCAACTAACTACCTAACTACGTGGAAAATAGAACTAAAGTGCATGAAAACCTACAGGATATCAATAACTCAAAGCATTGTTTGTTTGTTTTTTTTTTTTTTAACGATATATATATTTGTTTGTTTGTTTTTTTTTTTTCAAAATGTAGAATAAAAGAAAAAACATAAAAGACTAAGAAAACAAAATATCTAAACTAAAATCTTCAAAGTCTCTGAGATCTTCTAGTGAAAACAATAATCCTAATCCGAAATCATCAACTCCATCTAAGTCAAACCTATTAACTAAACTATCATCTATAGGATGCTCAAGAATAGCCTCTAGCATAGACATATCAGAAGTCACAGATCCGCTATCAGGTGCATCGCTAAGAACCTCCATCACATCATGGAGCGAAGCCGAAGCTGCATCATCATAGTAGGGCATAGGGGCCACTGGTAAAGCATCTAAGGAATGCCCCTCGGTCGCATCCATGTACCAACAAATATAATCCCAACATGGGCAGGGAACACTAGTCTGCAAATCATGGTAAGATGGAGTAAGGCGGTAGACAGTGGAACGATATCTCGCAAATTCTACTTGCTCTCGGCCTACCCTAGACTGACCAGCGCCGCGCTCAGGAGAAAAAACACTATTATAATCATGACGCTGGTAGGTATAACCAATCATTTCCTGCATGGCAGTGGTACCATAGCGTCGAAAGTATGTGCGACACTGCCAACACAAGAGCTGAGCACGCACAAATAAATGCCGCTGACAGGACCTACAACCAAAAGGTGGATGATACTGTAAACAAAAAATAATCACAAAGGAAGAACCACAACAGGCCTCCCCTCTCGGTGCATATAAAAACCTGTCATGCGTCTGAAAACGCGGAATATCGTAAGGCCCAGCATGAACAGGATCAGTACTATCGGCATCAATACGAGGATAAAGCGCATCCATCCACAAAAAGGCCATACCTGCATCCCATTTAAAAAACACCCCCCAAGAAAGAAAAGACATCCAAGAGTGGATTAGACAAAATATTATTGTAACTACTAACCTAACTATACCTAGCTAACCTAAGTCACAAAATGTTTAAGGCGCAGGCCATTAACCCTAAATATCTCATTTTCAGCGTTAATATCCTGCACATCAAGAGAACCATTATCATAAACATTAATCACCTTAAAAGGTCCCAACCAACGAATTTTAAGCTTCCCAGGAAATTTATAATAACGACTGTCATAAAGTAAAACTAAATCGCCTTCTTTAAACTCCCGTACTTTAATATTCTGATCGTGCCATGCTTTACGACGTTTTTGCATTGCTTCTAGACTTTGTAGGGCTAATAATCTTTCCTCATCCAACTTTACCAATTGTAAAATCCGTTGTTTCAAAGATTCAACCTCACCTAGTCGTAATGATAGAGCTACTCGTAGAGTGGGCAACTCTTGCTCAATAGGGAATATAGCATTAGTGCCATAAACTAAATTGAAGGGTGTATTTTGCACTGTCACCTTATAAGTAGTTCTATAGGCCCATAACGCTTCATATAAACGTTCATCCCAATCTCGCCTGTGGGAAGCAACCGTTTTAGTTAAAATCCCACAGATAATGCGATTGGTTACTTCAACCTGACCGTTAGCTCTGGGATAATAAGGTGTTGATTTGCGATGTTTAATTTTATAGATTTTCATTAACTCGCTGATAAGACCATTCAAGAAATGGGAACCTCGGTCACTTACTAATTCCAGTGGGCAACCAAAACGCGTAATAATATTCTCATACATAAACTTAGCCACATCAATGGCTTTATCCGTTTTAAGCGCTTTCGCTTCCACCCACTTTGTAATATAGTCAGTACAGACTAAGATATAACGATTCGATCGATATCTAGTAGGCGGATCGATTGGGCCTACAAAATCAATTCCCCATTTCTCAAAAGGTGCTAATGCTAATATAGGTGTCAAAGGCGTAGCAAAACTCTTAGAAGGACGACCAGTCCTTTGACATACATCGCATTTGCGACAATAATAATAAGTATCTTTAAATAGAGTAGGCCACCAATAACCAGCTAATAGAACTTTTCTTGCAGTCAATTCACCGGCAAAATGGCCACCACACGGCTCATCATGCAATGCCTTAAGAACCACTGGTACTTCATCTTCCCTTACACAACGTCGATAGATACCTTCGCGTGGAAAAAATTTATAAAGGTAACCCCCTAATAATCCATAGGAGCGTGATTGCATTAATATCTGACGTTTCCTGCGTTTATCAGCACCAGGTGGATATCGAGCAGTACTAAGAAAATTCGCAATATCAGCATACCATGGAACTTGTGTCTCCACAGTAAAAAGTGATGCATCTGGCAAATCATCTTCCACACCTTCCTCCTTGTCTGATGTTAATAATCGTGATAGATGATCTGCTAGCACATGAGCTCTACCAGGACGAGTAACTATTTGAAAATCAAACTCTTGGAATAACAACATCCAACGAATCACACATCCTGAAAGTTCTGCTTTATTAAGCAAATACTTTAACGCCTCATGATCAACATATATAGTAAACTTGTTCCCTAATAAATAATGACGAAATTTCTCCACCGCAAATACCATTGATAGGCATTCTTTCTCAGTGGTGGTATAATTCCTTTCTGCATCACTTAAATTTCGACTCGCATAATAAATTGGATGATCCACCTTATTATCATCTGCTTGACACAAAACAGCTCCTACAGCATACATAGATGCATCAGCATGAATATGGAATTCTTTTGTCCAATCTGGGGGTGCGAGTACTGGTCCTTCAATTAACTTATGTTTAAGAAATTCAAATGCTTTCTGGCAAACATTATCCCAAATAAAAGGAGAATCCTTTCGTAGTAGATTTGTCAAAGGTGATGCCACCTTTGCAAAATCGGAAATAAATCTCCGATAATAATTTAGATGTCCTAAAAATCCACGCAATTGCTTAAGATTTGTTGGAGGTGGAAGTGCAGAAATCTTAATAATTTTAGCTGGATCCATGGCAATACCTTCTTTAGAAACGATATGCCCCAATAAGGTTCCTTTTGGTACTCCAAAAACACATTTATCAGGATTCAAGGATATACCTACTTCATCACTACGTTCAAATACTTGCGTTAGTAGCTCCGGCATTTCTTTTGCCGTACCATAGACACAAAAGTCATCTAAGAAAACTTACATCCATTGACATAGAAAATCTTGATAAGCTGCAATCATAACTCTCTGGAATGTTGCGGGTGCATTGCACAAACCAAAAGGCATTACTCTATAAGCAAATGTACCCCATTCAGTAGTAAATGTAGTTTTGGATTGATCTTCAGGATGAATTAGTACTTGGTTGTAACCGCTAAATCCATCCATGAAAGAATACAGCTCATGACCAGCAACCTTATCAAGTACCTGATCAGTAAATGGCAAAGGAAAATGATCTTTACGTGTTTTGCTATTCAGCTTTCTATAATCGACACAAATGCGAATCTTCTTACTATTCTTCTTGGGTACTACCACAATAGGAGATACCCATTCACTGTATGCAACAGGATAAATGAATCTAGCATCTAAAAGCTTAGTAATTTTAGCTTTCACTAACTCTGCATACACAGGGTTTGTTCGTCGTTGACGTTGACATACAGGTTTTGTGCCTGGTTCTAGATCAATAAAATGCTGGCATAATTCAGCTTTGATACCCTTAAGGTCCCTATATGACCAAGCAAAAGCGTCAACATGCACTCGTAAGACTTCTTCGAATCTTTCACGATGTGGCGATTCCAATTGGTCTCCTAAATTTAAATATTTTCCTTCTGCCATTTTAAGCTTAACTACTTCAACTTCAGGCTCTTCAATAAATAGAGAGTCTATTCTTCGTGGCTTAATTGTGGGCACATCTTCGGATATCTGCATCAATACATTTTCAAGCAGGTTATTCTTAGTACTTGATTCCAGTGCTTTTTCTCCCGCATTCACAGAATTTACTAAGGGTAAAGCCCTATAAGGAATAATAGCCAGATTAACTTGCGTAGCACCATCAACTTCTACTCCATAGACATTTACTAACTCAGGAAAGGATTTTTCAGTATATCTCTTCCCATATTTATCTAAATCGCCATTATTGACATTTACATTTTTACGAGATTTCATGGTAAATGAGGTTCTTACAGAGTCAATTACGCTAGGTATCTGCTCTGAAGTACATGGATATTGAGCATGTAACCTATGGCGATATCGACGTAAAATGTCGTTATTCTTTTCTAGACATTCCTGATCATCTAAACTCCAAAACCATTGATTATCTTTAAGCTTGAGAATTAATGAATGTAGATTCTCATCCTCCTCGCCCTGAATTCGACAGCCCAAATAATGTATAACTTGTTTCAGTTCCACAAAATTCCTAGGTGCTGCAGGTTCAAACCATCTAAGTTGTGGCTCTTGCCCATCCCCATAAATAGTAAAATCCATTACTCTTTCTTTTGGATGAGGCAACACCACCGCTTGCATATTGTGCAATTTAACCTTAGTAGGTTCAGATTGGACTCGTTGATAACCAATTATCGGTCCCCTAGAACAGCGATAAATCTTCTGCGCAGTTCCGGTCGAACGCCTAAAAGAATGACACAACCAGGGAACATTTGTAGGGTTTTTCTCTTGAGTCTCTGGTTCAAAAGTATTCTTAGATTTATTTTTTTCCAAAAACCTATCAGTGTTTTCATGTTCTTCCCAATAATTTGTATCCATAGATAACGCTTGGTCCATCTGTAACTCACCCCTACTGAATTTAGATTTCTCTTCTTCTAAATAAAATTCTAAAAGCGAGATTTCATCTAGATATCGCCTTTCTCTAAACTGAAACTCTGCCTTTTCCTTTTGCAACTCAGTAATCTTCTTCATTGCTTCATTTACAGCAGTCAACGCTGCCTCACGCTCTACTTCCAATGCCTCTTCCAATTCTCTAATAATCCTAGCATAATTATCATGATGTTCACGAGAAGTCTGTGAAAACCTGTTAAAAGCCGAAGCTGAATCATCCTCATCCTCACGAGATAGTGGTCTTTGTAAGGGTTTGCACCTATGCCTACTTCTCCTTTCTCTTTCCTTCGCTTCTAGCTGGTAGTAATAAATCCTTTTAGCTCTATCTGGCAATTGTCCAAATCCAAAGGGTAAAGCATTTTCCCCATAAGGAAGAGCTTCTAAAATCCTACTCTCAAGCATACTATTATGATTATCAGTAACATCATCCTCTCTCATACCTTCTGAAGAGGTTATGGAAATGTCAGCCACATCAGATATCATTAACTCAAGCATTTCTTCCTCCTCTAATTCATCCATAGAAATCACTTCCGACCTGTTGTAAGCAGAAAATACATCTTCTTGATCATTTCCTTCTTGATTTGTAGATAATTGAAAACATGTTTCAAGCGAATCATCAGGATACTCTGCTTCCTCTGCTGAAAGCATTAAGCAGTCGAGGGTTGTATCTTCGGATGTGGATAACCACTGAGTAATATCGCTATCCGAATCATTGTCAGATGAAAACGCTACAGCATACTCACCAATACCCATCTGTTCTACCTTGTGAGGCTGATGTACTATATTGACCTCTACTTTCTCTGCTCCTGCTGGGTGTGGTGTCTTAAATAACCAAGCATAAGGCCCTTCATGATCAGTCCTCTCCATTTCTGAATCATAAAACTCACTGTTGGATCTCTCATCCATTTCACTAACTGCCTCATCTCCTGAATCTTTCAAAAATCCTTTTGAAATAACTTGTATTTTAACCCTATCATTTCGAGGACCAATCACAATTGAACCTTTATACCAGTCCTGAATGCATCTTGCTTGGTATAACCAAGGTCTTCCCAACAGGACAGAATATGATGAAATATTTGTTTGCGAACGAACGATCAAATAGTTCACATGAAATTCTAATCCGGCTACTACAGATTTCACATTTCGCAGTAACCCCAAAGGAGTTACTTTTCTTTGATCAGCCACACGTAAAACAATATGAGTAGGTTCTAGATCCTTCAACCCTAATTCTTGCATAGCTTGTTCTGTCATCAAATTAACTGCTGAGCCACCATCTAACTGCACTTCATGTAGCAAATGGCCATTAATAGTAGTATCGATAACTGGAGCTCCTGGGTCCACAAATAAATCTACTATTTTTACATCCTTAGTTGTTTTTCCTTTGGAAGAATTTTCACTGACTTTAGAAGCGTTTATCTCAATCCTCTTCCTTCGACGCCGAACTAATTTATGGTAAAGTTGTTTCCTACAAACAGGCGCTATTTCTAGCAATTGCCGAAGGTTAATAGTCAATGATATTTCTTCTAATGCAGCCCAAAGATCATAGGTCTTATTTACGGATTCTACATAATCTTTACTCCCTTCCTTAGGAGGAACCAATCTTTCGGGAAAAGGAGCTACTCCCACTTGAATCTTAGGATTTACTAAAGGCACAGGTAATAATGGATGGTCAGAGGAATGCTGCGGAGAATCCGATTCAGGTAGTTCTATATTAGGATCTATGTCCTTAGACTTATCCTTCACTGCTTCGTTTAATTGTGAACTCTCTTCCTCTAAACCTTGCTCCTTCTGTTGTTGCTTTTGTGCTCGAGTAATAACACCAATCATAGGGTCAGCTCTAAAAGTCACCTTGCGAGGTATAAATTTTGACTTAACTCCAATATCTTTCCTTATTGTTTCTACTTCAACTAAATTTGCAGCAGACGTTGAAGGTTCGTTAGAGGTTTGTTTCCCTTTGTCAGACATTTTATTATCCTCTCGCTTAGGACAATTCTCTTCATAGTGTCCTTCACCACTGCACCTCCTGCAAAGAGGAGTATAGTCTTGATTTTTACGCGCATTTGGACAATATGTGGCTATGTGACCTTCTTGTTGGCATCGATAACAAATTACTGGTCCCCTAGGTCTTTGTTGACCACCTTGTCCCATTGGATTACGAAAATTTCCATTATTTCTTCTAAAAGGAGAATTTCTCCCTCGATTGCCATCACTGTTGTAATTGTTTCGAGGCACTGGGGGTCTACCCTGAGTGGGCAATCCTCGTGGCCTAAAAGGTTGATTGGGTGGTCCAATCTCATAAGTCCTATTATTACGATCCATGTAATTGTAATTCGTTTGCATTGAACGAGCTTGTTGTTGCTCTTGACCTAATTTATGCCAACAATTTGTATCTAAATGACCAGTCTTGTGACAAAAAGAGCAAAACGGTGGATGATCGGGCATTAACCTTGAAGGTGTCAGACACTCTGTAGCCACATGACCGTAACCATGACACTTACCACACCAGATATTAGATCGAGGTGGGTTTGAAGTCGAATTTCCCGACGATTGTTGAGCACTAGATCCTTGTGTCGTTATCGAATAAATTTCTTTCAAAGGCGCTTGTACTGCAGTCATAATTTCCTCCTTTAATTTTCCTAGAGATTTCGCAATAATATCTGCTACTTTTGCTTCATCCAGAGGAGATTGAGATTGCGGCATAGAAGGCATTCCTGTCTGCATCATATAGGCTGGAATTGAAGTGTACGGATTTAGAGGTACACTCGACATGTTTGAGCTTGCGGTCACCGAGGGATTTAGAGGAACGGTCACATAAGACACGTTCTTAGGTAACCCACCTGAAGTGCTTGGGTATTCTGTCCGAGATTCTTTGAATAGATCTCTCCGTCGTTGTTGACTAAGCTGCACTTCTTCCCACCATCTAGCATGTGTTTTAGCATCTGCCAACGTAGCTGGTCGTTGTAAACTAACATGCTGATGAACTTCAGGACTAAGTCCATCAATAAACTTACGTTTTTGTGTGGGATCGTCAGGAGCAGGATTCATCTTACGAATGATTGTCTCCATGCGCTCAATATAATGTTCAACACTTTCAGTTGCTCCTTGGGATAGATAATCCAGTTGAAGAGCCAATCTATCTTGAAAACCTTGTCGTCTAAATTTTTCTAGAAAAGCTCTTGATAAGGCATCATAGGTCCCTTTATGTTGAGCATCTAAATTCCCATACCATTTCGCTGCTTCATCTTTTAATGTTGCAGGGAAGATATGAAGCTTTTGGTCGTCATCTATTATCTCATTGGCGATGCAAGTCACCTCAAATCTTTGCGAATGGGCATCGGGATCTTCGTCCCACAATCCCCCGAATTGCGTGAAATCAGCTAATCTGACTGGGTTGCGAGCCATTGTTTCTCTAAATAGTAGCCCTAACCCTAAATTGTTGATAGTATCAAACCACGGAGGTTCCTGAGGTTCCTTAAATAATTGACGCAATCCGAAATTTGACTCTAAATCCCAGTCAAAGAGCAGTTCAATACTCCCGACCGTAGCATTAGCTTCACTCTCCCTAGTTTCACTATTTTTCCTACCTCTTTCCCCAGTGACACTGCTAGTACTGGAGACAACTTGATCCCATTGATATGAAGCTACTTCACTTTCTTTCGATGGTGTTCTATCAGTTGATAAGCTAGGTTGAAGAGGTTCTACCGTTGAGTTAGACACAGCGTCTACTCCCAAATTCAGCAATGCGTTGACCCTCTCTAGCCTTTCTAATAGCCAAGCCTCTTGTCGCACTGCTCGTTCTCTAACTCACTGATCCCTAGCTTCGTTTTGCTGCTTCCGTCTCTCTTCTGAATTCATCCACGAGTACAAAACTAACTGTTACTGTCATACTCCAAAATTACTCTCGTTTTATTTGAAGCTATAAAATTAGGTTGTCGCTTGTATGCGCACTTAGAAGTTTCAAAATAGTCGGCAGCTCTGGGTCTATCTCCCCAAAAGGTAACTTTTCTTCTTGCTCGGGGATTACACCTAGAATTTCAGCAACCTCTCTCACGTCTTTCGTGTCGAAAGAAATTTTTAAACCTCTGGATACACGTATCCAAGGCAACACATCATCCCACACTACTCTTCTAAACGTCCGATAAGCTGTGTGGTGATACCAATCAAAGTGGTACGATACACTGATTGTATTTATCTCTACCGCGTCTATTAACCCAAAGTGTGTCGCTAGTAGAACTATGGTTTGCGCACAGTCGTTATAACCCCAGCTCCAAGAGGATAATTGTTCAACGTCCACAATTAATTGTGGCCCAAAATATGTGCCTCCCTCTACTAACTCTGTATCTCTCGCCCAGTCTAGCACTTTTCTTTGACACTCCTGGGGCAAATTAGGAAAATAGTCCCTTAGAAAAGAGACTGCGTATTCACTCATAAATAACACTTAGGATCTAAAATACCCTCGGAAGATTTATCACTCGTTCGAGCGCACTTGGCTCCCGGCAAACGCACCAAAAATGACTGGCCAAAGACCAAGCCACTTTTACCCAGGTTAACAAGCCAACTCCTAAGAGTTGTTGCACTAAACAAGTGATTATTTCACTAATTGTTTTAATTTGACTCAACTTAGCCTTCCCTAAAATCTACAACGTTGTTTGTAGTAGTCCAACTGCAAAGATTCTAAACTTCAATAAATTATACTGGGCACTAAATTGCTAAACCTAAGATAACTATGGTTTCTCCCCATCTCTCAGAGGCAGCTCCTCATAATGTACTCCTGCCATGCTAGTGGCGGTTTATCCAGGAAATGTTTTTAATGTTTGACTTTGGAAAGGTTGTTTCAGGGATATAGATCTCTTAGATCTATTTGTATATCTCCGTTTAAAATTCCTTTTTATGTTTTTCTCCACCTGATTAAAATTAATTCTTTTTATTTGTTTAATTTTAAACAAACATTCAAATCAAATTTTCTGACATACCATAAACCCCTAAATTTTAATCTCCCTTGGTAAACATTCCCCACTCCGTATATAAATTTCGTCGTTGCTTATTAGTTTTTAAGTACTTAATTCATTTTGCGAATATAACGTCCTTTCCTTCTTTTCTATTATTAAACATCAACCAGAATAAAACAAGTTCTTCCCTACTCTCACATGTCCACATTCATAATTTATTTTAAATTCCCAAAACACCCTTTAGTTCATCAATGAGTCCTAGTAGCCCTCCACTCCATATATTTAAGAAGTTGATTGTAAAATGAATAACATGTAAAAATTTAATATAGATGCTGAGACTTCTTCCCCCATGCCATCCAACCATCAAATTGTTTGATTTTATTTTGGTTTTAATTTAAACTAAATTTTATAACTGCAACCTAACATTATAAATCATTATAAAGTGTTGTCAAACTTTTTATTGGTAATTTCCCATGTTTCCTAAATGTCCATGGCGTGTATAATTTCTCCTTTCAAAACCAAAACACCATATCTTTATACGAGCATTTCTTAAGTAAAATATTATTATATCATTATTTCTTTTCTTTAACCCTTACAACCAAAAATGCACTAACAAATCAAAGATTTTGTTTCCAATACTTCACTAAGAATCCATAGTTTATATCAATAAATAACACATTTTACGTAAAGGAAAACTATGCTTTTTCCCTAAAATATAACTCTTTTCTAATTTTTAAATATAACAAACCATCTTTAAAAATCTTGATAGAAATTCAGTAAATTCCCTGACTCATTAGCTTTATAGGAAAAATATCAGAACTTATAAATTTACAATCAGTAATTTTATAAAATTTTATTTATGATCATTTTGAGTCATTTTTTAGTGTTTTCGACTGTTTTTGATTTTTAATAAATAAAAACTAGTTCAGATAAATGCAAACAACCATGTAGCATAAGAAAACATATTAAAAGACATATTTTTAAAAATATTAAACTAAAGAAATTATCATGCCATATCATTTACTTTAGATAAATCAGTTAGACACTTACTTGGAAAACCGCGGGTCGTCGTCACGTCCTTGGAGACCGTGTCCTCTTGCAGTCCAGCCAAGGAATATTGATCTACCAAATATTTCACTCAGAAATCTTTCTTTGCTTCCTTCATTAGAACTTAACACCGCACCTTGCCAAAAGTAACTCCCCTCCCTTGCGCGTATGGACTAGGCCTTCCAAGTACTTTTAATTAACCTTTAATGTTAAAGGTTTAAAAAAAAACTTGAGTGTTATATCTCTTTCTCTGTCGTGAATGGCCGCCAACAATGCGTGGATTTGAGCCGCCATATCTGCGCCGCAATGTTAATGGAAGATGGCAATCCTCATGGGAATGCAGGCGATGATAATCCACGCCAAGATCTCCCTCTCTCTATTCTCCATAACTTGGTTGATTCTCTTCTCCTCTTAGTCGGTATGGTAATTGGTTAAGATCTTGGAGGTCAAAGGATTCTTCTCTTCTCCATGTCTCTATTAAACGATCCCCCTTCCCTACTTTCCATTAATAATCATGCACCATGATACCACTATCATGCTCCCCTCCTCTTCCATGGCACCAGAAATTCCAAGATCGTGTCTCTCTCCACCTTGACGGCTACTTAGAGATGGCGCCTTCATCCCCCTTTTGGGCCTCTTAGAAAGACTAATCGATTGCTTGCTTTAATATTTGGTGAAAACGAATGATTTTTGAGCGAAAAGAAGAGCAGACCACCCCTGCTTCTGCTTCCTCTTCTTCTTGCTTAATGGATAATTCATCGGGGCGAGGCCATGATCTGGTACTTGCTCCGATTCCATCTCCTATCCGAGAATGACAAAGTGCAGTTGCCCGTTGATTGCTCGTCCTCCTTCTTGGCAAGTAGCTGGTAACGCGGTGGTTGCCTATAACTCCGTAATCGCAAATGCGTGGAGTAGAAAGACTCAAGGCACATATCAATGAAGGCCCCTCCTGTGATCACATACAGTTCCATGTACTTCAGCCTCTTGAAGCGCGGCAGCGGGTGCCATACCCACCCTTTGAACTTATTGGGGTCGGACACGAATCCACAGATGCCGTTCACGATGTGCCAAAGGCCGATCACGAGGAACCGAGAGCCTGGAAATGCATGCCACCATTCGTTCGTCGCACCTATCTATGTTTGTTCAAGCTGATAAGTTATGGATATTGTTTTTCCTGGTTAATACATAGCTTGAGATTTTGAATCAATAGCCAAGATGCACTGCTCTGAAACTTAAGTTGCAATGAGAAACCGTTTGAGCCTGGAAGGAGGTGGCCTGCGAAGGAGCCCATCCTCTCTCTCTCTGTCATGGCGACGTCCTCTTCATCTTCATGACCCCATTCTCCTGTGAAAATTTTCGAACAAATAGGCAACTCGCCATCCCTTGCAGCATCTCCTTCATCTTCTCCATCAATCGACGCATCTCCCTCTTGCTCACGACCCCCCTCCTTTTTTTTTCAAGATGGCGCCCCCCTCTTCACGACGTCTCCGTAACGGTCCTTCTCTCCCATGACATTCATTTTGTTTTTCTTTTTCTTTTTCTCTTCCTTTTTCTTTTAAGTTCCTTCCATTAAAGTTTTTACCTATTAAGGTTTTTTTTACTCTCCCCCAACACACAACCCCCTAAGGCAAAGTCCCAATTTCAATTGTAGCTGTTCCAATTGCAAGATAACTGCATCAAGGGAAGGTCTTTGAAGTGGATCTCGCACAAGTACAAAATGGAGAAATCCCATTATAGGCTTGAAGTGATTCACCTTTGCTGCCTTCTCATCGGGTATAAGATCCTGTGTTTGTAATGATTTCATGTTGGCATTGGATTCATTATAGCTAATTGGAACTTTCAGCTCTCTATTGCATTTTCTTATGCACTACTCCTTGATTGCATTGATGCAGTGGCATTCATCTTCAGTTGAAATAAACTGTGTTTGTAATCATTCGATGTTGGCATTGTGAGTCGTTATAACTGCCCTCCATGACCTAAACCATAACCTAAAACTACATAATCTGCCATGAATAACACGATTTCTAGTGACTCTAAGAATATGGATTGCATAAGCTCAAAGGACTTCATTTCTGCAATGTCCTACAGTCCCTAAGTCTTGGTCTCCATAGCCTATGCCTTGCAAATGAGATATAAGAGTTTCTTGTGGTTGTACACAGGCCAAAAGATTGAATTTTGTACCGACATTTCTTGGCCAGACTGCAAGGACACGGCTTCCAAAGACAGCAACAACGAACACCGCATCTGCATTGAATTCATGTAAAAATTTAGTAATAAGGTGTCAATTGTATACAGTTTTGCCAAAAAATTGTTGCAATAAATGGCATGTCTTTAGGTGTTGTCATTCTCCCCCACTGAAATGCGAAGCGTCCTCGCGAGCACAGCTACATCACGAACATTCAGCATCACCAACACTGCTACCACGAGCATTGCTACGCAACTTTGAAAGAGAAATATACTCTCCTCCACTTAATTGCGAAGCGTCCTCGCAAGCACAGCTACAAGATCTGCAAAACCGCACATGGACAACTAGTAGACACTGGAAAAGTAGAAAAAATACTTATTTGTGTCATATTAAAATGCAAACAATATAAATGTTTCAATGAAAAGATGGAAAAACTTGTGCAAACTAACATTCTCCCTTACTCGCTCTCCCCACGGAAATGCATAACAGAGCTTCATCCATTGCATAGAATATACCAACTAGGAAACTGTCTAGAGCCGCTAAACAACAATAATCCCTCTAGGCAATAAATTGCCACACTACTATCCTACTAAAAATATTGCTTCTGAAATAGCATCACTGATAAGGTCGTTACTTAACAAAGAACCCAAACAAGGTAAACTAATACTACAACACTAAATAGGACTCCTAGGGTTTAGCTGCTAACCATCCATGTTCTACTAGAACAACCAGCCAATGGTTCGTAACTGCTAAGTGTCCAAGGCTCTTCTTTTAAGTTTATGTTTTAATGATTTTT
Organism: Lygodium microphyllum; assembly: GCF_053477565.2. Taxonomy (NCBI): domain Eukaryota; kingdom Viridiplantae; phylum Streptophyta; class Polypodiopsida; order Schizaeales; family Lygodiaceae; genus Lygodium; species Lygodium microphyllum. The sequence goes on along the minus strand of NC_141161.1, from coordinate 90,438,857 downwards.
TTAATGTCAAAAGAGTATATACATTGATTCTCTTTCCCAAAAGGTCCCACCCCAAAGAGATACAAGGCATCGGACGCAGGGCACCCGTCAAGGAAATCCCTACAGCCTACCAGGACCTCAGAGGCGATGGTTATCTTCTTTTGGTTGTTTTTTTTTCTTTCAAACCCTGCAGTCTCAGGGTGTTTTTTTTTCTTTTCTTTTCTTTTTCTTCTTACTTTCTTTCTTTAAAAGAATAAATATATAGACTCTTCCGAACTTTTAATATTTGGATTGGATTTTAAGGATTGTTTTGTTGTTGTTGTTTTTTTAAGGATCAACTAAGAAGCTAAGAAGACATCACTTAATTGAACGGTCAAACATTTCAGCTCAACAACTTTGCTCGAGGAATCTAATCTAACGCATAATACTAGTCACTCTGCCTAGGCAAATGATAAGCAAAGAATACTCACCAACTCAGCATCTTTCTTCCACGCTACTCCTAGTCAAAATTTCGTGGAGAGAACCTTGTTATTCAGCTATCCCACATATCGCTAGAAAAGCGACCAAAAGATAAGGGAAAACTCTATAGGATTCCTAATCGGACACCCATACAATGAAATTCACTATGTTATGCACACATGTCACCCCCCCCCCTTTTTTTAATCACTCCCTAATGCTAAGTCCCATCCCTTGTGAGTGGACTTCATAGACAATTGTATATATATATCATTCATATTTGTTTAAAATATTTATTTATAATTCCTCTGTAATTTACTTAAGTGTTTTTTCCTTTTTTTCCTTCTTCTTCTTCGACATCTCTAATTCCATTCCATCAATTTTTTATTCATGTATTTTTCAAAATGAATATGAAATAAAAAGTTTAGGTATGAAACAACCTTGTATGTTCGTGGATATTGCAACTCCAAGAATCAATCAGAAACATACAACAGTGTGTAACGCAAAATCATAGTCAAATCTGCACATGAAACATACACTAGCCAGTACAATGTTAAAGGGTTAGATAAATAATAAAACTTCTCCCTGTACCAAAGAATTGTCAAATACTCATGTCACAATCTCGATCAACTAGACTGTCGTAACGCTCCCACTGCTTGGTTGTTTAAGAAGCAGTATATTTCTCCACTTGATAACCATTCTTGCATATAGAACTGTCTATCTTACTAACTTAAATATCCCAAACTCCAGCACTAAAAGGAATATCCTGACCGTGCGTGCAACTAACTACCTAACTACGTGGAAAATAGAACTAAAGTGCATGAAAACCTACAGGATATCAATAACTCAAAGCATTGTTTGTTTGTTTTTTTTTTTTTTAAGGATATATATATTTGTTTGTTTGTTTTTTTTTTTCAAAATGTAGAATAAAAGAAAAAACATAAAAGACTAAGAAAACAAAATATCTAAACTAAAATCTTCAAAGTCTCTGAGATCTTCTAGTGAAAACAATAATCCTAATCCGAAATCATCAACTCCATCTAAGTCAAACCTATTAACTAAACTATCATCTATAGGATGCTCAAGAATAGCCTCTAGCATAGACATATCAGAAGTCACAGATCCGCTATCAGGTGCATCGCTAAGAACCTCCATCACATCATGGAGCGAAGCCGAAGCTGCATCATCATAGTAGGGCATAGGGGCCACTGGTAAAGCATCTAAGGAATGCCCCTCGGTCGCATCCATGTACCAACAAATATAATCCCAACATGGGCAGGGAACACTAGTCTGCAAATCATGGTAAGATGGAGTAAGGCGGTAGACAGTGGAACGATATCTCGCAAATTCTGCTTGCTCTCGGCCTACCCTAGACTGACCAGCGCCGCGCTCAGGAGAAAAAACACTATTATAATCATGACGCTGGTAGGTATAACCAATCATTTCCTGCATGGCAGTGGTACCATAGCGTCGAAAGTATGTGCGACACTGCCAACACAAGAGCTGAGCACGCACAAATAAATGCCGCTGACAGGACCTACAACCAAAAGGTGGATGATACTGTAAACAAAAAATAATCACAAAGGAAGAACCACAACAGGCCTCCCCTCTCGGTGCATATAAAAACCTGTCATGCGTCTGAAAACGCGGAATATCGTAAGGTCCAGCATGAACAGGATCAGTACTATCGGCATCAATACGAGGATAAAGCGCATCCATCCACAAAAAGGCCATACCTGCATCCCATTTAAAAAACACCCCCCAAGAAAGAAAAGACATCCAAGAGTGGATTAGACAAAATATTATTGTAACTACTAACCTAACTATACCTAGCTAACCTAAGTCACAAAATGTTTAAGGCGCAGGCCATTAACCCTAAATATCTCATTTTCAGCGTTAATATCCTGCACATCAAGAGAACCATTATCATAAACATTAATCACCTTAAAAGGTCCCAACCAACGAATTTTAAGCTTCCCAGGAAATTTATAATAACGACTGTCATAAAGTAAAACTAAATCGCCTTCTTTAAACTCCCGTACTTTAATATTCTGATCGTGCCATGCTTTACGACGTTTTTGCATTGCTTCTAGACTTTGTAGGGCTAATAATCTTTCCTCATCCAACTTTACCAATTGTAAAATCCGTTGTTTCAAAGATTCAACCTCACCTAGTCGTAATGATAGAGCTACTCGTAGAGTGGGCAACTCTTGCTCAATAGGGAATATAGCATTAGTGCCATAAACTAAATTGAAGGGTGTATTTTGCACTGTCACCTTATAAGTAGTTCTATAGGCCCATAACGCTTCATATAAACGTTCATCCCAATCTCGCCTGTGGGAAGCAACCGTTTTAGTTAAAATCCCACAGATAATGCGATTGGTTACTTCAACCTGACCGTTAGCTCTGGGATAATAAGGTGTTGATTTGCGATGTTTAATTTTATAGATTTTCATTAACTCGCTGATAAGACCATTCAAGAAATGGGAACCTCGGTCACTTACTAATTCCAGTGGGCAACCAAAACGCGTAATAATATTCTCATACATAAACTTAGCCACATCAATGGCTTTATCCGTTTTAAGCGCTTTCGCTTCCACCCACTTTGTAATATAGTCAGTACAGACTAAGATATAACGATTCGATCGATATCTAGTAGGCGGATCGATTGGGCCTACAAAATCAATTCCCCATTTCTCAAAAGGTGCTAATGCTAATATAGGTGTCAAAGGCGTAGCAAAACTCTTAGAAGGACGACCAGTCCTTTGACATACATCGCATTTGCGACAATAATAATAAGTATCTTTAAATAGAGTAGGCCACCAATAACCAGCTAATAGAACTTTTCTTGCAGTCAATTCACCGGCAAAATGGCCACCACACGGCTCATCATGCAATGCCTTAAGAACCACTGGTACTTCATCTTCCCTTACACAACGTCGATAGATACCTTCGCGTGGAAAAAATTTATAAAGGTAACCCCCTAATAATCCATAGGAGCGTGATTGCATTAATATCTGACGTTTCCTGCGTTTATCAGCACCAGGTGGATATCGAGCAGTACTAAGAAAATTCGCAATATCAGCATACCATGGAACTTGTGTCTCCACAGTAAAAAGTGATGCATCTGGCAAATCATCTTCCACACCTTCCTCCTTGTCTGATGTTAATAATCGTGATAGATGATCTGCTAGCACATGAGCTCTACCAGGACGAGTAACTATTTGAAAATCAAACTCTTGGAATAACAACATCCAACGAATCACACATCCTGAAAGTTCTGCTTTATTAAGCAAATACTTTAACGCCTCATGATCAACATATATAGTAAACTTGTTCCCTAATAAATAATGACGAAATTTCTCCACCGCAAATACCATTGATAGGCATTCTTTCTCAGTGGTGGTATAATTCCTTTCTGCATCACTTAAATTTCGACTCGCATAATAAATTGGATGATCCACCTTATTATCATCTGCTTGACACAAAACAGCTCCTACAGCATACATAGATGCATCAGCATGAATATGGAATTCTTTTGTCCAATCTGAGGGTGCGAGTACTGGTCCTTCAATTAACTTATGTTTAAGAAATTCAAATGCTTTCTGGCAAACATTATCCCAAATAAAAGGAGAATCCTTTCGTAGTAGATTTGTCAAAGGTGATGCCACCTTTGCAAAATCGGAAATAAATCTCCGATAATAATTTAGATGTCCTAAAAATCCACGCAATTGCTTAAGATTTGTTGGAGGTGGAAGTGCAGAAATCTTAATAATTTTAGCTGGATCCATGGCAATACCTTCTTTAGAAACGATATGCCCCAATAAGGTTCCTTTTGGTACTCCAAAAACACATTTATCAGGATTCAAGGATATACCTACTTCATCACTACGTTCAAATACTTGCGTTAGTAGCTCCGGCATTTCTTTTGCCGTACCATAGACACAAAAGTCATCTAAGAAAACTTCCATCCATTGACGTAGAAAATCTTGATAAGCTGCAATCATAACTCTCTGGAATGTTGCGGGTGCATTGCACAAACCAAAAGGCATTACTCTATAAGCAAATGTACCCCATTCAGTAGTAAATGTAGTTTTGGATTGATCTTCAGGATGAATTAGTACTTGGTTGTAACCGCTAAATCCATCCATGAAAGAATACAGCTCATGACCAGCAACCTTATCAAGTACCTGATCAGTAAATGGCAAAGGAAAATGATCTTTACGTGTTTTGCTATTCAGCTTTCTATAATCGACACAAATGCGAATCTTCTTACTATTCTTCTTGGGTACTACCACAATAGGAGATACCCATTCACTGTATGCAACAGGATAAATGAATCTAGCATCTAAAAGCTTAGTAATTTCAGCTTTCACTAACTCTGCATACACAGGGTTTGTTCGTCGTTGACGTTGACATACAGGTTTTGTGCCTGGTTCTAGATCAATAAAATGCTGGCATAATTCAGCTTTGATACCCTTAAGGTCCCTATATGACCAAGCAAAAGCGTCAACATGCACTCGTAAGACTTCTTCGAATCTTTCACGATGTGGCGATTCCAATTGGTCTCCTAAATTTAAATATTTTCCTTCTGCCATTTTAAGCTTAACTACTACAACTTCAGGCTCTTCAATAAATAGAGAGTCTATTCTTCGTGGCTTAATTGTGGGCACATCTTCGGATATCTGCATCAATACATTTTCAAGCAGGTTATTCTTAGTACTTGATTCCAGTGCTTTTTCTCTCGCATTCACAGAATTTACTAAGGGTAAAGCCCTATAAGGAATAATAGCCAGATTAACTTGCGTAGCACCATCAACTTCTACTCCATAGACATTTACTAACTCAGGAAAGGATTTTTCAGTATATCTCTTCCCATATTTATCTAAATCGCCATTATTGACATTTACATTTTTACGAGATTTCATGGTAAATGAGGTTCTTACAGAGTCAATTACGCTAGGTATCTGCTCTGAAGTACATGGATATTGAGCATGTAACCTATGGCGATATCGACATAAAATGTCGTTATTCTTTTCTAGACATTCCTGATCATCTAAACTCCAAAACCATTGATTATCTTTAAGCTTGAGAATTAATGAATGTAGATTCTCATCCTCCTCGCCCTGAATTCGACAGCCCAAATAATGTATAACTTGTTTCAGTTCCACAAAATTCCTAGGTGCTGTAGGTTCAAACCATCTAAGTTGTGGCTCTTGCCCATCCCCATAAATAGTAAAATCCATTACTCTTTCTTTTGGATGAGGCAACACCACCGCTTGCATATTGTGCAATTTAACCTTAGTAGGTTCAGATTGGACTCGTTGATAACCAATTATCGGTCCCCTAGAACAGCGATAAATCTTCTGCGCAGTTCCGGTCGAACGCCTAAAAGAATGACACAACCAGGGAACATTTGTAGGGTTTTTCTCTTGAGTCTCTGGTTCAAAAGTATTCTTAGATTTATTTTTTTCCAAAAACCTATCAGTGTTTTCATGTTCTTCCCAATAATTTGTATCCATAGATAACGCTTGGTCCATCTGTAACTCACCCCTACTGAATTTAGATTTCTCTTCTTCTAAATAAAATTCTAAAAGCGAGATTTCATCTAGATATCGCCTTTCTCTAAACTGAAACTCTGCCTTTTCCTTTTGCAACTCAGTAATCTTCTTCATTGCTTCATTTACAGCAGTCAACGCTGCCTCACGCTCTACTTCCAATGCCTCTTCCAATTCTCTAATAATCCTAGCATAATTATCATGATGTTCACGAGAAGTCTGTGAAAACCTGTTAAAAGCCGAAGCTGAATCATCCTCATCCTCACGAGATAGTGGTCTTTGTAAGGGTTTGCACCTATGCCTACTTCTCCTTTCTCTTTCCTTCGCTTCTAGCTGGTAGTAATAAATCCTTTTAGCTCTATCTGGCAATTGTCCAAATCCAAAGGGTAAAGCATTTTCCCCATAAGGAAGAGCTTCTAAAATCCTACTCTCAAGCATACTATTATGATTATCAGTAACATCATCCTCTCTCATACCTTCCGAAGAGGTTATGGAAATGTCAGCCACATCAGATATCATTAACTCAAGCATTTCTTCCTCCTCTAATTCATCCATAGAAATCACTTCCGACCTGTTGTAAGCAGAAAATACATCTTCTTGATCATTTCCTTCTTGATTTGTAGATAATTGAAAACATGTTTCAAGCGAATCATCAGGATACTCTGATTCCTCTGCTGAAAGCATTAAGCAGTCGAGGGTTGTATCTTCGGATGTGGATAACCACTGAGTAATATCGCTATCCGAATCATTGTCAGATGAAAACGCTACAGCATACTCACCAATACCCATCTGTTCTACCTTGTGAGGCCGATGTACTATATTGACCTCTACTTTCTCTGCTCCTGCTGGGTGTGGTGTCTTAAATAACCAAGCATAAGGCCCTTCATGATCAGTCCTCTCCATTTCTGAATCATAAAACTCACTGTTGGATCTCTCATCCATTTCACTAACTGCCTCATCTCCTGAATCTTTCAAAAATCCTTTTGAAATAACTTGTATTTTAACCCTATCATTTCGAGGACCAATCACAATTGAACCTTTATACCAGTCCTGAATGCATCTTGCTTGGTATAACCAAGGTCTTCCCAACAGGACAGAATATGATGAAATATTTGTTTGCGAACGAACGATCAAATAGTTCACATGAAATTCTAATCCGGCTACTACAGATTTCACATTTCGCAGTAACCCCAAAGGAGTTACTTTTCTTTGATCAGCCACACGTAAAACAATATGAGTAGGTTCTAGATCCTTCAACCCTAATTCTTGCATAGCTTGTTCTGTCATCAAATTAACTGCTGAGCCACCATCTAACTGCACTTCATGTAGCAAATGGCCATTAATAGTAGTATCGATAACTGGAGCTCCTGGGTCCACAAATAAATCTACTATTTTTACATCCTTAGTTGTTTTTCCTTTGGAAGAATTTTCACTGACTTTAGAAGCGTTTATCTCAATCCTCTTCCTTCGACGCCGAACTAATTTATGGTAAAGTTGTTTCCTACAAACAGGCGCTATTTCTAGCAATTGCCGAAGGTTAATAGTCAATGATATTTCTTCTAATGCAGCCCAAAGATCATAGGTCTTATTTACGGATTCTACATAATCTTTACTCCCTTCCTTAGGAGGAACCAATCTTTCGGGAAAAGGAGCTACTCCCACTTGAATCTTAGGATTTACTAAAGGCACAGGTAATAATGGATGGTCAGAGGAATGCTGCGGAGAATCCGATTCAGGTAGTTCTATATTAGGATCTATGTCCTTAGACTTATCCTTCACTGCTTCGTTTAATTGTGAACTCTCTTCCTCTAAACCTTGCTCCTTCTGTTGTTGCTTTTGTGCTCGAGTAATAACACCAATCATAGGGTCAGCTCTAAAAGTCACCTTGCGAGGTATAAATTTTGACTTAACTCCAATATCTTTCCTTATTGTTTCTACTTCAACTAAATTTGCAGCAGACGTTGAAGGTTCGTTAGAGGTTTGTTTCCCTTTGTCAGACATTTTATTATCCTCTCGCTTAGGACAATTCTCTTCATAGTGTCCTTCACCACTGCACCTCCTGCAAAGAGGAGTATAGTCTTGATTTTTACGCGCATTTGGACAATATGTGGCTATGTGACCTTCTTGTTGGCATCGATAACAAATTACTGGTCCCCTAGGTCTTTGTTGACCACCTTGTCCCATTGGATTACGAAAATTTCCATTATTTCTTCTAAAAGGAGAATTTCTCCCTCGATTGCCATCACTGTTGTAATTGTTTCGAGGCACTAGGGGTCTACCCTGAGTGGGCAATCCTCGTGGCCTAAAAGGTTGATTGGGTGGTCCAATCTCATAAGTCCTATTATTACGATCCATGTAATTGTAATTCGTTTGCATTGAACGAGCTTGTTGTTGCTCTTGACCTAATTTATGCCAACAATTTGTATCTAAATGACCAGTCTTGTGACAAAAAGAGCAAAACGGTGGATGATCGGGCATTAACCTTGAAGGTGTCAGACACTCTGTAGCCACATGACCGTAACCATGACACTTACCACACCAGATATTAGATCGAGGTGGGTTTGAAGTCGAATTTCCCGACGATTGTTGAGCACTAGATCCTTGTGTCGTTATCGAATAAATTTCTTTCAAAGGCGCTTGTACTGCAGTCATAATTTCCTCCTTTAATTTTCCTAGAGATTTCGCAATAATATCTGCTACTTTTGCTTCATCCAGAGGAGATTGAGATTGCGGCATAGAAGGCATTCCTGTCTGCATCATATAGGCTGGAATTGAAGTGTACGGATTTAGAGGTACACTCGACATGTTTGAGCTTGCGGTCACCGAGGGATTTAGAGGAACGGTCACATAAGACACGTTCTTAGGTAACCCACCTGAAGTGCTTGGGTATTCTGTCCGAGATTCTTTGAATAGATCTCTCCGTCGTTGTTGACTAAGCTGCACTTCTTCCCACCATCTAGCATGTGTTTTAGCATCTGCCAACGTAGCTGGTCGTTGTAAACTAACATGCTGATGAACTTCAGGACTAAGTCCATCAATAAACTTACGTTTTTGCGTGGGATCGTCAGGAGCAGGATTCATCTTACGAATGATTGTCTCCATGCGCTCAATATAATGTTCAACACTTTCAGTTGCTCCTTGGGATAGATAATCCAGTTGAAGAGCCAATCTATCTTGAAAACCTTGTCGTCTAAATTTTTCTAGAAAAGCTCTTGATAAGGCATCATAGGTCCCTTTATGTTGAGCATCTAAATTCCCATACCATTTCGCTGCTTCATCTTTTAATGTTGCAGGGAAGATATGAAGCTTTTGGTCGTCATCTATTATCTCATTGGCGACGCAAGTCACCTCAAATCTTTGCGAATGGGCATCGGGATCTTCGTCCCACAATCCCCCGAATTGCGTGAAATCAGCTAATCTGACTGGGTTGCGAGCCATTGTTTCTCTAAATAGTAGCCCTAACCCTAAATTGTTGATAGTATCAAACCACGGAGGTTCCTGAGGTTCCTTAAATAATTGACGCAATCCGAAATTTGACTCTAAATCCCAGTCAAAGAGCAGTTCAATACTCCCGACCGTAGCATTAGCTTCACTCTCCCTAGTTTCACTATTTTTCCTACCTCTTTCCCCAGTGACACTGCTAGTACTGGAGACAACTTGATCCCATTGATATGAAGCTACTTCACTTTCTTTCGATGGTGTTCTATCAGTTGATAAGCTAGGTTGAAGAGGTTCTACCGTTGAGTTAGACACAGCGTCTACTCCCAAATTCAGCAATGCGTTGACCCTCTCTAGCCTTTCTAATAGCCAAGCCTCTTGTCGCACTGCTCGTTCTCTAACTCGCTGATCCCTAGCTTCGTTTTGCTGCTTCCGTCTCTCTTCTGAATTCATCCACGAGTACAAAACTAACTGTTACTGTCATACTCCAAAATTACTCTCGTTTTATTTGAAGCTATAAAATTAGGTTGTCGCTTGTATGCGCACTTAGAAGTTTCAAAATAGTCGGCAGCTCTGGGTCTATCTCCCCAAAAGGTAACTTTTCTTCTTGCTCGGGGATTACACCTAGAATTTCAGCAACCTCTCTCACGTCTTTCGTGTCGAAAGAAATTTTTAAACCTCTGGATACACGTATCCAAGGCAACACATCATCCCACACTACTCTTCTAAACGTCCGATAAGCTGTGCGGTGATACCAATCAAAGTGGTACGATACACTGATTGTATTTATCTCTACCGCGTCTATTAACCCAAAGTGTGTCGCTAGTAGAACTATGGTTTGCGCACAGTCGTTATAACCCCAGCTCCAAGAGGATAATTGTTCAACGTCCACAATTAATTGTGGCCCAAAATATGTGCCTCCCTCTACTAACTCTGTATCTCTCGCCCAGTCTAGCACTTTTCTTTGACACTCCTGGGGCAAATTAGGAAAATAGTCCCTTAGAAAAGAGACTGCGTATTCACTCATAAATAACACTTAGGATCTAAAATACCCTCGGAAGATTTATCACTCGTTCGAGCGCACTTGGCTCCCGGCAAACGCACCAAAAATGACTGGCCAAAGACCAAGCCACTTTTACCCAGGTTAACAAGCCAACTCCTAAGAGTTGTTGCACTAAACAAGTGATTATTTCACTAATTGTTTTAATTTGACTCAACTTAGCCTTCCCTAAAATCTACAACGTTGTTTGTAGTAGTCCAACTGCAAAGATTCTAAACTTCAATAAATTATACTGGGCACTAAATTGCTAAACCTAAGATAACTATGGTTTCTCCCCATCTCTCAGAGGCAGCTCCTCATAATGTACTCCTGCCATGCTAGTGGCGGTTTATCCAGGAAATGTTTTTAATGTTTGACTTTGGAAAGGTTGTTTCAGGGATATAGATCTCTTAGATCTATTTGTATATCTCCGTTTAAAATTCCTTTTTATGTTTTTCTCCACCTGATTAAAATTAATTCTTTTTATTTGTTTAATTTTAAACAAACATTCAAATCAAATTTTCTGACATACCATAAACCCCTAAATTTTAATCTCCCTTGGTAAACATTCCCCACTCCGTATATAAATTTCGTCGTTGCTTATTAGTTTTTAAGTACTTAATTCATTTTGCGAATATAACGTCCTTTCCTTCTTTTCTATTATTAAACATCAACCAGAATAAAACAAGTTCTTCCCTACTCTCACATGTCCACATTCATAATTTATTTTAAATTCCCAAAACACCCTTTAGTTCATCAATGAGTCCTAGTAGCCCTCCACTCCATATATTTAAGAAGTTGATTGTAAAATGAATAACATGTAAAAATTTAATATAGATGCTGAGACTTCTTCCCCCATGCCATCCAACCATCAAATTGTTTGATTTTATTTTGGTTTTAATTTAAACTAAATTTTATAACTGCAACCTAACATTATAAATCATTATAAAGTGTTGTCAAACTTTTTATTGGTAATTTCCCATGTTTCCTAAATGTCCATGGCGTGTATAATTTCTCCTTTCAAAACCAAAACACCATATCTTTATACGAGCATTTCTTAAGTAAAATATTATTATATCATTATTTCTTTTCTTTAACCCTTACAACCAAAAATGCACTAACAAATCAAAGATTTTGTTTCCAATACTTCACTAAGAATCCATAGTTTATATCAATAAATAACACATTTTACGTAAAGGAAAACTATGCTTTTTCCCTAAAATATAACTCTTTTCTAATTTTTAAATATAACAAACCATCTTTAAAAATCTTGATAGAAATTCAGTAAATTCCCTGACTCATAAGCTTTATAGGAAAAATATCAGAACTTATAAATTTTCAATCAGTAATTTTATAAAATTTTATTTATGATCATTTTGAGTCATTTTTTAGTGTTTTCGACTGTTTTTGATTTTTAATAAATAAAAACTAGTTCAGATAAATGCAAACAACCATGTAGCATAAGAAAACATATTAAAAGACATATTTTTAAAAATATTAAACTAAAGAAATTATCATGCCATATCATTTACTTTAGATAATCAGTTAGACACTTACTTGGAAAACCGCGGGTCGTCGTCACGTCCTTGGAGACCGTGTCCTCTTGCAGTCCAGCCAAGGAATATTGATCTACCAAATATTTCACTCAGAAATCTTTCTTTGCTTCCTTCATTAGAACTTAACACCGCACCTTGCCAAAAGTAACTCCCCTCCCTTGCGCGTATGGACTAGGCCTTCCAAGTACTTTTAATTAACCTTTAATGTTAAAGGTTTAAAAAAAAACTTGAGTGTTATATCTCTTTCTCTGTCGTGAATGGCCGCCAACAATGCGTGGATTTGAGCCGCCATATCTGCGCCGCGATGTTAATGGAAGATGGCAATCCTCATGGGAATGCAGGCGATGATAATCCACGCCAAGATCTCCCTCTCTCTATTCTCCATAACTTGGTTGATTCTCTTCTCCTCTTAGTCGGTATGGTAATTGGTTAATATCTTGGAGGTCAAAGGATTCTTCTCTTCTCCATGTCTCTATTAAACGATCCCCCTTCCCTACTTTCCATTAATAATCATGCACCATGATACCACTATCATGCTCCCCTCCTCTTCCATGGCACCAGAAATTCCAAGATCGTGTCTCTCTCCACCTTGACGGCTACTTAGAGATGGCGCCTTCATCCCCCTTTTGGGCCTCTTAGAAAGACTAATCGATTGCTTGCTTTAATATTTGGTGAAAACGAATGATTTTTGAGCGAAAAGAAGAGCAGACCACCCCTGCTTCTGCTTCCTCTTCTTCTTGCTTAATGGATAATTCATCGGGGCGAGGCCATGATCTGGTACTTGCTCCGATTCCATCTCCTATCCGAGAATGACAAAGTGCAGTTGCCCGTTGATTGCTCGTCCTCCTTCTTGGCAAGTAGCTGGTAACGCGGTGGTTGCCTATAACTCCGTAATCGCAAATGCGTGGAGTAGAAAGACTCAAGGCACATATCAATGAAGGCCCCTCCTGTGATCACATACAGTTCCATGTACTTCAGCCTCTTGAAGCGCGGCAGCGGGTGCCATACCCACCCTTTGAACTTATTGGGGTCGGACACGAATCCACAGATGCCGTTCACGATGTGCCAAAGGCCGATCACGAGGAACCGAGAGCCTGGAAATGCATGCCACCATTCGTTCGTCGCACCTATCTATGTTTGTTCAAGCTGATAAGTTATGGATATTGTTTTTCCTGGTTAATACATAGCTTGAGATTTTGAATCAATAGCCAAGATGCACTGCTCTGAAACTTAAGTTGCAATGAGAAACCGTTTGAGCCTGGAAGGAGGTGGCCTGCGAAGGAGCCCATCCTCTCTCTCTCTGTCATGGCGACGTCCTCTTCATCTTCATGACCCCATTCTCCTGTGAAAATTTTCGAACAAATAGGCAACTCGCCATCCCTTGCAGCATCTCCTTCATCTTCTCCATCAATCGACGCATCTCCCTCTTGCTCACGACCCCCCTCCTTTTTTTTTCAAGATGGCGCCCCCCTCTTCACGACGTCTCCGTAACGGTCCTTCTCTCCCATGACATTCATTTTGTTTTTCTTTTTCTTTTTCTCTTCCTTTTTCTTTTAAGTTCCTTCCATTAAAGTTTTTACCTATTAAGGTTTTTTTTACTCTCCCCCAACACACAACCCCCTAAGGCAAAGTCCCAATTTCAATTGTAGCTGTTCCAATTGCAAGATAACTGCATCAAGGGAAGGTCTTTGAAGTGGATCTCGCACAAGTACAAAATGGAGAAATCCCATTATAGGCTTGAAGTGATTCACCTTTGCTGCCTTCTCATCGGGTATAAGATCCTGTGTTTGTAATGATTTCATGTTGGCATTGGATTCATTATAGCTAATTGGAACTTTCAGCTCTCTATTGCATTTTCTTATGCACTACTCCTTGATTGCATTGATGCAGTGGCATTCATCTTCAGTTGAAATAAACTGTGTTTGTAATCATTCGATGTTGGCATTGTGAGTCGTTATAACTGCCCTCCATGACCTAAACCATAACCTAAAACTACATAATCTGCCATGAATAACACGATTTCTAGTGACTCTAAGAATATGGATTGCATAAGCTCAAAGGACTTCATTTCTGCAATGTCCTACAGTCCCTAAGTCTTGGTCTCCATAGCCTATGCCTTGCAAATGAGATATAAGAGTTTCTTGTGGTTGTACACAGGCCAAAAGATTGAATTTTGTACCGACATTTCTTGGCCAGACTGCAAGGACACGGCTTCCAAAGACAGCAACAACGAACACCGCATCTGCATTGAATTCATGTAAAAATTTAGTAATAAGGTGTCAATTGTATACAGTTTTGCCAAAAAATTGTTGCAATAAATGGCATGTCTTTAGATGTTGTCATTCTCCCCCACTGAAATGCGAAGCGTCCTCGCGAGCACAGCTACATCACGAACATTCAGCATCACCAACACTGCTACCACGAGCATTGCTACGCAACTTTGAAAGAAAAATATACTCTCCTCCACTTAATTGCGAAGCGTCCTCGCAAGCACAGCTACAAGATCTGCAAAACCGCACATGGACAACTAGTAGACACTGGAAAAGTAGAAAAAATACTTATTTGTGTCATATTAAAATGCAAACAATATAAATGTTTCAATGAAAAGATGGAAAAACTTGTGCAAACTAACATTCTCCCTTACTCGCTCTCCCCACGGAAATGCATAACAGAGCTTCATCCATTGCATAGAATATACCAACTAGGAAACTGTCTAGAGCCGCTAAACAACAATAATCCCTCTAGGCAATAAATTGCCACACTACTATCCTACTAAAAATATTGCTTCTGAAATAGCATCACTGATAAGGTCGTTACTTAACAAAGAACCCAAACAAGGTAAACTAATACTACAACACTAAATAGGACTCCTAGGGTTTAGCTGCTAACCATCCATGTTCTACTAGAACAACCAGCCAATGGTTCGTAACTGCTAAGTGTCCAAGGCTCTTCTTTTAAGTTTATGTTTTAATGATTTTTTTAATGTCAAAAGAGTATATACATTGATTCTCTTTCCCAAAAGGTCCCACCCCAAAGAGATACAAGGCATCGGACGCAGGGCACCCGTCAAGGAAATCCCTACAGCCTACCAGGACCTCAGAGGCGATGGTTATCTTCTTTTGGTTGTTTTTTTTTCTTTCAAACCCTGCAGTCTCAGGGTGTTTTTTTTTCTTTTCTTTTCTTTTTCTTCTTACTTTCTTTCTTTAAAAGAATAAATATATAGACTCTTCCGAACTTTTAATATTTGGATTGGATTTTAAGGATTGTTTTGTTGTTGTTGTTTTTTTAAGGATCAACTAAGAAGCTAAGAAGACATCACTTAATTGAACGGTCAAACATTTCAGCTCAACAACTTTGCTCGAGGAATCTAATCTAACGCATAATACTAGTCACTCTGCCTAGGCAAATGATAAGCAAAGAATACTCACCAACTCAGCATCTTTCTTCCACGCTACTCCTAGTCAAAATTTCGTGGAGAGAACCTTGTTATTCAGCTATCCCACATATCGCTAGAAAAGCGACCAAAAGATAAGGGAAAACTCTATAGGATTCCTAATCGGACACCCATACAATGAAATTCACTATGTTATGCACACATGTCACCCCCCCCCCCTTTTTTTAATCACTCCCTAATGCTAAGTCCCATCCCTTGTGAGTGGACTTCATAGACAATTGTATATATATATCATTCATATTTGTTTAAAATATTTATTTATAATTCCTCTGTAATTTACTTAAGTGTTTTTTCCTTTTTTTCCTTCTTCTTCTTCGACATCTCTAATTCCATTCCATCAATTTTTTATTCATGTATTTTTCAAAATGAATATGAAATAAAAAGTTTAGGTATGAAACAACCTTGTATGTTCGTGGATATTGCAACTCCAAGAATCAATCAGAAACATACAACAGTGTGTAACGCAAAATCATAGTCAAATCTGCACATGAAACATACACTAGCCAGTACAATGTTAAAGGGTTAGATAAATAATAAAACTTCTCCCTGTACCAAAGAATTGTCAAATACTCATGTCACAATCTCGATCAACTAGACTGTCGTAACGCTCCCACTGCTTGGTTGTTTAAGAAGCAGTATATTTCTCCACTTGATAACCATTCTTGCATATAGAACTGTCTATCTTACTAACTTAAATATCCCAAACTCCAGCACTAAAAGGAATATCCTGACCGTGCGTGCAACTAACTACCTAACTACGTGGAAAATAGAACTAAAGTGCATGAAAACCTACAGGATATCAATAACTCAAAGCATTGTTTGTTTGTTTTTTTTTTTTTAATGATATATATATTTGTTTTTTTTTTTTTTTCAAAATGTAGAATAAAAGAAAAAACATAAAAGACTAAGAAAACAAAATATCTAAACTAAAATCTTCAAAGTCTCTGAGATCTTCTAGTGAAAACAATAATCCTAATCCGAAATCATCAACTCCATCTAAGTCAAACCTATTAACTAAACTATCATCTATAGGATGCTCAAGAATAGCCTCTAGCATAGACATATCAGAAGTCACAGATCCGCTATCAGGTGCATCGCTAAGAACCTCCATCACATCATGGAGCGAAGCCGAAGCTGCATCATCATAGTAGGGCATAGGGGCCACTGGTAAAGCATCTAAGGAATGCCCCTCGGTCGCATCCATGTACCAACAAATATAATCCCAACATGGGCAGGGAACACTAGTCTGCAAATCATGGTAAGATGGAGTAAGGCGGTAGACAGTGGAACGATATCTCGCAAATTCTGCTTGCTCTCGGCCTACCCTAGACTGACCAGCGCCGCGCTCAGGAGAAAAAACACTATTATAATCATGACGCTGGTAGGTATAACCAATCATTTCCTGCATGGCAGTGGTACCATAGCGTCGAAAGTATGTGCGACACTGCCAACACAAGAGCTGAGCACGCACAAATAAATGCCGCTGACAGGACCTACAACCAAAAGGTGGATGATACTGTAAACAAAAAATAATCACAAAGGAAGAACCACAACAGGCCTCCCCTCTCGGTGCATATAAAAACCTGTCATGCGTCTGAAAACGCGGAATATCGTAAGGTCCAGCATGAACAGGATCAGTACTATCGGCATCAATACGAGGATAAAGCGCATCCATCCACAAAAAGGCCATACCTGCATCCCATTTAAAAAACACCCCCCAAGAAAGAAAAGACATCCAAGAGTGGATTAGACAAAATATTATTGTAACTACTAACCTAACTATACCTAGCTAACCTAAGTCACAAAATGTTTAAGGCGCAGGCCATTAACCCTAAATATCTCATTTTCAGCGTTAATATCCTGCACATCAAGAGAACCATTATCATAAACATTAATCACCTTAAAAGGTCCCAACCAACGAATTTTAAGCTTCCCAGGAAATTTATAATAACGACTGTCATAAAGTAAAACTAAATCGCCTTCTTTAAACTCCCGTACTTTAATATTCTGATCGTGCCATGCTTTACGACGTTTTTGCATTGCTTCTAGACTTTGTAGGGCTAATAATCTTTGCTCATCCAACTTTACCAATTGTAAAATCCGTTGTTTCAAAGATTCAACCTCACCTAGTCGTAATGATAGAGCTACTCGTAGAGTGGGCAACTCTTGCTCAATAGGGAATATAGCATTAGTGCCATAAACTAAATTGAAGGGTGTATTTTGCACTGTCACCTTATAAGTAGTTCTATAGGCCCATAACGCTTCATATAAACGTTCATCCCAATCTCGCCTGTGGGAAGCAACCGTTTTAGTTAAAATCCCACAGATAATGCGATTGGTTACTTCAACCTGACCGTTAGCTCTGGGATAATAAGGTGTTGATTTGCGATGTTTAATTTTATAGATTTTCATTAACTCGCTGATAAGACCATTCAAGAAATGGGAACCTCGGTCACTTACTAATTCCAGTGGGCAACCAAAACGCGTAATAATATTCTCATACATAAACTTAGCCACATCAATGGCTTTATCCGTTTTAAGCGCTTTCGCTTCCACCCACTTTGTAATATAGTCAGTACAGACTAAGATATAACGATTCGATCGATATCTAGTAGGCGGATCGATTGGGCCTACAAAATCAATTCCCCATTTCTCAAAAGGTGCTAATGCTAATATAGGTGTCAAAGGCGTAGCAAAACTCTTAGAAGGACGACCAGTCCTTTGACATACATCGCATTTGCGACAATAATAATAAGTATCTTTAAATAGAGTAGGCCACCAATAACCAGCTAATAGAACTTTTCTTGCAGTCAATTCACCGGCAAAATGGCCACCACACGGCTCATCATGCAATGCCTTAAGAACCACTGGTACTTCATCTTCCCTTACACAACGTCGATAGATACCTTCGCGTGGAAAAAATTTATAAAGGTAACCCCCTAATAATCCATAGGAGCGTGATTGCATTAATATCTGACGTTTCCTGCGTTTATCAGCACCAGGTGGATATCGAGCAGTACTAAGAAAATTCGCAATATCAGCATACCATGGAACTTGTGTCTCCACAGTAAAAAGTGATGCATCTGGCAAATCATCTTCCACACCTTCCTCCTTGTCTGATGTTAATAATCGTGATAGATGATCTGCTAGCACATGAGCTCTACCAGGACGAGTAACTATTTGAAAATCAAACTCTTGGAATAACAACATCCAACGAATCACACATCCTGAAAGTTCTGCTTTATTAAGCAAATACTTTAACGCCTCATGATCAACATATATAGTAAACTTGTTCCCTAATAAATAATGACGAAATTTCTCCACCGCAAATACCATTGATAGGCATTCTTTCTCAGTGGTGGTATAATTCCTTTCTGCATCACTTAAATTTCGACTCGCATAATAAATTGGATGATCCACCTTATTATCATCTGCTTGACACAAAACAGCTCCTACAGCATACATAGATGCATCAGCATGAATATGGAATTCTTTTGTCCAATCTGGGGGTGCGAGTACTGGTCCTTCAATTAACTTATGTTTAAGAAATTCAAATGCTTTCTGGCAAACATTATCCCAAATAAAAGGAGAATCCTTTCGTAGTAGATTTGTCAAAGGTGATGCCACCTTTGCAAAATCGGAAATAAATCTCCGATAATAATTTAGATGTCCTAAAAATCCACGCAATTGCTTAAGATTTGTTGGAGGTGGAAGTGCAGAAATCTTAATAATTTTAGCTGGATCCATGGCAATACCTTCTTTAGAAACGATATGCCCCAATAAGGTTCCTTTTGGTACTCCAAAAACACATTTATCAGGATTCAAGGATATACCTACTTCATCACTACGTTCAAATACTTGCGTTAGTAGCTCCGGCATTTCTTTTGCCGTACCATAGACACAAAAGTCATCTAAGAAAACTTCCATCCATTGACGTAGAAAATCTTGATAAGCTGCAATCATAACTCTCTGGAATGTTGCGGGTGCATTGCACAAACCAAAAGGCATTACTCTATAAGCAAATGTACCCCATTCAGTAGTAAATGTAGTTTTGGATTGATCTTCAGGATGAATTAGTACTTGGTTGTAACCGCTAAATCCATCCATGAAAGAATACAGCTCATGACCAGCAACCTTATCAAGTACCTGATCAGTAAATGGCAAAGGAAAATGATCTTTACGTGTTTTGCTATTCAGCTTTCTATAATCGACACAAATGCGAATCTTCTTACTATTCTTCTTGGGTACTACCACAATAGGAGATACCCATTCACTGTATGCAACAGGATAAATGAATCTAGCATCTAAAAGCTTAGTAATTTCAGCTTTCACTAACTCTGCATACACAGGGTTTGTTCGTCGTTGACGTTGACATACAGGTTTTGTGCCTGGTTCTAGATCAATAAAATGCTGGCATAATTCAGCTTTGATACCCTTAAGGTCCCTATATGACCAAGCAAAAGCGTCAACATGCACTCGTAAGACTTCTTCGAATCTTTCACGATGTGGCGATTCCAATTGGTCTCCTAAATTTAAATATTTTCCTTCTGCCATTTTAAGCTTAACTACTTCAACTTCAGGCTCTTCAATAAATAGAGAATCTATTCTTCGTGGCTTAATTGTGGGCACATCTTCGGATATCTGCATCAATACATTTTCAAGCAGGTTATTCTTAGTACTTGATTCCAGTGCTTTTTCTCTCGCATTCACAGAATTTACTAAGGGTAAAGCCCTATAAGGAATAATAGCCAGATTAACTTGCGTAGCACCATCAACTTCTACTCCATAGACATTTACTAACTCAGGAAAGGATTTTTCAGTATATCTCTTCCCATATTTATCTAAATCGCCATTATTGACATTTACATTTTTACGAGATTTCATGGTAAATGAGGTTCTTACAGAGTCAATTACGCTAGGTATCTGCTCTGAAGTACATGGATATTGAGCATGTAACCTATGGCGATATCGACGTAAAATGTCGTTATTCTTTTCTAGACATTCCTGATCATCTAAACTCCAAAACCATTGATTATCTTTAAGCTTGAGAATTAATGAATGTAGATTCTCATCCTCCTCGCCCTGAATTCGACAGCCCAAATAATGTATAACTTGTTTCAGTTCCACAAAATTCCTAGGTGCTGTAGGTTCAAACCATCTAAGTTGTGGCTCTTGCCCATCCCCATAAATAGTAAAATCCATTACTCTTTCTTTTGGATGAGGCAACACCACCGCTTGCATATTGTGCAATTTAACCTTAGTAGGTTCAGATTGGACTCGTTGATAACCAATTATCGGTCCCCTAGAACAGCGATAAATCTTCTGCGCAGTTCCGGTCGAACGCCTAAAAGAATGACACAACCAGGGAACATTTGTAGGGTTTTTCTCTTGAGTCTCTGGTTCAAAAGTATTCTTAGATTTATTTTTTTCCAAAAACCTATCAGTGTTTTCATGTTCTTCCCAATAATTTGTATCCATAGATAACGCTTGGTCCATCTGTAACTCACCCCTACTGAATTTAGATTTCTCTTCTTCTAAATAAAATTCTAAAAGCGAGATTTCATCTAGATATCGCCTTTCTCTAAACTGAAACTCTGCCTTTTCCTTTTGCAACTCAGTAATCTTCTTCATTGCTTCATTTACAGCAGTCAACACTGCCTCACGCTCTACTTCCAATGCCTCTTCCAATTCTCTAATAATCCTAGCATAATTATCATGATGTTCACGAGAAGTCTGTGAAAACCTGTTAAAAGCCGAAGCTGAATCATCCTCATCCTCACGAGATAGTGGTCTTTGTAAGGGTTTGCACCTATGCCTACTTCTCCTTTCTCTTTCCTTCGCTTCTAGCTGGTAGTAATAAATCCTTTTAGCTCTATCTGGCAATTGTCCAAATCCAAAGGGTAAAGCATTTTCCCCATAAGGAAGAGCTTCTAAAATCCTACTCTCAAGCATACTATTATGATTATCAGTAACATCATCCTCTCTCATACCTTCCGAAGAGGTTATGGAAATGTCAGCCACATCAGATATCATTAACTCAAGCATTTCTTCCTCCTCTAATTCATCCATAGAAATCACTTCCGACCTGTTGTAAGCAGAAAATACATCTTCTTGATCATTTCCTTCTTGATTTGTAGATAATTGAAAACATGTTTCAAGCGAATCATCAGGATACTCTGCTTCCTCTGCTGAAAGCATTAAGCAGTCGAGGGTTGTATCTTCGGATGTGGATAACCACTGAGTAATATCGCTATCCGAATCATTGTCAGATGAAAACGCTACAGCATACTCACCAATACCCATCTGTTCTACCTTGTGAGGCCGATGTACTATATTGACCTCTACTTTCTCTGCTCCTGCTGGGTGTGGTGTCTTAAATAACCAAGCATAAGGCCCTTCATGATCAGTCCTCTCCATTTCTGAATCATAAAACTCACTGTTGGATCTCTCATCCATTTCACTAACTGCCTCATCTCCTGAATCTTTCAAAAATCCTTTTGAAATAACTTGTATTTTAACCCTATCATTTCGAGGACCAATCACAATTGAACCTTTATACCAGTCCTGAATGCATCTTGCTTGGTATAACCAAGGTCTTCCCAACAGGACAGAATATGATGAAATATTTGTTTGCGAACGAACGATCAAATAGTTCACATGAAATTCTAATCCGGCTACTACAGATTTCACATTTCGCAGTAACCCCAAAGGAGTTACTTTTCTTTGATCAGCCACACGTAAAACAATATGAGTAGGTTCTAGATCCTTCAACCCTAATTCTTGCATAGCTTGTTCTGTCATCAAATTAACTGCTGAGCCACCATCTAACTGCACTTCATGTAGCAAATGGCCATTAATAGTAGTATCGATAACTGGAGCTCCTGGGTCCACAAATAAATCTACTATTTTTACATCCTTAGTTGTTTTTCCTTTGGAAGAATTTTCACTGACTTTAGAAGCGTTTATCTCAATCCTCTTCCTTCGACGCCGAACTAATTTATGGTAAAGTTGTTTCCTACAAACAGGCGCTATTTCTAGCAATTGCCGAAGGTTAATAGTCAATGATATTTCTTCTAATGCAGCCCAAAGATCATAGGTCTTATTTACGGATTCTACATAATCTTTACTCCCTTCCTTAGGAGGAACCAATCTTTCGGGAAAAGGAGCTACTCCCACTTGAATCTTAGGATTTACTAAAGGCACAGGTAATAATGGATGGTCAGAGGAATGCTGCGGAGAATCCGATTCAGGTAGTTCTATATTAGGATCTATGTCCTTAGACTTATCCTTCACTGCTTCGTTTAATTGTGAACTCTCTTCCTCTAAACCTTGCTCCTTCTGTTGTTGCTTTTGTGCTCGAGTAATAACACCAATCATAGGGTCAGCTCTAAAAGTCACCTTGCGAGGTATAAATTTTGACTTAACTCCAATATCTTTCCTTATTGTTTCTACTTCAACTAAATTTGCAGCAGACGTTGAAGGTTCGTTAGAGGTTTGTTTCCCTTTGTCAGACATTTTATTATCCTCTCGCTTAGGACAATTCTCTTCATAGTGTCCTTCACCACTGCACCTCCTGCAAAGAGGAGTATAGTCTTGATTTTTACGCGCATTTGGACAATATGTGGCTATGTGACCTTCTTGTTGGCATCGATAACAAATTACTGGTCCCCTAGGTCTTTGTTGACCACCTTGTCCCATTGGATTACGAAAATTTCCATTATTTCTTCTAAAAGGAGAATTTCTCCCTCGATTGCCATCACTGTTGTAATTGTTTCGAGGCACTAGGGGTCTACCCTGAGTGGGCAATCCTCGTGGCCTAAAAGGTTGATTGGGTGGTCCAATCTCATAAGTCCTATTATTACGATCCATGTAATTGTAATTCGTTTGCATTGAACGAGCTTGTTGTTGCTCTTGACCTAATTTATGCCAACAATTTGTATCTAAATGACCAGTCTTGTGACAAAAAGAGCAAAACGGTGGATGATCGGGCATTAACCTTGAAGGTGTCAGACACTCTGTAGCCACATGACCGTAACCATGACACTTACCACACCAGATATTAGATCGAGGTGGGTTTGAAGTCGAATTTCCCGACGATTGTTGAGCACTAGATCCTTGTGTCGTTATCGAATAAATTTCTTTCAAAGGCGCTTGTACTGCAGTCATAATTTCCTCCTTTAATTTTCCTAGAGATTTCGCAATAATATCTGCTACTTTTGCTTCATCCAGAGGAGATTGAGATTGCGGCATAGAAGGCATTCCTGTCTGCATCATATAGGCTGGAATTGAAGTGTACGGATTTAGAGGTACACTCGACATGTTTGAGCTTGCGGTCACCGAGGGATTTAGAGGAACGGTCACATAAGACACGTTCTTAGGTAACCCACCTGAAGTGCTTGGGTATTCTGTCCGAGATTCTTTGAATAGATCTCTCCGTCGTTGTTGACTAAGCTGCACTTCTTCCCACCATCTAGCATGTGTTTTAGCATCTGCCAACGTAGCTGGTCGTTGTAAACTAACATGCTGATGAACTTCAGGACTAAGTCCATCAATAAACTTACGTTTTTGCGTGGGATCGTCAGGAGCAGGATTCATCTTACGAATGATTGTCTCCATGCGCTCAATATAATGTTCAACACTTTCAGTTGCTCCTTGGGATAGATAATCCAGTTGAAGAGCCAATCTATCTTGAAAACCTTGTCGTCTAAATTTTTCTAGAAAAGCTCTTGATAAGGCATCATAGGTCCCTTTATGTTGAGCATCTAAATTCCCATACCATTTCGCTGCTTCATCTTTTAATGTTGCAGGGAAGATATGAAGCTTTTGGTCGTCATCTATTATCTCATTGGCGACGCAAGTCACCTCAAATCTTTGCGAATGGGCATCGGGATCTTCGTCCCACAATCCCCCGAATTGCGTGAAATCAGCTAATCTGACTGGGTTGCGAGCCATTGTTTCTCTAAATAGTAGCCCTAACCCTAAATTGTTGATAGTATCAAACCACGGAGGTTCCTGAGGTTCCTTAAATAATTGACGCAATCCGAAATTTGACTCTAAATCCCAGTCAAAGAGCAGTTCAATACTCCCGACCGTAGCATTAGCTTCACTCTCCCTAGTTTCACTATTTTTCCTACCTCTTTCCCCAGTGACACTGCTAGTACTGGAGACAACTTGATCCCATTGATATGAAGCTACTTCACTTTCTTTCGATGGTGTTCTATCAGTTGATAAGCTAGGTTGAAGAGGTTCTACCGTTGAGTTAGACACAGCGTCTACTCCCAAATTCAGCAATGCGTTGACCCTCTCTAGCCTTTCTAATAGCCAAGCCTCTTGTCGCACTGCTCGTTCTCTAACTCGCTGATCCCTAGCTTCGTTTTGCTGCTTCCGTCTCTCTTCTGAATTCATCCACGAGTACAAAACTAACTGTTACTGTCATACTCCAAAATTACTCTCGTTTTATTTGAAGCTATAAAATTAGGTTGTCGCTTGTATGCGCACTTAGAAGTTTCAAAATAGTCGGCAGCTCTGGGTCTATCTCCCCAAAAGGTAACTTTTCTTCTTGCTCGGGGATTACACCTAGAATTTCAGCAACCTCTCTCACGTCTTTCGTGTCGAAAGAAATTTTTAAACCTCTGGATACACGTATCCAAGGCAACACATCATCCCACACTACTCTTCTAAACGTCCGATAAGCTGTGCGGTGATACCAATCAAAGTGGTACGATACACTGATTGTATTTATCTCTACCGCGTCTATTAACCCAAAGTGTGTCGCTAGTAGAACTATGGTTTGCGCACAGTCGTTATAACCCCAGCTCCAAGAGGATAATTGTTCAACGTCCACAATTAATTGTGGCCCAAAATATGTGCCTCCCTCTACTAACTCTGTATCTCTCGCCCAGTCTAGCACTTTTCTTTGACACTCCTGGGGCAAATTAGGAAAATAGTCCCTTAGAAAAGAGACTGCGTATTCACTCATAAATAACACTTAGGATCTAAAATACCCTCGGAAGATTTATCACTCGTTCGAGCGCACTTGGCTCCCGGCAAACGCACCAAAAATGACTGGCCAAAGACCAAGCCACTTTTACCCAGGTTAACAAGCCAACTCCTAAGAGTTGTTGCACTAAACAAGTGATTATTTCACTAATTGTTTTAATTTGACTCAACTTAGCCTTCCCTAAAATCTACAACGTTGTTTGTAGTAGTCCAACTGCAAAGATTCTAAACTTCAATAAATTATACTGGGCACTAAATTGCTAAACCTAAGATAACTATGGTTTCTCCCCATCTCTCAGAGGCAGCTCCTCATAATGTACTCCTGCCATGCTAGTGGCGGTTTATCCAGGAAATGTTTTTAATGTTTGACTTTGGAAAGGTTGTTTCAGGGATATAGATCTCTTAGATCTATTTGTATATCTCCGTTTAAAATTCCTTTTTATGTTTTTCTCCACCTGATTAAAATTAATTCTTTTTATTTGTTTAATTTTAAACAAACATTCAAATCAAATTTTCTGACATACCATAAACCCCTAAATTTTAATCTCCCTTGGTAAACATTCCCCACTCCGTATATAAATTTCGTCGTTGCTTATTAGTTTTTAAGTACTTAATTCATTTTGCGAATATAACGTCATTTCCTTCTTTTCTATTATTAAACATCAACCAGAATAAAACAAGTTCTTCCCTACTCTCACATGTCCACATTCATAATTTATTTTAAATTCCCAAAACACCCTTTAGTTCATCAATGAGTCCTAGTAGCCCTCCACTCCATATATTTAAGAAGTTGATTGTAAAATGAATAACATGTAAAAATTTAATATAGATGCTGAGACTTCTTCCCCCATGCCATCCAACCATCAAATTGTTTGATTTTATTTTGGTTTTAATTTAAACTAAATTTTATAACTGCAACCTAACATTATAAATCATTATAAAGTGTTGTCAAACTTTTTATTGGTAATTTCCCATGTTTCCTAAATGTCCATGGCGTGTATAATTTCTCCTTTCAAAACCAAAACACCATATCTTTATACGAGCATTTCTTAAGTAAAATATTATTATATCATTATTTCTTTTCTTTAACCCTTACAACCAAAAATGCACTAACAAATCAAAGATTTTGTTTCCAATACTTCACTAAGAATCCATAGTTTATATCAATAAATAACACATTTTACGTAAAGGAAAACTATGCTTTTTCCCTAAAATATAACTCTTTTCTAATTTTTAAATATAACAAACCATCTTTAAAAATCTTGATAGAAATTCAGTAAATTCCCTGACTCATAAGCTTTATAGGAAAAATATCAGAACTTATAAATTTTCAATCAGTAATTTTATAAAATTTTATTTATGATCATTTTGAGTCATTTTTTAGTGTTTTCGACTGTTTTTGATTTTTAATAAATAAAAACTAGTTCAGATAAATGCAAACAACCATGTAGCATAAGAAAACATATTAAAAGACATATTTTTAAAAATATTAAACTAAAGAAATTATCATGCCATATCATTTACTTTAGATAAATCAGTTAGACACTTACTTGGAAAACCGCGGGTCGTCGTCACGTCCTTGGAGACCGTGTCCTCTTGCAGTCCAGCCAAGGAATATTGATCTACCAAATATTTCACTCAGAAATCTTTCTTTGCTTCCTTCATTAGAACTTAACACCGCACCTTGCCAAAAGTAACTCCCCTCCCTTGCGCGTATGGACTAGGCCTTCCAAGTACTTTTAATTAACCTTTAATGTTAAAGGTTTAAAAAAAAACTTGAGTGTTATATCTCTTTCTCTGTCGTGAATGGCCGCCAACAATGCGTGGATTTGAGCCGCCATATCTGCGCCGCGATGTTAATGGAAGATGGCAATCCTCATGGGAATGCAGGCGATGATAATCCACGCCAAGATCTCCCTCTCTCTATTCTCCATAACTTGGTTGATTCTCTTCTCCTCTTAGTCGGTATGGTAATTGGTTAATATCTTGGAGGTCAAAGGATTCTTCTCTTCTCCATGTCTCTATTAAACGATCCCCCTTCCCTACTTTCCATTAATAATCATGCACCATGATACCACTATCATGCTCCCCTCCTCTTCCATGGCACCAGAAATTCCAAGATCGTGTCTCTCTCCACCTTGACGGCTACTTAGAGATGGCGCCTTCATCCCCCTTTTGGGCCTCTTAGAAAGACTAATCGATTGCTTGCTTTAATATTTGGTGAAAACGAATGATTTTTGAGCGAAAAGAAGAGCAGACCACCCCTGCTTCTGCTTCCTCTTCTTCTTGCTTAATGGATAATTCATCGGGGCGAGGCCATGATCTGGTACTTGCTCCGATTCCATCTCCTATCCGAGAATGACAAAGTGCAGTTGCCCGTTGATTGCTCGTCCTCCTTCTTGGCAAGTAGCTGGTAACGCGGTGGTTGCCTATAACTCCGTAATCGCAAATGCGTGGAGTAGAAAGACTCAAGGCACATATCAATGAAGGCCCCTCCTGTGATCACATACAGTTCCATGTACTTCAGCCTCTTGAAGCGCGGCAGCGGGTGCCATACCCACCCTTTGAACTTATTGGGGTCGGACACGAATCCACAGATGCCGTTCACGATGTGCCAAAGGCCGATCACGAGGAACCGAGAGCCTGGAAATGCATGCCACCATTCGTTCGTCGCACCTATCTATGTTTGTTCAAGCTGATAAGTTATGGATATTGTTTTTCCTGGTTAATACATAGCTTGAGATTTTGAATCAATAGCCAAGATGCACTGCTCTGAAACTTAAGTTGCAATGAGAAACCGTTTGAGCCTGGAAGGAGGTGGCCTGCGAAGGAGCCCATCCTCTCTCTCTCTGTCATGGCGACGTCCTCTTCATCTTCATGACCCCATTCTCCTGTGAAAATTTTCGAACAAATAGGCAACTCGCCATCCCTTGCAGCATCTCCTTCATCTTCTCCATCAATCGACGCATCTCCCTCTTGCTCACGACCCCCCTCCTTTTTTTTTCAAGATGGCGCCCCCCTCTTCACGACGTCTCCGTAACGGTCCTTCTCTCCCATGACATTCATTTTGTTTTTCTTTTTCTTTTTCTCTTCCTTTTTCTTTTAAGTTCCTTCCATTAAAGTTTTTACCTATTAAGGTTTTTTTTACTCTCCCCCAACACACAACCCCCTAAGGCAAAGTCCCAATTTCAATTGTAGCTGTTCCAATTGCAAGATAACTGCATCAAGGGAAGGTCTTTGAAGTGGATCTCGCACAAGTACAAAATGGAGAAATCCCATTATAGGCTTGAAGTGATTCACCTTTGCTGCCTTCTCATCGGGTATAAGATCCTGTGTTTGTAATGATTTCATGTTGGCATTGGATTCATTATAGCTAATTGGAACTTTCAGCTCTCTATTGCATTTTCTTATGCACTACTCCTTGATTGCATTGATGCAGTGGCATTCATCTTCAGTTGAAATAAACTGTGTTTGTAATCATTCGATGTTGGCATTGTGAGTCGTTATAACTGCCCTCCATGACCTAAACCATAACCTAAAACTACATAATCTGCCATGAATAACACGATTTCTAGTGACTCTAAGAATATGGATTGCATAAGCTCAAAGGACTTCATTTCTGCAATGTCCTACAGTCCCTAAGTCTTGGTCTCCATAGCCTATGCCTTGCAAATGAGATATAAGAGTTTCTTGTGGTTGTACACAGGCCAAAAGATTGAATTTTGTACCGACATTTCTTGGCCAGACTGCAAGGACACGGCTTCCAAAGACAGCAACAACGAACACCGCATCTGCATTGAATTCATGTAAAAATTTAGTAATAAGGTGTCAATTGTATACAGTTTTGCCAAAAAATTGTTGCAATAAATGGCATGTCTTTAGGTGTTGTCATTCTCCCCCACTGAAATGCGAAGCGTCCTCGCGAGCACAGCTACATCACGAACATTCAGCATCACCAACACTGCTACCACGAGCATTGCTACGCAACTTTGAAAGAAAAATATACTCTCCTCCACTTAATTGCGAAGCGTCCTCGCAAGCACAGCTACAAGATCTGCAAAACCGCACATGGACAACTAGTAGACACTGGAAAAGTAGAAAAAATACTTATTTGTGTCATATTAAAATGCAAACAATATAAATGTTTCAATGAAAAGATGGAAAAACTTGTGCAAACTAACATTCTCCCTTACTCGCTCTCCCCACGGAAATGCATAACAGAGCTTCATCCATTGCATAGAATATACCAACTAGGAAACTGTCTAGAGCCGCTAAACAACAATAATCCCTCTAGGCAATAAATTGCCACACTACTATCCTACTAAAAATATTGCTTCTGAAATAGCATCACTGATAAGGTCGTTACTTAACAAAGAACCCAAACAAGGTAAACTAATACTACAACACTAAATAGGACTCCTAGGGTTTAGCTGCTAACCATCCATGTTCTACTAGAACAACCAGCCAATGGTTCGTAACTGCTAAGTGTCCAAGGCTCTTCTTTTAAGTTTATGTTTTAATGATTTTTTTAATGTCAAAAGAGTATATACATTGATTCTCTTTCCCAAAAGGTCCCACCCCAAAGAGATACAAGGCATCGGACGCAGGGCACCCGTCAAGGAAATCCCTACAGCCTACCAGGACCTCAGAGGCGATGGTTATCTTCTTTTGGTTGTTTTTTTTTCTTTCAAACCCTGCAGTCTCAGGGTGTTTTTTTTTCTTTTCTTTTCTTTTTCTTCTTACTTTCTTTCTTTAAAAGAATAAATATATAGACTCTTCCGAACTTTTAATATTTGGATTGGATTTTAAGGATTGTTTTGTTGTTGTTGTTTTTTTAAGGATCAACTAAGAAGCTAAGAAGACATCACTTAATTGAACGGTCAAACATTTCAGCTCAACAACTTTGCTCGAGGAATCTAATCTAACGCATAATACTAGTCACTCTGCCTAGGCAAATGATAAGCAAAGAATACTCACCAACTCAGCATCTTTCTTCCACGCTACTCCTAGTCAAAATTTCGTGGAGAGAACCTTGTTATTCAGCTATCCCACATATCGCTAGAAAAGCGACCAAAAGATAAGGGAAAACTCTATAGGATTCCTAATCGGACACCCATACAATGAAATTCACTATGTTATGCACACATGTCACCCCCCCCCCTTTTTTTAATCACTCCCTAATGCTAAGTCCCATCCCTTGTGAGTGGACTTCATAGACAATTGTATATATATATCATTCATATTTGTTTAAAATATTTATTTATAATTCCTCTGTAATTTACTTAAGTGTTTTTTCCTTTTTTTCCTTCTTCTTCTTCGACATCTCTAATTCCATTCCATCAATTTTTTATTCATGTATTTTTCAAAATGAATATGAAATAAAAAGTTTAGGTATGAAACAACCTTGTATGTTCGTGGATATTGCAACTCCAAGAATCAATCAGAAACATACAACAGTGTGTAACGCAAAATCATAGTCAAATCTGCACATGAAACATACACTAGCCAGTACAATGTTAAAGGGTTAGATAAATAATAAAACTTCTCCCTGTACCAAAGAATTGTCAAATACTCATGTCACAATCTCGATCAACTAGACTGTCGTAACGCTCCCACTGCTTGGTTGTTTAAGAAGCAGTATATTTCTCCACTTGATAACCATTCTTGCATATAGAACTGTCTATCTTACTAACTTAAATATCCCAAACTCCAGCACTAAAAGGAATATCCTGACCGTGCGTGCAACTAACTACCTAACTACGTGGAAAATAGAACTAAAGTGCATGAAAACCTACAGGATATCAATAACTCAAAGCATTGTTTGTTTGTTTTTTTTTTTTTTAAGGATATATATATTTGTTTGTTTGTTTTTTTTTTTCAAAATGTAGAATAAAAGAAAAAACATAAAAGACTAAGAAAACAAAATATCTAAACTAAAATCTTCAAAGTCTCTGAGATCTTCTAGTGAAAACAATAATCCTAATCCGAAATCATCAACTCCATCTAAGTCAAACCT
Source organism: Lygodium microphyllum (assembly GCF_053477565.2). Lineage (NCBI taxonomy): Eukaryota > Viridiplantae > Streptophyta > Polypodiopsida > Schizaeales > Lygodiaceae > Lygodium > Lygodium microphyllum. The sequence continues at coordinate 90,407,362 of NC_141161.1, read as the reverse complement.
ATTAACTAAACTATCATCTATAGGATGCTCAAGAATAGCCTCTAGCATAGACATATCAGAAGTCACAGATCCGCTATCAGGTGCATCGCTAAGAACCTCCATCACATCATGGAGCGAAGCCGAAGCTGCATCATCATAGTAGGGCATAGGGGCCACTGGTAAAGCATCTAAGGAATGCCCCTCGGTCGCATCCATGTACCAACAAATATAATCCCAACATGGGCAGGGAACACTAGTCTGCAAATCATGGTAAGATGGAGTAAGGCGGTAGACAGTGGAACGATATCTCGCAAATTCTGCTTGCTCTCGGCCTACCCTAGACTGACCAGCGCCGCGCTCAGGAGAAAAAACACTATTATAATCATGACGCTGGTAGGTATAACCAATCATTTCCTGCATGGCAGTGGTACCATAGCGTCGAAAGTATGTGCGACACTGCCAACACAAGAGCTGAGCACGCACAAATAAATGCCGCTGACAGGACCTACAACCAAAAGGTGGATGATACTGTAAACAAAAAATAATCACAAAGGAAGAACCACAACAGGCCTCCCCTCTCGGTGCATATAAAAACCTGTCATGCGTCTGAAAACGCGGAATATCGTAAGGTCCAGCATGAACAGGATCAGTACTATCGGCATCAATACGAGGATAAAGCGCATCCATCCACAAAAAGGCCATACCTGCATCCCATTTAAAAAACACCCCCCAAGAAAGAAAAGACATCCAAGAGTGGATTAGACAAAATATTATTGTAACTACTAACCTAACTATACCTAGCTAACCTAAGTCACAAAATGTTTAAGGCGCAGGCCATTAACCCTAAATATCTCATTTTCAGCGTTAATATCCTGCACATCAAGAGAACCATTATCATAAACATTAATCACCTTAAAAGGTCCCAACCAACGAATTTTAAGCTTCCCAGGAAATTTATAATAACGACTGTCATAAAGTAAAACTAAATCGCCTTCTTTAAACTCCCGTACTTTAATATTCTGATCGTGCCATGCTTTACGACGTTTTTGCATTGCTTCTAGACTTTGTAGGGCTAATAATCTTTCCTCATCCAACTTTACCAATTGTAAAATCCGTTGTTTCAAAGATTCAACCTCACCTAGTCGTAATGATAGAGCTACTCGTAGAGTGGGCAACTCTTGCTCAATAGGGAATATAGCATTAGTGCCATAAACTAAATTGAAGGGTGTATTTTGCACTGTCACCTTATAAGTAGTTCTATAGGCCCATAACGCTTCATATAAACGTTCATCCCAATCTCGCCTGTGGGAAGCAACCGTTTTAGTTAAAATCCCACAGATAATGCGATTGGTTACTTCAACCTGACCGTTAGCTCTGGGATAATAAGGTGTTGATTTGCGATGTTTAATTTTATAGATTTTCATTAACTCGCTGATAAGACCATTCAAGAAATGGGAACCTCGGTCACTTACTAATTCCAGTGGGCAACCAAAACGCGTAATAATATTCTCATACATAAACTTAGCCACATCAATGGCTTTATCCGTTTTAAGCGCTTTCGCTTCCACCCACTTTGTAATATAGTCAGTACAGACTAAGATATAACGATTCGATCGATATCTAGTAGGCGGATCGATTGGGCCTACAAAATCAATTCCCCATTTCTCAAAAGGTGCTAATGCTAATATAGGTGTCAAAGGCGTAGCAAAACTCTTAGAAGGACGACCAGTCCTTTGACATACATCGCATTTGCGACAATAATAATAAGTATCTTTAAATAGAGTAGGCCACCAATAACCAGCTAATAGAACTTTTCTTGCAGTCAATTCACCGGCAAAATGGCCACCACACGGCTCATCATGCAATGCCTTAAGAACCACTGGTACTTCATCTTCCCTTACACAACGTCGATAGATACCTTCGCGTGGAAAAAATTTATAAAGGTAACCCCCTAATAATCCATAGGAGCGTGATTGCATTAATATCTGACGTTTCCTGCGTTTATCAGCACCAGGTGGATATCGAGCAGTACTAAGAAAATTCGCAATATCAGCATACCATGGAACTTGTGTCTCCACAGTAAAAAGTGATGCATCTGGCAAATCATCTTCCACACCTTCCTCCTTGTCTGATGTTAATAATCGTGATAGATGATCTGCTAGCACATGAGCTCTACCAGGACGAGTAACTATTTGAAAATCAAACTCTTGGAATAACAACATCCAACGAATCACACATCCTGAAAGTTCTGCTTTATTAAGCAAATACTTTAACGCCTCATGATCAACATATATAGTAAACTTGTTCCCTAATAAATAATGACGAAATTTCTCCACCGCAAATACCATTGATAGGCATTCTTTCTCAGTGGTGGTATAATTCCTTTCTGCATCACTTAAATTTCGACTCGCATAATAAATTGGATGATCCACCTTATTATCATCTGCTTGACACAAAACAGCTCCTACAGCATACATAGATGCATCAGCATGAATATGGAATTCTTTTGTCCAATCTGAGGGTGCGAGTACTGGTCCTTCAATTAACTTATGTTTAAGAAATTCAAATGCTTTCTGGCAAACATTATCCCAAATAAAAGGAGAATCCTTTCGTAGTAGATTTGTCAAAGGTGATGCCACCTTTGCAAAATCGGAAATAAATCTCCGATAATAATTTAGATGTCCTAAAAATCCACGCAATTGCTTAAGATTTGTTGGAGGTGGAAGTGCAGAAATCTTAATAATTTTAGCTGGATCCATGGCAATACCTTCTTTAGAAACGATATGCCCCAATAAGGTTCCTTTTGGTACTCCAAAAACACATTTATCAGGATTCAAGGATATACCTACTTCATCACTACGTTCAAATACTTGCGTTAGTAGCTCCGGCATTTCTTTTGCCGTACCATAGACACAAAAGTCATCTAAGAAAACTTCCATCCATTGACGTAGAAAATCTTGATAAGCTGCAATCATAACTCTCTGGAATGTTGCGGGTGCATTGCACAAACCAAAAGGCATTACTCTATAAGCAAATGTACCCCATTCAGTAGTAAATGTAGTTTTGGATTGATCTTCAGGATGAATTAGTACTTGGTTGTAACCGCTAAATCCATCCATGAAAGAATACAGCTCATGACCAGCAACCTTATCAAGTACCTGATCAGTAAATGGCAAAGGAAAATGATCTTTACGTGTTTTGCTATTCAGCTTTCTATAATCGACACAAATGCGAATCTTCTTACTATTCTTCTTGGGTACTACCACAATAGGAGATACCCATTCACTGTATGCAACAGGATAAATGAATCTAGCATCTAAAAGCTTAGTAATTTCAGCTTTCACTAACTCTGCATACACAGGGTTTGTTCGTCGTTGACGTTGACATACAGGTTTTGTGCCTGGTTCTAGATCAATAAAATGCTGGCATAATTCAGCTTTGATACCCTTAAGGTCCCTATATGACCAAGCAAAAGCGTCAACATGCACTCGTAAGACTTCTTCGAATCTTTCACGATGTGGCGATTCCAATTGGTCTCCTAAATTTAAATATTTTCCTTCTGCCATTTTAAGCTTAACTACTACAACTTCAGGCTCTTCAATAAATAGAGAGTCTATTCTTCGTGGCTTAATTGTGGGCACATCTTCGGATATCTGCATCAATACATTTTCAAGCAGGTTATTCTTAGTACTTGATTCCAGTGCTTTTTCTCTCGCATTCACAGAATTTACTAAGGGTAAAGCCCTATAAGGAATAATAGCCAGATTAACTTGCGTAGCACCATCAACTTCTACTCCATAGACATTTACTAACTCAGGAAAGGATTTTTCAGTATATCTCTTCCCATATTTATCTAAATCGCCATTATTGACATTTACATTTTTACGAGATTTCATGGTAAATGAGGTTCTTACAGAGTCAATTACGCTAGGTATCTGCTCTGAAGTACATGGATATTGAGCATGTAACCTATGGCGATATCGACATAAAATGTCGTTATTCTTTTCTAGACATTCCTGATCATCTAAACTCCAAAACCATTGATTATCTTTAAGCTTGAGAATTAATGAATGTAGATTCTCATCCTCCTCGCCCTGAATTCGACAGCCCAAATAATGTATAACTTGTTTCAGTTCCACAAAATTCCTAGGTGCTGCAGGTTCAAACCATCTAAGTTGTGGCTCTTGCCCATCCCCATAAATAGTAAAATCCATTACTCTTTCTTTTGGATGAGGCAACACCACCGCTTGCATATTGTGCAATTTAACCTTAGTAGGTTCAGATTGGACTCGTTGATAACCAATTATCGGTCCCCTAGAACAGCGATAAATCTTCTGCGCAGTTCCGGTCGAACGCCTAAAAGAATGACACAACCAGGGAACATTTGTAGGGTTTTTCTCTTGAGTCTCTGGTTCAAAAGTATTCTTAGATTTATTTTTTTCCAAAAACCTATCAGTGTTTTCATGTTCTTCCCAATAATTTGTATCCATAGATAACGCTTGGTCCATCTGTAACTCACCCCTACTGAATTTAGATTTCTCTTCTTCTAAATAAAATTCTAAAAGCGAGATTTCATCTAGATATCGCCTTTCTCTAAACTGAAACTCTGCCTTTTCCTTTTGCAACTCAGTAATCTTCTTCATTGCTTCATTTACAGCAGTCAACGCTGCCTCACGCTCTACTTCCAATGCCTCTTCCAATTCTCTAATAATCCTAGCATAATTATCATGATGTTCACGAGAAGTCTGTGAAAACCTGTTAAAAGCCGAAGCTGAATCATCCTCATCCTCACGAGATAGTGGTCTTTGTAAGGGTTTGCACCTATGCCTACTTCTCCTTTCTCTTTCCTTCGCTTCTAGCTGGTAGTAATAAATCCTTTTAGCTCTATCTGGCAATTGTCCAAATCCAAAGGGTAAAGCATTTTCCCCATAAGGAAGAGCTTCTAAAATCCTACTCTCAAGCATACTATTATGATTATCAGTAACATCATCCTCTCTCATACCTTCCGAAGAGGTTATGGAAATGTCAGCCACATCAGATATCATTAACTCAAGCATTTCTTCCTCCTCTAATTCATCCATAGAAATCACTTCCGACCTGTTGTAAGCAGAAAATACATCTTCTTGATCATTTCCTTCTTGATTTGTAGATAATTGAAAACATGTTTCAAGCGAATCATCAGGATACTTTGCTTCCTCTGCTGAAAGCATTAAGCAGTCGAGGGTTGTATCTTCGGATGTGGATAACCACTGAGTAATATCGCTATCCGAATCATTGTCAGATGAAAACGCTACAGCATACTCACCAATACCCATCTGTTCTACCTTGTGAGGCCGATGTACTATATTGACCTCTACTTTCTCTGCTCCTGCTGGGTGTGGTGTCTTAAATAACCAAGCATAAGGCCCTTCATGATCAGTCCTCTCCATTTCTGAATCATAAAACTCACTGTTGGATCTCTCATCCATTTCACTAACTGCCTCATCTCCTGAATCTTTCAAAAATCCTTTTGAAATAACTTGTATTTTAACCCTATCATTTCGAGGACCAATCACAATTGAACCTTTATACCAGTCCTGAATGCATCTTGCTTGGTATAACCAAGGTCTTCCCAACAGGACAGAATATGATGAAATATTTGTTTGCGAACGAACGATCAAATAGTTCACATGAAATTCTAATCCGGCTACTACAGATTTCACATTTCGCAGTAACCCCAAAGGAGTTACTTTTCTTTGATCAGCCACACGTAAAACAATATGAGTAGGTTCTAGATCCTTCAACCCTAATTCTTGCATAGCTTGTTCTGTCATCAAATTAACTGCTGAGCCACCATCTAACTGCACTTCATGTAGCAAATGGCCATTAATAGTAGTATCGATAACTGGAGCTCCTGGGTCCACAAATAAATCTACTATTTTTACATCCTTAGTTGTTTTTCCTTTGGAAGAATTTTCACTGACTTTAGAAGCGTTTATCTCAATCCTCTTCCTTCGACGCCGAACTAATTTATGGTAAAGTTGTTTCCTACAAACAGGCGCTATTTCTAGCAATTGCCGAAGGTTAATAGTCAATGATATTTCTTCTAATGCAGCCCAAAGATCATAGGTCTTATTTACGGATTCTACATAATCTTTACTCCCTTCCTTAGGAGGAACCAATCTTTCGGGAAAAGGAGCTACTCCCACTTGAATCTTAGGATTTACTAAAGGCACAGGTAATAATGGATGGTCAGAGGAATGCTGCGGAGAATCCGATTCAGGTAGTTCTATATTAGGATCTATGTCCTTAGACTTATCCTTCACTGCTTCGTTTAATTGTGAACTCTCTTCCTCTAAACCTTGCTCCTTCTGTTGTTGCTTTTGTGCTCGAGTAATAACACCAATCATAGGGTCAGCTCTAAAAGTCACCTTGCGAGGTATAAATTTTGACTTAACTCCAATATCTTTCCTTATTGTTTCTACTTCAACTAAATTTGCAGCAGACGTTGAAGGTTCGTTAGAGGTTTGTTTCCCTTTGTCAGACATTTTATTATCCTCTCGCTTAGGACAATTCTCTTCATAGTGTCCTTCACCACTGCACCTCCTGCAAAGAGGAGTATAGTCTTGATTTTTACGCGCATTTGGACAATATGTGGCTATGTGACCTTCTTGTTGGCATCGATAACAAATTACTGGTCCCCTAGGTCTTTGTTGACCACCTTGTCCCATTGGATTACGAAAATTTCCATTATTTCTTCTAAAAGGAGAATTTCTCCCTCGATTGCCATCACTGTTGTAATTGTTTCGAGGCACTGGGGGTCTACCCTGAGTGGGCAATCCTCGTGGCCTAAAAGGTTGATTGGGTGGTCCAATCTCATAAGTCCTATTATTACGATCCATGTAATTGTAATTCGTTTGCATTGAACGAGCTTGTTGTTGCTCTTGACCTAATTTATGCCAACAATTTGTATCTAAATGACCAGTCTTGTGACAAAAAGAGCAAAACGGTGGATGATCGGGCATTAACCTTGAAGGTGTCAGACACTCTGTAGCCACATGACCGTAACCATGACACTTACCACACCAGATATTAGATCGAGGTGGGTTTGAAGTCGAATTTCCCGACGATTGTTGAGCACTAGATCCTTGTGTCGTTATCGAATAAATTTCTTTCAAAGGCGCTTGTACTGCAGTCATAATTTCCTCCTTTAATTTTCCTAGAGATTTCGCAATAATATCTGCTACTTTTGCTTCATCCAGAGGAGATTGAGATTGCGGCATAGAAGGCATTCCTGTCTGCATCATATAGGCTGGAATTGAAGTGTACGGATTTAGAGGTACACTCGACATGTTTGAGCTTGCGGTCACCGAGGGATTTAGAGGAACGGTCACATAAGACACGTTCTTAGGTAACCCACCTGAAGTGCTTGGGTATTCTGTCCGAGATTCTTTGAATAGATCTCTCCGTCGTTGTTGACTAAGCTGCACTTCTTCCCACCATCTAGCATGTGTTTTAGCATCTGCCAACGTAGCTGGTCGTTGTAAACTAACATGCTGATGAACTTCAGGACTAAGTCCATCAATAAACTTACGTTTTTGCGTGGGATCGTCAGGAGCAGGATTCATCTTACGAATGATTGTCTCCATGCGCTCAATATAATGTTCAACACTTTCAGTTGCTCCTTGGGATAGATAATCCAGTTGAAGAGCCAATCTATCTTGAAAACCTTGTCGTCTAAATTTTTCTAGAAAAGCTCTTGATAAGGCATCATAGGTCCCTTTATGTTGAGCATCTAAATTCCCATACCATTTCGCTGCTTCATCTTTTAATGTTGCAGGGAAGATATGAAGCTTTTGGTCGTCATCTATTATCTCATTGGCGACGCAAGTCACCTCAAATCTTTGCGAATGGGCATCGGGATCTTCGTCCCACAATCCCCCGAATTGCGTGAAATCAGCTAATCTGACTGGGTTGCGAGCCATTGTTTCTCTAAATAGTAGCCCTAACCCTAAATTGTTGATAGTATCAAACCACGGAGGTTCCTGAGGTTCCTTAAATAATTGACGCAATCCGAAATTTGACTCTAAATCCCAGTCAAAGAGCAGTTCAATACTCCCGACCGTAGCATTAGCTTCACTCTCCCTAGTTTCACTATTTTTCCTACCTCTTTCCCCAGTGACACTGCTAGTACTGGAGACAACTTGATCCCATTGATATGAAGCTACTTCACTTTCTTTCGATGGTGTTCTATCAGTTGATAAGCTAGGTTGAAGAGGTTCTACCGTTGAGTTAGACACAGCGTCTACTCCCAAATTCAGCAATGCGTTGACCCTCTCTAGCCTTTCTAATAGCCAAGCCTCTTGTCGCACTGCTCGTTCTCTAACTCGCTGATCCCTAGCTTCGTTTTGCTGCTTCCGTCTCTCTTCTGAATTCATCCACGAGTACAAAACTAACTGTTACTGTCATACTCCAAAATTACTCTCGTTTTATTTGAAGCTATAAAATTAGGTTGTCGCTTGTATGCGCACTTAGAAGTTTCAAAATAGTCGGCAGCTCTGGGTCTATCTCCCCAAAAGGTAACTTTTCTTCTTGCTCGGGGATTACACCTAGAATTTCAGCAACCTCTCTCACGTCTTTCGTGTCGAAAGAAATTTTTAAACCTCTGGATACACGTATCCAAGGCAACACATCATCCCACACTACTCTTCTAAACGTCCGATAAGCTGTGCGGTGATACCAATCAAAGTGGTACGATACACTGATTGTATTTATCTCTACCGCGTCTATTAACCCAAAGTGTGTCGCTAGTAGAACTATGGTTTGCGCACAGTCGTTATAACCCCAGCTCCAAGAGGATAATTGTTCAACGTCCACAATTAATTGTGGCCCAAAATATGTGCCTCCCTCTACTAACTCTGTATCTCTCGCCCAGTCTAGCACTTTTCTTTGACACTCCTGGGGCAAATTAGGAAAATAGTCCCTTAGAAAAGAGACTGCGTATTCACTCATAAATAACACTTAGGATCTAAAATACCCTCGGAAGATTTATCACTCGTTCGAGCGCACTTGGCTCCCGGCAAACGCACCAAAAATGACTGGCCAAAGACCAAGCCACTTTTACCCAGGTTAACAAGCCAACTCCTAAGAGTTGTTGCACTAAACAAGTGATTATTTCACTAATTGTTTTAATTTGACTCAACTTAGCCTTCCCTAAAATCTACAACGTTGTTTGTAGTAGTCCAACTGCAAAGATTCTAAACTTCAATAAATTATACTGGGCACTAAATTGCTAAACCTAAGATAACTATGGTTTCTCCCCATCTCTCAGAGGCAGCTCCTCATAATGTACTCCTGCCATGCTAGTGGCGGTTTATCCAGGAAATGTTTTTAATGTTTGACTTTGGAAAGGTTGTTTCAGGGATATAGATCTCTTAGATCTATTTGTATATCTCCGTTTAAAATTCCTTTTTATGTTTTTCTCCACCTGATTAAAATTAATTCTTTTTATTTGTTTAATTTTAAACAAACATTCAAATCAAATTTTCTGACATACCATAAACCCCTAAATTTTAATCTCCCTTGGTAAACATTCCCCACTCCGTATATAAATTTCGTCGTTGCTTATTAGTTTTTAAGTACTTAATTCATTTTGCGAATATAACGTCCTTTCCTTCTTTTCTATTATTAAACATCAACCAGAATAAAACAAGTTCTTCCCTACTCTCACATGTCCACATTCATAATTTATTTTAAATTCCCAAAACACCCTTTAGTTCATCAATGAGTCCTAGTAGCCCTCCACTCCATATATTTAAGAAGTTGATTGTAAAATGAATAACATGTAAAAATTTAATATAGATGCTGAGACTTCTTCCCCCATGCCATCCAACCATCAAATTGTTTGATTTTATTTTGGTTTTAATTTAAACTAAATTTTATAACTGCAACCTAACATTATAAATCATTATAAAGTGTTGTCAAACTTTTTATTGGTAATTTCCCATGTTTCCTAAATGTCCATGGCGTGTATAATTTCTCCTTTCAAAACCAAAACACCATATCTTTATACGAGCATTTCTTAAGTAAAATATTATTATATCATTATTTCTTTTCTTTAACCCTTACAACCAAAAATGCACTAACAAATCAAAGATTTTGTTTCCAATACTTCACTAAGAATCCATAGTTTATATCAATAAATAACACATTTTACGTAAAGGAAAACTATGCTTTTTCCCTAAAATATAACTCTTTTCTAATTTTTAAATATAACAAACCATCTTTAAAAATCTTGATAGAAATTCAGTAAATTCCCTGACTCATAAGCTTTATAGGAAAAATATCAGAACTTATAAATTTTCAATCAGTAATTTTATAAAATTTTATTTATGATCATTTTGAGTCATTTTTTAGTGTTTTCGACTGTTTTTGATTTTTAATAAATAAAAACTAGTTCAGATAAATGCAAACAACCATGTAGCATAAGAAAACATATTAAAAGACATTTTTAAAAATATTAAACTAAAGAAATTATCATGCCATATCATTTACTTTAGATAAATCAGTTAGACACTTACTTGGAAAACCGCGGGTCGTCGTCACGTCCTTGGAGACCGTGTCCTCTTGCAGTCCAGCCAAGGAATATTGATCTACCAAATATTTCACTCAGAAATCTTTCTTTGCTTCCTTCATTAGAACTTAACACCGCACCTTGCCAAAAGTAACTCCCCTCCCTTGCGCGTATGGACTAGGCCTTCCAAGTACTTTTAATTAACCTTTAATGTTAAAGGTTTAAAAAAAAACTTGAGTGTTATATCTCTTTCTCTGTCGTGAATGGCCGCCAACAATGCGTGGATTTGAGCCGCCATATCTGCGCCGCGATGTTAATGGAAGATGGCAATCCTCATGGGAATGCAGGCGATGATAATCCACGCCAAGATCTCCCTCTCTCTATTCTCCATAACTTGGTTGATTCTCTTCTCCTCTTAGTCGGTAATGTAATTGGTTAAGATCTTGGAGGTCAAAGGATTCTTCTCTTCTCCATGTCTCTATTAAACGATCCCCCTTCCCTACTTTCCATTAATAATCATGCACCATGATACCACTATCATGCTCCCCTCCTCTTCCATGGCACCAGAAATTCCAAGATCGTGTCTCTCTCCACCTTGACGGCTACTTAGAGATGGCGCCTTCATCCCCCTTTTGGGCCTCTTAGAAAGACTAATCGATTGCTTGCTTTAATATTTGGTGAAAACGAATGATTTTTGAGCGAAAAGAAGAGCAGACCACCCCTGCTTCTGCTTCCTCTTCTTCTTGCTTAATGGATAATTCATCGGGGCGAGGCCATGATCTGGTACTTGCTCCGGTTCCATCTCCTATCCGAGAATGACAAAGTGCAGTTGCCCGTTGATTGCTCGTCCTCCTTCTTGGCAAGTAGCTGGTAACGCGGTGGTTGCCTATAACTCCGTAATCGCAAATGCGTGGAGTAGAAAGACTCAAGGCACATATCAATGAAGGCCCCTCCTGTGATCACATACAGTTCCATGTACTTCAGCCTCTTGAAGCGCGGCAGCGGGTGCCATACCCACCCTTTGAACTTATTGGGGTCGGACACGAATCCACAGATGCCGTTCACGATGTGCCAAAGGCCGATCACGAGGAATCGAGAGCCTGGAAATGCATGCCACCATTCGTTCGTCGCACCTATCTATGTTTGTTCAAGCTGATAAGTTATGGATATTGTTTTTCCTGGTTAATACATAGCTTGAGATTTTGAATCAATAGCCAAGATGCACTGCTCTGAAACTTAAGTTGCAATGAGAAACCGTTTGAGCCTGGAAGGAGGTGGCCTGCGAAGGAGCCCATCCTCTCTCTCTATGTCATGGCGACGTCCTCTTCATCTTCATGACCCCATTCTCCTGTGAAAATTTTCGAACAAATAGGCAACTCGCCATCCCTTGCAGCATCTCCTTCATCTTCTCCATCAATCGACGCATCTCCCTCTTGCTCACGACCCCCCTCCTTTTTCTTTCAAGATGGCGCCCCCCTCTTCACGACGTCTCCGTAACGGTCCTTCTCTCCCATGACATTCATTTTGTTTTTTTTTCTCTTTTTCTCTTCCTTTTTCTTTTAAGTTCCTTCCATTAAAGTTTTTACCTATTAAGGTTTTTTTTACTCTCCCCCAACACACAACCCCCTAAGGCAAAGTCCCAATTTCAATTGTAGCTGTTCCAATTGCAAGATAACTGCATCAAGGGAAGGTCTTTGAAGTGGATCTCGCACAAGTACAAAATGGAGAAATCCCATTATAGGCTTGAAGTGATTCACCTTTGCTGCCTTCTCATCGGGTATAAGATCCTGTGTTTGTAATGATTTCATGTTGGCATTGGATTCATTATAGCTAATTGGAACTTTCAGCTCTCTATTGCATTTTCTTATGCACTACTCCTTGATTGCATTGATGCAGTGGCATTCATCTTCAGTTGAAATAAACTGTGTTTGTAATCATTCGATGTTGGCATTGTGAGTCGTTATAACTGCCCTCCATGACCTAAACCATAACCTAAAACTACATAATCTGCCATGAATAACACGATTTCTAGTGACTCTAAGAATATGGATTGCATAAGCTCAAAGGACTTCATTTCTGCAATGTCCTACAGTCCCTAAGTCTTGGTCTCCATAGCCTATGCCTTGCAAATGAGATATAAGAGTTTCTTGTGGTTGTACACAGGCCAAAAGATTGAATTTTGTACCGACATTTCTTGGCCAGACTACAAGGACACGGCTTCCAAAGACAGCAACAACGAACACCGCATCTGCATTGAATTCATGTAAAAATTTAGTAATAAGGTGTCAATTGTATACAGTTTTGCCAAAAAATTGTTGCAATAAATGGCATGTCTTTAGGTGTTGTCAGTGGTTGCGGTAGTAGTGGTACTAGTGGAGGAGAAGGAGATGGTAGTGGTGATGCAAGTGGAGGTAGTCATAAAGGGATGGTTGCAACAAAAGGTGGAATAAGTGAACTACATAATAAAAATATAAGAGTTGTTAAAAAAAGCTTGCTCTAAAGCTTGCTCCAAAAGCTCGCTTCTTGCAAACATTCCCTATCATCTACCATCAACAATTTGATGTATGCATGAGATTTTGAGGTGTTACCTATAGCTTTTGTATTATGTTTAGTAGAGTTATTATTGTATTAGCATGTCTACTGAGCCATATTCTCAGTTGTGTTGGGATATCATCCCGAGTATATGTATATCCCTTTGTCTTGGGCATATCTATGAGGTGTATTAGTTGTCTTGAAGGATGCTTGCTCTGTTCAGCTATATGAAATGAAATTATTGTATTTCACCTCTATCTACTTCTATTAAATCTTCTAAATTCTTAACTCTATTTCTTTTTCCTTATTTCATCTCTCAATCTCCCTACACCCTTCTGTCTCTTAACCTATGATAGACATTCAACCCTACACATTCTAACATTAGCTAAACCCCTCCCCTAAATGGTGAGACCCTTGGTGATAATTATCCTTGGTGGACCATATTTGCAAGATTTTAAGCCATACATTTCCAATCTTGTCACTTGAGTGACATTTTTTTACTTCTATTGGTCTTTGAACACCACCCTAAAAACCATGGCCCCTTCTTTACTTCATAAGTAGCCTCTCCTACTCCCTTTTGCTACCTCTTTTACAACAGCAAGCACCTTCTTGAATGCCTTGTCTCGTCTCGTTGATGATAGGATCTTTCTTACAAGCTATCAAACTTGATAAAATAATACCTTGCCAAGTTTCCTTGAAGCATGGTTTTTTGACCCTAGCACCACAATTGGGCATGACAATTGTGAATACTGTCATCAACCCTAGAGCAATAGCCTTTCATGAATTCGTAAATTTGACTAGAAGCACTAGTTTTTTTTGTATCAACCATTATTTAAACACTACAATATAAAATCATATGCATACTATCTCATTTCAAGACCTTGCACATGGGGTTCACCCAAGAGGGGAGGAGATTGATTCTAGTGGCTGTGTTCATTGGGAATAGACCAAAATCCCCTTTTACGAGAGCTTTAATTTTTTTTAAAATGGGGTCTCCAAGTTTTGAATGAACCCCTCCCCCAAATGGTGAGACTCCTAATTGGAAATTATGCTTATTGTGATTAAAGAACCATGTTTTCAAGTGTTTAAGCCTTGCACCACCAAAATTGGCACTTTGGTTATATTTTTTTGCTTCTCCTAGTCTTTGAGTACTACCCTGTAATGCATGGCCTCTTCTTTTCTTCATAAGCAACCTCTGCTACTCCCTTTTGTTGCCTCTTTTGGATCTCTTTTGTAACAACAAGTTCCTTCTTTTATGCATTGTCTCCTCTATTGATGATAGGATCTTTCTTACAAGTTTTCCAACTTGGTAAGAGTAGACATACCCAAGCTTCCTTGAAGCATAATATATTGACCTTGGAACCATAGTTGGGTATGACACTTGCAATTATTATCATCAATCCTAGAGTAGCAGCCTCCTTCCATGAAAGCCTCTTTTCTCTCTAGAAATTGCCTCGATACCATCTATCATTCCTCCACAACTATGGATAAATCCACGCATGGGTTCCTCCATGTATGTCAATCATTGTTGATTATAGGCCTATAAAGCCACAATATGGAAAAAAATATATTGTGCCTTCTAGTACTCGACCCTTGACTCTACTTGCAAGCTCCTACTTGAATTCTACTACCACTACACTTGCACATGTGAGCATACAAATCTAGATTCACCAATTTGCAATTACAAAAAAAAAAAACCCCTCCAAGGATCCTGGTGGGCCCATGTCTAGATTGAACTAGATGTTGCCGGTGAAATATGGCCCCTATGCTTAAATCTATGGTTAGCCCTCACTGTAGCTCTCTTCCCCCATTAGTTTACGGCCTCTTATCATCTATAGAAGAAAGATCCAATTTATCTCCTTCCCACCACTCTTACCTTCCTCCTCCCCTTTTGAAGCCTTGTTTCTCTCTTTTTCCCCATAGCAGGCCACTTCCACACTCCCCTTATAACTTATTCCATGGAACACCGCGCTTCTTCCTTTCTTTCCTTCATGTGCTTAATACAATGGTTACTTTTTTAAAGCCTTTTTTGGATAAGATTTTGTGATCCCTATCACATAGACAAGCAAGCATATATAAGCACAACCATGCATATATAGACAAAACACACAAATAAGATATAAAGATGATAAGCAAGCTAGTTCTTTGCAACAAATAAAAAACCAACCATTACTTTAACTTGATGCACCTCAATATATAGCACAACAATACTAAATCTCAATAAAATATTCATAATTGAAAATGAATACATAGGAATAGTCATCATGTACAACATATATAGTACGCATGATCTAAGCATGCAATAAAGAAAATTACTACTTAGATAAACACTCAAATCTTCCATGGACCATGTATAAATTAGTACTTCCATAGAATCAACATCTTTTATACATTAGTACTTCCATAGAATAATTAAGCATTTTCATTCCCTTTAATGATATGCCCAAGGTGATGATGCCATAATGATACATGTGGTACTACAGCCATTACTAAAACATGGGTGATAGACCAAGATACAAGGGATAAAGAGTGCTAGACTTGACATCTCATGCTAGGACAAGATTCCTATGAGTAAGCTTTCATGAGGAATCACCAAAAGATACTAAAAAACTTGCATCATCCAACTATCCTGTCAAAAGTAGGCTTTTGGTCAAAGCCAAAATATGGCATACATCATGCAAAGTAAACATACTGCTTGAAGGAAAGTGTAGTTTAATATCTCCAATACAAACAATATCCAATGCCAGGTCATTACCCAATCTAACAAATCTTGTCATACTATGATATGAGTGGAATCACTCTCAATGAGGAGTGACATGAAATAAATCCCCTAAATCAAGCAAGCAACAATGAGCATACGTAAATGGTGCATCAATCAACTACAAAATATCAAGAGAAGAAGCTACAAGTATGTGCTCATCACCATTAATCACTTCAATCTTAACACTAGACTTGCTAGGGAGGACAATGTTGTCTTTTCCTACACTTTCTCTTTTCCCTTTTCTTTGCACTTGTCATCACATATTTTATGGCATTGTGGCCAAATATAACCATGCTTCCCATAATAGTCACAAGTCAATGTGGGCTTATAGCCATGGGACTTACTATAAAATTGTCCATGTGACTGAGAACGAGACTTCTAAGAGTCTCTTCCATGGTGATCATTACCACTTCTACCATTATTGCCTTTGACGGTCAAAGCATAGGAGGTGCAAGAAGCATCTACATTCTTTCTATTAACCTCTTCATTCAAGAGAGCACCCTATACATCCTACAATTTTAACCCTTTAGCAGGCATATTTGTACACATAGTAGTATGGAATGTGTCCCATGACTGAGGCAATATAACCAATAAGAACGAGGGAGGATTATTATTCTTAAATTTAGTTCACTGCAAAGATAAGTGGCTAAAAATAGAGTGAAACCAATTTGAGTGGATGACATGGAAGTCCCCTCCTATGAAGGTCCATAAGTTGCTTTCAGCCATTACATTTGAGAGGCAAGGCTCTACTTATCATAAACATTGTGAAACTTATCCCATAACTCCCATGTTGTTTGCTCATTAGAGAAAACATCATAATTGACCTACATTGAGAGTGACAAAATGGTTGTAAATTTACATAACTTATCCAGTTTAGTAGAACCCTCTCTCAAGGTGTACACCTATAAGAAATCATCTATTAAACATGTGTTTGAAGGGTATTAAAAAATACCCTTTCTTTACATGTTATAAGAGCATAAAGTGACCCCCTTCACTTTACTAAACTTACCACTTTTTTTCAAATTGTAATTTTAAAAATAATTTTAAAAATATAATCGTATAATTTTACTACGTAAAATACCATTCAATTTGAATTCATATGGTATCTTACATGTTCTATAAGGTGCCCTCCCCCCTTGGAAATCCTTTGAATCAAAGTGTTTGAGCTGCTTTACACCCTCATGTCTCAATGGCTTAATCTATAAGTTTTGCACAAAAACCTGCAAGATTTATATCTTCTAATAGCTATAATTTGTGCCATCCAACTTTTCAATGTTAAAGATAGCACTGTCATTTGACCCACTAGCCATAATGCAAGAAATGAAAGTAGAGTGGCCGACAAACATGCTACTATAAATGATAGTAAATAATCCAAAATCAAAGGCAATACAATGTCTAATAGAGAAGAAACACTAAAGAGTAGTGTTGTCCACTATTTGCTAGTAGATACTTGTCAAATCAAAGCATCTGTGCCTGAGCAATCAACTAATAAAATCCAATCTGCCAACTACTAGGTATTGCAAGAAGTGGGATATGTACAAACCACTAGCAATCACGCTGAGTATACAATGGTACCAAACTCGATGTATTAGAGAGAGATACATTCAGTAGACATAATTGTCATATATATAGTAGGTCTTAGAGATAGTGGAAGAGAACTGCCAGATACACAACTAACTAAGCAAGTGTAGAGAAGCTCAATACATAGCCAAACATGATGAATACATCACTGACAACAACCTAACAAAGATAGCTGCCAGCTTAAAGCATGAATCAAATCAGTCCACTAGGCAACAACTAAATCCAAATATCATCTAGAGAGTCTCACCATAACTCAAATGAGTCCCATGATCTCACTAAAGTAAGATCAACTACATAAACCCAAAGTTTTGTTGTGAGTAATCATCAATGAATGTAGACAAAGTACTTTGTGCCTCTTAACGAATAATAGGGCATAGGTCCACATACATCAGAATGAACAAGAGCCAAAGGGCTCACCCATGCATAGAGTGCCATACTTCTTATGCGTACAATGTGTTTGCCTACCATACAAACAATGATCACATGGCTCACAACACTAATAGTCAAGGGGTAGAAGATCCTACAAATGAATAAGCACTTTCATTTTCTTTAAGGACATGTGCCCAAGGTGACAATGCCAAAAGATACATATGGAACTGCAGCCAAAGACAAAACATGATCTACAAATCCAGATACAATCAAGGAATATAAAGTGACAGAGTTGGCACCATGTGCCAGAAAACAAGGTTCCCAAAGAGGTGATCTTCCAAGAAAAATCCCCAAAGGAAACAAAGTAACCCTCATCATCCAGTGTAACAGTAGAGAGAGAATAGAGATAAGACTCTTCATGAGATCCAGTCAAACATTATGCAAAGTAAACATACTGCATGAACCACAAAACTGCAGTCAAATATCACCAATACCAACTACTTGCAATGCGAAGTCATTCCCCAAACAAACAAATCTAGTCATACTTCGATAGGAGTGGAACCACTCTCTATGAGGGATCACATGAAAGAAAGCCCCCAAATCCATCAACCAATACTCAGTAAAACCAAGCGAGGCATGAGTCAGCTATGGCTCATCCAAAGAAGAAGTTTCAAGTATATAATCATCATCAGAGTCAGGTTGTTGCACTACATTGATCTCTTCGATCTTAACAATGGACTTAGCAGGGACAATACTGCGATCATCAAACTTGTCATGCGCTTTCCCTTTGTCCTTTTTCTTATGCTAGTCATCGCGTATTTTATGGCAATGCGGCCTGATATGTCCTCCTTTCCCACAATAATGGCATATCAAATTGGACTTATGTCCATGGGACTTACTGCGAGACCATCCACAGGACCTAGAATGAGACTTCTACGAGTCTCTACCACGATGTTCATTCCTACTCTTGCCATTATGGTGACCCCGAATGGACAAAGCATGAGAATTATAAGAAGCATTCACATTATTTCTATAATTTATCTCCTTTTTCAAGAGTGCACCCTCTATATCAGACAATTTTAGTCCATTCTCGGGCATATTTGCATACATAGAAATATAGAATGTGTCCCAAGCCTCAAGCAGTGTGACCAACAAGGACAAAGGTGGAAGATTGTCCTTAAATTCAATACCTTGCAATGACATATGTCCAATGATAGCATGAAACTTTCTCAAATTCTAAGAAACACTGGTACCTTCCTTCATACAAAGGTCCATAAGCTGCTCTAGCCAATACATCTGAGCAGCAGTACTCTGCTTATCATAGAGATTACAGATTTTCTCCCAAAGATCCCATGCAAACTGCCCATTTGTGACAACAGTATAATAAACCTACTTGTTAAGGGACAAGATAAACATGGACCTACAAATCTCATCTAAGTCATCCCATGCATCCTGATCTTGACCTTGAGGCGTAATGCTCTTGCATTTGATTAGTCTAATCTGAGATTTCAACACCAAAACCTATCAAATTTGGGTCTTCCAATAGCCATAATTGCTACCATCCAAATTTTCAATGTTGAAGATGGCACTTTCATTTGAATGACCAGCCATAATGTAGAAAAAAGAGACACAATATAGAAAAAACAGGCTACTATCACTGCAAACAGCCCCAAAATCACTACCAAAACAAGCTAAAAACAAGAGGTACGAACGAAAAAATGAGTTGTCTACAAAGTATGACTAAAATAGCATCAAATGGAGGGGATTACTCTCATAAATAATACAATAGTCTGTAACACATGCAAGCAAAATTTGAAGTAGCTCAAGCTCAACTACAAATAAAATAGCTCAATCTAACATCCAAGTGTCAAGTAAGCGGCTCCCACTAGAAAAAAAATCAAATATCAGATGAGCAAACAAATCTCAAATCCTCATGTGAGTGGCATCCAAGCATCCAAGATACATCAAGTACATAGCTGGGAGCACAAGACCCAACAAAAGCTTCAAGCCCATAGTAAGGTCATAGACCTCTGAAGCATCCAATGAAGTAACTGACAACCAATGTCAAATGTCCTAAGCTCAAATCAAAGCTCAAATGCATTCAATAGCATAACCAAGCATAGAACTTCAATGTCATGCACCAATACATTCAATAGAATGCCTGAATAGCATGAAAGAGCATTAGGCATAGACTGTCCTTATTAAAAGCTCGTTGTCCACTCTATGTACAATAGTAGAATGACAATCAAGATTGAGAAAAGACGAGCTCAATCAAATCCCAAAAGCATTGCGGGAGCATGGCCAAGCATGTGGCAACAACTATAGACATCAATGTATCATCCCAAGTGTTGGGATAAAGGGCAATGCCCACTCCCATAAGGGCCAAGTTATACATAGTACATATACCTATCTAAAATCATTATTGAGACACACTCTTCAGTACCACAAATCGTGTGTCTCTATCTCATCTCTCTCTCAACTTGCATCTCTACACAGGTGCTCCATTGCAACTAATTCAACAAAGTGGTATCAGAGCTTGGTTCATGCAATCAAGAGCTTGGCATTTCTTAAGGTGCAGGAGCTTGAAGTTGAAGAAGAGTTCACTATGAAGAGTCTGCAAACAGGGTAGTAAGGTTTGAAGCTTCTTCTTGAAGCTTGAAGCTTCCCTCTTTATTTGAGCTTATTGGCAGACATCATTGGCCACTTGGGGACCCTCCCCATCATCTCCAACACTTGGACCAACATTCCAATCTCTTCATGGGTATGCAGATTTGATTTTCAGCATGCTTAGGACCTATAACAGCTACTCCTCTTCATTTGGCATCATGGTTGTGCTCCACACTTTGCATCTAAGGCTTAACATTGAGCATTGAAGTGTAGTATTACACTTGGGGCTGATATACATTCAGCTTCAAGTTTAAAATACATAGTATTCAGATCTGTAATAAATAGGGCAGCATCTACTCTCTTGAGATCGATGCTCATATGATAGCTATTTGGATGTATCTTGATGTTGGATGCTTTGGGAACCATGTGGCATTGTGTTGAGGCCATTTTGAGCTAATCTTGGCAAGGATTTGGCTCATTTTGTAGACATATTTGGCTACTGGAATAACAAAGATGAATGACATTTTGACTGTGTATGCATTATGTCTTGCTTTTAGACTTGGTCTTGGGAATTCTAAACCAAGTATTCATGCTTATGGTTGATGTTACATGTTTGGATTTGATTTCGGAATGCATTTGAGCAATGATTAAAGCTCATTTTTGGATCAGCTTTACCTACAGGTCTATTGCTATAGATTCAGGACAGTTTTCTGCATATTCAAGACAGTGTACCTCATTATCAGGAATTTTAGGATTGCACTCGTGAATTGCAAGACAGTCACCTATATTGTCAAGAATTTCAAGATTGTGCTCCTGAATTGCAGGATAGCCACCTATATTGTCAAGAATATTAGGACTACACTCCTGAATTGCAGGAGAGCCACTTGTATCATCAGGAATTTCAAGACTGCACTCTGTTTTTGTTAAGAAATCGGTATGTTTATTGTCATTGAATGCTTTTGAGCCATTTTGGGCAATGAACTGATGTATGTTCTTACTGCTACATACTTGGGGATATTCCTAACATACTACTGAGTGGATTTTGGAGCTTCCATTGCTTGGCATTAGCTATCATTTACTATCATATAGTTATTTGGTTGTGAATCATGGCTAGCAGTAATAACAATCATCTTATGCATATCAAGAAGCTTGAAGGAGCACACAACTTTGCAGTTTGGCAAAAGCAGTGCTATAATATCTTGTTGTAGAAGAAGCAAGCAAAGCCAATTAAATTAAAGGAAACAAAACCACAGCTGATATAGAGCAGGATGACTTGGATGATCTGAATGAGCTTACATGCTCGACCATTGAGCTATCAATTGCTAATGCCTTGTTGTTTAACATTGAAGTGTTGGGTTTTTCTTATGACATTTGGAAGCAACTAGAAGAATTGTATGCCTAGAAGAGTACTACAAGAAAAGTCTATTGGCTAAAGAAACTCCTGCTAGATTTTCGTATGAAAGAGGGTACTGCAATGTCTACTCACCTTAGTGAGTTTAACTCCATTTTCAGTCAATTTGCCACTTTGAAGTTCAATATTGATTATGAGTTCAAAGCTACATTCTTGCTTTGCACTCTACCAGAGAGCTGGAATACCTTCAGGACGCTATGAGCAATTCTAATGCTATGCTTTTGTATGTTGATGTAGAGAGTGCTCTACTCATAGAAGAAATGAATTGGCAGAACAATGCATCCAATAAGTCTTGCAGTGCTTTACATACTAGAGGCAGATCACATCAGAAAGTAAAATCTAATGGCAAGGGACGCAGTAAATCACGTAATAAGGATGTTGAATGCCATCATTGTGGTAACAAGGGTCACTTCAAACATGACTGTTATAAATGGAAGAAAGAGAAAGGGAAGAGCAAGAGGACAGATGACATCAGGGAAGAGAAGAAAGAGAGTCAGCCTGCTAAGAAGAGCAGTGTAAAGATTGAAGGGGTGAATGTAGTCAGCCGTGAGAGCGATAGTGGGAATGATGTACTCTTTGTCTCTTCATGTTTCAGTGCACATGCTTTGATAGCTGATACAGATGATGACCCATGCACACTTGGATTTTGGATTCAGGTGCCTCTTTTCATGTCACCCCTCATCGTGAGTGGTTTACAGTCTATACAAAAGGTCGACATGGTGTTGTCCATCTTGGGGACAATTATGCATGTGACATTGCAGGCATTGGCAGTGTTGTGCAACTGCAGTTTCAACATGAATCTGTCTTCACTCTTCAGAATGTAAGGCATGTACCTCAGCTCAAGAAGAGCTTGAATAGTATTGGATATCTAGATGATAATGGATTGCATACCACCTTTGGTGATGGGAAATGGAAGATCTACATAGGATCTAGGGTTATTGCCAGAGGCTCAAAGAGCGATACTTTGTATCCTCTCATGTATTTAGTGTGCATGACCATGTTGTTGCCGTGATCGAGCAGCAATCAAGTGTTTCCTTGTGGCATGGCCAATTGGGACACATGAGTCAAACACAGGAATGAAAGTACTTTCTTGTTTGGGTTACTTGCATTGTCTTTGTTATGCTAATTTTGAGCACTGTGATCATTGTGTTTATGGTAAGCATGCATAGACATCTCATAAAAAGTATATTTCACTAAAAAATTTGCCTCTAGAGTTAGTACATTCTAATGTATGTCAAATGCCAGGGTTATCTCTAGGAAAAAAGAAATACTTTGTCACATTTGTCGATGATGCTACTCAGAAGGTATGGTTTTATCCTATTCGTAGCAAGGACAAAGTGCTTGATAGGTTTCAAAAGTTCTTGACATTGGTTGAGAGCCAAACTGATAAGACATTTAATTGTCTTTGCTCTAACAATGATGGGGAGTATGTGTCCAAAGACTTTCAAGCATTTTGTGATAGCAAGGGGATAAAGAGGGAGTTCACTATCCCTCATAATCCACCCCAAAATGGAGTTGCAAAGAGCATTAATCAGGCCATACAGGATAAGGTTTGTATGATGATATCTCATGCTACATTATCCTATGGCTTTTGGGCAAAGGCTCTTATGACAGCTGTTCATCTGATTAACAGGTCACTGAACAGGTCTGTGAGGGGGAGAGTCCCTCAGGAAGAGTGGTCTGGCAAGCCACCTTCTTCTGCTCATTTGCGGGTGTTTGGTTGCGAGGCTTTTGTGCACATACGAAAAGAAGAACATATTAAACTAGAACCAAAATCCTATAAATACATATTCCTAGGATATGGTGATGGGGGTGAGATGGGGTATAAACTTTGGGATCTTGAGAAAAGAAAGATAGTACACAACAATGGTGTCATCTTCCGTGAAGATCACATGCATAAGAAGCTTGAGAAGACTAAGGAAGTCAAGAGGGTTGTTTTCAGGGAGGATGTACCTTTTAGACAGCCATTTGTGCCCAGTGGACAGCAATGTATACATGCTATAAATACTCTTGAAAATGCAAGAAATGGTGTTGGAAATGATCGGCAAGGTATTGTGTCCATGATATACCACAGTTTCAACATGAAACATGCAGTTAGGATAGCGTGAATTGTCAGGATAGCATGCCAAAATTTGAGGATAGCAACCTATACATGCAAAATTGGAGGCCCGTATTTTAGGACAGCAACATGTACATGCAGAATTACAGGCCCGTATTTTAGGACAGCAATCTATAAATGCAAATTTGAAGGTCCCGACAACTAGCAAATGTAGAACCTTTGCTGCATAGGTCAACCCAACCTTCAAGGCAACCAAATAGGTTTGTTCCTGGTGTGCAGTATGCTGCAGATTATGTCATGGTTACTGCCTACGGTGAGTCGTCATGCTTCAAGGAAGCAATGACTAGACCGGACAGCAAGAAGTGGCTCAAGGCCATGTTGTCAAAAATGGAATCACTTGATAAGAATGGTACTTGGGACTTGGTGCAGCTGTCTAAAGGGAAAAAAAATCTTCCATGCAAGTGGGTTTACAAGGTGAAGGTCACTTCTTCTTTGCCAAAGTAGCACGGTTAGTTGCAAAGGGATACAAGCAAGAACATGGAATTGACTTTGATAAGATCTTCTCTCCCATATTCAAGATGAATACTCTAAGAACCATTTTGGGCTTGGTTGCAACTGAAGATATGGAACTCATAAAAATGGATATAAAGACTATATTTTTATATGGTCATCTGCATAAAGACATATACATGCAACAGCATGAAGGTTTTTGGCTAAGGACAAAGAGAATATGGTCTATAAGCTCAAACAGAGTTTGTATGGGCTGAAACAAGCATCAAGGGAATGGTATCATAAGTTTGATACTTCCATGCAGTCTTAGGGCTTTCAGAGAAGTCAAGTTGATCATTGCTTGTACACCAAGAAGGCAGTAGATGGCACCTTCATTATCCTAGTTCTGTATGTTGATGGCATGCTAATTACTGGCACGGATACTCATGCCTTGGATTCGTTGAATCAAAGTCTTCATGAGGCAGCTTTGACATGAAGGATCTTGGTGATTCCAATCACATTCTTATGATGTGGATACTCAAAGATAGATTGAAGGTGTTACTCTATCTATCTCAACAGGAGTATGTATCCAAGATTTTGCAGCGTTTCAATATGGAGGGGGGGGGAAGTAATTGGAGTTCCATTGCCTCCATATATGTGAAACTCGGTGCAGAGGACAACCCTACATTTGATTATGAAAAGGTTGAAATGGCTAAGATTCCATATGCTTCAACTGTTGGCAGTTTGATGTATGTTATGGTTGCTACACATCCTAGTATTGCCTTTGTAGTGGGAGTGGTTAGCAAGTACATGTGGCAAACCCTAGCAAGAAGCATTGGAAAGCAGTGAAAGATATTATGAGATACATCAAGGGCACAAAGGATTTGTGCATCTACTTTGGTAAGCAAAATACATATGTCATTGGCTTTACGAATGTAGACTATGCTGGACATGCGAGGACTGCAGGAAGCCCACTATAGGATATGTGTTTAACTTCACAGGGGGAATCTGTCTCTTGGATATCTAGGCTGCATAAGTGTATTGCACTGTCTACTACGGAGGCGAAGTATGTTAGGTTGCATAACATTAAAAGAAACATTTTCATTTTATATGAATTTTTCATACTATTTTAGGCTTGTCTGTGTGTTTTATTCTAAAATATTGCAATATTGTCTTTTAAAATATAGAAAATACTATTTAGAGGCAATATGACTATGTTTGACCTTTTGTAGACTATATAATTTGAACAATACTACTCATCAATGAGTCCATGACTAGGTATTTTGGTGATAACACTTTTAAGTCAAAACATAATATTGTAATATGATTTATTGGGTAATACTATATACATAATTTTTTATATGCATTGATCACGAAATTAATGTGCTTGAATATTTTAGGAAAGGATGTTTGCATGCATGCGAGCATTGAATGCTTACATGCATGGCATTGACTTCAAATTGTATTTTTTTCTTCAAAAGCATCACTACATGGGCATGTTGTACAACAACAAAGCACAATATCGTGTATTGCCCCTCAATATTTTTCAGCAATTCGAGTCATCACAGGAAGAGATTTTAGTCAAATCTCTGCTATAAACCTTAATTTATAGCAGGAATTAGGTTTGATAGCCACCTCAAGATGTGACCTAGGTCTTGAAGTCAAGCAACTAAAATTAAAGAACTCTAGGGAGATTCAAGAAGCTAGCTAGCCAATTTCAATTTGGGGCTAAATTTATCTAGCAAGGAGCAAGGTGATGAAGGCCGATTCCTGAAGGAAACCAAGGGGAAAATTGGTTTGAAGGCTTGCTAGTCATTAATGACAGCAAGTAGCACTTGAATTAGCAATGGAGATTGGTGAATCTCAATTGTACTCCGTCCATTTTGAAATAGAAGATAAAGAAATACTGAAAGGGGTATCGGTTTTGGGGCTAACAAGCTGTAATTGTTCACTTACTGTAATTATTCTTAAATCATGTATGTATCACCCTATCCAAGTCATCATTGTCTTTATGGCAGGTAGACTCGTAATTTGCATAAGAAGTTTGGCATTATACACATTGGTAAGCCTCTCACTCTTGTTCATTCTGATGTTTATGGATCTATGCCCTGCAAGTCATTAGGTGGTGCGAAGTATTTTGTTACTTTCATTGATGATTACTCACATAAGGTTTGGGCATATCAATAAAGAAGAAATTAAAAGTCTTGTCTATATTTTAGCGTTGGCTTGCTTTTGTTGAAAACCAGTCTAGGTATAGGCTAAAATGCCTACAATTTGATAATGGGGATGAGTATGTATCTAAAGCCTTTGAGTAGTTTTGTGATGAGAGGGGTATTAAGCATTAATGGATCACCCTGTAGACCCCACCCAAGAATGGTATGGTCGAGCACATGAATAGGACAATTCAAAAGCAAGTTTGTAGTTTACTTAGCCAGATAGGCTTATCGTAGTACTTTTGGGCTAAGGTAGTCATTACTACCATACACTTGATTCATCAATCCCCATGCACTGCTCTTGATTATCAAGTTGTAGAGGAAGTATAGTCTAGAAAACCTCCATCATATGCTCATTTGAGTATCTTTTATTGTGAAGCTTTCTACCATATTTCCAAGGACAAGCGCAATAAGCTGGATCCTAAGTCGGTTCTTGGTTATAAGGATGCAAGTGAGATGGGCTACCACCTATGAGATCCATAAGCTTGTAAGGTCATCTATAGCCATAATGTTGTTTTCCATAAGGAGAAAATGCATACATAGCCTGAGTAACTCGTTGAGGTTCATAGGGTGATATTTCAAGAGACGAGCCTCCTATTTCTATATAGCTAGCTAGATAGCCTACAGCAGCTAATGAGTCCAATGCAATCCAACGCAATCTGCTAGAGATAGACATCAACCCGATAATTTTGCACCCTATATGGATTATGTTATGGTGACAGATGCTAGTGAGCCTCTTGCCTATGATGAGACCATGCAAAAAGGTGATAGTCACTCTTGGAACAGGGCCATGCAGTCAGGGTATAAGTCTCTACTAAAAAATTGTACACATGATTTGATTCATTTTCCTAGTGGAAAGTGTGCTTTGCCATGCAAGTGGGTGTGCAAGTTGAAAAGTATCACTAGACAACCCAAGCCAGTAGCCTATAAGGACAGATTGGTTGCTAAGGGTTTTAACCAGGAGTATTGTGTTGACTTCGATGAATTCTTCTCTCCTCTCATCGAGATGAAAACCCTATATTTTGTATTGGCTTTAGTTATGCAGCTAGATCTATAGCTCTATTAGATAGATATCAAGACGGCTTTCTTATATGGGAACTTGCATGATGAGATTTATATGATCCAGCCTCATACCTTTGAAGAAAATGTAGGGAACACCTAGTGTGCAAGTTGAGAAAGAGCATGCATGACCTTAAGCAGGCACCTAGGAAATGGTATCAAAAGTTTGATGCTTTCTTGCACTCATAGGGATATGTCTGCATTGATATGGATCAATGTTTATATACAAAGAAACCACGTGATGGTAGCCTTATAATTTTGGTACTCTATATGGATAATATATTGATTCCTAGAGGTGCTCATGATAATTTGGATGCCTTAAAAGGTTAGCTCAAGAAGAGCTTTGAGATTAAGGATATAGGATAGACCTTGTATATTATTGGGATACACATCACATATGATCACTCTAAGGAGAGCCTTTACTTGTTTCGCAAGAGTATATCCAAAAGGTCATTGAACGGTTTTATATACGAGATGTTAAGTGTGTTGGTTGTCCTTTACCTTCTCATATGAAGGTTAGTCAGGCTGACTATCCACAATCTGATGAGGAGAAGGCCAAGATGGTCAAAATCCCTTATGCATCCACAATGGACAGTTTGATGTATACCATGATAGCCACTCATCCTAACATAGCATTTGCACCAAGCATGATATATGGGTACATGTGACAATAGTTGGATACATGTATGATAATTGTAGCAATTGAACTCTATTTATGTGTATTTTCTTGGGCATTTTGAATTTTTTTTGTCTCAGTTTGAGAAGTTGATGCTCACACTTGTTCACATGCTTGGATAATAATTTGACACATTACATACTACTAGTTTTTTTTAATTGTAGCTCTTCTAATGTCAAAAACTACACAAATTACTCAAATTGTGGATGACAAATTGATTAAGCAAAACTACAGTATATGGTCCTATCATATGGAGAACATTTTAATGGGAAGAGATGTATGGGAACTCGTTATAGGTAAAAACGCATGCCCAAAACTTCCTAATGAGCCCATTGAGAAATAGAAGAAGGTGTACAAAGATTGAACAGGTAAAAGCAAGAAGACCTTGCACTAGATATGCTTGAAAATTCTATCAAATGGATGTGAACAATGCTTTCTTAAATAGTATATTAGCAAAGAAAGTATATATTGAATAGCTTGAAGGGTGTGCATATCCTAAGTATCTGCATTATGTTTTCAAGTTAGGAAATGTATTCTATGGATTGAAACAAGCACCTAGAACTTGGTGTAAGAGGATCAACATGTTCTCATGTAGCATGGGATTTCAGCAAAGCATGGTTCATTATTCAGACAGAGAGAATGGAATGGTGATTGTGATCATCTATGTTAATGATCTTATGATTACATGTACTCTTGAAAGAGAGATTTTTGAAGTAAAGCATAGGCTACACAAGGAATTTAACATCAAAGACCTTGGATTATTAAGATACTTTCTAGCCATTGAGGTGATTGGCACTCCACATGAAGTTTGGTTAATACAAAGCCAATACTCATTGGAGATGTTAATGAAGTATGGAATGACATCATGTAAACCAATGAATACACCATTGGATCAAAACATAAAGATGGTGGATAATTGACAATATATTGAAAATATCACTATGTTCAGAAAGATAGTTGGTAGCTTGATCTACCTAAGCATAATAAGATCGGACTTCAGTTATTCAGTGGGAGTGATTAGCCAATTCATGCAAAAGCCATGCAAGTCACATTTGGATGTAGACTTGAGGAAAGTCTTGAGATATGTGAAGAAGATCTCAGCTTTCTCAAAGTCCAAGAGTAGTACGGCTAGTTTCTGTGCACTGTGCTGAGCCCACTCTGTCGCCTCAAAGAGGTGAATACATTGTCGAGGATGCTCCTATCCTAGACAAAGCATGTCTGTGTGTCATGGATGATATCTAGAAGCACAAGGCGTAGTCGCCTCTACCGATCATCTTTGCCAGTGCCTTATAGGCCACTGACAATAAGGTGATCAATCTCCACTGAGAAAGCTCCAACCGGTCTCCCCCTTTGGGGGAAGACTGATAAGGCCTGCCTAAAGGCTCCTTGGCACCTGTCCTGAAGTGAAAATCTCCTGGAAGGCCACCAGTAGTAGAGGGTCCTTCACCACTTCCCACTAGGTAGTGAAGAAGGCCTTAGAGAGGCCATCCTCTCCCGAGCATTTCTACCCGTCCTGTGTATGAAAAGTCTCCTCTAGTTCCTTCTCTATGAAGGGGGCTAGGAGGGAGCATCCCATCTCCTCTGTGACAAGGGACGGGATGTGTGTTGGGGGTAAAGGCGCCTCCGCCTAGCCGCCCGTGTATTACTACACTGACAGTCACCACCACTGCACACTACAGGTGGCGGGCACCCGTCACCATCACCTTATTCTTTATTCTTTTAGTGACAGTTTGAATAAAGGAAGGCCCAATCACACATTGTGACTGTTGGAGTTCCCATTTTTTGTCTCTCTTCTTTCTTGCTCTTGCTCTCCCGCCATAGCTCTCGCATGCAAGCTTCGATCCTTCTCACCTTTCAACTGGTATCAAAGGTCGGCTTCCCACTCTTGAGCTTGGCTCGTGGCATTCTCAACTTCCCATCGACTCCCCACTCTCATTAGGTCTCCTTCCCGGCAGCCATAGCTCATTCTCTTGAGCTCCCGTCACTCCCCGGCTTCCCGACCGGCCTATTGAGGCACCATCAGGGCATTGATATTGAGGTATTGCTTCATTATTTTAGAGACTTATTTCAGTCCACATGTCTAGGTAAACAGGGCAGCCACCATTGAAGCTTCCAATCTTCATATCTCTTTGCCACTGGTTGTGGGCTGTTAGAGGCTTATTCCAAGGCCTCTTTGGCTCATGTTTGAGCCCTCCAATCTCTCCAGACCTACCACGTGGACCAACAGGAGCAGCATCATCATCACGCTGATTTACACCTGATTTTGGACAGATTTCATTCAGTCACCTGCTGGTTACTTCAGCTCCAGCTCCAGCTTGCCATTAAGCACTTGTTTGGGCTCCAATTTCAGGCTTTTTGCACATGTATTGATACTTGGCATTGATCCTTTGATATTAGGCATTGGTTGGTGGCTGAAAATAGTGTATCAAGACTGTTATAAACAATCTACAGACATTTGATGCTAGTGCTACATTCACAGTTTATGCCTATGCTTGTTTGGGCATGACTACATAACCGGTTTGATGCCTATTGCATCCCGATTGATTGGGGGATTGAAGCTACAAGTCATGCTATGACTTTGGCCTGATTGTGGGGCTGAAAATACATAGTTTATAATAGTAAATGCATGCTGAATACTCTTGGGCTGAATCTATCTTTCATGCCTTGACATATGTCTATTGGTTCCAGATGTATCTCTTGGGTTATGCTATGATGTATTGATCATCGAGGGACGACTTCGAGCTTGTCATTGAATCCGGATGCTTTTGGAAGCTTGAGCTTATTTCAGCCTGCACTTATTGACATCAGTCTATACTTGATAGTGGTCAGTGCTTTGACAGTTATATGCTCTTTGGGTACATGCTTACCTGACGCCTACGGCTTGATGCATTTGTCTTGGCACAGTGTACCATGTACTTGTTGAGCTTTAGTGCACTCTGAAGACTTGGCTTGGATTCTCATTTTCTATTCCAAAATTTTGTATTGGATGTCATTTTGATTGTTAGATATCTTTATTGGGATGTATGTCTTGCTCATGGATGCTACCTACAATTGCTTTGTAGCCGTCATGCTCTTGGGATGCTATTGAGGCATTGTCTTGGTTACCTATCCTTTGTACTTTGACTTGGTTTGATTGAGTTGTTGAGCTCGTTTATCCACCTTTTGTGTCAGTGGGAGCATCTTGTATGCTTGACCGACATTGAGGAGGAGGTTTATGCTATTTGAGCATTTTGTAGATACTTGAGACTTTGGGATCTCTTACACTTAAATGTTGCATGGTTCATGCACTGATATCTTGGAGTTGCTTTTGACCTGAGCTTGGGCTTTGCACTCTTGTGAGCATACACCTACTGGTGTCAGATCTTGCCAGTGTTATGTATACTTTGCCCTACTATCCATAGGGTATGCCTACTCATCACTGACGGATGCTTTGGTGACATGTTTGGGTTTTTGCTCAGGGTCTTGATGATTGTTTGGTGCTGATTTATGCCCGTTTATGGCTGATCATGTCTTGGCTATCATTTATTGACTTGGTCCAGTGATTTGGTCAGCAATTGACTCTCACAATACCTTGCTGTCATTTATTACAAGCATATAACTCCAGACTGACATGGATTTTTCATGCTAAAATATTTTGAAATGGTGTACTTTCACTAGTACTTGGTGGGCAATAGCTTTGGTTACACTTTTCTCGCCATTTTCTCTCGACTTTGGTGATTTTTTTGTCATTTTCTGCAGTAAACAACAAGCAGTTTTGAACTGTCTGCAGTCTTCCAGCCTGCATTATGGCGAGTTCATCCACTGATCATGCTATTTTTAACATCACTAAGCTTGATGGTACGAATTACTCTTATTGGAAGAGCCAAATTTGGCAGGTGTTGGTGCAGAAATCGCAGATCAAACCATTGAGGTTGAGCGGGCATCCGCCTGCAACTATAATAGATGAGGAATGGCTTGAGTTTTATGAGTTATACAAGTCCACTATTGTATTATCTCTCGCAGAACAGGTTCATTAGAATGTATTTGAGGAAGAACAGAGTGCGTGGCAGTTGTGGGATAAAATCAAGAATCTCTATGACAAGAAAAGTCCAACGAGTCAGATGTATTGGTTGAAGCAGCTTATAGATCTGCGCATGAAGGAGAATGTGACTATGTCTGCTCACTTGAGTCAATTCCATGCTATACTCAAGAACTTGACTTCACAGGACATCACTTTTGCAAAGCATGTCACTCCTCTTTTCTTGCTTGGTACTCTTAATGAGTCATGTGATGTATTCCGCATTGCATTATGTGCCTCTACTGCTACCTTAAAATTATCTGATGTTGAGAGTGCTCTTCTGTAGGAAGAGGTTAACCGTAAGAATTTAGATGCCTCTCGTGTGTCGCATGCTATGACAGTTAGAGGCAGGAATGATGGATATGGAAAGCATGGCAGTGGCAATAGCCGTGGACGGGATTCTCAGAAATCTCGATCCAAGTCTCGTGGGAAGTCACATAGCAAATCCCGTGGTAAGAATGCAAATGTCACTTGTCACCATTGTGGGAAAAAGGGCCATATTAGGCCACAATGCCATGAATTGCGCAATGAAAGGCGCAAAGATAAGGAAAAAGACAAAGTGCAGGATAAGTCTTCTGATCGTAGCATAGTGCTTGCAAAGTCCACTGTTAAAATTGAAGAGATCAATGTTATGCAGCCTGAGGATGTTGATGATGATTATATCCTTACAGCTTCTTCTAGTGCTTCGCAAATGACAGAGATACACTCTATGTATGCACAGTGGTGGCTCTTGGACTCAGGTGCGTCCTTTCATGTTACACCTTACCGAGAGTGGTTTCATTCCTACCGTCCTGTTTCGGGTTCTATGCACTTGGGTAATGACAGCTCTCTTGATATTGTGGGCGTTCGTGATATTAGGCTACAGTTTCCTTCTGGCAGCAGTTTGGTTATGCAGGATGTATATCATGTACCTGCTTTGACACGCAGTCTCATGTCAGCTGGACAGCTTGACGCAGGTTATCATGTATCTTTTGGAGACTCTGCATGGAAGATCACTCGTGGCAGACTTGTGATTGCGAAAGGTGCCAAGGCTGGCAACCTCTATCCCTTGATTGTATCCGCTTCTCCCCTTGATCATGTTTTGTTTGTGGGTTCTATCCCACATGTATCTCTTTGGCATGCCCGTTTGGGCCATATGTCTTTGAAGGAAATGAAAATGCTTTTTGATTTGCAGTACTTATCGCCCCTTGATTATGCATGTTTTGATTCATGTGAGCATTTTCTTTATGGCAGGCAGACTAGGTCTACACATAATAAGTCTGGTAGGCCACACATGAGTGAGCCCTTGGCATTGGTATATTCGGATGTCTGTGGGTCCATGCCTTGTCAGTCTATGGATGGTGCAAAGTATTTTGTTACTTTCATAGATGATTTTTCACGGAAAGTTTGGGATTATCCCATTAAGCTGAAATCCGATGTCTTGGCTGTGTTTCAGAGATGGCTTGCATTGGTTGAGAACCAGTCTAGGTATAGGCTAAAATGCCTGAGGACAGATAATGGGGATGAGTATGTCTCACATGCTTTTGAGCAGTTATGTGATGAGAGGGGTATTAAGCGTCAGTTGACCCCCCCTACACCCCCCTCCCAGAATGGTTTGGCTAAGTGGATGAATAGAACCATCCAGGAGCATGTACGCAGTATGCTTAGCCATGCAGCCCTACCACAGAGCTTTTGGGCTGAGGCAGTTAGTACAGCTGTGCATATCATAAAAAGATCACATTCTAGTGGTTTGGATTTCCAGGTTGCAGAGGAGGTATGGACTGGAAAACCTCCCTCTTATGCGCATCTCCGTGTCTTTAGATGTGAGGCATTTTGCCATGTGCCCAGGGACAAGAGAAGTAAGCTGAATCCTAAGAGTGTCAAATGCATTTTCCTTGGTTATGGGGATGTAGACAAGATGGGTTACCGTCTTTGGGATCCGCAGGCTCGGAAAGTCATCCTCAATCATGATGTAGTCTTCCATGAAGACAAGATGCATAGGCAGCCTGAGAGAGTTGTTGAGATCCGCAAAGTCATATTTCAGGAGGAGCCGAGAGCTCCCGCATAGCCAGTTGGACAGCTTACAGCTACAGCAGATGCTCATGGTCAGGATGTTGGATAGGCAACTGGGCAGGCAGCAGAGCCTGCCGTAAGACGGTCTGCTAGAGACAGACGTCCATCTGATAGATTTCAGCCCTCGATGCATTATGTCTTGGTTACAGATGTAGGAGAGTATTTCACTTATGATGAGGCTATACACAAGGGTGACAATCACTCTTGGGAGAGGGCTATGCAGTCTGAGATAGACTCCTTGCATAAGAATGAGACTTGGGATTTGGTTTACTTGCCTAAGGGCAAGAAGGCTTTGCCATGCAAGTAGGTGTACAAGCTGAAAAGTACCCCTAGACACCCCAAGCCGGCATACAAGGCTAGATTGCCATGCAAGTGGGTGTACAAGCTGAAAAGTACCCCTGGATACCCCAAGCCGGCATACAATGCTAGATTGGTAGCAAAGGGTTTTAAGCAGGAGCATGGTGTGGACTTTGATGAGGTCTTTTCTCATGTGGTTAAGATGACCACCCTACGCTTAGTCTTGGCTTTGGTTACTCATGTTGACTTGGATTTATACTAGATAGATGTCAAGACAGCTTTCTTATATGGGGACTTGCATAATGAGATTTATATGGAACAGCCTAAGGGCTTTGCAAAACCTGGTTGGGAGCACCTAGTGTACAAATTGAAGAAAAGTCTTTATGGCTTAAAGCAGGCACCTAGGGAGTGGTATTGAGAGTGGAGTTTTAAGCCCGAGATGTGCCTAAAATTTACCAAAAAATCCAAAATTTAGGAAAAAAATGTTTAACATCAAAGGCAGCGGTTGCAGCTAGGACGATTTTAAGCACCAAGTGAAAGACGGCTTTTAAAAGGCGCCCGAGCGACACTTGTGGATTTTTGATAATTTTTTCAATTGCCATGCGGGATGTTAGAAGTTGCCAGTCAGTACAGGATGTCAAGTCGGACGCCTAGGATTTTTCAGAGCTCGAATCGAAGTTAGGACAGGGAAGTGGCCACAAAGTGGGCAAGATATGAAGAGGTGGACATTAAGAGGACCAAAGGGGGGGTGCCCTTTGGGACCTTAGACCCCCCTCCCCCCTAATTTTTTCATGCATTTCTTGATCAAAAACGTGGAGATTTCGTGGTGAACATGGTGTAAGCACGCAGGGCGCATTTTTCGCCTCCTCCTCTCTCATCATGAATGTCAGGCTATGAAGACCCCATAAAACCGACAATGGAGCTTGACTTCTCTCTCTTTGATGGTCTTATCACCACCCTTTGCGCGTGGAATGGCTGTTCGGATGAAGAGAGCAAATTCTAGTCTTTCTCTCTCCTCCCTCTCTCTCTTCTCTATGGGTTCATGTGTGCCATCTTGATGAAGGAACCGAGGAAGGAGAATGAAGAAAGTGATGGTGAAGATTGATGGAGATACTGAAGATTGAAGTACAGCATTGGATTGAGAGCAATGGAGGCTCCGTTTTCTAGTTATGAAGTCATTCAAGGCGTCTCGGATTACATAAAAACACGGTATGACCATTTCTATGAAAAAAATGAAGGATTTTTGATAGTTTATGATGATAATTATGTTCTTATTGAATGAAAATTTGTGTGAGTACTGTTTGTATTATGAGTAATGGCTGTGTATCAAAAAATCTTGGTTTTGCAATGATTTACATGCTTTATTTAATTCCCGTAAACCCGAAATGCGATTTTTAAGTGGGAAAATGGTAGTTTTTTTGTTTCGGGTGGGGAAAATTTGTTCCCATGGGGAAAATATGGAAGATAAATTGAATGTTAGTATGCTGAAGTGATTGGAACAAGAAAAATCAAAAAATAGTGTATTTTATTGCCAAATAAATCAAGAAAATGAAAAAAATAAAAAAATAGAAATACGGCTTGAAAAAATAATAAAAAATATAATAATTATTTGTGGATGTATGGTAGTGGCAAAGCATGAGGTTTGGCCTCAGTTTGCCCTATCTTTTTGTCAAAGTGTCTATTGTGGGATGCTGAGTCGCCCTATCCCGTGGTCGCCATTTCAGGTCCCATCAGGTCTCATAAGTTTGATGCCTTTATGCAGTCATAGGGCTACAGCAAGAGTGTTATGGATCCGTGTCTTTACACGAAGAAAGCTCGTGATGGTTCTTTATTGATTTTGGTACTCTATATGGATAATATGCTGATAGCAGGGAAAGCTCATGATGAGCTAGATGCTCTTACGGCTCAGCTCAAGAAGAGCTTTGAGATGAAAGATCTAGGACAGGCCTCTCACATACTTCGTATGCACATTAGACGCGACAGGCATCGGGGACTCCTCTACTTGTCACAGAGGGAGTACATTCATAAAGTCCTTGAGCGCTTCCGCATGCATGATGTAAAGCCTATTGGCTATCCATTGCCTTCTTATGTGAAGATATCACAGGCTGATTGTCCGCAAACAGATGAGCAGAGGGCCGAGATGGCCAAGATTTCCTATGCATCCGCAGTGGGCAGTCTTATGTATGCCATGATCGCCACTCGTCCAGATATTACCTTTGCAGTTGGTATTGTGGCACACTATATAGCTACACCTGGCAAGAAACATTGGGATGCCGTGAAGGGTATCATGAGGTACCTGAAGGGCACTACAGATATGTGCATATGCTATGGCAGCCAGGATACAGGAATTGTGGGGTACACTGACTCTGATTATGCAGGACATGCAGATAGTAGGAAGCCCACTTCCGGCTATGTATTCACCTATACTGGAGTTGCTATTTCTTGGATGTCTAGGGTGCAGAAATGCACGGCCCTTTCTACTACAGAGACCGAGTATGTTGCATCCATTAAGGCTTACAAGGAGGCCATTTGGTTGGGTCGTTTGGTTGCTGACCTTGGTATTGATGCTATCCCTACACTGCATTCGGATTCTATGAGTGCTATTCAGTTAGCCAAGAATCCCCGGTCTTTCATGTGAAGACGAAACACATTGAGATGAGGTGTCACTTCATACGTGGGGTCATTAAGGACAAGTCTGTTGACCTTGTCAAGATCTCGACTGACCAGAGTCCTGCATATCTACTCAGGAAAAGCCTCTCTACAGAGCGCTTTGCCTTCCTCAGAAGGTTGATGGGCAGGGGATAAGATGACATCTTTCCTCATCCTGTTGTACATGTGTACATGTTGTACTGTCTTTTTTTTTCCCTTTTTTCTTTTTTTTTTCACTTCTCACTAGGACAGATTCACCTTCAAGTGGGAGGTTGTTGGGGGTAAAGGCGCCTCCGCCTAGCCGCCTGTGTATTACTACACTGACAGTCACCACCACTGCACACTACAGGTGGCGGGCGCCTATCACCGTCACTTTATTCTTTATTCTTTTAGTGACAGTTTGAATAAAGGAAGGCCCGGTCACACATTGTGACTGTTGGAGTTTCCATTTCTTGTCTCTCTTCTTTCTTGGTCTTGCTCTCCCGCCATAGCTCTCACGTGCAAGCTTCGATCCTTCTCACCTTTCAACGTAATCCTAGACATGTTGCCTACATCATTGCCCTCTAGCTGAGGATGTCTCTTGCTAGAAAAGGTGTCTATAGTAGTCGATGGCAATCTCCATCACCTCATCTAGGCTAGAGCGAGTCCTCCCATACCGATCTCGAAGGCTACGTATTTGCTCTCCTGAGGTGCGAGGCTAGTGCACCTGGAAAAACTCCCTGCACATCGCGTCCCCCTTCCATGCCCAGAAAGCTGCTAAGGTGCAGAAAGAGAACTCTGAGCGCATGTCCTCTAGACCAACAATGGCTGCTTGTGCCCGCACCTCTTGTGCGTGGAGGGTGGGATCCCCTAGTGCCTCCTGTAATAATCTATGCGTGACTGCAAGGTCCCGCCGCCGGAGTGCTCTCTCCTCCTCCCAACTCTGCTGCCTGGCCTGTATGGTTGCCTCTTGGCAGATTCTGCTCAACTCAGCTAAGAGCTCAACAATCTCCCCTGCAATCCGGTCCCTCCTGCCCCACTCCCTGGTCCAAATTTGATCTATCTGTCTCGTCATCTCCTCCCTCCTATAGATCGAGTCAGGGATCCGACAAGATCGTGTGTCTAGGGCAGATGTTGGGGGATCTAGTGTCAAGAGAACCGGATAACGTGGTGCCCCAATCTGGCCTCCACAAGAGCCTCCCCACTCTCCCACATAAACCTGTCCAACCGCTCCAACAAGACTCCACCTGGCCGCCTGTATCCCCAAGAGAAGTCCACTGACCTCTTCCTCCTGTGGAAGGCATGGTCTCTCCAAGCATCGTGTGCTCCTACTGCCATCCAAGTTGTTGAAGTCTCCTCCAACAATCCAAGACTCCACCTCTGGGAGTCCATCCGTGATCTCCACCTAGAACCTACTACGTGTCCTAACCTCTGTAGGGGCATAGACATTGAGGACTCCAAGGCACGAGTCCCCAATATCCAATTTGATCCATAGAACCCTCCCTGCCACTATCATTCCATGGTCTCGTACACAGGTGGTGAGACTCGGGCCAATAGAGGTGCATACGCCTCCACTCCTATCGTGGGCGCCTATGGTGTACTCCTAGTAAGTGTGTGAGCTGCCCGAGAGTATCTTCCCTACGCACTGGGCCTGGGTGCGAGTGAGCTTGTGCTCCTGTAGAAGTAAGATGTCGATCCGTCCGGCAAGGGTAGGCTGCAGCTCCTGCCGAACAATCAACTTCCTGAAACCACGTGCCCCACTATAGTGGAGGCTATTCACATTCCAAGATGCAAGATGTAAGCTCATGGGGAAACCTGTGAGACTGACCGAACAGGCACATGTTCAATGTGGAGGCTGTTGATGACGAGGAGAAACTACGGGGCATGCAAGTACGCTTTGCCATGGGTCTAGATGGCGAACTCCAATCCCCCTTGGTGGCCCTCAGCTGACCGGACCATAGAGGTGATAGATGCTCCACGTGGTACTATCAATACATCTATCAGCCATGTTGAAAGTCGTGACTCTATACATTGGTAGAACCGGGCCGCTTGTGCCAGGGGCCACTTGATCACATCCCTTGAAGCTCTCCACTATGGAGGGGCTTGGAAGATAAAGCTCAAGTGTAGGACCTTGACACCAGCCCACCAGTTAGTGTCCATCATGCAACCAGGCCATTGCTGTGCAAACAGTGCTAGTCCTCCCATCCATTGGGAGATGTGGTCCACCACCTGACTCTTCAACCCCTCTATCTGTGTCATCGTCCAATCCCCTGAATGAAAGGACTGAAGGAAAAAAGCGTAGTTTGGTCCATCCGACGATGCTAGTAGATGGACCTTTCCCCTCCTTGACTTACGAACCACAAAGATCCCCACCTCTAGAGGTAGTGGGAACTCTCCGCGCTCCGCAACTCTCGGGTAGAACCAGGGGCCACTGCAAAAGAACTCCTGTGGCAACAGTTGTGCCTGTCTCGGGAAAGTGTAGTGGGTGGCAGAGGCAGATGAGCTGGTAGCTGTGTGGGAGGGTGAAAACTGATGGTGCGAGGAGGATGTCGGCATGTGTGACTCATCAGCTCCTATGGGAGGAGGGGGTGGATCTGGGGGGGATCACCTGAACCGGGTGCGGATCAAGGGGGGTGCTCGGCAAGGGAGGTGGTGGGGAGGAAGAGGATTGAGGGATGGTGGGATGATTCAAGGTACGTGGTGGGTGTGGGGGCGGGGGCTGGTGGCCCTGGAGGGGGAGCACTATGGGCCAGTGTCGGGGGGGGGGGGGGGGGGGGGGGGGTGGGTGGGTTGAGGGGGGGAGGGGCTATGGGATCTCAGGTGAGGTAGCACGGGTAGTGGATGTGGGGAACTGCAGTCATGCCGGGGGGGTTTTGCGGGGTGCTCTGCCAAGGGGGCGTTGCTCGCCCTCCTACTCCCTGCTGTCAAGAGGCTGCGTCTGAGGAGCTGGCTACGGCCCCCCCTGCCATCTCCCTCTTTGTCGTCTCTAGACCCATATGAAGCCTTCAGCGTCCACCTATGGGCCTGTCAACGGAGCCACCTTGGCTCCAAAACGTGTGCAATCTACTGCCTGATGCCCAAAGTCGTGGCAGCACAGGCACTGCCCCGGTTGCCCAGTCACAATGACCTGCTACCTAAAGGAGTGACTTCTTGCCTCAATCTCCAAGAACTTTGGTATATTCTTTGTGTCTTTCACGGCCATTCCTACCTTTGGGACTCCTGTGGTTGTCATTGCATCTGCGAGGAGGCAGGAATAAATGTGCCAAAGAGTCGTCTGAAGTCATCCACTAGCTGGCGGTACTCTACCGCCAATCCGGGGAAAAGTAAGGTGATTGGGTGCCTGAGAAATCTTTTGTGGAGCGCAAAAGTCTCCATAATGAAGCCGCTATACCAGGGAACCATGTAAATGACCCCCTTCGTGGAGGCATAGGGCGAGCTCTCCACTAACTTCCGAGCTACGTCCACAGAGGTGAGTTGAACCATGAACATCCCTCGGCCCATGAGGACTACCTCCACTATCTATGCTGTGCCAATGCACAGCATGGAGTGGACTCAATCTCGGAGCTGGGCCCTCGCTGGGGAGTGTCCAACTACCTAACCAAATATCGCCGTTTCTTTAAGCTCCAACTCTGTGGCCTGGACAGCTAAGAGTCGTTCCTCAGAAAGGACGACGCACAAGGTGTTTGATTGGGGGGCACTCGCCGAGTGCGCCGGCATCTAACCAAAGGTTTCCATTGCACATCCCTGCTAAGAACCTACCTATCACGCTACAGTGCTACCGGAGGGGGGAGTTGCTGCAAGGGGAGGGAGCAATTGGAGAGGGGGGGGAAGTTGCTGCTTTTGTTGCCGGTGGTGTGTGTCTAATGGGGGGCCAAGCTTCAAGGCGGGGGCAGTGCGCGCCCGGGGGGGCAGGGCAGGGGCAAGCGGAGCGGAAGTGCAGGCCGGGCGCGGGGAGTGGGGCAGGGGGGGGGGGGGGGGGGGGGGGAAACGGTGGGGGCAGGCTCGGTGAATCCAGTGGGGGGTGGGTGCAGTGAACAGTCGGGGGTAGCTTGCACGACGTGACGGGTGCTCTTTGCTCTCGATGATCAACTCCAAATTTGATAAGCCACATATATCTTTACCTAAACATTAGATAAAGATAAGTTTGAGTACTTTTAGAAGTGCACTTGGGGTATTGTATCTAGAAGCTCATTCTGAGCTTCAGGGGGAATATTGAGAAATAAGACATAGGCTAAGTCTATATCATATGTATGAGTAAATAAAGTAGAGGCTGTGTGAAAAGTGACTTTAAGGTCAAAAGCTATCTATCATTTTAGTGAGATACTTTGTGTGTATCTTGTCGACAATAGAAGAAGAGAGAATGAAGATGAAGAAGATAGATTGCTTGAGCCTCCATATCTTGTGCCATTCTCCCTTCTGTTCTGCATCCATTTTCACTCTTTTCACGCAGTCCTGGGATTCTTAGAAAAAGAGATTTCCACTCTCTTTCTTGTCAGCATGGAAGAAGAGGATCACCAGAGTCTGGAAAGACGGCATCAAACAACCTGAATGCTTTTCTGTGGAGGCTGACTCTAAACAGATTGCCTGTAAGGGCCCAGATTGCTAAGTTCATCAGGAATCAGGAAGAATCTATTGTGTACCTTCTCTGGGAGTGTCCCTAAGTAAGCCAATTTGGGTCAAGGTCAGGTCATGGCTTAAAGCAGCCAACCTGAAGGACTCTCTCTTGATGAATTGTTCTCATTGATGATCATTTAGATGCAGATCCAGCTACTTTGAAGCTTTGGAATCTCTTGAGAGCCCATGTATTACATCACATCTGGAACCGTAGGATTTGTTTTGTTTTCAATCATGATAGCAAACATAAGTCTCATTGGGATTTTAGGCTGTCTGCCAAGAAGTTACAAATGTGTTCTTAGGCATTTTCCTTGATGCAGTTCTCACTACTGTAACTACTTTACCTTTTAATTAATACAATATGACCTCACAGTTTTAGGAAAAGACCTCAACTTAATGTTTAACTAACAAGGAACTGAATTTAACAACTAATATTTTAGGTTAACCTGGTTAGCACCTCACCCGTATGTTTTAACAAACAGGGAACTGATTTTCTGATTGTGCGCAAATGGCTACTTTGACTTGTAATACAGTACATTGAAAACCTCCAATGGTCCATCCTTAAAGAACATCCACTTCAAAAAACCAATTCCAAAATTGAGATTTCAAAACATGAAAATCATAATTGAACCTCCAATGGTTAATCCTTCGAAAGCATCAATTTCATAATATACTGCATAATTGATACCTTAGACTGAATTTAACAACTAATATTTTAGGCTAACCTGGCTGGCACCTGAACTGTATTTTTTAACAGGGAACTGATTTATCTGATTGTGCACAAATGGCTACTTTAACTTATACAGTACATCGAATCTCCAATGGTCCATCCTTGAAGAACATCCATTTGAAAAAACCAATTCCATAATTGAGATTTCAAAACGTGAAGTTCATACTTGAATCTCCAATGGTTCATCCTTCAAAAGCATCAATTTCATATACTGCATAATTGATATCCTAAGTTTCAACAAACTGTTAACTGAATTT
Organism: Lygodium microphyllum; assembly: GCF_053477565.2. Taxonomy (NCBI): domain Eukaryota; kingdom Viridiplantae; phylum Streptophyta; class Polypodiopsida; order Schizaeales; family Lygodiaceae; genus Lygodium; species Lygodium microphyllum. The sequence goes on along the minus strand of NC_141161.1, from coordinate 90,364,439 downwards.
AACAACTAATATTTTAGGTCAACCTGGTTGGCACCTCACCCATATGTTTTAACAAACAGGGAACTGATTATCTGATTGTGCGCAAATGGCTACTTTTAACTGATACAGTACATCAAATCTCCAAATGTCCATCCTTCAAGAACCACCCATTTCAAAACACCAATTGCATGATTGAGATTTCAAAACATGAAGTTCATAATTGAATCTCCAATGGTTCATCCTTCAAAAAAGTTTATTTCATATACTGCATAATTGATACCCAAAGACTCAACGAGTGTTTTAGTACTCACACTATGGCATAGCCCAATTGTTAGGAATCCATAGCTTCATTTACGATTTGAAAGGTGCATTAGTGAGTTTCAAAAAACAATGCTTCTTGAACCCAAATGTAGGCATGAAACTGCAATGCTTCTTGACCCTAAGTGTAAGCATGTCACATGAAATATTAGAGTCAAATGACTAGATTTGAGAGAGAATTGCTTTGAACTTTATTCCATTTCGAGAAACTTTAGGTGTACAACAGCCTTTTCTCACAGACCTAACAAAAAACAAGGCCTATAGCAGCTAAGAAACCAATGTGTTTCCTGCTGTGATGGGAGAAAGGCAAAGTAACCTAAAACATAGCAGCATAGTGGGCCACCAGCAAGAGTAAGCATTCCTTTTGCTTCCTACTTTTGACTGATCGAAGGCCGCAATCTTTGAATTGTGTTGCACAAAGTGCAACAACGATATCATGAATCATTAATTAGGCAATCAATTCCTGCTTAGTCCTGCAAAATGGTTGCATGAACCAGCAATGAATTTAAGCTTTCTCCAAAACAAAATGCTTGCCTGGACAATAGATGATGAGGTATGCAAGGTGTTTGGATGCAGATAACCGGTTGTCAAAACTTTTTCCCCCATCAGACTTTGATGACCACATCTTGAAATAGGCCATCTAGTTCAGGCACCACAAATGTCGCTAGTCCAGTTTTAGGGTCGTATGCAATATCAGTGGTGACATTGTTCACCAAACACTCCTTTGGCTCTACTGATGAATATGCTCCAAATTTGCCAGATCCATGGACTGTCATTTTGATCAATGCACTGGGCATCATTGTACCGTTACATCCATTCTTCACTGTACCATTGCCTCCCTTCTCATTATCTTCATGGGACTGGTAGTCTAGTTCATAAATTGCACCTCCTGAGTTAAACATCTCAATGAGACCAAGGGGTGCAAAAGCGGCATAGGAGTTCAGTCTCTGTAAGACAAGAACGAATATTCAAAAAGTTAAAATCTGGCATCAGGGTCACCTACCAACAATAAGATTGAATTCTGATACCTTAACAGGTGACACTGTGTAGAGTTCAAATTCCAGGACTTCCAAAGTAACTGGTAGAACAGCATTCTTTGGGAGGCATACAAGCTCACCTGCAGATATTTGACAGCCATGAAAACAATTACAGAAGCACAAAAAAGGCATGCTTATCAAGCCAACGTCAGACAAGCAGATGAGATCAACTACCTCCTCTCTGAGAATACAGAGCACACTCTCCTGTCCAACCCTTTGGAGCAAGTTTTTCCAGAGAGTCTATGTCTATTGCACGGACACTTCCACTGACTGATTCTGGATCCGCATCATGAATGAGGTTCTTTTTGTCCACTTTACACCAGCCTGCTCCCTGGCAGTTGAATGCACCCAAAACCCCTGTATATCTATTCATATTCCAGATCTTCAAAAGGCTGCACAATAGAGCCAGGGTTAAGACTTTCATTTTGATACAAGACAATGACAGCAACAACAATAGTAGCCTCATGCAGCAGAAAGCTGATTTGCCTTAAAGACATGACAGTGAGAGAGGCAAAGACATGATAGTGATATGATCATGTCTAAGAGTGCCATGGATAGCCCATAAAAACAAGCGAAATCGTATAAAGCATTGCTTGTAAGACTTATAAAAAGTTTAACATGCAGCTTGCATACAGTGTACTGGAAACTTACCTTTTCCCATCTCTAGCAGGGTCAGTGAAAAGACAATCCCTAGTTGGCCGTCCAGGGAGTTGTGCACGTAGTATTGAACCATCTGGAAGAATCAATTTCCTCAACAAATCAAAGTCGTGGTTTCCAGGCTTGTCACTGCATTAGCATTGTAAATGAATGGTTAGGACATCAAAGGAGACCAAACAGTCTGCAAGGAAAATGGTCAAAGGGAAGATAAGAACCTGACGTAAAGTGGGCAACCACCGATAGCTCGAGCTGCTGCATGATATGCTGCAGCTGGATGAAGACTCTGCAGCAAAACATATAAGTTATTAATCTCTGCAAATGCAGTTACCAAGAAACAGAAATACCTATAAGGTAATATAAACTGCCAATGCAGACATAAGAGGCTCCCAAGCAGTGATAGATACCTGGAACATATCCCAATCAGGCTGCATGAATTCTCCAAGGAAAAGGCTATTGTAAGCCACCGAAGCAATATGGATAGTATGTGATGCAGGATCTCGAGGCCAGAAGTCATCTGAAGCTCTAACAATGGCAGTTTGCTTGATGCTGCACAGAAAGACAAGTCAGTAATTTCCCTCTCACACATTAACAAATACGTTTTACCAATGTTAAACCTCATGTCTTCTTACCTGTAGAGTCCATCTGTATTGTGACTCATACAAGCAATACATCCATTGTCGGGAAAGTTTCGAGCAACAGACATTTCAAGTGCTTGGTGGTAATGTCTTGTCAATGACACTCTGCCCCCGAAACCAGTACCTAGAGTTTCTAAGATGTTCTGAACATCAACCTTTACCCCATCCACTCCAGCTGCAGCTAGGTACGAGTGTAGCTCATTATAAAACTGGAAAACCTTATTTGGATGAGCAAGCCCAAGTCCATTGACAGTAAGGCTGTCGACATTCATGTTAGGCTGATTATATAGCACTCCTGGAGAATGTGTTGGGTAAGCCAAGGCAGTTTCATAATGATCCATTTCAGCAACACCTGGCTTGATCCCTCCCCAGTAACCAGTTATCGCATGCCATACATAAACATACCTAGAGTCATAAAAAGAAACTCAGGTGAGTAACCATGGCCAAATTAAACTATCCAAAGACATCCTTACCAATACCTTCTTATATCTCCATAGATTCACAAAACGTAGAGCAGGGTTGGAACTTACTTCAAGTCGAAGGTATCTTTCATCTCACGGACCACGTGCTGCAGGCCTAATGCTGGATCCTCTTGCCTCTCCCCATCTTTGCCATCTTTCTGAAACTTGTAATTCTCTTTGATATTGGTCAATCTTTTGGCCAGCCTGAGTAAGTATAACAATATTTTGAGTACAACTATTTTTGAATCCAACTGTATAGTGTTATATAACTGCAAAAACGTCCTAAAAGAACTTACTGTGTCCCTGCAGTTGCTTCTCCAGATAATTGATCATCATCATTCACAACTGACTGCCACCCATCATCAATAATCAGAAACCGTGCTGGAGTTCCTCCTTCACTTAGACTGCAAAAATGTGCAAATTGCGTGGTTTACTGGTTGGGCTCCACTATACTAGAGCAAGAGCTGTATCTAATCAAAAGCAACACACAGCAGGTTGTACAGATATTGACTATCTGTACATGCTGCACAAATCAATTTCCAGCATGCTATCAGCTTTAGCAACCATCAGCACCAGCCAAACTATTCAATGTGAATAACAAAAAAATGCCCTACATGTCCTTTCTGTGTGTGATCTACCTTTTCAAGCCTTGTCTCACTCCATCAGCCGATACATCAGTGTAGAAAGCATCCCATGTACACCACCCAAACCAGTCGAGAATCCCGGGCACCTATTAATAAGCACGTCATATATATGACAAGCTTGTCATGAATATCACAAGCAAACATTCAACAACTCTCATAGCCTGTGCATTGCAAACATTTGATACCTTTTTTGCTTCTCGGCGCTGAAATGTTTGCATATGCATCTCCACAGATCTGAGATCATCCAGTTCGCAGAGATAATGAATATAAGCTAGGCAAGTAGAATGAAAAGCAAGAGAATTAATTTTTGCAACTCTTAACAGCAGATAAAGACGGCAATGGACTTACTGCACTGCCTCTGCTATCACATCAAAAGGATTGGTTCCAGTGTGAAGGAAAATGCAGTGTGATCCCCCATTTGCTTTAACAGCTGTATCACCTGTGGAAAACAAGCAGAAGTATGAAGTCCACACACTTTAAAAGTTTCAGATGCCGAGCCAAAATAGTTGGAGACAGAGGAGCATACCACTCTCCATGCAGAATTGTAGCTCATCATTGTCATTTCCCTGCAGTGCTGTCCGAAATAATCCATCAATCAGCGGTAAGAAGACTGTATACAGTGTCTCAGGCTCCTCATTGTCATCGTCTCCCAGTGTCACAGAAGATCCATCTTTGCTCTCCAGCAGCAAAAACTGCGTCTCTAGAGGAATATCCTTGGCAGAGGTACCCATTCTCTGGGTCATCCACCATAGGCTGAATCTAAAGCAGCACAGGAAACGAAGATCGCTGCACCCAACTTAGGCATCAGTAAAAGGCCCTGATATGACACAGGTGCTAACTTGTTAAGTATTTTGAACAGAAAGTCGAATGGAAATTGATGGAAATAGAACATACAATTTTCCTACTTACTTCAGAACACCAAGAGTGAAGGCATGGTGACTATTGGCATTTGGTGATGATGCACCCAGAAATGCTCCTTGCACCACATCGAGGCCAGTGCTAGGAGTCAAGGTCACATTTTCAGGCACCTGGGTCAATATCTTGTTGCCTTTGATGATGAGCTGACCATTGGAAATGGAAATTCCTGCCGTCACAGTCATTGTTTCGTCTTCAGAGACCAGAGGAGGGGCCTCTGCTTCAAGCAGATGAGCGCAAAGCACGTGTTTCAACCGAGCTTGCTTCTTCTGGTGGCAGATGCGTTTTGAGTCTTCTTGTAGTTTTGCAGAGATGGAGAAGCTAGCTGTACCTGTAAAGAAAGAAGAATGTGGGAGAAAGGGATGAGTTTTCTGATAAGATGTAGCAGGTGTGGGCCACGGCAGCCCGGAAAAGATACAGCGCAGGATGGTGCTGTGTGGCTGGCTATGGTGAATGCTGCTTGCTAATTGAGGCATTTGTACTCCCTGCTTATGCCTTTGCGCATTTGAAACCGCACGGAGCATACGTAAAGGCAAAATCAATTGACACCGGAAGCGATCAAGATAGAGGGCGAATGGGCCAGGGATCAATGCCTTTTCCTCTCCCCTGTATTGGGCTCCTGATAATTTGATGGTCGATAATTCTTGATGGGTCTTCTAAAGGAAAATTACCATGAGGGGCCAGAGACCTAAGAAAGAGAGATGGCTATGCTACTACTGCACTGAATTTGACGTGCATCTTTCAAGAAAGCAGACATGCATCGAAAGAGATGATGGAAACAAAGAGCTACCTGTGCTCCAAGCGACACGAGGGTTCGGAGCCTTCGATAAGAATCAGAAGCCTGAAAAGCAGATACCTGAATGAGAGTGAATGAAGAATATGAACTGGAGATTGATATGTGTGAATCTCCAAGGAGGAGGAGGATTAAATAAGTGAATGAGAGATGTGAAACAAAGACAAATCAAAAATAGAGAGACAGGGTGACGGATTAAAGATACACGAGGTAGAGAGATGGGAACTTGGAAGAGATCGGGTTTATATAGGGGAGCCGAGCGGTCTCCTCATTTTAGGGGAGATTTCGTGCCGCCAATTTCGGCCGCCACGAAAATTAGACCGGAGAGAAAGAGGGGCATCGAGTCCCCTCTCTCGGTGTGACGACCGCCGCAGACTCGCTCTTTAGCCCTCGAGCACGCGACCGAGCGCCGAGAGTAATTCAAATGCACCCCGCCCGCGTGAACACGTGCTTACGCAAAGGCTCACCTCCAGGGACCCGTTCCTCCCTTCACCGAATAGGCCAGACGCGCACCGCCAGTGCTCGAAAAAAACCTAGGTTTACTGTAATCACACCTTCAATTTTGAGATTTCGCCTAAATTTTTTTATTTTTGAAGGTTCGGCCTGCCTTAGAGTATTATAGTTAATAGTTTTTCATATTTTTATTGTAGAAATTCGGGTTTTTAGTGTATATGAAGTTCACATAAATCATTAATTTATCTATTATTTTAAAATCAATATGTTTTATAATTTTAAAAATGTAAACCTTACATTCTAAAAAAAGAAAGAACTACAAGGATAAAAACCACAATTTTCCACCTAGAGGCTCACCGCTCAAATTGCAATTTGCAATCTTATCTTTTCAAGTTCTTTGTTCTCTGACTCATGTCGCCAGTCATGACTCATGAACAAGTAAATGTGCTCTTGCTTAGCTCAAGACTTGAGCTCAAACTTTGGTATGTAATTGCTTCTCTCTTTCTTGCCCTCTTATGTGTCTGTCGTTATAGAATCTGAAGGTTGAGAATGGTACTCGAATCAATAGTTGCAGTGACATGTCTACAGTGCTATGTGAAGCGGCAAGCCTCTTTTCTGTAAGCGTAGGTTGTAGCCTTCACCTTGTATGAATGAGAGAGAGAGAGAGAGAGAGAGAGAGAGAGAGAGAGAGAGAGAGAGAGAGTGTGTGTGTGTGTGTGTGTGTGTGAACTGACAACATCAAGCGAGTCATGAGTCTGGACGACTTTGTCTTGCAGCTCCATTTTTTCGTTGGTGGCACGGCCTTGTATTTTTGTCGCCGTTGTAGTAGAGTTGTTTTTTGGTGCAGGCAGGGTGAATACACAAAGAGAGAGAGAGAGAGAGAGAGAGAGAGAGAGAGAGAGAGAGAGAGAGAGAGCTCAGAGCCCACAACTCTGCGAGAGAGAGAAAAAAAGAGGTGGAGAACTTAAGCTGAGGACTCGCGAGTCTGTGACCTTGCAGGCTGCAACTTCCAAGCAAATGCGTTCACTAATCAGTGTGATGAATCAATCTCTCTATCTCTCTCGCGTGACAGGTCACACAACTTGTTGAGTCGTGAGTCCCAACTCCCCACCTATGACCTATATAATTGAAATTGAGTCCTGACTCCTGACCTGTTCACCTATGTTATCGAAATTTGATTGACCAATGACGAGTCCTCAATGCTCACGAGTCAATAGACTCATGACGCGTCACGACTCACGTAGCATGATAGGCACAAAGCAATTCCAACAACAGCTAAGTTGCTAGAATCATTGGCATCACATGTAGTTAATTTAATTGTTTGATTTTGAAAAAGAGGTTAATTAATCATCTCTATGTTTTTATCACAAACAAAGAGGATTTGAATTTTGTGCATGTTGCAAAGAAGGCTATAAACTTTCAAAGAGGATTGGTCATCAAACACAAAAAGGTTTGATTTTAAGCTCTCTCTTTTGCTCTCTTTTTTCTTTTTTATTTAGATAATGCATTATAAGTAATATATATTCATTATGTTTTATTTGACAAGTTTTATTTCTTAAAGGAATACCTTCAAGCACTACATATTATGAGCTAGTTGTGACCTTAAGATGTGACTTTCGATTTTATCTTAGTTTTACATTTCAACTATCGAGTAAGTCTTTCCAATGACTTCAAGATTATCTAAACAAACGACTTTACTTGGCTTGCCTGGTTTTTCAAAGCATATTGTAGTCAATAATGATAAAGGAAAGAAAAAATTAGAAAATGTGGTCAATGATGAGAAAGCAAATGAAGTTGAAGTACAAGACCTTGGAATCAATGAAGCTAATCGTCGTAAAAGAGCTAGGTTGCTTTCAAACGATAAATGGAAATCAGAGTTTGAATGGCTTGATTTTGATAAAAACCAAGCAATAATTTTTTGTAGAATTTGTAATGAAGATAAACATTGTAAAAATTAATTTGGAACCATAGGGGCTATTAATATTCAACATAGTGCATTAGTGGATCATGCCCAATCCAAGAGACACCGAAAATTGTCATGAGCATTGCACAGTGGAAAAAAAGTTTTGAAATGGGAGTATCTAAACATTTTGAGGTTGTAGAGGATACCATGAAAAATTTGTTTCGAGTTGCTTACTTTGTAGCACAAAATAACCTTGCTTTTACAAAATTTGTTCCTACCCTTAACCTTCTTAAGGAGTACAAGACCCTAAATATTCCAAATAACATGTATAGTAATGATAAATCTTGTGCCACCTTTACCCAATACATAGGAAAAGAACTAGAGGAAAGTTACATTACATATGTTAGGCAATCACCTTATTATGGTATCATGATAGATGAATCAACCGACATATCGGTGGAAGATAGCTTAATTGTTTATGTTTCTTATATAAAAAATCATAAATCAAAAGTCTCATTTTTAGACCTCTTAGAGGTTGGTGATCGAACTTCTAGTGGACTTTTTGCCTCATTGAAAAAGTTGCTATTAGAGCATAACCTTGATGAGAAAAAATTGATTAGTTTTGGTTCTGATGGTGCTTCAATTATGATTGGTAAAAAAGATGGAGTTGCAAGAAGGTTAAAGGATACATATGTATTTCTAATAGCTATACATTGTGTTGCATATCTCACTAACTGATGCCAGGAAGCATATTCCACGGTGCATTCCATGAGGTTTTGTGGTGGATTTTGTAAAATTATATTTATTCACCGGGGCTCGTACACAAGGTGGATTCCTTGTGCGAGAAGTTGACAAGGACACTTATCCTTTTTAGGCGTCAAATTAATTTAATATGCACATGGGTGATTCTAAAAAATACATATTTAAATTAATAGACGTTTGTGAGTTTAGAGTGCACTCGTATTAAATTAATGTTAGGACAAAGTTCCAACCTATTTATTTATTTTGTAGCTGAAGACTGCTAGGTATTCACTTTTGTTGGTTTAATTTTACTATTTTCTAACAATTGTGAATGCTTCAGTTGATGTGGAAAGCAGGCGATGGTGGTGTTGGGAAGCACTGGGAGATAGCGTGTATTCAAATTACCTAGAAGAAATTATCATTTTTTATGGGCGTGCGCTTTATCATTAAAGGCGTGGCACTAATTATTTAGGTGCGCTTGTTTATTGAAGCGCTTGATAAATATTTATTATTTTATATACGCATAGGCGCTCGGTTTAAATATTTCATTATTTGACATTGTATTAGGGCGCAGTCCGACTTTTGGAGTGTCCAATCGCTTTATTCTTTATTTGGACAAAAGCAAACACAAAAGTAAAATTGGGCTATTTTTTAGCTTAGAGATTAATAAATTTATAAATACATGCCTTGTGGAGCGCTCACACAAGGCATGGGAGGAGATTGTAGCCAATTTGTCTCTTTTCTTCATGTCGTACAAATCTTTCTTCTTGTTTTATACGCTTTAGTAGAGTTCTTTGTTCTTAGGGACCTTCCGGTGCTCGCTACACACGCATCTAACATCCGATTCACGTACTAGTAGTATCAAAGTGAAGCTAAGATCAAGGCTTCCAATCACTTATCATGTCGCGTGAAGGTGAAACTTCTAGAATGAACGAGCTTTACAGGCAGTCTCGCGATGAACCGTCAATACCATCGTGTTCTTGGCGGTAAAGAACCCCTTGTTGTGTTGTTGGATCGTGAAGGATCACTCTCTAGCAATGGAGGATCACTTCCCAAGCTCTTGTATCAAGACTTTTTTTTTTTCAAAAGACACAGAGAAGAAAAAAACTTTATTAAGATTAGCTTTTAAGCTTTACAAAGCTTAAGCTCTCCAATTCAAATGTTAGCGGGGGCGGGAGGATATTCTCAACGGCGCGAATTTGGCATCAACGTCCTCTTGTCCTGCGTGCTGCCAAAACGATTTGATTAAGCTTTTAATAAAGCTTAAGCTTATTAAGCTTTCTAAAGCTTCAAAATTTTTCAACTTAAACCTTTCCATAGCAGTTGTTCACACTGAATTAACCTCGAACCCGCTTTGCAACTTCAACAAGCCTCTGTTCACACTTGCGCTGTGACAGCGACAATTTCCAACAAGCAGATTGTTATACACAGTCTACATGGAAGAATTATTTGTTGGAAAAAGACCATCAATTTTCGTACCCACAAAAGAAGCAAGATCACAAAAAGCCAAGCCTTCTAAACCCAAACTTCAGCTACGCTCATCCCTTTAACGAGATTTCGAGTGTGTGAGGTTGTTAGAGATTTTGCAGGATGTCCAATCAAACTAAGGAAGATTTTATGGCCGAAGGTGATTTACCGGAACCAACTATGGAGCAGAAATTGGACCTCATTATGATGCAACTTCAAGAGAAATGAAGAGCACGTCAAACTTTGCAAGCTCAATTGGCTACTCTTCAATGATCCACTGGTGCTGATCAAGATGGAGCGCAACCCAAAGATGTTATTTGATATACGATCGATGCGGCACTCAAAGCATAGTCTATCAGGAAAGAAGCCAAGATAAGTAAAATAAATTTCAAATTCCGTACTTTTAATGGGCTATGTGATGGAAAAACTATTCTCGCTTTTATCAGTTAGTTTGATTATTACTTCCATGAAGAGCAGTATGCTGAGAAAGATAAACTCAAATGTGTCACTAACCATTTAGTGAATAGAGCATCCTTATGGTCGACAATTGTCCATAAGAGTATTGATTGTCCTACTACTTGAAAGGACTTTCAAAAGAATTTTTTGTAAAATTTTCTTTCACCTCATTTCCATGAAAAAACAATCAAATAGTGAAATCTTTTGCAACAAAGAGATCGTGAACCTATATACGCAATACACTGAGCGTTTCTGGAGTGCCTTACTACAACTTCAAATGCTTGAAGATGTTCCTGAGGCGATCCACAAGTGTAAGTATATGTCCGGTTTACTTGGTCACTTCTATGCGGAAGTGAACATGTTCAAGCCAAAGACTTTGGAGAATGTGATTTCTTTGGCCCATGATGCTGAAGAAAAAAATCGTAGACGAGAAAAGCGACCACAACAATCTTCAACTAACAGTAACTTCGGTACAAAGCAATTCAATTCTAACTTTCAAAAATTCAATCAAAATCGCTTTGTTCCTTCTTCTTTTCATAAATCCTAGACGCGACCCCCTACTTTACCATCAAACATAAATTCAAATCCTAAGCCTTCTTTCCAGCCAAATCCCAACATACCTAAACTTCCAACCATTACCAATAATGTTTCCAAAGCCAAGCCTATAGTTTGCTACAAGTGTCAACAACTTGGACACTTAGTAGTAAACTGTCAATCCAAGAAGCCAACTGTTCACATCAACTACTTGGGAGCAACTGAAGATGAAGACCATGAAAAAATGTCAGATCTCACAGAAGATGATGATAATATCGATACTACTTCAGATACTTTACCAAGTATGCCAAATCTTCATTCATTATTAACGATGAAATGTCTTGTGCATGGTCACGAAAAGATTGTTTTACATGATGATGGGAGCACACATGATTTTATTTCTACAAAGTTGCTAAAAGAATTAAATTTATATATTGTTCCAACTCATTATCGCATAAAAGCTACATTCTTAGGCACTAGATACAATGGTACATAAGAAGTTCATGATTTAGAAATTAAATTTGGTGATTATGTTGAGCACAGAAATTTCTTGGTTGTGCCTTTGCAAGCTAGTGACATTATTTTAGGAATGCCTTGGTGTCATAAATATAATCACGATATAGATTATTCCACACATTCAATGAAAATTCATTCTAATAAAAGACAAATCACATTACATGAAACACATACTCTTGATGATTTTCCATTGCTTAGTCACACACATGCTAAACGTGCATTAAGAAAATGTAGCAAATCATACTTAATATGGGTGAATGAAATTGAAGCTAAGAAAAATCAGATGCATCCTAGGCATGCACAATTTTTTTCACAATTTAAAGATTGTTTTGTTACTGATTTACCCCCTAGTTTACCACCTACATGCCTTGAATATCATAAAATAGATTCAATTACAGGTTCACAACCACCATGTGAAGCACCTTATGGACATAATCAAATTGAACAAAAAGAAATCCAAGCCCAAGTTGAAGAATTGTTAACCCGAGGACTTATTAGGCCCAATAGTTCTCCTTTCTGCTAGTCAAGAAGAAAAATAATGCCTATAGGATGTACATTGATATCGTGCCCTAAACAAGATCACTATCAAGAATAGATATCCGATCCCTAGGATAGACGATCTCATGGATAAACTACAAGGAGCCACTATTTTTAGCAAAATAGACCTCAAATCTGGATATCATCAAGTACGATTGGATACACGTGACATTTTCAAAACCACATTTAGAATTTAATTTGGTCATTATGAATTCCTTGTTATGCCTTTTGGTTTGACTAATGCACCAGCCATATTCAGTCGTATGATAAATCAAATATTTTTGAAGCATCAGCATTATGTAATTGTTTTCTTTGATGACATATTGGTTTTCAGTAAAAATAAAAATGAGCATTATGAACATTTATCTTTGGTTTTCAAATTATTGAAAGAGAATCAATTATATGCTAACCCTGAAAAGAGTGAATTTTTCCAAATCCAAATTGAATACTTAGGACATATTGTTTCTTCTGATAGTATTCAAGTTTATCCTAAAAAGATAGAAGCAATTTCAAATTTTCATTGCTTGCATTACCTTTAACGAAATTATTAAAGAAAGGTGTTGCATATAATTGGTTTGATAATCAGCAAAAGTCTTTTGATTTATTGAAATATACTTTAACACATGCACATGTTTTACAATTACCTGACTTTAATCGACCATTCTTTCTAGTAGTCACTGATGCTAGCGAATTTGGAATAGGAGTTGCCCTTATGCAAGATTCACATCCATAGCCTATTCTAGTTGCAAAATTAAACCCTCTAAGCTGAAGTATTCTACCTATGATAAGGAATTGTTAGCTGTAGTACATGCTTTACGTCAATGGAAACACTATCTAATGGGATCTGAATTCATGATCAAAACTGACTAACAAAGTATCAAACATCTTCTTAGTCTGCCACAAATCTTTGACTGTCATATTAAATGAGTTGCTTTCATTCAAAGTTTCCATCCACTTATCCAATATCAACCCGAAAAAGAGAATGTTGTTGCCGATGCATTGAGTAGAAGACCAAATATCCATAATATTTCCGTTCTATCTTTTGATTCTCTTATCCCTATGAAAGATACCTATGACCAAGACCCTAGTTTTCAAGTTGATTGAAATAAATTAGTTGCTAATAACTAGATTTCGATTGATTCTTTGTCTTATTTTGATGGATTTATGTTTTATGAGAAAAGATTGTGTGTCACTGTTCCATTTAGATCATTTGTGTCGCACGAAATTCATTGTCCCCCATATCAAGGCCATAGAGGTATTATTTCTACTTTAAGAACATTAGTTGAAGATTTTTACTGGCCACAATCGGAATCTGATGTTTCTAACTTTATTTCTGAATGTTTAATTTGTCAACGAGTTAAGCGACACCATGTTAAGCAATATGGTTTGTTAATGTCTTTACCAATTCTTGAACAATTGTGGGAACATATTTCAATGGATTGTATAACTGGTTTGCCTAACACACAAGCTAATCATGATATGATTTGGACTATTGTAGATCGATTGAGCAAACATGCATATTACCTACCATGCAAGAAAATATTAATTGCATCTTAAGCTGCATAATTCTTTTTGAAGACTATTTTCACTAATCATGGTTTGCCAAAAGTTATTATTTTAGATCGTGATTCTAGATTCTATAATAATTTTTGGACTACCTTGTTTGCTAATTTAGATACTAAGAATGATTTCTCATCTACATTTCATCCTAAAACCAATGGGCAAACAAAAGCTACTAACAGTACAATATTAGATCTTTTGTATGCATATACAATTTCAAAACCACAAACATGGGATACACACCTGCATTTACTTTAATTTGCATACAATAATACACCATATATAGCTACACATAAAGCACCTTTTGAAATCATTTATGGATATCGATTGCCTACACCTGTTACATTGTTGTTAAACAAAGTTAAAGCTACTGACGATATTGCCAATACACATGCTACTATTTTTTCCGAAGTTAAAGATATGCTTGCGAAAGCCCAGCAATCATACACTAAACAAGCAAAGAAGAGAAGAAAAGCCATGAGTTTCAATATTGATGATTATGTTTGGTTATGCATTGAAAAGAGAAGATTACAAAGTGTTGAGAAACACTTTGTTGTTAAGTTAGCCCCTAGATTTTATGGACCTTTCAAAATCATTCACAAAATCAATGACAATGCATTTAAATTACAACTATCCCAACAGTGGAAAATTCATAATACTTTTCATATTAGTTTACTATGAGCTTTTAGAGGCCAATTACCTGTTCACCCTGTTTATGAAAACCCTCCTTTGTTAGAAGAAGAAGCTGAAATACTTGAACCTGAAACTATTCTAAATACAGACTTTATGACCACTAGAACTGGCCATAGATATTTTAGATATTTGATAAATTTTAAAAATCATACTGTTGAAGAGGCCCAATGGATGCACACCCGCGACCTAAGTGCTTACCCCTCATTACTTGCTCCACATTGATCTAATAGCAATTGAGGACAATTGCTATCCCGCCTCGGGGGTATGATGCCAGGAGGTATATTCCATGGTGGATTCCGTGAGACCACGGGGAGACATATTCCATGGTGGATTCCGTGAGGTTTTTATTCTACGGTGGATTCCATGAGGTTTTGTGGTGGATTTTGTAAAACTATATTTATTTGCCAGGGCTCGTACACAAGGTGGATTCCTTGTGCGAGAAGTTGACATAGGCGCATGTCCTTTTTGGGCATTAAATTAATTTAATGTGCATGTGGGTGATTCCACAAAGGGTGCTTTTGCAAAATACATATTTAAATTAATGGACATTTATGAGTTTATAGTGCACTCGTATTAAATTAATGTTAGGACAAAGTTCCAACCTATTTATTTATTTTGTAGTTGAAGACTGCTAGGTATTCACTTTTATCGGTTTAATTTTATTATTATCTAACAATTGTGAATGCTTCAGTTGATGTGTAGAGTAAGTGGCAGTGGTGTTGGGAAGCATTGGGGGATAGCATGTATTCAAATTACCTAGAAGAAATTATCATTTTTTATGGGCGTGCGCTTTATCATTAAAGACATGGCGCTAATATTTATTTAGATGCGCTTATTTATTAAAGCGATTGATAAATATTTATTATTTTGTATGCGCATAGATGCTCGATTTAAATATTTCATTATTGGACATTGTATTTTGGCACAACCCAACTTTTGGAATGCCCAACCACTTTATTCTTTATTTGGACAAAAGCAAACACAAAAGCCAAAGCATACTAATTATAAAATTGGGCTATTTTTGAGCTTGGAGATTAATAAATTTATAAATACATGCCTTGTGGAGTGCTCACACAAAGCACGGGGGAGATTATATCCAATTTGTCTCTTTTCTTCATGTCATGCAAATCTTTCTTCTTATTTTATGCGCTTTAGTAGAGTTCTTTTGTTCTTGAGGACCTTCGGGTGCTTGCTACGCACGCATCCAACATCCGATTCGCGTACCACTCCTTTGTGCTAGTAAGGCAATTGCAAAATTTTCATAGGCAAAACATGTAGATTCCACTTTGAATGAATTTGCAACTCTCTTTAGAAAAAGTACTATTCGAATAGAAAAGCTTAAGGTTTTACAACAAGAGTTTGACTTGACTTTTTTTATCTTGATATAATACACTCAATTCGTTGGTTAAGTAGACATAAAGTCCTTTGCAAGTTTTGTGACTTGGTTAAACCATTGCTCGAGTATTTGAAGGTAGAAAATAGCTCAATTCTTGCTAAAGTTTCCTCATTTGAATTTATATATGTCGTACATTTCTTAGGAGATCTATTTTCCCATTTTTACAAGCCTGAGTAAACTTTTCCAAAAAACATATGTAGATGTCACTGCAATCCTTGGCATAGTAGATGCAGAAATAGTGGCTATGGAGTTAGAGTTTATCATGAGACCTAGCTTGGATCTTAATGCCCTAGAGTTACATAGTTGTGGATATCCCTTTATTCCTAACTATGGGCCCTCAAAAGGTCTTCTATATGAGTTGAGATTTTCCATAAGAGGTCCTAAGTATAGGAGCATTGAGCTTGTGCATGATCAAAGTGGCTCTGACCTTGAGAAAGCAATAGCTTTTTAGAAGACCTTCACTACTCATGTTATAGGGAACTTGAGAAAAAGATTTGATGATAGCTCAATCCTAGGTCACTTTAAACTGTTGTCTTCAACATGTTATCCTCCTACCAAAGAGTTTAGAAAAGAACTAAAGAATTATGGAGGTGATGAAATAGAAAATATCATAAAATTTTATGGGGTAGATCAAACTTTAAAAGGGGGCATGTTTTTTGAAAGAATTATTGATCCTATTTGTGTGAGAAAACAGTTGAATGGAAAGGATGGAATTTTAAAAGCACATGGTGCTATATTAGTAATAATGAAACTTTGAGAGAGAAATATGGATCATTATTAAAGCTTGCTTAAGTAGCCTTAGTACAATGTTGTAGCACTGCTATTTGTGAGTGTGGCTTTAGCATCCAAAATGTGATTAAGAGAAAATTAAGAAATTCTCTTACTACTAAAAGCACATGTACTTTAATGAGAATTTCTATTGAAGGTCCTCCAATGTCTGAGTTTGACTTTGACAAAGCAATTACATTATGACACAATGATGTGAAGTCTTCAAGGCATGCTCACATCTCTGATGTTGATTAAAATGTAAAATAAGCATTATAATCCATGTATTGATTCACAAATCACAATTTCTATAAGCTACTTTGGTGTTCTTTTGGATTCTCATGTCTAGGTGAAGATATGAAGATGAAAAGAAAGTGTGCCATATTTAGAGAGCCATGGATGTTGTATAAGTTCATGACTTACGAGTCACAAAGGCAAATGAAAGCCCTTTTCTAATATTCTTTTGGTCTCTCCAAAATGATACAATGAAGACTTCCTTTGGAATTTATCTTGTTACTATGTTTCAATATCATTGCAATTTGGACCTTATAAAAATTGTGATTTGTCTTTTACAAAACTTTTGAACATTTAATGAATGAGTTTTCGAAGTGTTAAAATTTGGGTTGGCCCTAATTTTATCAAGGAAAAAATTATTTCACCTAAGTCTTTGCATTTAAATTTGAAACCTATGAGTTTGCTACTTCGAAGGTTTCACAAGCCTTGGGAAAATAGTTTTTTTCGAGCACTGCGCACCGCCGAAATATTGCAAGCCACGTCGTCCCGCTGCCCACGTGACTATTTTATTTTCACGAAAAAAATTAGTATCACAATCCACGTCATGATATTAGCCATCCACGTAGATATCGGCTACCGACAATACTGTCAGCCTGTCAGGGGGTCCTGTTTTATCCAATCAGATCTTAAAATTTTAAGGCTTTTCTTGAAAATTTTAAAAGTATTTTTATCCTATAAGATTCTTAGGCTTTTCTTAAAGCCTTTTGACATTTTCAAAGAAATAAAATAAAAGAGATACTCGGGCTTACGTCAGAGACTGTTAAAAAGCTGGGGTGAAACTTGAAAGAGAACCGGTGAGTGTGACGCGGAATATGACCCAAGCAGAACCTCTCGTGGGGGATACCTGATTCCCGATTCTTCTTCCGGCGTACAATAAGATATTCGGTGTCGTTCTTATCACAGCAGCCCAGTCCAATGTGTGAGTGGTGACTATCAGAGACACGTGAATCTCCAAAATATCGTTACTTTACGGCGTATAATTGATGTAAAGAGGACCTTTGTTTTTCTTTGACGCTTTCAAGCGGCTGTTCTCTTTTTTTTTTTCCAAAAAAACAATTAATACCCCCGTCACTGCTAACAAACCGTCTTTTTAGTGTATTTTTTTCAGGCAAGATTCTAAAAAACTGGTTGAAATTGAATCTAGTCTTGATGAAAATTGGCTATTTTTTTAGCATTTTAGTGATAAAATCGGCTATTTATCTCCTTAAATCGGATGGGGTTAAGCTTGCTCCTTTTTTCTATTGGATGGGAAAAAAGTTTTTTGTGAGCACTAACCCCCATGCGGCCATGTAGCCTAGTGCGTCTCAAGGCCCTCAAGGATACTGGATGGTCAACTTCCAAGCCTTATATTAATCGATTAGGGAGAACAAGAATCTAATCTACCATGTCACAGAAGCTCATGGAAATGACCCCTTGCCAACCAATCGAAGATTCAAAGTTCTCAATGCTAGGGAAGCAAAAGAGTGCCCTTTGCATTCAATGCAGCAAAAAATGTCACATTCGCCAAACGAACAAAGGTGACATTTGTAAACTTAATCTATATTGTGTGCCATTTGTGAATATTTTGCAAACTACAAACTTGGGCACGTGTGAAGCCTCTCTTATATAATCTCTTAAGAAATATGTGGCATGGTTAGATCCACCATCAACCTTGTAGGTCATTTTGTGTGTGTGTGTGTGTGTGTGTGTGTGTGTGTGTGTGTGTGTGTGTGTTAATGACCTTTATGGTGCTGAATAGTTGAATATCTTCTTGCCCCATCACTAGGATTTTAGGTTCACATTCAATATCTTGTGCAAATGAAGATAGACTAATCATTACACTTTTAAGTAGTCAATTGTCCTATTTTTTTCCCAAAGAATGAACACCCCCATGTGACCATGTACCCTAGTGTGCCTCGAGGCTCAAGAGAAAGCTAGCTTCCAAGCCTTAAACTAATCTACTAGGGAGAAAAAGGGTCTAATCTACCATGTGACAAAATGACTCCTTGCACCAACCAATCAAAGCCACAGAGCTCGCAATGCTAGGGGAGCAAAATATTTCCCTTTGCACTCAATGCAACAAAAAATGTTGCATTTGCTCAACAAATGAAGGCAATGTTTGCAAACTTCACCTCTATTGGGTATCATGTGTGAAGGAAGGATTACATTTATAAAGCTATGGCAAACTGCAAAATGCCTCTTATATCATGTATTGAGACATATGTGGCATGATTAGAACCACCATTAGCCTTATAGGCCATTATTATCCTAAATAAAAGAAAGATAGTAAGGCCTATGGACAAAGGTAAGCTAGAAGTAACTTGTACTTCATAACTTGTAGAATCTCTAACTTGAATTATAAAATAATGTTTATATATCTTGAAAATTTTGACCTATATAAGTATCCATCATTACCTTGCCAATGCCTACAAAGCAACCTCAGATCTTAGTCTGACATCCTCAAAAGAATACATGATTCCAATGATTGAAGTTATGTTTACATCAACTTATGAACTACAATTGTATTAAACATTCTTAATAATAGAATCTTTCATCAAGTACCTTATACCACATAAGTGAGTGAGTGAGTGAGCGAGCGTGTGCGTGCGTGTGTGCATGCGTGTGTGTGTGTGTGTTGATTGCCTTTATGGTGATAAATTGTCAAAGACCTTCTTGCCCTATGATTGGAATTTTAGGTTTACATTCAATATCTATTATAAATGAAGATAAACTAGTCACTACACATGTCATCGCATTTCAATCACAAAGTAGACTATTTGTTTTCTTCCCAATCAAGCTACTTTATGCGCAAAACAATCCTCTACATTGCTTATGCCACAAGGTGAAAAGTATGAAATCATTCAAGAAAAGTTCTTGTGGAGTTGGAGAAATGAAACAAGAAAAATGAAATTATGCTAGGAGTTTAATGTATTAGGAGGAGCTCCTTATATTGTTTGACATGGAATATTTTGGGCTCATCAATCAACTTAAAAGGACGTTGAACTATGCTTAGTCATATCAAGTCTACCATTTTGCTATGTTTATATTACAATATCTGAGATATTAGTTTTCAACTAAATCACTATCCAATGTTCATGGTGTCTTTAGTTGGTTGGACCTTATAATAGCAAATTGAATAGATAACTTGAACATCAAACTTAAACATAGTATTGAGCATCATCAATCAAGGATGATTAAAGTCATTTTAGCCAATATCTCAATCAATCCTACCTTATCAACATTTAAAGTTCATAGTGTCTCTCCTTGTTTAGAATCTCAAAATAGTGAACTATCTTGACATTTTGAATATCTAATTCAAACTAAGGTTTGAGGATCATTAATCAAGGATGACATGTCTCTTCAACCAATATATTAATCAACAAAGTGAAGCTTAAATTTAACTTTGAGATTTTTTAAAATTTATTTATTAGAAGAAAAATACAAAGCTCTTTTTCTACTAAGTTTCATAGTAGCCTTCAATGTCTCATGCCAATTACATAATCATTTTGCATGTCTTAAAGGCTTGCAATTTGCACCACATGTTACAATGCATAGCATTATTTTTTGACAAATTTAGCACTAAAATAAGGGTTCATCAAGTGGTGCTAGAGGCTTATGTACAAGCAAAGAGTGGTACTAAAGGCACATGCTAGAAGCCTAGAAGCACGAGCTAAAGGGAAATGTTGTTTATCCCATAAGCAAAGTGAGGATTGAGGGAACTACTAAAAAGCTATATAATGATGTACTTGGCTCATGTATCAAACGAGCAATGAAAGAATCATTTGAGCATTGTCTTGTAAGTATTTGTCTCATTAGTTTCTTTTATCCATTTTTATTGTTGAAATATCTCTATTTGATGTCTTTCCACCTTAGCTAGCAATCTAGCTCTAGATCCACCATGAGTTTTATCATGGTGTTAGAGCTAGTTAGCTAGTTAAGGCTAGGATATATTAGATGCTTGTCCTCTCCATTGTTCCATTATATTCTAATATGCTTATCTTCTATCCACTCTTAATTATCTATTAGTAAGTGGGTGAGGGGATTGAGTGCTTCTTGAGACTCCTTTAGTATCCACTTTGTTGGAAAGAGCTTCTGAACTAAGGTTTAAGAAGGCTCTTCTCTAAACTCTCATTTCACACTTGACTTCAAACTAATTAGTTTGCTTTGAGGTGTGTTCGCACCTTCTTGCTTCCCAACTAGTTCAACATAGTTCCTATTCACATTACCCCTCTCAAATTGGTTAATTTTCACAGAGCAACAAAGGTGAACTAGTTCAGGGAAGTCCTTGTTCACATTGCAAGTTCTTAGCTAATCCAAAATGAGGCTTTGAGGATCCAATCAACTCCATGATATATCCTCATAATAATTTTGGATGTTGTGAGTGAATCTATGTGTTGAATCATGTAAAGCCATTAAGAAATATTAAAAGCAATGTAATGCCCACATAGACCTACATTTTTATTAAGAAACCATGGCATTTTATCTTGAAAAATGTACCCCAAGTTATGAAGTCCAAGAAAGCATTAAGACAAATTCAAAACGAAATAGAAGAGCCAACAAATCCTAAGAAGCTACTAAACCCATAATTGTAATGTCCACCATTGGCACCAATGATGTAGCCAAGGGGACTCATTCCCAAATCAATCTATATTGTCTACACTCTTTTTGACATTGCATGAGCAAAAGGGCCTTGTAGGATTAGGGGGGGAACCTACACTCTTAGATACACTTGTCTATAGGATGAGCTAGCGCCAGAGGCACAAGCAAAGAGTGGTGCTAAAGACACATGCTAGAAGCACAAGCTAAAAGGAAATGTTATCTATCCCATAAGTAAAGTGAGGATTGAGGGAACTACTAAAAAGCTAAAAAATGATGTACTTGGCTCATGTATCAAACAAGAAATAGAAGAATCATTGGAGCATTGTCTTGTAAGTATTTGTCTCATTAATTTCTTCTATCCATTTTTCTTGTTGAAATGTCTTTGTTTGATTTATTTCCACCTTAGCTAGCAATCTAGCTCTAGATCCACCATGAGTTTTATTAGTTCTTCCATTAGCAAGAAGAAAAAAAAGAAGAAAAATAAAAGAGTAGCAAGGAAGATTAATTTGAAGAGTGATAGCACTACAAGACTAACATCATGGAGGAAAGTACCTAATGCAGAACTAGAAACCTCTACTCCAAAAACTAAGAAGAAGAGAAGTGCTAAGATAGGAGAACACCTTGACCTGAGATACTAAATGGAGATCATAGAGAAGGTGAGAGGATGGTCAAAAAAGCCCAAGCACACATTGGAAAATCCATACTAGATCATGAGGATTAAGAGATGTCTAGTGTAGAGCCACCATCCTCATCTACTTACATACAATTTGTGACTAGCCAAGGATAGAAACCTCACATCCATCCAAAGGAACCTACCTTACTGCAACCAAACCTAGAGATAGACACTCAATTACCTAGGAGGAATACAACCAACAAGCAGGATTGCTGGAAAATCTTGTATCAACACAAGTATTGTTGCCCTTGGGGCAACTAATGAGACAAAATGGAAGGTTCTGGAGGCATGGTTTCAGAGGCAAGAGAGAATGACAACACCAAGGGAGGTAGATAATGACACCCACATTCCAAGTGGGACACCTTCTCTAGGGCCTAGTTCCTTGCAAATTAATGCATTCTAGGAGGGAACTGAAATGCATGAAATTATTCTAGTAGTAGCATTGGGAGATACGCCTTACAAAGGAATAGTAAATATAGGTGTTGAAGTAAGTGTTCTAAGCTATGTAGTGTTGCAAGCTTGGGGGAGTCCCCTAGTGGAAACTACTAGATTCAATGTAACACTTGCTAATGGCACAAAGGTTTGTCCAGTATCCAAAAGTGATAGCCTACCTACAGTACCTTTGTGCATGATGGCATGAATCTCAAGTAAAAAGCCAATGTCCATGGCATACCATGTTCCAACAAACAAAGTGAAGTTGTACAAAATCCTTGAGTATCTTACAAGGGAGCTAGCATGCGACCCTATAGGCAACTTAAAACCTCTTAGAGATATCATGGAAGAGTCTAAGTGGAAATGGACTAGAGTGCATGACCTAAACCTCTTGTACAATTGGGCTTTAATCAATGATGACGAAAACTTGTAGGACAATAAACTAGTGGAGGATGAGCTTTCTGAATGATAGGGTTTTGATGTTGAATAGGTAGATTGTGACTTAGGAAGTGAGGAGAGTGATAAAGAAGTGGAAACCATTGGCTATGACACTAATGTGGGTGGACAATCGAGTAGATAGTTATACTCTAAGCCCAAAGACACTAATTATTTTAGGATAAATAATATTTTCTTGACTTGCTTCCTTCTGATAGATTCCAAGTAACCATTGAGACTACACATGGGGAACTTGAAAAGCTGTTGATCTCTTCAGTTATGACTGGGTATACATTGCAAAATGCTGAGTATCGAGTCTGCCTGCAAAGAAGTTTGGGGCTTCCAGATGCGGGATATGAGGCAAGCATGGTGCAAGACTACAAGACAGAGATGTTTGACTCTGTTGAGGAACTGCAGGATGTGAAATTAGCTGATGAGGACCTTATCCAAGAGCTTTTTGATGAAAATGGAAATCTGTCCTCTGAACAGGATAGTGTTCTCTTATCACCTGCACTTGAGCAGTATATTGGTCAACTGAAGTCAACTTTTAGCCACAGCGGAAGCGTGATCCTCCTGTGAATGGCAGTACTAATGATCTGAATGTAGACACAGGTGTAAGATCAGTATAGGAACTGATCACAAACAAGTGCATTCTTGCAGGAGACAGTTCAGGGGGGAACATAGCGCGGGATGTTGGAGTTAGGGCTTCAGAAGAGGGCATACATCTTACAGGAACAATTCTCTTAATGCCTATGTTTGGAGGACAACAGAGGACTAGGTACTTCGTTACAATAAGGGATAGATATTGGTATTGGCTGAACTAAATCTTCCTCCTTGCTTGGTGGTCGTTGGGGGCCTAGACATTTTTCAAGATTGGCAACTCCATTATGTAACAACCTTCGGTTCCCTCGCCCTTTGCGAATATCCATCCTCCAGGACTTTGTCCTGTTGGAATGTTCTTGCTTCTGGAGGTCATTAGAATAAGCATAACAAAGGACAACAATGCGCAGGACTCACATGCAGAAGCACTCAAAGTATTGGGAAAACTGGTCACCAAAGTAGCCTGTGAGGTTCTTCCATTTTATTTCAGCTCTGAGGAAAGCTTCCACGTTGTCGTCAACAACATACACAGTCGGAAGCACTTGCAAAATTGCCTGTATGGCATTGCCACTCAAGGCTTATATTCTTTCCAGCTGATGAGGGTCTATATTCCAGCTGATGACACATTATTTCGTTTATATTCTTTCCAGCTGATGAGCGTCTATATTCCAGCTGATGACACATTAGTTTATATTCTTTCCAGATGATGAGCGTCTATATTCCAGCTGATGACAAATTGTTTTATTTATATTTTGTTCATGGGGCCCCACATGTGTTATGTTGTCTATAGAGCGGCGTCGCGAACCGTCTCTATAGACCTTGTGTTATTCTAATGTCACTGTAACGTTTTTCTTTAAGTTTTGATGTGACAGATATACTGCTTACATCTGAAGTTCAGTTGCAGGAATTTCATATATTAAGGAGTGATAAAGCTCTTTTGATGCCTTTGAATAGGCTGTTGTAATTCAGGCGTGATGTAGCTCCTGAGTGATGTAGCTCCTTCTCCGTTGATGTAGCTCCTTTGATGCCTATGAATAGGCTCTTGTAAGTTCAAATCTCCATTGATGTTGTAATTCACGAGTGATGTAGCTCCTTTGATGCCTATGAATAGGCTTTTGTAAGTTCAACTTTGTAATTTTATATTTTGAATATTAGTATAACGGTAGGCCTATATAGAGCTGTGGGTTTTTCCCTTGAGCCCCCAAGGGTTTTTTCATCCATAGTAAGGGACCTTTATTTGAGCGGGGGTGTTAGCTATATATAGTTTGTCTATATATAGCGCCCCTGTTAGCTATATATAGTCTGTCTATATATAGCACCCCAGGTTCCCTCTATATATTCCTATCATGTGTGCTCAGTTGACACACTTCTGGGGTTCCACTTCCGATGTCTCGTCTCTCTCTTCTCCTCTCTCTTCCTCCGTTCCTTGTCTCCCTCGCGCAATGTTCAACAAGAAGGTCACATAAGGTTGTAGTGCCATATGATATATAAAGATCAACATGTAAAGGTAAAGGAAAAGTATTGGATAATACAAAATCTTTTGGTGATCATAGTATTGTTCTTAACTCTAATTTAAGATAGAAGGGTTAAATTTGTTGGAGTATAACTTAGATGATTATATACTTTTTGCTTCATCACTGCTACTTGTTAGGGGTAAAGGCACCTAGGCCTAGCCATATACATTTACTCACCATACATTGTAGCCACACACCTGTACACTACATATGTTGGGTGGCCATCACTTTCACTTTATTATTTTTTCTTTTAGTGACTATTGAATAAGAGAAGGTCAGTCACACATTGTGACTATTGGAGTTCCCGCATATGGTGTCTTTCTCTTTTTCTCTATTTCTCTCTTGCTCCATCTACCATAGCTCTTGCTTTACTATTTCTTCCACTTCTCGAGCTCTAGCTTTTAACTAGTATCAAAACTTAAACTTGAGGAGCTTCATTAATTATTTGCTTTAGCTTGTGAAGAAGCTTCAGCTCAAGGTTTCATGGTAGCCATTGTTTCTTCCTCTCGAGGTATGCATTGAGTCTTTCCTTCTCCTAGCTTATTCCAACTTGTTGAGAAACTTTACAAGTCTTAGCTTTGCCTTGTTGAGTGCTTATTCAGTTGAGAAGTAGGCATTCTATCCATTTTTTGAGGATACAGAGCATGCTATACAAGTTGTAGATACTTATAACTACTTAATAGCACTTTTGTATTTTGGCCATAACGTTTGCATATGATATTGGATTTAGGTATTCTATAACTAGAAATGAAGAGTGCAACAAGAGGTATAGATTTGAGCAATCACAAAGTTGATTCTATGCATTTTTTTGTTCTCTATTTTACAAAATAGAATAGTTTTAGTTTGGATTTTGATTGGTTTATACTCTACTGATGCTTATGCAGAATGTTTACAATGTCCGAATGATGTATTGATGCTTCAAAAAGGATTTTGTGCTAATTAGAGCTTGATTAGCTTAGTCATTGAAGTATTTATTGTTGTAATAATAGTTTGGGCAATAAGCATACAATAATGAGCTTTATGCTTTGAATGCATATTTTGTCTACATGGTATTTTGGGTATGCTACATATCTATAGTGATGGCTAACATCAATGTATGAGCCCGGATATAGTAATGGTAATATTTGTACTTGGATTTGAGCTACATTTGATATACTTGGGATTTGGTTAACTACATTGAGCTTTTATGCTTACTAACTTACTCGAGTAAGTTACTCATGAATACATGTGTGCATCACATGGGTTCAAAATAAGGTATTTTTAAAATACCATTTTTATACATTTTTTAACATACAAAAGGGTGTAATATAAAGGGGTTATTTACATATTGAATAGAGGGTTATGTTTTATTCATAAAAAATTTATAGATAAGGATATGTATAAATAGAACTTGAACACATTGCACTTGGGCTTTCTAGATGCTTTGATGTGTATGTCTTGAGCATCGCTCGCTCACTTTGCATTTTAGATTCGCTTCTAGTGCAAGATGCTTGTACTTGTTGGCAAAGCTTGGTTCTTTGAGTTATTGGAACTCTTGGTTTATGTATATGCTCTCTTGTATGCTATTGGATGCAGCTATCTCTCTTTGCAAGGCTGATTTGATTTCATATTCTTTGGACATTGGCACTTACCTTTGTTAGCAATTTGTTAGTGATGTATGTATGCATATTGGTTATGTATTGAGTGCCATTGCTTTTTGTTCAGTTATTAGTTGTACATTTGAGTGATCTCTAAAATTGCTCTTGAGATCTTCTACATGCATGATGTATATGCTTATGGGATGTATGGTTTATTGACATTTTGAAGCTATGATAGCCTTTGGTACCAACGGTCTATGCTCAATCATCATTGGTAGTTGCATTTTTTGTATCTTGGTTGCTACTCAGATATCCCTAGCAATGGAAGATTGCTTTCTTGGCTATTTTTCCACAATTGGATTAACATAAATTGCTATCTTTATTTTAGCATTGTTGTAATTACAATTTTCAGCATTTTCTTGGAGAGAAGACAACTTGTTTTGGCACACTATTGATTGCAATTTGTGGATAGCTATACCTCATTTGTTCCCACCCTTTTACTTGGACTTTTATATCAATTTTGGGACTGTTTTACTAAATTTACAGTAGTCCATCCTTTTGTCATTTGTAGACATTTGCAATCATTATGGCAAGTTCATAAATAGATAGTGCTATTTGAATATTCAAAAGCTTGATGCCAATAACTTGCAATATTGGAAGACACAGATATGGCAAGCTTGGGTGTAGAAAAGATAGGTTAAATCATTGAATTTAGAGGGTATAAAGCCTAAGCTTTACGATGCACAGGATTGGAAAAACTTGATGAGCTATGTGTTTCCACTATCATTTTGTCATTATCAAAGCAAGTGTATGTTAATATCATTAACACTGAGGGTGGTACTTATGCATTATGGAAAAAGATTTGTGATATTTGTATATGACAAGTGAAGTTTTGCATCTCAATTGTATTGGTGAAGAAGGTTATCAATCTTTGCATAAAGGAGGATACAATTATGTCTACTCATTTGAATGAGTTTTATTTCATTTTCAGCTAAGTTATATTGGAGGGCATTCACTTTGAAGATAATATCAAGACTTTGTTCTTGCTTATTACATACTTGAGTCATGGGGGGATGCCTTTTGTATTGCCTAAGTACTCATCTCCTTGAGGGTGGTTTTAAATGTAATGATATAGAGAATGCTCTACTAGCAAAAGAGATAAATAGGAAGAATATTGATGTAGCCTACACTTCTTATGCATTGAATGTTAGAGACAAAAATGATGGTAATGGCAATAATGATAGTGGTAGAGACTCATACCCCAATAGGGGCAAGTCTTAGTCTCATGGGCAGTCTTGTAGAAAGTCTAACAAACGTAAGTCCTCTTTGACATTTCATTATTGTGAACAACACGATCATATTAGGCCATAGTGCCATAAAATGTGCAGTGACATGTGTAATGAGAAAGGAAAGGGGGAAGAGTAGGATAATGCAAAGTTTGACAATTGTAGCATTGTCCCTACTAAGTCCAACGTGAAGATTGAAGAGATAAATATAGTGTAGTCTTAACCGATGCTTCATCTACTTACTCTTAGTATTGACCACTTGATTTGGAGGATTCTTTCCATGTTACCAACATTGAGATTGGTTTTATACCTATCATAGCGTTACAAGTTTTGTGAGACTAAAAAATGACACCGCATTGAATATCATTGGCATTGGGGATGTTTGCATGTAGTTTGCTTCAGGTAACTCTTTTGTTTTGCATAATATACATCATGTACTGGCTTTGACTAAAAGCCTATTCTCTACTAGATAGTTGGATGATGTAGGATACCATGTCTCTTTTGGTAATTTTTCATGGAAGATTACCTATGGTTGCCTTGTTTTTGATCAATGTGCGAATATTGGTAGGCTCTATTCTTTGTTTATATTTGGTTATGTTAACCACGCATTAGTTGTGACTAATTTACCACATGTATCTTTATGGGATCGTCACCTTGGAAATATGTCTTTGAAAGAAATAAGAGTACTTGTTTGTGGTATCTTTCGCCTCTAGATTACTTGCATTTTGATTCATGTGACCACTGTCTTTATGGTAGGCAAATACATAACACTCATAAAAAGTTTGGCTTTGCACACATGGGTAAGCCTCTAGCTCTTGTGTATTTTGATATATGTGGTCCCATGCCCTATTAATTATTGGGTGGCACAAAGTACTTTGTGACATTTGTTGATGATTATTTGCACAAGGTCTAGGCTTATCCTATTAAGAAAAAATTGGATGTTCTGGCTATATTTTAGTGCTTTGTAGCTCTTATTGAGAACTAACCTAGATATAGGTTGAAATACCTAAGATCTAATGATGGGGGTGAATATGTCTCTAAGTCATTTGAGTAGTTTTTCAATGAACAAGGTATTAAGCATTAGTTGACTGCCCCATATACCCCACCCCAGAATGGTATTCCAGAGTACATAGTCGTGCATCTATTAATAGATCCCCATGCACTGCTCTTGGTTGTCAAGTTATAGAGGAGGTATGGTCTAGAAAGCCTCTATCATATGCTCATTTGAGGGTCTTTGGATATGAGACTTTCAGCCATATTCCCAAGGACAAGTGCAACAAGGTAGATCTAAAGTCTATCAAATGTATCTTTCTTGGATATGGTGATGCACATGAAATGGGATGTTGCATTTGGGATTCACAAGCTCGAAAGATTATTTGCAACCATGATATCGTGTTTCATGAAGAGAGGATGCATAAGTAGCATGAGTAGGTAGCTGAGGTACATAGGGTGGTCTTTCAGAAGGAGCCTCGTATTACTGTGCAACCAACCCTAGTGAGATAGTCTATTATATAATGGCCCACGATCCACTCGTTGTGTAGAATCATGCTATTAGAAAAATAGAATATATTATACAAGTCCCATAGCTAACTTTGAGGTGCTTTACTAGAGCTCTATGTCCTCTTGTTCATTATGGACCCTTTATAGATTATGTTATGGTAATAGACTTTGCTAAGCCACTTACCTATGAGGAGGCTATGCACAAAGATGATTCCCATTCTTGGGAGAAAGCTATGCACTTTCAGTTTGAATCAATGTAGAAAAATCATACATGGGACTTAGTTTCCTTGATTAATGGAAAACATGCATTTCCATACAAGTGGATATATAAGTTGAAGAGTATCCATAGTCACCCAAAGCCAACATTAGAAGGTTATGTTGGTTGCAAAGGGTTTTAAGCAAGATCATGGTGTTGAATTCAATGAAGCCTTTTCTCATGTGGTCATGATGACTAATTTGGATCTTTGTTATATGGATGTAAATATGACTTCCTTATGTGGGGACTTGCATGATGAGATTTACATACAGCAACCAAAGGGCTTTGTGGAGAAAGGCAAGGAACACCTAGTGTGCAAATTGAAGAAGAGTTTTTATGGGCGTTTCCCATAGTGATATGGAACCTTATTTATACATGAAGAAGGCCCATGATTGGTAGACTTATTATTTTATTCCTTTATGATGCTGATATGCTTATAGAGCTGGGAGTGCTTATGCTGAAGTGGATGCTCTAAAAACTTAGCTCAAGAAGTGCTTTGAGATGAGGTACATGGGCTTTGTGGAGAAAGGTAAGGAACACCTAATGTGCAAATTGAAGAAGAGTTTTTATGGGCATTTCCCATAGTGATATGGATCCTTATTTATACATGAAGAAGGCCCATGATTGGTAGACTTATTATTTTAGTCCTTTATGATGCTGATATGCTTATAGAGCTGGGAGTGCTTATGCTGAAGTGGATGCTCTAAAAACTTAGCTCAAGAAGTGCTTTGAGATGAGGTACATGGGCTTTGTGGAGAAAGGTAAGGAACACCTAATGTGCAAATTGAAGAAGAGTTTTTATGGGCGTTTCCCATAGTGATATGGATCCTTATTTATACATGAAGAAGGCCCATGATTGGTAGACTTATTATTTTAGTCCTTCATGTTGATGATATGCTTATAGAGCTGGGAGTGCTTATGCTGAAGTGGATGCTCTAAAAACTTAGCTCAAGAAGTGCTTTGAGATGAGGGACATAGGACACGTCTCACACATACATGGTATGTGCATTACATACAATTTCTGTAAGGGACTTCTCTATTTATCCTAGAAGGATTACATTTAGAGAGTACTTGAGTAATTCCATATGCATGATGATAAGCCTATTGCCTGTCCTTTATCTTCTCATATGAAGGTTAGTCATGTCAATTGTTCACAGTCAAATGATAAGAGGATTGATATGGCCATGATTCCATATACATCCACATTGGGCAATTTGGTATATGCCATGATAGCTACTTGTCCTAATATAGCATTTGCAATGGGAGTTGTGGCACGTTATATGGCTACACTTGGAAAGTGACATTGGGACATTGGGACATCATGAAGGGTATCATGAGATACTTGAAAGGCATAATAGATATGCACATTTGCTATGGTGGCCAAGATACTAAAGTTATGGATTACACTGCCTCTGACTATGCAAGACATGCAAGTAGTAGAAAATCTAGCTTTGGATATGTCTTCACTTTTGCTGGAGGTGTTGTTTCTTGGATATCCATGATGCAAAAATACATGGCCTTATCTACCATTGAGGCAAAGTATATTGCAGCCCCCATTAAGGCTTATAAAAGGAGGCCCTATGGTTAGGCTATCTACTAGCAAACCTTGGTATTACTATAACTTCTACATTGCATTGAAAATCTATGAGTGCCATTTAGTTGGTCTATAATTTGGTCTTTCGTGTGAAGACTAAGCACATTGAGGT
Source organism: Lygodium microphyllum (assembly GCF_053477565.2). Taxonomy (NCBI): domain Eukaryota; kingdom Viridiplantae; phylum Streptophyta; class Polypodiopsida; order Schizaeales; family Lygodiaceae; genus Lygodium; species Lygodium microphyllum. Next base: position 90,333,128 of record NC_141161.1, on the reverse strand, counting down.
GTGCTATCACTTCATCACAGAGGTGGTAGAGGACAAGTCTATTGAACTTATCAAGATCATAACTAATGAGAAGCTTGTAGATCTCCTCACTAAATTTTCTTAGTGAAATTCTTTGTCTTTCTTAGGAGATTAATGAGCATAGGATGAGATGACATATTTTCTCATTCTATTGTACTCTATATACATGTTGTACTTTTCTAATTTTTCTTTTACTTCTCACTACAACATATTTAGCTTTAAGTGGAAGATTGTTGGGGGTAAAGATACATGTGCATAAATACCCACATTTACTCTTTGTATATTGTACCCGCATACTATCACTTTATATTGTGTCTCTTTCTCATGCTGTCTTGCTCCATTCATCAGAGCTTTTGCTTCACTTTTGCTTCAACTTGTGTACTTCCACTTGGACTCTACCTTTCACTACTCAGTTGATCGATGCTTAGTATTTTTACTCTCACTATTAGGTTCTTGATTCAGGGGCTTCATTTCATATTACTACATATTGTCATTGGTTTTATATCTATTGTACTATTACATGTTTGGTTAGATTAGGAGATGATATTGCATTGGATATTATTAGCATAAGTGATATGAGATTGCAATTTGGTATTGGTGGTACATTTATACTTTATGATGTACGTCGTGTCCTGGCTTTGACTAAAATCCTTATCCCGACTAGACAGCTAGATGATGATAGGTATTATGTCTCTTTTGGTGATTGTGCATGGAAGAATAATTGTGGTGGTAGTCTTGTTTTTTCTCAAAGTGCCAAGGTTGATAGCTTCTATCATTTACTTATATTTGCCTCTGTTAATTCTATTTTAGCCATGACTAATCTTCCTCATGTATCTATTTAGCATCACTATCTTGGGTATATGTCCCTTAAAGGAATGAAAGTACTCACTTGTTTGTAATATTTTCCACCTCTTAACTACCTATGTTTTGACTCCTATTATCATTCTTAATATGGTAGGAAAACTCATAACTCTCATAAAAAGTCTAGCTTTATGTGTGTGGATGAGCCACTAACCCTTGTGCATTTAGATGTTTGTGGTCCGATGCATTGTCAGTTATTAGATGGTGCTAAGTATTGTCATGCTTATTGATTATTATTCACATAAAGTTTGGGTCTATCCTATTAAGCAAAAATTAGAGGTAGCTACATTTCAAGGTTTTCTTGCTATGGTTCAAAATGAGATTGTAGGCTAAAATTCCTACTATGATCTAATAATGGGGGTGAGTATGTCTCTAAGGCATTTGAGCAGTTTTGTGATGAGAGAGGTATTAACCATTAGTTGATTGCCTGATACACCCCTCCAAAGAATGATGTTGTAGAGCCCATAAATATGACTATTCAAAAGAGAGTTCATAGCAATATGCATAGTCAAGCTGTCTTATCGCATTACTTTTAGGATATGATAGTTACCATTGCCATTCATTCAATTAATAGATCCCCATGCATTGCTTTTGGTGGTAGATTTATAGAGGAGGCATCGTTTGGTAAACCTCCCTCATATGTACACTTGCATATCTTGGACGTGAGTCTTTCTACCAGATTACCAAAGACAAATGAAATAAGTTGTATTAGAATTCTGTTAAATGCATCTTTCTTGGATATGGTGATGTAGTTGAGATGGGCTATTGCCTTTGGGATTCACATGCTTGGAAGGTTATTTGTAGCCATGATGCCATATTCCATGAGAAAAATATGCATATGAAACTAGAGTAGGTATTTGAGATATTCAAGGTTTTTCAAGAGGATCCTCCTATGATAGTACAACCATTCCCATCTAGATAGCCTACTGCAACTATTGATGATGTAGTGGCTTAAGATCAGCATGTTTTGTAGGAACATGATGTTGGACAAAGAGGACAAGCTGTTGTCATTAGAAATTAAGTCCATGATTTGAAAGAAGAAGGAAAGTTGTATCTTGATAATGAGTTCAATAGAATGCATGTAGAACATGTTAAGATGGGAATTTTAAGTTGGTTTTTTCACTACATTAACTTAATTGTGGGTACAATGACAAAATATTGAACATGACTAGAAGAGGATGAGGTGACAAGTTGATTTGGAACTTAGATAAGTGGAGGTTTGCATGTGGATTGAGTTAGGTATAAAATAGGGAATTTAATGACTATATTTGGGAGTCTTTGGAATGGAAGAAATGAATTATATGTTGGGGGAGACTATTGATGTGGAAAATTTGGTGCAAGAAAATATAAGGGTAGGGAGTGCTTGATCAAGAGAAGAAGCGGAGGCTTATGGCTCTTGAATACTCAAGCTTCTTGATAATATCTCTGGTCTAAATCTCATTCACACCTTATGCATGGTATATGGACTAAAGAGAGGAGTTTTAGGACTATATTGAAGGGTTTCTAAGAAGCCAAGAATATGGCATGAGTGTTGTAGCTATTCTTCTTCAATATTCATAGGAATTTCCTTACTTTATCACTCAAGAATAGGGCTGAATGTTCCGTATCCTTTAGGGATGAGTTTAGGCTATCATAGGAGGGAGTTAAAGCTTCTTTAGGCTATAAAAAATATGATACAATAGTGAAAAGTTGCTATTCATAAAGTTTTTGAACTTTGACAATGATTCAAGGGTAATCTCTTGGATGCATATCACTCCCTATCATTGGGGAACGCTTTGTCCTTGTCTAAGACCAAGTTTTAGGATGATTTGGAGCAACATATGAGTCATTATTTCCTACGATAATAAATAGTAAATTCACAATTGAAGTGGTATTTTGGGGGCCGTATAGGGATTTAACAACTTTTAATGATTCCTACTACTTGGTATGGTACTCGAATGGTAGGAGCTATGTCATGCCACATAGATGCATGAATAAAACACAAATTTCAAAGCTTATGTGAATGCTTAGAGCTTATGCACAATAGGGAATGGATCTATGCCACAATACTTTTTGAGCTATTGATTTAGAGGGTTTGGAAAATTGTCCTATTATAAGGCTTTTTACTATTACTTGCAATGCATGCATTAGTATTGACTTGTTGTATACGATATCAATAAAAAAGGCTCTCATTTGGCTTCAATTGGTATGTTTGGGCTTTGGTAATTCATAAATTGTCTTTATTTTTATTCTTTCTCTTCCTAGTCTTTGTATCCCCTTTGTCCTAAACCTTGTGGTTAGGCCTTCAATTGTACACACTTTGACATTGATAAACTTGACATGAAGGCTATCGGAAGGATTGCCGACACATGGGAGGTTCATTAGGTTCTAATTCTTTTGGAGCAACTAGTGATAATATGAGACAAGTGCGAGGACAAGTGTTATTGCCAATGCAGTAGTAGTGGCAATAATAACAAAGATGAAAAAGCTCTGATAAGCTTCATACTGTGGCCATAAATGATTTGTTGGCACTTGAGCATGAATTGAAGTAGTTTGATGGTCATAGTGTATCGGCTTATTTATATATATATATATCACAAAAATGGATTTTTTTGGGATTCCATAATATGTATGGAGTGAGTAATGTGCTCATCTTGTCATGCAGGCACTGAAAGATCAACTTGCAACTTTGTATATGAAAGATTTAGATTGGACTAAATTTATAAAGCTCTAATATAAGAGTTTTTGCTTGAAGACATTAATTTAGTCACAAGTAGGACATTTTTGGATTGGATTGAAAGACCCAACAAAGTCTTGTAGCTACTAATTTATTGTGAAAATTTGAGAACCGGTATGCATAGTTGGATGCTATTGATGAGAAGTAGGATTTAGGGGGTCAAAAAATTGAATTGCTTGAAAAGTTATAGATCTAGCCTTTAGGAAAAGTTGGGGGATTGTTTGGAAGATAAGACAATTGAAATGCAGCTGAAAACTAAGTGGTTACATGTAACAAAAGTTGTGAGCATGATTGTTAAGAAGGAAAGAACAAAATTGAGATTGGGCATAGGGGCTATGCCTTCCATCTCTAGCAAAGCACCAAAAATGGTAGCTAAGCCATTTGTTTCTATGGTTGTTCCTCTAGTTATGCCTACAAGTCCAACTATAAAAGAGGAGGTTTTGGATGAGATAGTGAGGGAAATCCATGAACTTTGGTTGAAGTTTATGAAATTGGATGAAAAGGTGGAAGAAAGGGGTTAGCTAGCAACCCCAAAACCTACTCGAGAAGAGTTTATATGCAGACATATATGATGTGATATCCCTTAAACAAAATTTTAGTAAATTTGGGAATCTTTATTAGAATATTGGGACTCCAAAAAGACATATTTAAGTTTACCAAAGCTATCATGTTACACATAATTGGAAACCTTATGAAAAATGGAATCTATTGAGCTATTGAACATTAAATTTGGAGCAATAGTGTGAGAGTGATAGCAAAGAAAAAGTTTTGACTATGAGTCTTAAACTGTGGAAAATTCCCAATTTCACTAATAGTGTGCTCTTAGCAGCATGAGAGGTAGGAATCCATGTTTTATCATGATGTGCAAGCTAGAAATTTGATCTTTTGAAAGGATAGTAAGATCCATTCAAGAGAGACAAATTTGCTTCTTGAGCCAAACTTTAGCAAAGGTGACATGTAGAAGCATCTTAAGGAACTGGCAACAAGAATTGCATTTATAGCCATAAATGCTATCACATATGGTTTATAAGTTGAGAAATCTCTTGGTTCTCTTACTACATGCATGGCTAACACAAACTCTGAAGTATGGTCATGTGCTTTGAATTGTGTAGAAAATGAAAAAATTTCTACACCTAAATTATCATGTGCTGATCAGAATATACAGAGTATGATAAGTTAAGATGCTCCAGTTGACTCCTTTATATCCTATTCATACTTGACAAAAGTGCAGAATATTGATGTAGCCATGAAGGAAAAGAGGAGAAGAGATGATACCTTGTTGCAATGCGTAGGGTTGAAGGTCACCACAGGGGTTTGGCAAGAGAAGAATGTATGGGGGTTCAAGAGCTTAGACTTCGGAGATGGTAGAGATAAGAGAAGGGTTGAAGGTTTCAAGCCAAGTTCTTGAAGATAAGAGACAGCAGGGTGTAGGTAGATTCAAGAAGAGGAGTAGACGGAAGAGAAGGGGTTCAAAGAGATTGAAGATGTAGAAGAATACTCCCAAAAAGAATTAGAAAATATAGAAGAATACTAACAGAGATGAAGCCTGTTAGTTTCTTTCAACATTATGAGAAAATATAACTCTAATAGACAAAAACGTGTACAAAATAATACCTTCCTCTATGCTTCTCAGATCGCCAATCTGATACTTCCAATGGCTCCGAAAGGGGGGTTAAATAGCAGGACACCTGCCTAGAATCTTGCCAGATCACTCCCTCTTCATCTCCCACTTTCGGAGTGTTGTTCACTGCCTGAAAACAGCGATCGCACATCGGTGATTTCGCTAATCTCTTTTTTTACATAAAATCCTCTCAAAATGGTTGAAAGCTACATGCTTTCTTTTACATGTCCTCCTAATCTAGAAGTTATCTATAGTTTTATAGATTTTTACAAGAGATAATATCTAGAATATCAAAAATTGACTAAAAACTTGTCCAAAAAAATCTAATATTTTGAATCATGGACACTAATACTAATGCCTAAAGTGGCATTGGCTTTCTAAATCTAAAAGGAAGCCACACTCTAGATTTTTTTTACACGGTGTGCGCATAGCAGCACGACATCCACCCCCTCCTAACCTGCACATCCTTTGACATGTGCCAAAGTCTTATGGATTTGCAGTGTCAAAAGAAGTATCTTCTGCCATGTCAATGTCTTCATCTTCTGCCTCTTCTTCTTCCTCTATGTCTTCATGCTCTTGAATTATATTCAAGTCTTCTAGCTCATATGTTGAACTTTCTCTTTGTTTGAAGAGCTTGATTCTTTTTTTAGCTATGGGTATGTTCATGCTTGTTCCATCCAATTCAATCAATGAATATGTGGCATTGTCATGAATGACCTTTACCACATATGGACCAAATCAACGCTTTACTATCCTCCTAGAAGCACTGTATTGATTGTCTAGGCTACTGTCATAGACAAGCACCCATTCATTTTCTTGAATTGCTCTTGGCCAAAGTCGATGTCGCTTATTAAATCTTCTTTCTAGCTGCCATATGCGCAAAGTCATCAACTCTTTTCTATTGATGCCTTCCTCCCAAGGTAGAAGACTCCATGTGAGAATAGACTCTTCAATTGGCATAATTGGTTGTTGTCCATGCATAAGTTCAGCTGGCATATAGCCAGTCATTGAACTGTGAGTAGTCCGGTCAGCCCATAATGCAAAAGGTAGTATTTTAGGCCATTCTTTGATCTTTCCTCTACAAGACTTTGTTAGAGCTTTGAGAATAGGTTGATGACCTCTCTCACTCTTTCCATTTCCTTTAGGGTTGTAGGATGATGTTAAAGCCAACTTAATACCCAATTGAACAAAGAAGTTGCATGCCTCATCACCATCCAACTCTCCTCTATCTGTAGTTACTTTACCCACACAACCATATCTACAAAATACTTCTTCAAGCAAAAAACGACAAACAGCTTGAGTGGATTTGGTTGTTAAGGCTTTGCCTTCAACTTGATTGGTTAGATCCTCTCTTGCAAAGCACTAAATACCGCATATTCCATATTCCTGTAGGCATGGTTAGAAGATCAATAACCCATCTATAATGTATAGACAAAGAATAAGTTTGTTGTAATCCATCTCGATGCTTGACTATAGAATACATTTGACACACATAACAGGTTTCAAAAAAATGTGCTATGTCCCGATACATGTTTTGCCACCAATATTTTTATTTGACTTTACTAAAGGTTCCCCACATGCCTCTATGGCCAACCCACAGGCTTTAATGAAATTCCTTCATTACCTGTTGTTGCAATATTTTATTACCTAAAACTGGGACATGCGCTCCTTTCTTCTTCTTTGCGCGCTTCCATAGATGTCCTTCTTTAAGAAAAAATCCATAAGCTTTCCTCTTGATATGCTTGAACTCCTCATCAGTCCACGTCTCCTTCTTCTTCATTGTGCTTAAATATTGGCCGATCTTTAGCCAATCTTCTTCATAATATTCTTCAAGGAAATGAATTAGAACTTGAGCAATGCAATGAGCATGCTGGCTTCTAGTTGATCATCTTGTTGCTTTCAGCTTTGGACCAGTATATGTAGTAAAACTGAAAAGGTATTTTCAACAGCCATGGAATGAAATTCAGCAAGTATAGATTCTTCAGCTTCATCTTCTTGCATTAGATCTTCTTCATTGTCATATCTTGCACGTGATAGCATGTCAGCAACTGGATTCGCCTTTCTTGCAATATGCTTTCATTCGGGGTTGAGAGACTTAATATATGCAATCTATCTTAGCATAGCAATGTCGGGTGTAGAGCAGTTGGCAATCATGCCCAAGAGTGGAAGACAATCAATTTCTACCACTATGGAAGCACCTATAAAGTATTCACGATTACACTTTAATGCTTTTACAACTCCCCACAATTCCCTTTTTACTTGTGCATACCTTCTTTGACATTCATTGAGAACTTTTGCTCCAAAAAGAATTGCATACCTATTACCTTCAAGATCCTCTTGGCCAACAGCCCATCCTATCCCAATGGGACTTGTATCCATAGTAAGGATGATAGGTTGACCATTTGAATAGTCAGCCCTTTTGAGAGTGGGGGCTAAAATTAATAGCTTCTTTAATTTACACATAGTGAGAGTATGCTCTTTATTCGAAGAGAATCTTTGGCCTTTTCTTAATAATTGATAAATATTTTCGACTACATGAGCAAAATGTGGTATCCACATGAGATAGAATACACATGCACCAAGAAATCTTCTCACCTCTGAAACATTTGTACATTTTTCTTGCATTCTACTGATGGCATTTATCTTGATTGGAGAAGGTTTGCATCCATAAGGGCCACATAGATGACCGACCACTAGGACTTCTTCTACTCCAAAAATCGACTTAGCTCCAGAAAGGGTAAGATGTACCTCTTCTAGCCTTGTCAAAATCTTGTCACAATCAAGAATATGGTTAACTACAAATGTCCTGCAACCATCTTCGTCAAGCTCCTCATTCTTTTCATTGACTTCACATCCCTTGATAGGTACATCATCAAGAAATGGAAGAGTAAGTTGTGGAATAAAGTTCCTTAAGACTTTGTGCATGTCATTCATCATATGGGCTACGGAGTTTGTTGCACCTTGTGGTAGAGTGCACATGTGGACCAATCCAAGAGGTGTCTTCATTGTGGTAATGTCTCGCTTTCTAATGAAAGCTGAAATTGGTCATATCCTGAATATAGGTTTCCCATAGAATAAATTGCTCTACCTGCAAAAGCTTCAGCAAACTCAACAATAATTGGACCCGAACCAACATTTCAGATTGTGACACGATTGACAGGCTGTAGATCTTGAATGAATCGTAAAGATCCATTTTTCTTAGGCACAGTAAACCATCGATTTGAGTAAGGCATTGAAGAAGGTTCTAAAATCTTCATTCTGATCTTCTCATTTAGAAGTTCCAATAATGTGGGCAGATGTGCCCTTGGAACGGGAATGGGCTTGAGGTTCCAAGGCACATGTGGAACTGTAAAAATGACCATAGGAGCCACAATATTTGGATCCACACAGCCTATTTCACTTGGTTGAAATGCAAAAGCTTTTCCATGTTTCATTAGCATTTGCATAAAATAGTGTTTTCCAACCAGCGAAAGGAAAGAATTTTCACCTATTTTGAGCTCTTTTATACTTTCAGATGTGAACTTGTGACCAATGTTGGAAGGATCACGAAGACTTGGTTGATTTTCTGCCCTATCATCGAGCCCTTCACTTTCAGGAGGTAGTGGGACTGCCACAGGTTTGACTTTCTTATCCATTGTCTTGTATTTTGTCTCCACTTGTGCTTCAGCCTTGTTGAGTAAACCATTGTCTTCTTGTTCAACAAATTCTTGAATTGTTTGATAAAAATCCAATGTACATACTTCTATGGACTGATTTTTAGCTTGATTTTCAACATGAGCAGTTGCATATATTTCAGGCAATGTGTTAGTAGTAATCAGTAAAAAAGAATGCCCAAAATATCTTTATTTTCAGCCATCATGTCATAAGTTTTCAGCTCCCTTTTTACATGACATAAATATTTTCTTTCAGCCTTAGTCATGGCCGGAAGAGACTTATAATAGCCCATACTATTGGTTGTACATATGTACAAATTTGCTAGAGACACAGTTTTTGTAGCATAAGGAGGTTCAATATTTTTACATGACGTATTACCATAGCCTTCCTTTATAGTAGTGCAGCCCGAAAACCCTTGAACTCTTGAGCATTAGGAGACACAGGATAATCACGCAGTCTATCTCTGTTTTGATGATGGTTAACACACACAGTAAGAAATTGGACAGCTCGTTCATTATCCTTGCTTTGGATTTGAGCATAGGAAGAACCATCATCAAGAGCTTTTGTTTCCAAGCGGGCTTCAGAAATGTAAGGTTGCCTAAGAATGATAGGGTAACTACAAGAGTCTTGAACAAAAAAGTGAAAATTTTCTTTTATGTCTCCAATAGTTACTTGCACATTAGGACATGCAACATATAACTCTCCAGAAGAGTTGTTTGCAGCTCTCATTCGCCAACCTGGATCAACATCAAGGGGCCATCTGCCACTTTCATAGAGACTCCTTGCCATGACATTTATCTCTGAGCCATGGTCTAAGAGTACAATACATGGTGTTTCTTTTTCTCCAATTTTGACGACTGTCTCCGTTGTTGTTCTTGCCCAATGCGTACAGGAGTAATGACTGCTTGGAATGAACTGAGCCTCTTCTTCCTCATGCGTGTGCTGTAGACAACCTTCTTTTTGAGAGGTGGACTGCCCAATTGGTTTGGACCAGTCGACCATTACATTTTTAGCTTTCACTTCTTTAATTTTTGCATTCATGTTTTCTTTATCTTCAGCTTCAATTGCTACAATTAAATATTTAATTGCTTCAAGTTGAAATCTTTGTGAAGTCAGCTTATCTTCATCCTGCATAAAAACTCGAAGAGCTTGCAAAAAAGCATGCACTGTTTTTTCAGCTTCATCACCAACATATTGTCTTTTCCTTTTGATTACATTAATAATTACATCATGGAATTCATGTTTGGCAATTCCAAGAATTTCGCTTAAGGTGAATTCAATTTTACTTCCTAGAATTCATTCCTCTAGGACTCGTTTGAGATCGGTTGTAGATTCTATGTCAGACTGCAATTTGTAGCCTGGCTGCTTGCCTTTCTTCTTTCCTTCGGTCTTCTTTGTTTGTGGCACATCTTCCATCTCTTGATCTGGGGTTATATTTTCAGCAAGCTTTGGTTGTTCAGGCGTTCTTCTAGTTACTCGTTTCGGAGGGCCAGAAGAGGAAGGCCCTGGTTGATCTTCTCTTCTTGTCTTTTCTTCAATCAAGACTTCTTTATGATTGACATAAGCCAAATGTGCAAAGGCAGAAAAATAATCTACCGGTTCTTTCCAACCAGTTATTCCTCGAATATATTGATTGGTGTTAGCCAAATCTTTTGTGGCAGCTTTACCACGTTCCATTTGATCTAGTGCCTGTATCCATACTTTAGATTGCACATTAGCTTTACATGCTTTCAAAATTGGTTTAATTGGCTCAATTTGCACCCAATAGGTAGCTGTGTCAATTGCTGCATAGGCATTCTTTACAGCTAAATCTTCTAATCTTTTCTTCATTCCACCATTGCTAAAATTTAGCTCTAGTGGAAGACCAGTTTCAGCCGCATGATTTTTTCCATCTTTCCAAAAGATGAGTTTCTGTGCTTCAGCCTCACGGAAGGTAGAACACTCCCTCTTGTCATGTTGTTGGCTATCACACCAAATACAATGCCTCTTAAAGCCTTCTCTCATGGGTCTTTGAGTTGATGCTCATCCTTGCTCTTCGACTTTGACATCCAACTTCTCTACTTTGGAACTAATTTTTGTAAGATTCAGATGAAGGTCACACATGCTTTTAATGAGTTCATCCATTACATCATTTTTAGAAGGAACAAAAAAAGAAAGAGTTGGGTGATTACTCAAAGGAATAGGGGATTTTGAAGGTGGAACAAGCTCCATCAATGGAGTTGTTGAAGTTGAAGTAGATCAATCTTAGTTGCATCTGCTCTCTTCGAGTAATCATGTTAACTGCATCAGTAACATTTGTCCATGCAGTTTTGACTCCTGATTCGGAGGTAGCATCTTCTAGGCGATCAGCAAGCTTCTCTTGCAGAATGGGATCTATAGCCTTAAGGAATAATTCACTCTTCTAACCTTCCATACTTTGTTGGTCTTCAGCATCAAGTTGTCCAAATTTACTTTCAAACTCATGGTATAGAGCTGTTGCAGCTAAACCTTTGTTGGGTTTTTCAACCCATTCAGTGAAACTTTTCTTCATCATTAGGCCAGAGTCTTCTAAGAAGAATTCTTCATGTAGGGCTTTTTGGAATGCACCCCAATCCGCATCTTGTTGAAAAAGACCATGGATTCTTTCTTGAAGACCATGCTTGGCTAGTCTGGCAAAATAATGGCTCCATGCATGTTGTGGTACACCAAAGAAGAGATAATTTTCAACATATAAGCGAATAAAAACAGAGACATTTTGACCATTAAATTGTTTTAGTTCACGCCCAACTTCCTCTAGGGCCTTGATAGTTGTGGAATCAATCTTCTCTTCGTCTTGCCTTTGTTGTTGTTGTTGTAACATTTGGATTTGTTGTTGTTGAGTTTGCTGCAGTATGCGCACCAATTGTTGTAGAGTATCTCCTGAAGAATCCCCCATCTTGGAGTTCTCTTACACCAACCTTCACGTTGGGTTCACCAATGTCGCAGTGCGTAGGGTTGAAGGTCACCATAGGGGTTTGGCAAGAGAAGAATGTATGGGGGTTCAAGAGCTTAGACTTTGGAGATGGTAGAGATAAGAGAAGGGTTGAAGGTTTCAAGCCAAGTTCTTGAAGATAAGAGACAACAGGGTGCAGGTAGATTCAAGGAGAGGAGTAGATGGAAGAGAAGGGGTTCGAAAAGATTGAAGATGTAGAAGAATACTCCAAAAAAGAATTAGAAAATATAGAAGAATACTAACAGAGATGAAGCCTGTCAGTTTTTTTCAGCATTATGAGAAAATATAACTCTAATAGACAAAAACGTGTACAAAATAATACATTCCTCTATGCTACTTAGATCGCCAATCTGATGCTTCCAATGGCTCCGAAAGGGAGGTTAAATACCAGGACACCTGGCCAAAATCCTACCAGATCACTCCTTCATCTCCCACTTTTTCGAAGTGCTATTCATTGCCTGAAAACAGCGATTGCGCGTCGCGCGATTTCGCTAATCTCTTTTTTTACATAAAATCCTCTCAAATTGGCTGAAAGCTACATGCTTTCTTTTACATGTCCTCCTAATTTAGAAGTTATCTATAGTTTTATGGATTTTTACAAGAGATAATATCTAAAATATCAAAAATTGACTAAAGACTTGTCCAAAAAAATCTAATATTTTGAATCATGGACACTAATACTAATGCCTAAAGTGGCATTGGCTCTCTAAATCTAAAAGGAAGCCACACTCTAGATTTTTTACACGGTGTGTGCATAGCGGCACGACAACGTTGTAGGCGTCTCAAAGAGGATGGCATAGAGTAAAGCAGAGTAGCGAAAGTTGCTAAAAAAGCCACTCCCAAACACATAATGAAAGATGTAGTGAAGGAAATGAAGCAAGAAGAAAAGAAGAAAGGCAAGAAGCTTGGGTATAAATTGCACTCTAACATAGAGACTGCCATTGACATTAAAAATGTGCTTGAGGAGGGGATCCTTAATAGCAGGGCTAAGTTTACACTTGGTGAGGTACTAGGATTTTTCAAGCACAAATTTCATGATAAAATTATAGATATTATTAAGAGAAAAATGAAATTTTGAGAGAGACCACTCAAACACCAATGTAGGTTGATGAGAATTCTCCAACCAAGATCTACTTCAATAAGTACTTTGGGTTTATTCCTAGAAGCCATTATTCATGCACACATTGGGCTAGAGCCACCACAAAAATTATAGTGAAGATCAGAGAATGAGAGACTCCATGTGTTGCATTGCTCAATCATGGTCCTAAAATAAATGTCATGACATGTAGTTTATATGAGAATGGTGGTTGGCCAATTGATGTAGATCTTGGTTGGAGAATATGGGCTGCTAATAACTCATTTGGAAATATTTATATTGCATGCCCAATTGTTTAAGTAGTTGTTCGGATGTAAAGGATGATCAATATTTCTTTATGCAGGATACATGCAGGTATCCGGTTATACTGGGATAGCCATACCTTATTACGATAAGGATGGAGAATAAAGTGCTTGATGATGGATCAACATAAGCTCATATTAGGAGTAGAGATGGCAAAAGAGCATATAGTTTTTGATTGTGTATATCAATCATCCATGAAATAGGGATATTCTCAAGGATTATCCAATGCCTTCAAAAATCAAGGAATTTAAGAGTTTTTAAAAGGCACTACTATAATGGCAGTCAATGGAAGTACTATTTGAAGGATGTTCATGCCTCCTGATGAAGGGAATTTTTTTTAACTACTAGTTTTCATATATGGACAACAAATAGTTTGGGAAGATTCAAGAGGGTTGAGACCATGTGTAGGGTTGAAACATTGTATATACATAAAGTTGAAAAAGACCATAGAAAATATTTGGTTTTGGCTGCAAATGAGTGCATTTCAAGGCTATTTGATGGCTTGATTCTTGTCAATACAATGACTGAAATTACATTAGTCATCATTATTGTAGAAAATATGGCTAAAAACTATTTCTTACAAGTATGCACCTTGGATATACATGAAGCCATAGAAAATTATTACCAAAAGGAATGCAAATATTAGCAAAATTGGGTTGAAGCACTTTTGTGGAAATGAAGTATAAGATAGTTGATAAAAAGGTTAAGCCAGTTGCTATGCCTTTACGCCCTAGCCATGATAAGATATTTGAGACAGTTTTGAACCAGCCAAGTTCAATGAGATCCAAGGGGGAGTATCTAGGTTATATGTATGCTTTACTGGGTGTTTACAATATGGCCACGTGACCTATGTGGAGTTTATGAATGCTCTTATTGTAGTTAGCAGATTAGTCTAGATTAAATGTTTTTAAAGTCTTTTCCAAGTTAGAGAGATTTTATGGTGATTGACACTTCTAGGATGTGCTATAATACCAAGAAAGAGGCCTATGAAGTTTAGTTGTCATTCAAGTCAATATGCAAGAGTTACAAGCTTTAGAAGGTCAATGTTTGACTAGGACTGCATGTAGGAAAATAGAGGTGCAAGCTATTCATTAAAGTTGTAGACTAGAAGTGGGACTATAATTCTCTAGAAGAAGCTTGGTAATACGAGTTACAGATCAAAAGTTATAAGCAGATTTTTGCAAGGTGGTCTTGATTGATAGTTTTCAAAGCAGTGACGAGTGATTAATCTTGATGGATACAAAGTATTATCATTGACATTTGGATGATAATGCCACATGTAAGTGAGTTGATATAGAGTTGATGATCCCTATTTGCATGAAAGTGGATCAAGATCTTCAAAAGATGTGAGGTTGAGAAAAATGAGGTGCAGAAGCTAGAGATAGGTACTACTCATGCCAATGATGAAGATGACTACAGAAGACTAAAAGTCACGAAGGATGTGCAAGTTTAGAGGGGGTGGGCATCATGACACTGCATGTCCACTTAATAAAAACTTAAAAGTTTCATTTAATTTACTGAGATTTCATCCATGTGTCATGACAAGTGATTGATAGGAATAATGGGAGTTCTTCATGCATGATTAATAGGAATAATGAGAGTTGTTCGTGCCTTGACAAGAGTATGACAAGAAGTATGAGACATGTTAAGTTTTGCCAAGTGTATGATAGTGGAGGCATGAGCTACTGAAGACCTATCAAGTCCTTAGTTCTAAAGTCTGTGCAAAAGAACTGTCCAACAAAGTTAGAATGATCAGTTTGACTAAAGAAAGTGCGAATGCCCATTCTCAAGTGTTATAGTGGTGCGCAGATCGGATGCTGTACGCTTGCGTAGTGAATGTTGGAAGGTCCCCAAGAACAATAGAACTCTACTTTTTGCACAAATTACAAGGTAAAAAGCATGAACGACATGAACAAGAGACCAATTGGGTGCAATCTCCCCCCATGCCTTGTGTGAGTGCTCCACCAAGCATGTATTTTATGTATTATTCATCTTCAAGCTCAAATAATAGCCCAAATTATAAAATAGCAAGCTTTTAGCTTTTGAGTTTGCTTTAACACAAAATAGGAATAAAGCTAATGGACGTTGCCCAAAGAGTCTAGCATGCCCAATACAATGTCCAAGTAAAAATAACATAATCATGCGCCCATGCGCATACAAAATAATAATAAATATCCAACGCCTCAATAAATAGGCGTGACAAAATATAGGCGTCATGCCTAAGGTATGCGCCCATCAAAATATAATCAATAAATCGAATACTCGCTATCCTCCAATGCTTTCCTCCGCCACTGCTGCTATCTCTACACATTAACTGAAGCATTCACAATCGTTAGTAAAATAATACAATTAAACCGACAAAAGTGAATACCTAGCAGTCTTCAGCTACATAAATAAATCAACTGGTTAGAAATCAATCGTAACCTTAATTTATTACGAGTGCGCACTCTAAACTCATAAACGTTTATTAATTTAATATGCATTTTGCGGAATCACTGGCTATGGAATCACCCATGTACACACTAAATTAATGAAATGCCCGAAAAGGACAGGCGTCCCCATCAACTTCTCGCACAAAGAATTCACTTTATGTATGAGCCCCGGTCATCAAAGTTTACGGAATCCACCGTAAAACCTCACGGAATCCACCGTGGCATGGAATCCACCGTGAAATATGCCTCCTGGCATCATATAGGGACAAGTCCAAGTGATCATGCAAGTGTCCATGTCCAAGAGTAAATGGAAAAGGAGAGAATTGACCTTGCAATTCTATCATGGAAGGATAAAAGAGCAGATTTTTAGTATGAAAAGGGGATAGATTGGGTGGATCTAGAGAGGTCATCATTGCTGTGTTGGATCTAAAGTAATCTCCCCATAATAAGCATGAACCATGGATAGGAAATGTTGAGGAAAAAGGAAGCCATCAAAGTTTGATGTGGGAGAGTTTAATGATGGGTTTTATGGGCTGAAATAGAGCAAGTCACTATTGTGATTCAGAGAATTTCAAGGCAGTAACACTATTGTTCATACTTTTGATAGATTTGAATACTTCTTAGTCATGCTCTCAAGCATTTAATAGTTAGGAAACACTAAAATAGTGAAAGGATTGAAAAAATAGAGTGATCTAATGCCTCTCAGGAGTGATTGAAATAAGTTTATTGGTGTTATGCACAACAACATAGGACTGAAGTGGTATGAGCAAGGAATTCAAATGTCTGTGGCTTGATTCAAGTGCTAAGAAAAGGGAATTGTAGGACATATTTGTATAGTTAAAATCCTACTACTATAGGTGAGTCATGATAGTGAAAAGAAATGATATTTTATAAGGAAATTCAATAGTTTTTGGGCTGAATAGTATGCAAGTGGCTATATGCATCATTGGGGTTGTTTAGAGTGAACCAAAAGCATTGGTTTGAGCAAAGTACTTTGTATTACTAGTATAAGATCCTTCTGGGGTGAGATAAGAGTTTGAGCTATTGTCTTATGAAGAAATTTGTCTAAATCATTAACTTAGATGCAAAGTTTCTTGGCTTGACTTAGTTTGTTTAGTTTTATAGAGAAGAGTTTATTAAGTGTTGTAGTGTATTGTGTGGAGTTCTTGTTAAGATAACTTGTTAGAGTTTTCTTTAATCAAATTCATTAAATTTCTTGACTTTTTTGCTCTCCTTACTCTATACATACCTTCTATCCTAAACCCATATGGTTAGGCCTTCAACACAATACATGTCCCACAACTAGTTTTGAGATGTCCACTAGAGCCTCACATCGTCTTGATCATTTTGAGACCTCTATACATTATATCATGGTGATATATTCTAGTTAGCCCCTTACTTATAAGGAGGCTATGCATAAAGATATTAGTCACTCTTGGGAGAGGGCAATACAATATGTGTATAATTCACTATAGAAAAATCGTACTTGGGATTTGGTTCCTTTGTCTAATGGGGAAGGGCAAGAAGCTAGCTTTTTGAGTGAGCATTTGAGCAAGATTTTTTGGGCAACCTCTATTTCTTGTTATGCATAGTTTACTTATTCCACCCCTAGATATCACCACACTACCACCACCACCATGTGATTGCCACCACCATCACCATGGCCTCCACCACTACCACTACCACCGCCATGGCAATTGCCACCACTATCGCTACTTTCATCACTGCTACCCTCTCCACCACCACAGTTTCCATCACTACTTTTACTCTGTGTCTCTCTCTTCCTTTCTCTCCTCTATGTGCCTTTCCACCATCACCACTACCACCACTGCCTTCAGTCTCTCCTTCTCTCTCTCATCTTTCATTTTGAGTTTCTCAATTTCCCTCTCTACATGTATATTCCCTTTCTTTCTACATTCTCTCTCTCTTTGTGTTGTGCAAAGAATACACACATACACATACATAGTCTCTCTCTCTCTCTCTCTCTCTCTCTCTCTCTCTCTCTCTCTCTCTCTCTCTCTCTCTCTCTCTCTCTCTCTCTCTCTCTCTCTCTCTCTCTCTCTCTCTCTCTCTCTCTCTTTCAATATCCACTCGAGTAGCTCTCCATGTATAAATTATTCTCTCTATCTTTGTGTGTGTGTTAATGTCTAATCAACTAGCACTTTATATCGTATAATTGATTCTCTCTCTTTGGCATAAGACATCGATACATTCATGCAATTGCCCTAGAATGGTAGATCATGGCGCATACCCCCCTCTCTCTAATTGCTCCATCACTTTACTCTCTTAGTTTCTCTTTGGACCCAAAAAAATTTCCCCTTTCTCTACATTATCTCTATGTCTTTGTGTTGTGTAAACATCTCTCTCTCTCTCTCTCTCTCTCTCTCTCTCTCTCTATGTTTGTCACTCCCCCCTTCTCTCTCTCCCTCACTTTCTCTTTCTCATGTATACAATCAATCCACATTGTATAATAATGCCCCTCTCTCCCCCCCCCAATGAATTCGATACAATACAATTCATACAAGCAATCCAAGTGTACATTTATATTTCTTTAACTTTTGATAATAGTGCTATTGCTTGAGAAACTAAGAGAGAGAAGGCCACCAAAAGATTGATAAAGTTTTGACACAAGCTAATCAAGTGAATTGTATGACAATATTTTCTTGACAAAATAAAATGTGGTTCTGCTAAGAGGCTACGTAGCATTGTTGTTGTTTTGCTGGTCACGGTGTAGATGGTGTTTGAAAAGTTCTTCTGCTTCCAAATATGAGGTACAACTTTTCTTCCATAAGTATGGATTGGTGTATAAATGTGTTTACATTTGCATCCATTCCAAACACTCATAGATACACATAGTACATGTGCTTGTATGCCAAATATATTTTTCCTTTGGCTATAGGGTCCATGAAATCCCAACTATTACATGTCGGGTTCTTTGCAATGTGCACATCATAACACTCTTGTAAGACAATTGAGTTAGGTGCCACTAGTTTGAAAAGCTCATGCTTCATAAGTTTCACCACTATGTGGCCCTTCACAATTGCATCCAGAGCTAATGCTTAGTCTATCCTTTTCTATGCAACCTGTGAGACACCTCTCTAATATCTATGTGAGCCCTCATTGGCATCCACTTCTTGTGCCACCTTTTGCAAAATAAACCCACCACTCTCCAACATGTGGATTCTTCTTCTAATTTGTGCCTTGTGCCATTGGCCATACTTGTGGAACTCTAGGTGGTGCATGATGAATGGAAGAACAAATGTTCCATGTATGGTCCACACTATCATTACAGAACCACATGAATTGGCAACGTATTCCATGTTGATTGTTAGCTTCTCCCTCTGGGTTGGATCACTCCACGATGCCCCAAAACGAAGGTGTAGGCACCCCATGCATCAAAATTTTGATTGGTTTTTTGCAATTTCCCTGTCTAGCTCCTAACCATCCTTGACATTGCACATGATTGTGACCTAGAATCCTTCTTATAGCTCAAATGGTGTTGTAAAAGACCATCTCCACCACCATTTTCTCCAAATAATATGCCCATATTGCCCTTGATTAGTTGGAAGGTAAAGGGTCTTCAAAGTTTCCTTTTCTTGTGCCCTTTCTTCTAGGTATGTTTTCTATTACATACTCAGGTTTGCTTCCTCTGATCCCAATTTTCCATCAACCTTTCATTTTCTCACTACATTCACATTTTCCCCTCTAAAATCAGGATGTTGATGCATTTCAATTCATTTTGCCATCTCCTCAACCATCCATGCTGTTGCTCGAGGTGTGGGGCTAATTTCTTATTGTACTTGACTCAAAAGCTTCTCTACATTGGGTCTTGCACTATGGAACTTTCTACCAATGAATGCATGTCATTTCATGCTTTGTAGTAGAGCATTGGCTAAAATCACTAACACATGCATCATACAAGTTGATAGATCATTTGAATCCCTTCTCGGTCAACCAACTTGCATGCATTGGCTTTGCTAGTTTGAGGTTGGCATAAGAGCAATGCCCTTTACCACTTGGAAAAATATTAGTATGAAAGGCTATGGAGCATGAGAAAAAGATTGCATTACACGTCACATCCTACTCTTACAGATCAAACTTACCTCGGCAAAGTGTCACCTCCAACGTGGATATCTGATATGCCATCAACTAAGCCAACAATCCATTGCTAGAATATTGCAATGTGTAACTTTTCTTGAGGCCCACCAAGCTTGAATGAATAGGTATTACAGTATTGTATCATCTTTCATGGCTGCATACCTGCACATGTGTCATAAACACTTATGCTTATCTTGGAAACTCTTGTGCACATATTGCAATGTGTATATTTGGAGACTTTTTTCCCAATGAAATAAGCAAGATCTCTCCCTTCCTTGCATTATGTTATTTGGACCACCATTGAAAACTATGTGGATGGCCCTCCAGTTGGCACGGTTGCCTCATCTGCCATGAATCCTCAAAATTAAGTGCTTTGATGGCCACATTTCTCCATCACTTTATTCAAATTTGTCCAAAAAAGTACTTGTGCATCTCTATCCTCTTCCTTCATCTCACATATTGCTAGTGTCATCAACTCTTATACACTACAGAAACACAAGATAGAATTTGAAGTTTAAGGATAAATATATTGGTTAAGTTTGTGTTGTGATGGTAAAATCATGTAAAAGAAACTACCATGAGTCATACACATGTGAGGCCATGGTGGTCCGATTATTAATACGATGCATATGATCGAAGCATATCCAACTATTGCACATGTCCCCAATGCCATTCCTTTGCACAAAATTCACTAAGTCTAGCCTTTAGGCTAGCACATTTTGAATATAAAGCACTTGCTATCATTGTCAATGGGTTGCCTAGGAAATAAGATGCCATGGAAAAATTTGTATGCACAATGTTGATTCATCTTTAGAAGATGAGATTCCATCCCTTGGTTACTCTTAGGCATGTTGCATGGACTATGACATTGTGTTTGAACTTACATGCACATAATAATGAACATCATATACATGGCTTTTTTATGATATTTATGAGATGCATGGTATCCATGAATGGAATAATATGTTACCTATTTCTCTAAACGAGTGGTTGGAGTTCCTTGAGCATTGTCAAGAATTCACTATTAGACATGGGAACACTTTGCTTGTTGTGCGAAGCATGGCACTTGGCACTAGTCTTTTAGCCACAATCATTTGCAAGCATCGAGGCCTAGTTTCCCTAAAGTCTCTTACCATTTCCTCTACAGTCTTTCACACCTCTTTGACATTAGCTCTACATGTGCCTCTTTACACCTCACGGTTATATGTCCCTTGATGGATAAATAGTCTTGACATTATGCTTACTAACATCACATAATACACTACACACTCACACTTGGAGAGCAAGATGGGGGGGCATTGCTTACAATAGAAGCATTCAAGGTTTTTGAGACCAAATTTAGCTCTAACAATTTGATAGCTGATATATTGGTATTAAGATTTTTTGCATGGTATGTAATGGGACTTAATCAATATGATTTACTTGTATTAGAGTAAAAAAACCACATCATACTATCCCATAATCCTTTTAATGACTTTGCAAATGAAGAGTCTTATACTTGTCCATCACACCTAGTTTGGTGAGCTAGAAATTGAATAGCCAACACAATTTTTGTTTGGACACTCTAGTGCTCCAATGCATTTTCTTTGGTGAATAGTACCACGAAATGCCATCGATGTTGATGTGGCATTTGTTAAGCAATGGCCATTGTACTTTTTCTCCATACCCTCCATTGGATGCATATTGCCCACCACTAATGGAAGATTGTATGCCACATTGCGATCATACAAAACTGTGATCTCCTCCACTCTCTCTATACCACTCATATTTTGAAGCAAACGATGTAACACTTGATGTCACCCTCTTGAAGATATTATGTACTCAACCACACTTGCAACATAAGAGTATGGCTGTATCCCCTCTCTTCCATATCAAGCATGATTGGGATGGTCTTATTTTTCACTATATCTATGGGGAAGGGGGGGGGGGGGTGAGGTTTCCATAATGATTATTGTTTTCTCAAAGTTGCAACGACTCTTGGTGAGCTAGAAATTGAGCAGCTAGGACAATTTCTATTTGGACATTGTAGTTCTCCGATGCATTTTCTTCGGTGAATAATACCACGGAATGCCATTGATGTTGATGTGGGATTTTTCTAGCAATGACCATCATACTTGTTCTCCATACCTTCCATTGGATGCATATTGTCCACCACTAGTGGAAGCTCGTATGCCACATTGTGGTCTGACAATAGTGGGATCTCCTCCACTCTCTCTATAACACTCGTATTCTAAAGAAAATGACGTAACACTTGGTGTCGCCCTCTTGAAGACATTATGTACTCAACCACATTTGTAGCATAAGAGGATGGACATATGCCCTCCTCTTCCACATCAAGCATGATTGGGATGGTCTTCTTTTTCACAATGTCCGTGAGGGAGGGTGGGAAGGGGTGGTGAGGTTTCCATAGTGATTGTTGTTTTCTCAAAGTCCATTTCCTTGTTCGACAATATATTCTTGCAAGACCAAGGACAATATATTCTTGCGAGACCAAGGTGTCTAGAACATATAGCTGGCCATCCTCATGGTCATTGTTGCAATGGATCAGTGTGCTTTGTAATCAGCCATTTGCATAGGTGATAGCAAGAACACGGTATCCACTGCCATTGCAAATGTCTTCCTCATTCAGCATCAAGAACTAACTACTTGTGTATTGCATTATAGGTTTGGTAGAGAGGAGGTGGCATATATGTGGACCTTGGTAATTGGCATAGCACTTGACGATGCATCCATTTCCCAAGCTATCTACACCTGTACAGATATGCATGTTAGATATGGGTGATGGTCAAAGACTAAATGTGGGGGTGGATGTCATATATGAGAGAGAGAGAGAGAGAGAGAGAGAGAGAGAGAGAGAGAGAGAGAGAGAGAGAGAGAGAGAGAGAGAGAGAGAGAGAGAGAGAGAGAGAGAGAGAGAGAGAGAGAGAGAGAGAGAGGGCAAGGAAGAGGGGCATACATACCTGTGGGTCTAAGTAATATTCCATAACTTGGGGGAGGAGGGCTATCTCATGGGGGGTATGTGGCCTTATATAACCACTTTGAGATAGTGGAGCATTAAATGTATGTTAGAGAGAGAGAGAGAGAGAGAGAGAGAGAGAGAGAGAGAGAGAGAGAGAGAGAGAGAGAGAGGGGGACTGAGAGACATGCGAAATGAAGAGAGTGTCGCAAGGGGGGAGGGGTGTTTGACATATTTTTCTTCACGTGATATGGGGGCAACAAAATGATCCCAACCCTCATGCACTCTCTCTCCAATGATCCTAGCCCACACTCATTCTCTTTTCCATCCCCTCTATAAAAAATCCAAGTAACTAACATATATGTGGGGGCCAATGGTCATTTCTTTAGCAACGACAAAAAGGTCGTAGGCCACACACACTCACACTCTCTCTTCCATCCCCTCCATAAAAGCCCCATATAGTTAACATATTAATATACCAATATATCACTTTATATTAATTAATTAATTAGTATCACTTTATACTATTAATTAATTATTTCTAACTAATATTTATTGATTGATTTATACTAGCGTACTTTATTTATAGTAGTTAATAATAATTACTCTTTAATTAATTATAATTAATATTAATTAATTAATTTATACTAATATTTAGTAACTAATTAATTTAAAAATAATTAATATTAATTAAGTAATTAAATAGTATACTTATTAATATTCATTAATAATTTAATTAATTATTAAAAACTAGTTAATATTAATAAACTAACTAATATTAATTGATAACGACAAAGTAATTAATCAAATAACTACTAAGAACTAGCTATATAAGTATTAAACTAACTACTAATTCAAAAACTAATTAATATGAATAAAGTAATTAATATACTACTTAATTATACTAAAGTAATTCATACTAATAAACCAAGTAGTATTTATTGATAATAATAATGAAATTATTTATGTAATTCATATTAATTAACTACTTAACTAATTAATCAATACTCTAATTAATAAATAAAAAATAATTAATAAGCATATTAATAGTAATAAAATAATTAATAAACTAACTAATAAATTAAATAATTACAATAAAATAATTGATATGAACTAATAACTACTAATTAATATTCACTAATTAATTATAACTAATATTTAATACTTGATTTATAATAATATTCATTAATGAATCAATTAATAGAGAATTTTATTAAAAAAATTAGTAAATTAATTAATATTAATTAAATAATAATTTAATAATTTAATTGAAGTTATTTTATAGATTAAAAAATAACTTAAAAACAAATTACTGATCACCAGACTAATTAATATTATTTAATTGATTGATAAACTAATTAATAAACTCACTAATATTAACTAACTAATAAACCAATTAGGTTACATTAATTATTATCTATAGATTTTAATTAGTTAACTAATTAGTAATTAATCAATAATATAATTGTTAAATGAAAGGCTAATTAATAAATAAACTAGTTAATAAAAATAATTTATTAAATTATTTAATAAAACTTAAAATAGCAAAAAAGAAAAAATAGAACCAATGCTTTTTTATATAGGTATTTAAATAAATAAATAAATAAATAAATAAGTAAATAAATAGACAAACAAACAAACAAGCAAACAAATAAATATATAGATTCTCTCTCTCTCTCTCTCTCTCTCTCTCTCTCTCTATGTAGGAGAATCTCTACTTGGATTTATTTCTACCCAACTATTGTGTTTACACAAATCATAATTGGTATTTGATGGTAGAAAATTTAGGAACCATTATATTTGCAAGAAGTAAATATAAACCTCTCCATCATGACCAGTTTGAAATTCAAAGACAAGATCGTGTCACCCTTTTTGAGGGTAATAAAATCATAGGAGAAGGTTTAGTTTGTCAAACGTTCCCCTTGTCGAGCTTTCTCTCTAGACGAGTGGGAGTTCTTGTCATCGTCGTGTATCAGAGAGAGGAGTGAAGGCCCATGGCATAGGTAATACTACAGAGATTGACTTTGAGAAAAATGCAATTGTGTAATGGCCAATGGAATCGACGGTAAGAAACCCCCTTCTTGATTTTTGGTATGGCCACTTTATCTCACCCCCTTACCTTATTTTGGATCATTGTTTGTAGAGGAAAGAGAGTGATAACCTGACGAGTCTCCCGAGGACTCTGACTTGCCTCCCCAACCTAGAGTAAGACATGCTATTATCACCAACATCATGCAATTGAAAGGGGGCATTTTCCCTCCAAGAGCGAAGGGGAGAGTAACACAAATACGATCATTGACATCCATTGAGTTGCATGCAACCATTGTACTTGCATTTGGAAAAGGAGTGACATAAGGAGAAGGTGGACATAATTTGACGATGCGGGACGAGGAAGGGTAAGAGAAAGCTCGTAGTATCAGAGAGTAATACCGATGAGAAGAGTGATGACCAATAAAGCATCTAGTCCTTTAGTGCACTATAGGGGTGTGGCTGTATGCAAAGCAAGAAGAAGCGAATGCAATTAATAGAAAAGGAGTGTATGACAAAGGCTAGTGATTGGTGAGACTGCTCTCACAGTCACTTGCGATAAACATATTGTGCAAGCTTTCATCGGAGACCAATTGGAAAAATTGGCAGTGAGTAGTTATAAGAGATGGTAATATATTACTGATTATGGTTTTTATTTCTTTATATTGATGTGGATATTACTTCATCATTTCATAGAGATGCGGACATTCACCCCTTTGCCACCCCTCCCATTATGTCATTTGGTTTCTATGCCTACGATAAGATTAGTTCAAGGTACAAGCAACTCTCGGAGACCTTTTTCAACAATGGGTACATTAGAGGGATGGGTATATTCACAGTATCATTAGAGACTCCAAGGCACCAGCGTAAGAAGGTTGATGATACAATTAGAAAGGAGTGGGACCCCCACGGGCCAAAGAAGCATGAGGAGTTTGAAGTAGAAATTAATGGCACTGATTGGGCCTTTTTGTCGAATTTCATGTTTTATGTTTGGGATGGAAACCACTAGCTCACAACATGGATGGATGAGATACGCACATGTGAGTGGAGTTAAACCCTAGGCCCTTAACATTTTCCAATGTGTTTGATGCCTACATCATTGCTAACATATTTAATTATTTACAATAGCCTTTCCAAATAATGTGAGGCAACATGTGCACGTTGATTGTCTTCTTGTCAAAGTGATAAGTGTGGTAGAGGGGCAGATTTTGTCAGCTATATCTTGTACAAACAAGTATTTAGTGGACCATTTTCTCATATGCTTGGAATGCCTTTGTGTGCTAAATGTCACGTGGATGAATAAATATACATGAGATCTTGATGTAGAATGTATACAGGCTGACACAAAAGGGGGTTGTCCATACCTCGTATCCAGACCTTGTTTGTGAAGCAAGGATGCAAGGACAAGTTGATCAAGCAACTATTTTTGACAAGTTCACTAATGATGTAAAGGCATGGGTGCAAGTGCATAGAAAGCCATCACCCATTCCTACATGGTACAAGCCACCATTGATTGCACTTTTCCATGTCATGTGGAAGATAGATAGTTCTTCAAGCTAATTTAACTATTCGTTTCACATTGATGCATTTTTTCTCAATGCAATAACATTTTCCTTAATTACCAAGTGTAGGACGAGTATGATATGGTGGTGCATCCAATCAAATAGAAATAAAAGAAACTCTCCGACTTTGCGTTTAGAACAAGTAGAGCGAGGCATACTATAGTGTTAATGAAAATCTCATCAAGAAAACTCGATGTTTGCTGAGAGTTGCAGACCCTAGCCTCAGAGAAAGGCGGTGTCAGTAAGTTGCTGCCTCTTTGCCATTAATATGTACTCTAACTACATTGGTTTGAAGTAACAATATTTTTATCAATATAGAATTGTCTCATGCTTGGAGTGGGGCTCCAAGATCAGGGGTGTGTTGAATGAGGAGAGATTATACACATTGGTATCCTCAAAGATAAATGAGGCAGATCACATAAGGATATTGAAGGCCATGGAGAGTTCTGATAGGAAAATTCAAACGTTGATGGGCATGCCTAAACATAGGGTATTCTCGTTCATCTATACTATCTACATTGTAAGTTTGACATATTATTATTAAATGATATAACTTTGATTTGAGTAGATGGAAATACACATTTTTGAAGTTGAGTGAGATAAGAGACCTTTTGGGCCATGTTGCAAGATGACGGAAGGAGACTGCTATTAAGTTGGGAGGACTATCATAACATTTGAGTGAAACATGATTTGTTCTTCCAATACACGTACGAGATAAAAGAGAAAACATAGAGAGTAAATGTTTCGAATCATCTTCCAGAGGATGAATGGATAAAAAACAAAGAGAGGGTAAGATCTTGTTCTTCAATTTTTTTTTTTTTTGTAGTAGTTGTTCTTTAATTTCTTCTTTTCTTATTTTTTGTTGTTGTGGTAGTCGTAGTTCTTTATTTTTTTCTTTTCTTGTTTTTTGTTGTAGTAGAAGTAAAGTAGGAGAGAGAGAGAGAGAGAGAGAGAGAGAGAGAGAGAGAGAGAGAGAGAGAGAGAGAGAGAGAGAGAGAGAGAGAGAGAGAGAGAGAGAGAGAGAGAGAGAGAGAGAGAGAGAGAGAGAGAGAGAGAGAGAGAGAGAGAGAGAGAGAGAGAGAGAGAGAGAGAGAGAGAGAGAGAGAGAGAGAGAGAGAGAGAGAGAGAGAGAGAGAGAGAGAGAGAGAGAGAGAGAGAGATGTTTTGTTAAGGGTGCACCTTGGGTGTGTTCGACGCTTCAGGAAGGCGAGTAGTAGTAGTGGTGGTGGTAGAAGAAGAAGAGAGAGAGAGAGAGAGAGAGAGAGAGAGAGAGAGAGAGAGAGAGAGAGAGAGAGAGAGAGAGAGAGAGAGAGAGAGAGAGAGAGAGAGAGGTTTTGTTAAAGGTGCACCTTTGGTGTGTTCAAGAAGGTGAGTACTAGTAGTAGTAGTGGTCCGGTGTCGTGCTGCTGCGCATCCATCGTATACACCTCCATTTCTTTTGTTGTGCATTTGTGTTATTTTCTGCATGTGATTCATTGTTTGTGTGATGCATTTCGATAATCTGCATCCAATGTACATATTCCCTTAGTGCATGTGTATGATATGTTTGGATGCATGATGTGTGTGTGTATTAGAAAAATATGAAAAACTGATGCCAAAGGACATTATCAAGCTGATAATTTTAATGATAAACTCAAAGAAAAGTGCAGGATACCGTGGAATCAAAGGAAGCTTTATAGAAGCTGACATTTAAGCTATGAAGGCAAAGGTGTAAATTCAGGAATATCATGTGCAATGGGAAAAGCTCAAGGAGTGCTGAACGGGTTCCCTTCTGGTCTCATTTATCTACGCCTTGAAAGCATGTGCTGACATAGGAGCACTTGCTAAGAGTCAACAAGTTCATGAAGCAATTGTCAGACTAGGGAAGTTCCCTTGGCTTGATGTTCCTTGGTATATTCTGGGGCAGTTTGCTGGTGGGATCCTTGGATGTGGCATAGGAACATCACTTTATGGAGTGAGTTTAAAGGTTGCTTTGGTAATACCAAATGCGGGGGGAGGGGGGGGGGGAACTTGGCTTTCTGCACCGTCTCAGAGAGAGACAAGGGGATAGAATAGCAAAAGATATTCTTAGATTTGTCCAAGAATATCAAGTGTGGCGGCAAAAACCGAGGGAGGAATCTAAAGATGGGGAGACAGAGAGAGATCGAAAAAAATGACTGCTGTTATGATAGGGAAAGCTAGGAGCTGCGGGGATAGTAACGAAGCACGACGTAATCTTCTGAATTTGACGACGCAGTAAGAGAAGGATGAGACCACGAAGCAGGTGAAGAAGTGGACGAGTAGGAGGATGGACAAGGAAGTGACGAAGAAACAACGGCGAGAGAAGGACAATGTGCTGAGGAGACCGAGGACGCAGCAAAACTGAAGGATAAGAAGCCAAAGTTGATGAGCTTGGAAGACAAAGCATCGAGGACAAGGAAGGAAATGGCACTCAGAAGATGCCCCAGCAATTCGAGATTTTGCAAAGTCTGCAGGTTGAACCACGATCAAGGGAAAGGCCACAGTTAAAGTCATGGATCCGCTGTTGCTTACTTTGGCTAAGATGCTGGAGTTGCAAGTGAATCTCCGTGCAGAGGGGGACGCTCGATACAGACTCAGGTCACAGCAGAGAGCATGCCCGTTAGTGGGAACTGACATGTAGAGACAGTAATGCATGGGAGGAGGTGCAATCACGCGGCGAGATACAACTGTTACAGGATAGTCATTGACAGAATTAAATCTGCAGCCTCGAGTTTCCGTTACCGTCACATTGACTGATGCAATCCGATGATGTTCAAGTCGAGGTACTGTAGTCGTACGTATGATAGAGCAAAGCAGAAACTGCATGCTTATTGCCAGGAATTTGTGGTCGACTCTGCAGGAAGGGCTTGCAAATGAAGACAGGAAACCATGCAAGCAGGTGCATTAACAACAGGAGAAAGCAACTGTTTCGGTACATTCTTTTGCACAGTTGGATCTAAAGATTCAAATGTCCGTAAATATCAAAATGAGTATGCAAATGGATGACGATTCGGGGATATTTTGTCTGGCATGTATGAGCCAGGGATTAATCAATTCATTCTTGTCAATTGCCTCATCTTCTTAGTAATTTGATTCGACAAACATACCAGCTAATCGCTTTGTGCCACTAAACCCGTCTGATGAGATGGAGGATTGAAGCCATGCAGACAGCAATGATGCACGATATGCTTTCAACACAGAAATGAAACACATGAGGGTACAGTGAGACAACTGTCAATGCAGTGAGATTGGTAGCAGGAAATACTGAGCCAGATTTGCATGTCTGTTGAAAACGGAGCAGATGTTGACAAAAGGCACTTGTATGTCTTTCGTGGTTGCCTTTGACTTCTCAATGCTTTGATAATCTTCGAAACCTCCCTTCTCAGGCAGTATACATCAGCAGTGATACATCGATGGCTTCATAAGGAATGAGAATGCTGTTTAGACTATGAGGCATTCATTAGTGCAGCCAAGGAGGATTTAAAGACAGAGTTTGTTCAGGTATCTTTACAGAAGTCATAAAGGTACTGACAGGAAGAGTGCTGAAAGTGGATAAACTTGAAACTTATGTACCTTATGATAGCCAGTTTGACAAACATAGCATTTTCTGGTTTGTTGAAATGTTCAAAGTTCAAAACTGACCATACTACTAACACAGTGAACAGGGATACCCAACAGATTTTAACAAGTCTATGTGCCAAAGGCAAAACTGATCTCAAACACCTAGATGCAAAGCTGGATAAGAGATACTTCAGATTTTTCTGAACATGAACCTCATGTAACTCTCTTGACAAGGAATATAGTGAACTTTGGCATCAAAAATTCGATTTCTTCTTGTTAGTCTCTTCACTTGTTGCAACTTGAACTCCGTGTTCAGCAGCCCTTACACGAAATCTACGACATTTCTGGTGAACCCGACGTGAAAGTGCTGCGTCATTTTTTTCAGCAAGATGGGAGACTCGCAAGAAGAGATGACAGATGATAATGTCATGAAGAACCTGTTTTAGTCATTTACCATGTATATGCAGCAGCAAGCTCATGGAAAACGTGACAGTGATGCTATGGATGCCTTGAAAGCTGTCCAACAGGAGATGAAGCAATTTAATGGCCAGCAAGTGTCAACTTACCTGCATTTGTATGAAGAAAAGATGAAGTTTTTTGGGGTTTCTCAAGATGTTTGGAGCCGCTACTTCTTGCGGATCGTGGTGCGCGCTCTTGAAGGTCGAATTGCAGAAATTCAAGAAGCATATGCAGGTTGGGTTGAATTTAAGAAGGCATTAAAAGATGAATATTTCCTGGAGGATACAGGTCTTATGAATCGCAGGAATTTTTTAGCATGGGTTTCTATGCCTAATAAGGGACTTTCTGTTACCGCTCTTCTGCGAGAGTTTGAAAGCCGTTATGATCAGTTGGATGGGACTGAATAGCAAGCTTTGGAGATGCAGAAAGTGGAGTTATTTTTACAAGCTGCAGATGCTGATTTACAGGAAAAGTTGGATGATCTTTTGGAAGATCAAGCTACTGATTCAGGTTTAAAGACCGAGTGGAGACATGTCATTGATGCTGTGAATGCTCTTGTTAAGAAGTAGCGCAGGAGAGTAAGATTGCATCGTAATACAGTATCAGTTCCTGAAAAATCCTTGGAGACTTCTTCTTCTACCCCTGCTGCAACTTCTTTGCCTAAGCCTACTCCTCCTGCTGTGAATCCACCAGTTCCTGCTGCTCCAGTGCCCTTATCTGTAGATGATGTTATTAAAGGCTTGGCGGATTTGACGATTGAAGCAGTCAAAGCTAAAGTTGGTAAGTTAAAGGAGCAACTTATGTCAGTACCTGCTGTAGCGCCTGCTCCAGCGACTGCTTTTCCAGCTGGTTAGAGAAAAGGGAGACGATGTATTTGGTGTGATAGTACAAAGCACCAACACTGCAGAGATTGTGATGCTTTTTAGGAAGCACGTAAGAAGAATGTAGTGTTCTGGGGACAAGATGGGAAGATATGGCTGACAGAGACTGGCCCTCCTCTTGACACGAACTTCGGTAAGGGAGGTATGAAGAAGCTTGTTGATGATATGGCTGCGCGATCAGCTTATGTGAGTGTTAGAGGAGATGCTTCAGCTTTTGGAGTCCAGCTTGAGCATAAATCTGATGGAGACTCTGCTTTATGGTCCTCTGCCTTGGAGATAGCGAGAAGAGGGAAAGTTCAGGCATCTACTATGACTTGTGTGGGCTCCAGCATCCGAGGAGAAACAGGATGGGATTCTCCTGTTGACATGTATTCTATTTTTTCTTATATGGCTAAAACGCAGGGTTTAGATGCCATGGTTGAGGAAAAGAGAAGAAGAGATGAGGAGGGTCCTAGCACCTCCAAAAAGACTAGAGGGGGTGACTTTGTTTCACCACCTGTTACAGCTCCACCTATGTCAAGTTCTCCAGCTCAATCAGGTCCTGAACAACCAATGAGAGACAAGCAGAAAGAAAAGAGGCAACCAAGAAAAGAGCCAGGATTCAAGCTTTTGTCAGATCTTGAAATGCAAACGGATATGAGTAAGATTTTTCATGAAAGAATTTTGAATAGTGAAGTTACTTTTACTGTTGGAGAAGCTCTTGGGATTGCTAGAAGAGAAATACAGGATCAGATGCAGGATCTTTTGCGGAGGAAACGACATGCAATGGAAGGACCTGCTTTACAGGGATTGTGGCATGGAGCTCTTGGGGAAGAGCATGATGATGCAGTGATAGTTAAGAATGCTTCTGTTAATCCACAATTGGAGAAAATAGTTCAGCCTATGCAGTATGAAGATGATGATACCCCTATTCTCATTCCTCGCAGCCATTTTTCACGTAGTCATTGGGCTAGAGCAACCACTGAGACAGTGGTAAGGATTGGAGAGAAACAAATTCCATTGGTCGCTTTAGTTGATCATGGTTCACAGATTAATCTTATTGCTCGAGGTGTTTATGAGAGTGGCAAGTGGCCTATGGATGCAGAGCATGGCTGGCGCATGAGAGCCGCCAATAATACTTCTGGTGATATGTATGCTGCTTGTCCGAGTATCAGAATTTCTATTGGTAATGTTGAAGAGGATTATCATTGCTTTGTTCAGGATTCATGCTCTTATCCGATTATTCTTGGACAGCCTTTCATTACAGAAGCAAGAATGGAAACGAAAGTGATGGATGACGGGTCAGCTTATGCGCGGATACACAGTAAAGATGGTATGCGAGCTATTCAGTTTATGACTGTTGGGGTAAATCATCCGAGAAACAGGGACTCCTTGCGTGAGGCACCACTACCTGCGAAGGAGTTGGATTTTCATTAGGTACCGTTGTCTTGCGAGACGCCAGTGGTACGAAGCGGAGAAAAGAGGAGATCTCGCCTCCTGGCAGCCAGTCTTTCTCCAATAATTTTGTTGGTTTTTCTTCAGATAGTTCAGTGAGTTATCAGAAAATTTCAGATTTGCCTAGAGCTGCCAGGCAGTATATTGGTCGTAAGGAGAAAGAGTTAAAGAATGCAGGTATTTTGCAAGCAGAAGAGCATGTAGATGGATTGTATGAAGGGATGACTTATGCAGATACTTTGTTTGAGATGGGAGCAATGCTGAAAACTGATGTATGTAAGGGATCAAAGATCATACCTGTGCAAACCTTGGATATGTTTCAGGAAATTTCTGGTTTTATGCTGCAAACAGAGTTAGAGGCTGAGAAAACTCAGCAAACTGAATTTATGGCTGATCTTGATCAGCTAACAGAGCTGCAGAGGGCTGAATTCATTCAGTCAACAGAGTTGAATGCAGAAAAATTTCTGCATACAGAGTTTCAGGATGCACCTATGCAGTCCATAGAGAAGAGGGCTGAATCCATTCAGCCAACAGAGTTGAATGCAAAAAAATTTCTGCGTACAGAGTTTCAGGCTGCACCCATGCAGTCCATAGATCGAAAGGCTGAACTTTTTCAGCCAACAGAGTTGAAAGTTGCTGAAAATTTGCAAAAATTGCAGCAAAGAAAAGAGTGTTTGAATGATGCTAAGGTTGACACAAAATATAAAACAGTTGATAAGAAGGTTAAGCCGGTTGCAGGCCCGCTTCCTTCTGATAGTGATGAACAGATTGAAAAAGCTATGAAGCAGCCTATGTTGAGAGATCTTGCAAATATTGGACATAAGTTTACAACTGAAACTCTTGCAAAATTGAAGATTGGAAATGATGAATTCTTGCTTCCAGTGGAAAAAGAATGTTTTAGAGAGATGCTTGGACGTCATGGTAAGGCATTTGCTTTCTTTCCACATGAAATTGGCTGCATTAGTCCCAAATTGATTGCACCCATGGTCATCTTCACTATTCCTCATGTACCATGGAATATACGTCCTATACCTGTGCCTAAAGCACACTTGCCAAAGCTGATAGAGTTGCTGAATGAGAAGATTAAAATGGGGATTTTGGAACCCTCTTCTGCACCCTATTCTAACAGGTGGTTTACTGTACCAAAGAAGAATGGTACTTTGAGATTATGCAGCCCGTGAACAAAGTGACAATCAGGAATGTGGGAACAGGTCCAGTTGTGGATGAATTTGCTGAGGCTTTTGCAGGACGAGCCATCTATTCTCTAGGAGACTTGTATTCAGGTTATGATCAGTTTCAGCTTGCCTTGGAAAGCAGGGATATTACTACTATGCGGACACCTATTGGTCTTGTGAGGATGTGTACCTTGCCTCAAGGTGCCACAAACTCAGTTGCTCATATGATGAATGCTATGCATAGAGTTCTACGAGACTATATTCCGCAGTATACCATGCCTTTTCTAGATGATGTGCCTATTAAGGGTTGTGCAGAAGAAGAAAAGAATGAAAGTCTTGATTTGCGTGGATGTAGACAGTTTGTGGCTGACCACTTGATTGCTTGTGAGCAAATATTGACACGATTAGAGGAGGTAAATTTGACACTTTCAGGGCTGAAATCTGTCTTTGGTGTTAATGAAGTCATCATAGTTGGGCATATGGTTGGATATTATGGCAGAAAGCCTTCTCCTGCAAAGGTGGATGCCATAAACAGGATTGCAGAGTATTGCTCGACTACTTCAGAGGTGCGGAGATTTGTGGGAGCTTGTGTATTTTACATGATTTGGATTCCTCATTTTGCTCATATAGCAGATGTTCTCTATCAGCTGCTTCGAAAGGGGCAGAAATTTCATTGGGATGAGAAGCATTCAAAAGCCATGCGTAAGCTCAAGAAGCTGTTGCAATCAGCTCCTACTCTACGCAAGGCGGATTATCAGTGTGGACGGCTATTGAAGAACTTTATGTTGACGAGTGGCTGCAAATTGGACAGTATCTAAGTTCATTGACTCGAAGAGCTGATTGGACAGATAATGAATTCAAGAAAATCAGAAGGAAGGCTTATGGGTATTTCTTGAAAGATGGTTTTCTTTGGAAGCATCCAAAGAAGAGAGGAGGCTTGCCCTTGATAGTTTGTGATAAAGCGATGCAGATACAGATTATGCGAGAGTTTCATGAGAGCTCATGGGCTGGACATAGAGGTGTGTGGGCTACCTATGAGAAAATCAAAGAAAGATACTGGTGGAAAGGGATGTATAAAGATGTTTCTCATTTTGTGGAGACTTGCAGGGACTGCCAGCTTTACTCTCTAGTGCGACATCGTGATGAGTTGCATCCGACTTATCCACTATGTATGCATTATAAGTGGGTGGTAGAATTGGTTACTTTGCCAGTGGGACTTTGGCAGATGAGATATCTTGGCTTGGCTAGGGAGGATCTTACAAACTATGTTGAAGGCAGATCTTTGCGGACAAAGACCACCACTACAGTATGCAAATTCTTGTTGGAAGAAATATTTTGCAGGTATGGATGTATAGGCAAGATTACAGCTGATCGTGGAGAGCTAGATGCAGATGAAGCTAGAGAATTTTTCTCACGGCTTGGGATTAAATTGGCTCTTACTACTGCCTATAATCCAGAGGGAAATGGCAAGAGTGAAAGAGGACATCCGCCGATAGTTAAAGCATTGGCAAAAGCTTGTAGAGGTCGGATTGGAGATTGGCCGAGATTACTACCTTTTGCGTTGTGGGTTGATCGCTGTACACATAGTGTGACTACTGGATACATGCCTGCAGAGTTGATGTATGGACAAAAACCTGTCATGCCTACAGAAATTTGTGCTCTCACTTGGAGTGTTCTTCCGTGGCATGAGAATTTATCAAGGGAAGAGATTCTAGCCCTTCGGATTCGTCAACTAGAGAGAAGGATAGAAGATGTGCAGTTAGCAGTTGATCGTTTGAAGGCAGCCCGTCTCAGAAATAAAGACATGTTTGATTTAAGGCATCGCATGAGGCCTAGAGCCATAAAAGAAGGAGATTGGGTTCTAGTCTACGACAGTAGTCTAGAAAATCAGCATAGTAGCATGAGAAAAATGGTTCAAAGATGGTTTGGACCGTATGAAGTGAAGCAGGTTTTTGACAATGGTACCTATGAGTTGGTGAATTAGATGGAACATTATTGAGGGTGCCCATTGCTGGAAAACGAGTCAAGATTTTCAAGAGAAGAGAAGATGAAGAATATGCACTTGAAGCGTTGACAGAAGAAGAGTAGGTAAAAGAAAGACAAGCAGAAGAAGCAGAGAATATAGATGATGAAGCTGATGGAGAAACAGGTCTACTAGAAACAGAAGATGGACTCGACCTGTTTGTGGACTTGAATGATCCTGGATAGTTGGCACATCTAGAGGATGCGCAGGTTTAGAGGGGGTGGATGTCGTGCTGCTGCGCATCCGTCATATACACCTCCATTTCTTTTGTTGTGCATTTGTGTTATTTTCTGCATGTGATTCATTGTTTGTGTGATGCATTTCGATAATCTGCATCCAATGTACATATTCCCTTAGTGCATGTGTATGATATGTTTGGATGCATGATGTGTGTGTGTATTAGAAAAATATGAAAAACTGATGCCAAAGGACATTATCAAGCTGATAATTTTAATGATAAACTCAAAGAAAAGTGCAGGATACCGTGGAATCAAAGGAAGCTTTATAGAAGCTGACATTTAAGCTATGAAGACAAAGGTGTAAATTCAAGAATATCATGTGCAATGGGAAAAGCTCAAGGAGTGCTGAACGGGTTCCCTTCTGGTCTCATTTATCTGCGCCTTGAAAGCATGTGCTGACATAGGAGCACTTGCTAAGAGTCAACAAGTTCATGAAGCAATTGTCAGACTAGGGAAGTTCCCTTGGCTTGATGTTCCTTGGTATATTCTGGGGTAGTTTGTTGGTGGGATCCTTGGATGTGGCATAGGAACATCACTTTATGGAGTGAGTTTAAAGGTTGCTTTGGTAATACCAAATGCGGGGGGGGGGGGGGGGGGAACTTGGCTTTCTGCACCGTCTCAAAGAGAGACAAGGGGATAGAATAGCAAAAGATATTCTTAGATTTGTCCAAGAATATCAAGTGTGGCGGCAAAAACCGAGGGAGGAATCTAAAGATGGGGAGACAGAGAGAGATCGAAAAAAATGACTGCTGTTATGATAGGGAAAGCTAGGAGCTGCGGGGATAGTAACGAAGCACGACGTAATCTTCTGAATTTGACGACGCAGTAAGAGAAGGATGAGACCACGAAGCAGGTGAAGAAGTGGACGAGTAGGAGGATGGACAAGGAAGTGACGAAGAAACAACGGCGAGAGAAGGACAATGTGCTGAGGAGACCGAGGACGCAGCAAAACTGAAGGATAAGAAGCCAAAGTTGATGAGCTTGGAAGACAAAGCATCGAGGACAAGGAAGGAAATGGCACTCAGAAGATGCCCCAGCAATTCGAGATTTTGCAAAGTCTGCAGGTTGAACCATGATCAAGGGAAAGGCCACAGTTAAAGTCATGGATCCGCTGTTGCTTACTTTGGCTAAGATGCTGGAGTTGCAAGTGAATCTCCGTGCAGAGGGGGACGCTCGATACAGACTCAGGTCACAGCAGAGAGCATGCCCGTTAGCGGGAACTGACATGTAGAGACAGTAAGCCATGGGAGGAGGTGTAATCACGCGGCGAGATACAACTGTTACAGGACAGTCATTGACAGAATTAAATCTGCAGCCTCGAGTTTCCGTTACCGTCACATTGACTGATGCAATCCGATGATGTTCAAGTCGAGGTACTGTAGTCGTACGTATGATAGAGCAAAGCAGAAACTGCATGCTTATTGCCAGGAATTTGTGGTCGACTCTGCAGGAAGGGCTTGCAAATGAAGACAGGAAACCATGCAAGCAGGTGCATTAACAACAGGAGAAAGAAACTGTTTCGGTACATTCTTTTGCATAGTTGGATCTAAAGATTCAAATGTCCGTAAATATCAAAATGAGTATGCAAATGGATGACGATTCGGGGATATTTTGTCTGGCATGTATGAGCCAGGGATTAATCAATTCATTCTTGTCAGTTGCCTCATCTTCTTAGTAATTTGATTCGACAAACATACCAGCTAATCGCTTTGTGCCACTAAACCCGTCTGATGAGATGGAGGATTTAAGCCATGCATAGGTTTTCTCAATAATGTGAGTCAATGCATGACAGCAATGATGCACGATATGCTTTCAACACAGAAATGAAACACATGAGGGTACAGTGAGACAACTGTCAATGCAGTGAGATTGGTAGCAGGAAATACTGAGCCAAATAATCTTCGAAACCTCCCTTCTCAGGCAGTATACATCAGCAGTGATACATCGATGGCTTCATAAGGAACGAGAATGCTGTTTAGACTATGAGGCATTCATTAGTGCAGCCAAGGAGGATTTAAAGACAGAGTTTGTTCAGGTATCTTTACAGAAGTCATAAAGGTACTGACAGGAAGAGTGCTAAAAGTGGATAAACTTGAAACTTATGTACCTTATGATAGCCAGTTTGACAAACATAGCATTTTCTGGTTTGTTGAAATGTTCAAAGTTCAAAACTGACCATACTACTAACACAGTGAACAGGGATACCCAACAGATTTTAACAAGTCTATGTGCCAAAGGCAAAACTGATCTCAAACACCTAGATGCAAAGCTGGATAAGAGATACTTCAGATTTTTCTGAACATGAACCTCATGTAACTCTCTTGACAAGGAATATAGTGAACTTTGGCATCAAAAATTCGATTTCTTCTTGTTAGTCTCTTCACTTGTTGCAACTTGAACTCCGTGTTCAGCAGGCCTTACACGAAATCTACGACACCGGTGCTTACCATGGGACGGAAAACACTCCGACATAGGGTAGCTACTTCCTCATCCCCAT
This sequence comes from Lygodium microphyllum, assembly GCF_053477565.2. NCBI lineage: Eukaryota > Viridiplantae > Streptophyta > Polypodiopsida > Schizaeales > Lygodiaceae > Lygodium > Lygodium microphyllum. The sequence goes on along the minus strand of NC_141161.1, from coordinate 90,294,543 downwards.
GCATAGCATATTAGACTTTACATACTATAGGCCCCCGTCCATAGACAGGTGGAGACTTTACATACATTAATTTTGTTGAGTTACAAGTAAAGAAATCCCTTCTCAAACAATTTAAGAAAGAAAAAAACAATGATAACAAAAACAAATTGTTTGTAGTAATGTAGACTAAATGGAAAACAATGAAGGCAGCGATGTTCAAGATCACAAGGAATGTCTTAATCAGCGTGTCCCATGTCCTTGCTCTCAATGTAAGTTGGCAATTAGACAAAAATGTAGATGGCCTATGGAACATGTACGATGCTTCAACGAGTTTCAATTAGAGATCACTCATAAGATAATCTCAGATTTTGAGCAACAACAAAAAGAAAAGTGTATATCAATCATGCATTGTATTCACAAACTAACTGAATATCATATACAAAAACATTGGATGTGGTCGTAAAATTTATTATAGGGAGGTGACGTCTCATCCCAAGGAGGAGTGCACCCTTTGTGACCAATTAGAAGAGTTCGTGGGTGTGCGATGGATGGAGTGCCCGAGCCAATCCACCACTTGGAAGGTACTACCTAATCTATACCGTCAATACCAGAGGAGACATGCAACATTCCAAAAATTTCTACAATCTTGGAGTCTAAGATGGAGGCAATGATCGATGCATTGATGCCCCATGGATATTGAGACATCTGATCCACTTAGAGAGAAAGCATCCATACCATTATATGATGGGTGCCAAGTATCTCACTTGAAGACATTGCTTGCACTCTTAAGTGTGCAAGAAAAATACGGGTGGAGCTATGCGAGTGTGACTGAGTTGTTCAGGTACCTTTTACGTACGCTTGGTTGATTTCTTTTCGGCATCATCATAAAAAACAATTGTGCTTTTTTAAGGTGTTTTATGATTTTTTTCAGGTTACTAAAGTATCATATATTACCACTTACAAATACCATACTTGAGTCTCATGATGATGCATGACATGTTTTACGAAAGCTTGGCATGGACTACAACAACATCCATGCATGTGTCAAAGATTGCATACTGTTTTGAGGAGAATATGAGACTATGGAGACATGTCCAAAGTGTGGTACTCATAGGTATCGATAGGACTTGCAAGGGTAAACCATCCCTCAAAAAAATCTTAGGTACTTTTCGCTTATCCCCCATATGCATCACATGTTTCGTACATCTGGTATGGCAAGCTTGACAACGTGGCATGCATAGAATAGATCCACAGATGGAGTCCTACGAATATCAGCGGATTCACGCACATGGAGCCGCATTGACTCTACCTTTCCAGGCTTTGCCCAAGAGCCAAGGAACCTTCGGCTTGGTCTTATTATGAATGATGTGAACCCATTCGGTCTGCGCTCAACTTCATACAGTGTGTGGCCCTGTAGTCCTTGTTAACTACAACATCCCTCCATGGCTTTCTACGAAGAAAGGACACCTCATCCTTAGCTTGCTCATTCTTGGCCGCTACAAAGTCAAGAATATGGACATGTATCTTTGTCCATTAGTGGACGAGCGTAAGATTTTGTGGGAGGAGGGGGTCGCCATGGAAGATATGAGAAAGCAAGATGGTCCATAATCCAACAATATTTGAGCCATTCTCATGTGGACCATGCATGACTTTTCGGGATTCAGGGAGTGCTCAAGTAAGTAGGCTTCCATTCTTGTTGGTAATATCTATCATAGCTCATTCAAGTTTGTATTCACTGGATAGAGGTGTTGGGATATGTCTCATCACCTCAGGTTATAATGCATGTCCATTATGTGAGCCACAGTTAGACTCCTGAAGGTCACAAACCATGAAGAAGATGGTATATCAAGGACATGCCACTTTCTTGTCGGAGGGTCATGAACCGAGGGAAGGTTTTCTTGGACGACCTCCAGCAGGAATGATCGCCTAAAGCTAGTATGAGAAAAAAATGGTTCACACGGAGTCACATCCAAATGTAATGTGACGGTTCTTAGTTTTCTACGAGTTGCCATATTGGACCCACTTACAGATCAACCACTTGTTGGATCCCATGCATATTTTCAAGAATGTGGGAAGCTTACTATGGAACCACATCACAGGAAAGAGAGACACTATAGGGGCACGAATGGATCTGAAGGAGGTAGGAAAGATGGAGGCCCTTTGGCCGCAATCGATTGGCCGCAGTCAAGTGCTGATGGTCCAGCTACCTCATGCTCCTTCGGTTTTGTCCACTAAAGAAGAGCGCCTGAAGCAAATTATCAAGTCTATTTGCACTCCGACCCGTATGATGCATTCTCTCAGGTCCGCATTTTCTAAAGATGATCAATTATCAGGGCTAAAATCCCATGATTGACATAAGATATGTCAGGTTTGTACTACGAATGGATTGTAAGTGGCTTGCGTATTTTGCTATTTGAAGTGTAGTCATTATTCGTAATGCTTCTTCATTTGTGGTAGTTTGTACTACCGATCACGATCGCATGATGCCTTACTCCAAAAATATGCAGGGCGATTTACAGGTTGTCAAATTTAGTGCAATGGATCTCATAGAAGGAGATCAAGACATCCTCTATTGAATCCACAAGGTGGGGAGCAGTGGAGACGGTCTGTCTCTTTGAGAAGTACATGGCCACCAGCATACTCATGATACAAACCCACCTTCTAGTGCATCTTGTAGATGAAGTGGAGATTGCTGAACCTGTCCATTTGCAATGGATGTTCTTCTTAGAGTGCTTCATGAAAACCTTGAAAGGCTTTGTGTGATAACAAGATCGGCCAGAAGGTAGCATGGTTGAAGGTTAGTTGGTGTCTGAGGCATTAGTGCATATTTCACAGTGGCTACCAATGGTGGATTCAGAAAACAGTATGCTATGGTCACTGAAGGACAATGATAGACTGACCAAAGATGTGGTGGTTGAAAATGGGGTGGAAAAAAGAATGGATGCTGCAATGGAGGAGAAAGTGAATTGTTTTTGTATGTTGCACCATGCCTCCATGGAGACGTGGCTCGCTAGGTACAAACAAGTCAGGAAAGATCGGGAAGAAGCATAATCTGAATTTCGACATAGTATGCACCATCAACTAATTTGATATCCTGAGGGCATAGAGGAAATACCGCGGTTTATGTCAACATGATGGTTGCATGGAAATTTGATCGCAACGTCTCGCGAAGGGGCAGAGGTCTCAATTGAGGAGTGAGAATTCTCAAGGAGATGTAGTCCAAAGGTGATGACGTGTTTAGGGTTTGTTGTATCTAGATTTTATATGTGGCAACTAATTGACTGTTTCAATGTACAATACAAAATATACAGTGCAACATGTCGCACGAATGGCATTTCGGTGTGGAGCGTATCGACAAAATGTACTCCACAACAGATTGTGGTATCATAGCAAAGTTTGAGCAAGAGAGCAGACGATGAGAAACGGATCCAAATACCATTATGGATGAGATGGAGTATTTTGGGAACTTGCAAAGTATTATCACGGTGGATTACCGTAGCTTCTCCATGATCCTATTTGGTGTGCAGTGGTTCAAAGTGGTACTTGAAGGAGCTGGGGCAACAGTTCGACGAGGTCCATTTGGATTTCTTGAAATAGATTCCAAAAAAAGATGGATAGATTTACGCGACATGTTTGTATTGCCGGCCCATTGTGAACAGGTGCTTGAACTCATGTTTTTTTAAAAATTTTATTAAGACATGGTACATGTCACAAAAGTTAAATCTCTCTTGTATGTGATTTTGAACATATAATTTTCTATCCAAACCCCCGATGACCTCTATGATGGTATGTTGTACCTTCAGCTCCTCAAAGTGCGAGAGTATATGATCAAAGCAATGTTCCCAACATAGATGAGGACAATATGCAAATAGAGGGGTTGATATTGCAAGGGGTGGAGGCCGTCAAAATCTTGGAGCATGTAGAGGAGCCAAAATTGGTTAGCAATGATGGAAATATAGGAGTCCAAGAATTCTTTGAGAATGAGGTCGACTCATCATTTTGTGATGACCTATCTATCGACCTTCTAGTGTATGCGGAGTTGTGTCAGGAGATTGACATGAGACCATAGGGTACTTCATACTTGGAGCATCCACCTAATCAATTCGTTGACGAATTGCTTATAATGGTACATAAGTTATGCGTTTTAAGTAATATCATTTTTTGAAGATTTATATTACCATGCTTTGCTTGATTTATATTGATTATGCTAACATCAAATCTTGTCTGTGTAGGTGACCTTTGTGGATATTTGGATCCACACGATGAGTTGAGGGATAAGTGACGAAGAGCTATAGAAGATATTCGCATGTATGTCTCTAGATTAGATTGCTCGATTCAGAGATATGGCGGACCAGGAGCTATCTTGGACACCATCACGCCGTTCTATTAGATCTACTTTGGTGCGCTCTGATGCTTCCGTTTCTAGTAGAAGAGGTCAATGCTCTAGACTTGGGCCGAATGGAGGGAGTGGTTTTGGGGAATGTTGCGGAGATGTGGATGCAACGAGCCCGCGGTCGGCTCAGGATACAGGTGCTACTCGTTCTCGTGTAGGTTCGAGAGAACGTGGCTCAAGTGGTTGTTGTGGAGGTATCGACGCAGTGTCTCCATCTCGTCATTTTGTTGGAGTTGTGTAACCTATGGGATTTGTCACACCTGTGGGGACGTCTACTCCAGTCACTCCCCAACATTTGCTCAGCCATTCGCAGTGGTACCCCTATGGGTGCTACTCCGAGAGATACTACCTCCATAGGTACCCCAAATGTACAGGGGTCTCTTGGATATGCCCAGGAGCATGGTCACAGGTGGGAGAGGACACATCTTAGGCATACGCTAGAGGGGTATGGATACCTTGTAGATGATAGGACATGAGCCATCATCATGAATGATGAGGGAAGGAGGGTGATGGCTCGTATCAGACAGTTGTGCTAACAAGTTTTTCGGCACGTCTTAGATCATTGAAAAAAAATATCGGAGGGGAGCAAGGACTACATAGTAGCATCCTTGCATAAGGAGTTTCCGGTACCCACTGCAGCAGATAGATTTTCCACAAGCTGGATGATGGAGTGCATGCATGTGTACATGTCACACAGATGATTGGACGCACGCAAGGCACTTATGAGTGGGACCTTAAAGCCTAAGTGGCTAGACATAGATGACTGGTGCCGACTCAGGGAGGAGGCTACACATTCTCCAAGACATTGGAGACAGTAGTGCGAGGAGGCAAGGGCACGACTAGAGGAAGGAGTGGTCCATCATCTTGGGAGTGGCAGCCACATGACTTATATGGAGGACTTTGTAAGTTTTTCTTTTGTTCTTCTTGCTTATTTTTTTGCAATATCACTTGTACTGACAATCGTGTTTCTAACAATTTTATTTTGTTTTCTTTGCAGCACTCCATTATAAACCACAATCCCATCGGCCTAGAGACTCGATATACAGAGAGACACGGTCTCACTACATTGATTGACTGATTGTATGGACACGGCGGCCCAGTATGTCACTCATATTTCTTATTCGTAGTTACTAATTTTAATTAAAATACATTATTATATGGTGGACTGATGTATACTTGTTTCTTTTTTTGTAGAGTCCATTCGATGCTCCTTTGCGGCGGGATGAGAGCTTTCGGATGGCGAGAGTACAATGATTTATATGGATAGATTGGGATGCACTTTCCACTATTATGCATATGGGATTTTGCATCTTGAGCCGACACTGCTCCATATAAAGAGGTTAAGCTGGGTGTGATTGCCAATATCTCAACACCCCTCCTCAATCACAAATAGAAAAGTACAAAGTGTGTAGAGGCTTTAGTGAGCAACCACCTGCAAAGAGTGGGTACACCACAAACATAGTAAACATCAGAGGATGCTGTAGAAAAGACTAAATGTGGGTACCAAAGACATGGTGAACATCCAGAGGTTGTAACAGGGGCCTCAAAAAGTATATAGAGGCTGTAGTACAAGGTTACATGAGGAGTTTACAAGCTTATGCCAGAAGAATTAGGGCTAGGAAATACATGGCTAAAAAAGTCTATCAGAATACGAGTAGAAGGATTGATGAGGCTTGTCCTTCTCCTGGTGATCTTCTTCTTCTTCTTCTTCTTCTTTTGCTCCATGGTCTTCTTCTTCTTTAACAGCTAGATAGGCCTTTTGAGACCTCTTCTTGTCATGATAGAATTTCTCTGTGTGCCCAATCCTTTTGCAAAAGTTACATACACAACTGATATTTCTTGCCCTTGTACATGTTACCCACATATAACATTTGTTCATATTTAGAGGTGCTTGGTTCTTCTTTGGATTTTATATTATTTTCCTTTTCTAGGAGGAGGCCTTCATGTCAACTAGTTTAGGACTAGGCATGTTGATTAATGTAATTGACAATTATTATATTTAGGAGGCACACTTTTTAACAACACACCAATACAAATACCTTCATCCATATTGAGATTTATCCCTACAAGCTGGGTTAGGAGACTTTCCATGCAATTCAAATGAGATGCCAGGGATGTTTTAGGTTTCATATCAAGTTGAAAGAATTCAATAAGTAAACCATACTTTGAGGATTTGGACTATGCACCAAACAAGATATCTAATATGGATTTGGACTGTGCTCAAACAAGATATCTAATCTATTGAATCCTCAAAGTATGGTTTACTTATTGAATCCTCAAAGTGGATTTGGACAGTGCTCCAGTTGCCCCATGATCTTGGTGAGAATCGTGACTTGCACGTAGTACACCAGTGGTGTGAACTGCAACAGGCGCATATATTAGCTAGCGAGCTCCAATTTTTGCAATGCTAGAGCTACAAATCACCAATGTTAGCATTTGAAGTGCTAGGAAGAAGCGCCTTGAGCAGAGGAAGATATCTCCAGAAGGAATCTCAATGAGATATGGCCTGATTTGAGAGATATGAAAGCTCTAAGAAAGGTAGGTATAGACTGGCTATGGTTGCCAAGAAAGGTCAAGTGGAGATAGAGGTGGAAGATGAGACCTTCAGCGAGCAAAGATGAAGAGGATCTAGGACATGGCTATGGAGGTTGAAAGAGGAAGAGTGAGCTCATGAGGACATAGACATTACATCTGACTATCACACAAGTAAATTAGGTTCCAAGATTGAGACTTGGACTCATAAACACAATCTTGTGTGTTGATAATGACACAGACACTTTACTGGAAGGAAAAAAGTACTATGACATTGAATTACAAAAGAGAGCAAGTATGTACAGTGCTTCATAGGGATAGAATAGGCTGTACTTTCCACCACTGTGCATATGGGATTCTACATCCTGAGCCCACACTGCTCCATACAAAGAGGCTAAGCTAGGTGTGATTGCCAATATGTCAATATCATCATTCTCCATTTGGTTACATTACGACAAACAATAGGTTTTTGTTCCCCTCATTTATGATCTTCCTTCACTTTAATATCTACTCTTCTTTCTCTTCCTTTCCCTTTATTAGTTTGCCTCCCTTCATCTCTCTTTATTCGTTCCTTTTCTCTCCATGTCCCTTTGTCTTTATCTATACATCTTTTTATTTTACTCCCAATTGCTCTTTCTGTTTCTCACTTTTTCCTTTTTTTATTTGCTTCTCTTCCTCATTCATTTTCTTCCCAACTTTCAAATTCTCTCTCTCTTTCTCAATTTATTTTCCTCCCTTCATCCTTCTTTGTTTCTCTCTCCCCCCTCTCTCTCAATGTTTCTTTCTCTCCCCCATCTTCCCTCCCCACTCTCACTTCTTCTCTCTTTTCCTTTCCCTCCCTTCTTTTCTCTATGTCTTTCTCTCTTTTCCTCTCCACTCACACTCAACGCATATGTTACAATTAAAAAAAAAAGATAGAAAATAAAAAACTCATAAAACAAGACATTGAAAGACCTTCTCTCCCCACCCCTGTTCGTGCCTCTCTTCCCTCTCTCCCTTTATTTTTCTATCATTCTGTTCTCTCTAATTCTCTCATTGTTTCTATTTTTCTCTCTCCTTCTCTCTTGCTCTCTATTTGTTGTTTTGTCTATCTCTCTTTCTCTCCCTCTTTCTATCCCTTTTTTTTCCCTTCTCTTTCTAGCTCTCTCTTTTTTGTTGACTCTCCTTCCTCTCTTTACCTCATCCTTTTATCCACCTCTCCCTTCACTCTTCGTTTCTTTTTCTCTTCCCTCTGTCTTTCTTTCTCTCTTTCTCTTTCTTTATTGGCTCTCTCTTTGTTTCTCTCCGCCCCCTCATTGTTTCTCTCACTCATTCTCCTCTCTCCCTCCCTCCCTTTCTCTCTCTTTCTCTCTCTCCTAAGGAAAAGAAACAAAAGAAAAGAACAAAGCAAGAAGAGGAAATAATGCACTTACCACAAAGACCCGAGGATGGATTCTTCGTCTCCTCTTTACGACGTCCCTTCTTTCTCCCTCATGCACTTCTCCCTCTTTTTCGTGTATGGTGGCAGCAGTGGCAGTGAAAAGCTCTCCTTCTCTCTCTTTCCCTCTTTCTCTTTCTCTCCCTCTCCCTCTCAAAGCTAGGATCTCTCTTGCTCTCTCTTGAAAATGTTTGTGGCAAATGCCACGCTCAGGTTTTTGATGCCTTTTTTTTCTCAAAATGGTGTCGCTATTAGCGCTACTAACAATGTCGCAAATAGCGACACCGCTATTTTTCATCACAAACAGCTATAGCTATTTTTCCATTCCCTCTTGTAGCGTTCCTCCTTGGATAGGGTGATACTTACGTGATTTAAGAATAATTACAGTAAGCAAACAATTACCGCTTAGCCCCAAAATTGATGCCCCTTTTAGCATTTCTTTATCTTCTATTTCAAATGGATGGAATGAAATTGAGATTCACCAATCTCCTTCACTAATCCAAGTGTACTTACTATCATTAATGACTAGCAAGTCTTCAAACCAATTTTCCCCTTAGTTTGCTTGGGAAATTGGCCTTCACCCTACTCCTTGCTAGATGAATTTAACCCCAAATTGAAATTGGTTGGCTAGCCTCTTGAGTCTCCCCAAAGTTCTTTAATTTTAGTTTCTTGACTTTACATCCTAGGCCTCATCTCCAGGTGACTATCAAGCCTAATTTCTGCTGTAAATTAAGGTTTATAGCAGAGATTTGATTGAAATCTCTTCCTCTAATGACTCAAATCGCTAGAAAATACTGAGGGAACTTACATGATATCACACTTTGTTGTTTTTTTACAACATACCCATGTAGTGATACTTTTGAAAAAAAAAAATTCAAATTGAAGTCAATGCTATGCATATAAGCACACAATGCTCACAAAGGGAAGGCACACGCATGCAAACATCATTTCCTAATATATTCAAGCACATTAAATTAACTATCAATGCATATCAAAACTTATGTATATAGTATTACCCAATAAATCATATTACAATATTAAACAATTCACAAATTCATATAGAAGACAATATGCCAAGATATCCTATTCAGCTTCATCATGATTCAAAGATTGAGAATGAGAATGATAATGAGAATGTAATTGAGATCTTCATGTACATATTATTACTTCAGGGTGGTTGGGAGGTTCAAGCTCCTTCTTGGAGTGCATGCTGTGATACTACTACTACTCTATACACTTGCTCAATTATAACATAGACCTCTCTTCTTCTCTATTTCTTTATACTTCTCTTCATTCAATTTGATTGTCTATCTAATTAATCATGATGGTGGAGGAGTCAAGTTACAATTGATATCAAAGCAAGTTAATTCCACAATGCACTTGAAGATTCAAGACTTGAAACTATTCAAGAAGATTCAAGTATGAAGATGATGGCTAAGAGAGTGAAGACAAATAATCAACAAGGAAATGATGGAGTTAAATAATAAGATGGCATCTATATGAAACAAAATAATGGAACAAGAATTATTCAAGATTATATGTCTTTGGACTTGATGTGCCCTCTGCGACTCTTTAGGAGAGATTTGATAATAAGATTTGTAATTTGATTTTGTTGGGAGAAATTTATATTGGACTCTTACTATTATTTCTAACTACATAGTTTCTTTAACAAAATATGGAAAATCTTCTATTTGAGCATATATGAAAAAAATAATCTACCAAAAAAAGAAAACATCATCTAGTCATCCTTACTAGACATGTGGTTATGTACTTAGTCTATAATGACTCAAGTGCAATTATGGTGTGTTTCTTATCTATGTAATAATAGTAAAGACCTTCAATCCTCTTGTTTCAAAGTTTCCCAAAAAAAAACTAATATAGAGAGAAAATTAATTAAAGGCTTGATAGGTACTATGTGAATCTCTGCAGGTTCTATGCAAGTCAAAGAATGAATGCAATGTGCAAAAAGGTATGGATGGCCTCTACTTCTCACAAATCACGAATGGTGGGTCTTAAGGCAAATACTATTGATTAGGTGTTATAATATATCCTACTATCTCTAGAATAATATATGCCAAGGCATGAGGACTATCGGAGGTAAAGGCACCTATGCCTAACCACCCGTGCATTCATCACATTGATAGTACCCACACACCTATACATTGCTAATGGTAGGTGCCCATCACAGTCTTCCCTTTAACTAGTATCAAAGTAGAGATCAAGGAGCTTCACCCACCATTTCTTTAGCTTGGATTTGAATACCTACAACACTTCATTCACGACAGGGTTCCTTCAACACTTCAAGGTGAGCATTGATCTTCCACTTAATCTTGGCTTGATTTGCTTGCTTGAGCACTCTATAGCACTTCTTTGCTACAATATTTAACTGTAGACGAGCAGTGCGACATGTAGTAGCTTGCACCTACTTTCAACAAGTCTTCTTTGACCTACAATAACCATCTACAACTCTTGGACATCATCCCACACTTGAGCAATACCTTGGCATTGTACTTGGTATTGATTGGCTTTAATTTGATACTCTCTTGAGGTGATATATCTCTGTCATTGGTTATTATTTACAGAGCAGACTTGTTGTTTATAGTTCTAGACAACCAACAATGAGCTCCATTATGTTTGTTTGATGCCTTGGAGCTATTTGATGTTGGATTAGATGCTTGGGAAATGTCTTGAGATGTGGCTTGCATTAAGCTCATTTGGCTCAATTTTTAGAGGGTTTTTCATTGCTACTATAATAGGACAACAAGCTTTTATCAAGGAAAAAATAAATGCATATTGCTACTAGATGCCATTTGCGTGCTTCATATCAATGTATTGATGCCTATTGTTGGTCTATACACTTGAATATGCTATTGAAAGTTTTTGAGCTTAGTGACATTTATCTTGCATGTGGTTACATGCCTTGGTGTTAACCAGTAGATGAAGAAGGTGGAAAATTTGGAAAAGCTAAAAGATGCCATTTGCATGCTTCATATCAATGTATTGATGCTTATTGTTGGTCTATACACTTGAATATGCTATTGAAAGTTTTTGAGCTTAGTGACATTTATCTTGCATGTGGATACATGCCTTGGTGTTAACCAGTAGATGAAGAAGGTGGAAATTTTGGAAAAGCTAAAGTAGAAGACAAAGGCCAAGGCAAAGTGAAACGGAAGACAAAGGTGCACAATGAAAAGCGCAAGTCAATACTTTTGTAAAAGAGCGTAAGCGCATCATGATTTACCTGTGCAATTTGTAAAGGTAGATGGGCGGTAGGAAGGAAGCTAGGAAGATAGGAGGACAATGGGAAAAAGGGCCTAGGCCACGGCCGGCCATGTAAAAAAGGGGATAAGGGGATGATCGCCCAAAGGGATTTAGGGTTTTGTATATAAAGTTGGAAAGTGAAGAAGCTCATTCTTGTGTGTGGCCAAAAGTGGGTCTCCTCTTTTTCTTCTTCTTCTTGTTCTTGCTTGCTTGAGCTTGTGCTTGAGAGAGGGAGTGTGAGAGTGTGAGGGAGTGAGAATGTGAGGGTGAGGGACCGGGGAGGAGAAGCTCTCCATCTTCTCCTCTCTTCTTCTCTTCTCTTCTCTTCTCTTCTCTTCTCTTCTCTTCTCTTCTCTTGCTCGCGGTGATGGAGCTTGGAGCGTGGAGCTTGAGGATGGAGCTTGCTTGAAGCTTGCACTTGGATCGTGGAGCTACCAGAGTGCGCAAGAGAGGAGGTAACTCGATCGGCATGGAGGTAAGCTCACTACACCCTTAGATATGGATGGCACGTCGGCTATGTGAGAGGTAGCCATTAGTGCTTGTGTTGGAACGCTTGAAACAATAAGCGGTCCGTGGGTCTTGGCGGTTGAGTGAAAGCTTCCACATTTTGGTTCCGTTGCTAGGACCAACGGATTCAAGCCTTGAGCACTTGCGTGCTTCGGATCGAGCATTGAAGTAGGGTTTTCCCCGAGCCAGTGCTTGAGGTAGATAGGTAGGAAGCGAGGGAGTTTGAAGAGGTATTCGATCTCCTTAGCAAGTAGGTTTTTGTTGTTTTGGACTTGGGAAAGCATGATGGAGTAGTGTAGGCATTTTTCTTATAAAATTTTCTTGCATTTAGGAAGGATAGGAGCAAAACATTGGAGCAAATAGTAGGGTTTTCTGTTGCTATATAACAGGTTGAAATAGGAAAAAGAAGGGCAAGAAATGAAAATTTGGGTTAAATGTTAGTAAGGGAAGCAAGATTGAGGTGAGTGCAGGCCTGGACAAGGTGATAAGGGGCCAAGAGTGGCAAGAAAGGCTACATTGTGCATTGTAGGGTTTCAGGAGAGCAAGAGAGAGGAAGAAAGCTTCGTTGAGTGGATCCGCTTCGATCTTGCCATCCGGGAGATATTTGCCCAGCCCAGGTAATTCTACACCTTCCTCTACATGAGTAGGTTTGATATGGAGTTGCTCAACCAGGGGGAAGGCCTACAACGCTCGGCGTTGTGAAATTCGTGAAGTCCGACGAAAAAATGCGCTGCGCTCAGCGTGTTCGAGTGATGGCGATCCTGGGCCGAGTCCCAGAATCGACCCTCGGGCCGCTCGAAAATTCGGCCCTTGGTCCTGCCGACTCGGCCCACTCGACTCGGACACCCACCGCTCGGCTCGTACGAATTGAGCATTCAGACCAACTTCAAAATTCGGCCCACTCGACTCGGCCCACTTGACTCGGCCCTCGGCCCACTCGGCCGTCGGACAACCAGACTCGGACTGGCTGAATTTGACATTCGGACCAGTTACATTCAGCCCTTCTACTCGACCCTTGGATGGGCCGAATCGGGCATTCGTCCCCTGCAATTCGGACCTGTTCGATCGAATTTGTATTTTTTCAAATTTTAGCATGTAGACCCTGAAACTGACCGAGAGACCATATAGACTCGAGACCATATCATAGATCGATCACTGGACTGAAATCTAAAGTAGTTCGAAATTTGGCTACGAAGGGTCTTTCAGATCGCGCATGGCATTTATCGTAACGGCTTTGCGGGCCGGGGGGGACTTCCCCATCGGACCCCCGCAAAGGGGGCTCTACCCCCTCCGCACCTCCCCCGAGTAGGTTGGAGAGAAAACGCGCGCCGTGATAGGTCCTCCAAAATAGACCTTAGTGTAGTAATGGCTCTACACAAGCATGGATTCTCACTTGCAAAAGAGCAACCAAAAGCCCGTACCCGAACAGAGACAAACAGAGACCCTAGAACCTCAATGGGCCTATCTAGCCAACAAGGGCAAAAAGGTCACACTGCAAAAACACATACGTGTTGCATTTGGACTGCATCTAGTCAAAGCGGAAAGCAACAACATCAAGCTACAATAGCGAGAATGATTAGGTATGACAATCCTGACGATAGATGCTCCTTGAATAGCACTACACTGACGATCCAAGACACTAGTGGAGAATCCACATCTGGTCGTGCAGTTGGAAACTCAAGGGCATTTGTCAGAAGGCTTAAATTTACAAGCCAAGAACTGAAAGATGAAGATATAGTACCACCTGCTTATCTTAGGGTCAAACTCACCGCGAAAAGAGAGCATACTATTGATGCTTTGATTGATGAAGGATCAGATTTTAATATCTTGACTTATGAAGCGTGGACCCTACTAGGCCAACCAGAGCTCACACCGATTAATGCAACTCTTAGCCCTTATGGGGGACACCCACGAGCACTTATAGGGAAGTACAAAATCCTTGCAAAAATTGAAACTGAAAGCTTGCCTATCCTATTTCATGTTCCTCCAAATAGTGCTAATTGCGAGAAGGAAACCCTCCTAGGAAGACCCTTCAAAAGGGCGACCAAGTGTGAGGCCGACTATGTAGCACAGAGGATACACCTGACACTATCGGGTGTAAGGATAGTCACGACCTTTAGCAACGGTGACCTCATCGAACCTCGAGGGAAAGGCAAGGAAGGTGCTGACATAACAGTCAAGCCTACTAAACGAGAGCAAGGACTTGTTGGAAGAGTTGATACAAGCACATGTCGAACAATGAGAACCAATGAGTGAGGCCATGCCTGAAACAAGAAGGTCAAGAGACAATGCCAAGGACGGGATTTGGACTTACAAATATCATAGAAGACCCCAAAAGAAGCCCAAGCCTTATAGATGAAGGCATCGATGGAGAGCCAATACAACGCCGAGATGGATTTCCAAAGTGTTGCTACGTGCTCAAGGGTATTATGCAGGTAACTGATGGATTTGGGTACCAAAACCCCCTGCTAAACCACCTCTATCAATTGAAAGCCAAATTGCATCAAAAGCAACGAAGCATAGGAGGAAATCTAAGAGAAAATCCAGGTCTCAAGGCAAGAAACCAAACATGAGTGTTCGAAAGAAAGAGCCTCAGCCTAGCATGCTTAATAAGTAGATGTCATATGTAACCATTGAGCGTGCACAAAGACCACTAGTGCTCAAGGAGATTTTGACTTCCCAAGAGGATAATGAGCACCAGAGGCACAATGTTGCTCGTGAGAAGGCTGATTTCTCAACAAAGAAAATGGCACAATTATCTAATAGCCTCGAGCAAATCATTCAGCCAGTGCCATGTCCACCCAAGAGTCCTAGATCTCCTACATCCTCTTTTCCCAAATAGACACAGGAAGCACAATAGCAGTCGTCAAGGGCGGCTGCTCAATCCCAATCTCTATCTCCATCTAAGCTTCCAAATGTCCAAGAGGCAGGCCATGACACCACCCTTAGCTCTCAACCTAAGGAGATGCATGTGCGACCTAATGTGACTAGATCAACTCATGCTCAATCTACACATGTGAATGCTCAAAGGGCAACAAAAGACATGACCACTTTTGATTTCCCTAGGGACTTGACACCGCAATCCACCAAGAGTAGCCAGCCCACTGGACTAGCCGCTACTACTTTCAATCAGGGATCATAGTAGTCATAGCCCTTGGCCGTGACTACACCCTTGGTAGAGTGTGTCCTTAGTAGTTCACCTGTAGAGGAGGTGTCGCAACCAACTTCCTTGACAACTCTAGCACTTCCAAAGTGCTGTCAAGTGTTTTTCTGAAAATTGAAAAGCTCTAGTCAAATTGTAGTTAGGTTTGATTTTTGCTAGCTTAGTTGTTTGCATGACAGTTTGTTTTGTTATTTCATAGTTGGATTTCTTGTATTTGTTTAGACTAGGATTTGCTTCTGCCATTTTGTTTGATTTGTTGAGTGTGAAACTTGATAGCCTTGGTTGAGTTTGGTATTTTTTTGAACAAGATAAAGTTGGAGTTTGCTATTAGCTACCGAACATTGAGGAGCTAGGTATGTATTCTTGTTGAGACTCATGCACATCATAGGGATTATGGGTTTACGAGCACTTCACCTTACACTTGTTGATGCACTGCACTCAGGGGTCGTCTCCTGTTCTTATCAAATACTTCTATGCCATGGGTTGGGATTATGCACTTTTGCACCATCATTGAGCACTAGCACGGCATGAGATCCACTGCAACTATATGCAGTAAATCTTAGATACACGTGAACATGAGAGAGCACCTGTCATTGAGCACGCACGTTTCTCGCACGCACCATTTGGGATGTTCATCACAAAGTTAGGAACCTCTGGTTGAGAGGGTAAGGTGGTTGGGAGAGTTCGAGGGTCATGAAGGATGCCATTAATTGTGAGAAGGGTTGTTCATATTTGGTCAACATCTTGAGGACCACCATTTTCTAGAGTGATGTGAGATTATGGGCAGGTGGAGCAGAGTATATCATATCTTCTTATGAGAGTTGAGAGGTGAGGATAAGGAATTTTAAATTAATAAGAAATTTTGTTTGCATTTTGCATGACACACAATCACATCTAGATAGACTAGGCACAATTCTTCAAATGCATATATTATTTTTGTGTGAGCATGGATTGATTGATTGCATTTCATGGATCCGACTCTGCATATTTTTTTCAAATCATGAAAGATTGGGCACGGAGTTCATTTCAAAAAACCATATTCCTGCTAGGGCACATTGTATAGAAAACAGGTCCATATCCATAGAATGCTTATTTTGAAGACTCGAGGATCAAAGAAAAAGGTCGTACATTTTACATCGTCAGCGAGTATTTCTTGAAGAAATAGAAGATATGTGTGGTGAAAGTGTATGCAATTACAAGAAGAATAGGCCAAGGAAGGGAATAAGTCGTCCAAGTTAAAAGATGGAGAAAAATGATACAATTTATAAATATTGAAATTTTGCTCGATTATGATGGGATTTTGTAATTCTGCTCGCGTAACCTTGTCGATCAGATGTGTTCCGATCGGTTTAAGTATCCGAATGTCTATATTCGGAGTTCAAATGACAAAGTTATGATCCAAACAAGTTACAAACAAGCATAAAGCAAAAAAAACGAAAATAGTGAAAAGCAGTAGAAAAGCAAAAGCCAAAAGCTGAAAGCAAAAAGCCTAATGTGTGTGAGTGTGGATAGAAAACGATATAAGGAGAGGAGATTGAGGAGTTAAGGGCCTTCCCCCTTGATTACAATTGTATTATGTGAGAGAGGGGAGTGGAGGGTCGCATGCTAGAGTGAGCTCTTGTCATGCTAATTTGAAAGTCGGAGCCTTTGGATGTCAAAGCGCTGAGCGTCGGATCATGGTTGTTAAGGTACAATAATATATTTCTCTTGGTTTGTTTTCGAATTATTGGTATTTTCATTGTGTGGTTGTGTGATGCTCTACCTGCATACGGGTTTTAAAATTTTTTGAGCTATAAGAGGCATTGTGTGTTATCTTGTTTCGGTGTGTGGTTCGTGGTATATTGTCAAATATTTGAATTTTTCAAGTTGTGTTGTGTATCCAACAAACTCAATTATCCCAACCGGCACTCCTTAACGTCTCGTTATCGGGTTGTGAGAGAGGCTTATTCTCAATCACCGCTCGCGTAACATCTCTTTTTTTTGGTGCCCTCGCTGAGGAGTGCCGAATTTGACATTGTTGTTATTTTAAATGTGAGTTTGTTTTGATTTCTTGTGATTGTTGAAAAGGGTTGATAATTTTCTTGAGTTCCATGGTAATCATACTGAAGATCCTGAAAGATTTTTAGAAAAAATAGAGTTGTGTTTTTTGATAGAGAGAGTGACTAATCTTGAAGATAAACTCCAGATTTTTAGATATCAATTGCAGGGAGAAGCATGAAATTGGTTGCTTGATTTTGAGAGAAGCTTGAAATTTAAGAGACAAAATTTGGACTATGAGACCATTAAAAATGCATTTCTATCTAGGTTTAAAAAAAGAGAAAGTCAATGTGAGATTTGGGCAAAAATAAAAACTTGTGTTAAAAAATATGATCAGAGTATTGAGGACTTTGCTAGGGAGTTTGAAAGATTGTGGAATCGATGGAGTTTAACATTGTTAGAAGGTGAGATAGCCCCAGTTATGTTGAAGATAATGTATTTTGTAAATGGGTTAAAATTAGAAGATTGAAGAGTAAAAGTAGAGGTAAAAAACCCTAAGACTTTTGAGGAAGCGGTGAAGATAGCTGAATATCAAGAGAGGAAGACCAAAAGAAAAAAAGAGTTAGGGTTTGATGAACCAAGGGAAAAGTTGAGTTCAAGGCAAGTTGAGAGAAAAGATTTTGAGGAGAAGAGAGTTAGTTATGCCTATCCTGAGAGAGGTATACTATATTCTCTATTTAAGAGAGATGAGTTGACTTGTGAGAAATCAATTGAAGTATGTGAGGAGAAACTTCCTAGGGTGGTTGAGGAGAAAAATACTTGTTTGACTGATTGGAGTAAAGAGTCTAGGAGTGTGAATTCATACCCATTGACCACGGATACTTCTAGTCTAGTGATTAGAGATTTAACTAAAGAAGAGGGATTGACTGATGATACTTTGGAGCTTGAGGACTATAGAGATGAGCTAGAGATGGATCTGAGTTGTAAAGAAGAAAAGGAGAGACCATATTGTTTTAAGAACCAAGAGTTTTCATGTTCTTTGGGAGAGGATGAAAGTCAAGAAAGTTTTAATATTTCCGATGAGGGAAGGTGTGATGAAAGTCCTGATAGTCATGGCAGTGTTGAAGAGAGTAAGAATAATTTAGAGAGTGAGCTTGTTTGCCTTGGTGAAAGTATAGATGGATCTGATTGCTTGAAAGATGAAAAGAGAATAGAGGATGAATTTTTGAGTTTGTTAGAAGACCATGAGGGAGAGGGCTTAGAAACTACAAGTTTTCAAGATGAAGTTAAGGGTTCGAATTTGTTGCCTAATGAGTTTGTGGAGATTTGTTGTGAGTTTGGTTATGAGCCTGTTGATCAAGAGAGTATGGAGGTTTTAGGTTCTGACTCATGTTGTGATTTTGGTGTTGGTGTTGTTGACTCAGTTGAGTCTTGTGAGTTAGTTGTTGATGTTTTGAGTAGCCGTGGAGAGGCTTTTGTTTGTGGTGTTGATGATGTTATTTTGAGTAGACCTAATCTCTTACTCCTTGATAGTTGTGTAGATAATTGTTTGGTTGATTTAGGCAACAATGACGAAGAGAAAACTTCATTTGATAGTCTTTTAGTTTCTTTGAGTTCTCTTGAAGTTTTTGATATTGTTTGTAATGATTCTGATTGGGATTTTGAGGATCTTGAGAGTGACATTGATGAGGATGTGAGAGAGAATTTGAGTAAGGCTTTAACAAGGATTGAGAATTTGAGGGAAGAGCGGTTTAAAATCAAGAAGATAGAGTTGAAAGGTATTTGTGAGGAGGAAGTTAATGATTTGGTAGTTGAGGAGTCTTTGGTTGAAGTTATTGACCCGAAGTTGTTGCATTGTGAAGATGTTATTTGTAATGATGAGGTTTCTTGTAAGGATACTATGGAAGGTATTTACCACTCTTTGTGTGTGAAAGACTCAATGGAGTCTTGTATTGTTGATGAGTTGAGTGATGTGGCCGGGTGTCCTGGAGTGACCCCATTTGTGGATGTTGTTGGTTTTTGTGATGTTGTGTTTGATTTGGAGACTGAGTTGGGAGATCCTTACATAGTATCTTTAGGAGAAGTTGTAGATGAATTAGTGGATGAATTTGAGATTGGCAACAACGAAAGGGTTAAAACTTTATTTAGAGACTCTAAAAGTAACATGGTTTTTCCTAGGGAGGATGGGTGGGATATGAACATTTTTGAGTGTGGTTGCCATTTGAGGGATATGAAGATTTTGGATTATGGTTGGGATTTGTGGGATATGAACATTTTTGAGTGTGGTTGCAATTTGAGGGGTATGAAGATTTTGGATTATGGTTGGGATTTGAAGAATTTGGAGGATGATGTATTTTCCTTAGATTGTAAGGATTGTCTCAAGGATTTTGATGAGAATTTCATGGATGAGTTTTGTCTACTTGTAAAGGAGTTGTTTGAGAGAAATGTGCCATTTGTGTTTGTTGAGAAGATTGTAGACAGATCATTGGATTTGATTTTTGATTGGCTCATAAATGTTGCATCGTTTTATGAAAGCAACTGCTGCACATGAATGTTTGTAGACTAGGGGGAGGGCTAAATATGTCAAGTGTTTTTCTGAAAACTAAAAAGCTCTAGTAAAATTGTAGTTAGGTTTGATTTTTGCTAGCTTAGTTGTTTGCATGACAGTTTGTTTTGTTATTTCATAGTTGGATTTCTTGTATTTGTTTAGCCTAGGATTTGCTTCTACCATTTTGTTTGATTTGTTGAGTGTGAAACTTGATAGCCTTGGTCGAGTTTGGTATTTTTTTGAACAGGATAAAGTTGGAGTTTGCTATTAGCTACCGAACATTGAGGAGCTAGGTATGTATTCTTGTTGAGACTCATGCACATCATAGGGATTATGGGTTCACGAGCACTTCACGTTGCACTTGTTGATGCACTACACTCAGGGGTCGTCTCCTATTCTTATCAAATACTTCCATGCCATGGGTTGGGATTATGCACTTTTGCACCATCATTGAGCACTAGCACGGCATGAGATCCACTACAACTATATGCAGTAAATCTTAGATGCACGTGCACATGAGAGAGCACCTGTCATTGAGCACGCACGTTTCTCACACGCACCATTTGGGATGTTCATCACAAAGTTAGGAACCTCTGGTTGAGAGGGTAAGGTGGTTGGGAGAGTACGAGGGTCGTGAAGGACTCCATCAATTGTGAGAAGGGTTGTTCATATTTGGTCAACATCTTGAGGACCACCATTTTCTAGAGTGATATGAGATTATGGGCGGGTGGAGCGGAGTATATCATATCTTCTTATGAGAGTTGAGAGGTGAGGATAAGAAATTTTAAATTAATAAGGAATTTTGTTTGCATTTTGCATGACACACAATCACATCTAGATAGACTAGGCACAATTCTTCAAATGCATACATTATTTTTGTGTGAGCATGGATTGATTGATTGCATTTCATGGATCCGACTCTGCATATTTTTTTCAAATCATGAAAGATTGGGCACGGAGTTCATTTCAAAAAACCATATTCCTGCTAGGACACATTGTATAAAAAACAGGTTCATATCCAGAGAATGCTTATTTTGAAGACTTGAGGATCAAAGAAAAAGGACATACATTTTACATCGTCAGCGAGTATTTCTTGAAGAAATAGAAAATATATAAGGTGAAAGTGTATGCAATTACAAGAACAATAGGCCAAGGAAGGGAATAAGTCGTCCAAGTTAAAAGATGGAGAAAAATGATACAATTTACGAATATCAAAATTTTTGCTCAATTTTGATGGATTTTCGTGATTCTGCTCTCATAGACTTGTCAACCAGATGTGTTCCGATTGTTTTAAGTATCCGAATGTCTATATTCGGAGTTCAAAGGATGAAGTTATGATCCAAACAAGTTACAAACAGGCATAAAGTAGAAAAAACGAAAATAGTGAAAAGCAATAGAAAAGCAAAAGCCAAAAGCTGAAAGCAAAAAGCCTAATGTGTGTGAGTGTGGATAGAAAACGATATAAGGAGAGGAGATTGAAGAGTTAAGGGCCTTCCCCCTTGATTACAATTGTATTATGTGAGAGAGGGGAGTGGAGGGTCGCATGCTAGAGTGAGCTCTTGTCATGCTAATTTGAAAGTCGGAGCCTTTGGATGTCAAAGCGCTGAGCGTCGGATCATGGTTGTTAAGGTACGAGAATATATTTCTCTTGGTTTATTTTCGAATTATTGGTATTTTCATTGTGTGGTTGTGTGATGCTCTACCTGCATATGGGTTTTAAATTTTTTTGAGCTATAAGAGGCATTGTGTGTTATCTTGTTTCAGTGTGTGGTTCGTGGTATATTGTCAAATATTTGAATTTTTCAAGTTGTGTTGTGTATCCAACAAAGTCAATTATCCCAACCGGCACTCCGTAACGTCTCGTTATCGAGTTGTGAGAGAGGCTTGTTCTCGATCACCGCTCACGTAAATAGAAGGGAATTGACTAAAGAGCTAGACTCTCCAAAAATGGAGGCAGCTGTATCCTCAGAACCTAGCAAGGCTATTCAACAGGCCATGGCTATGTCCCATGAAGACACACTAGAGAAAGAGAATGATGAGGCCCAACCAAGCACGTCAACGGTTGACCTAGTCCAGGGTCTTGAGTCATTGAGAGATGCACCTTCACTAACCAAGAAAAAGAGGAGAAAATAGCTAAAACAATAGCAGTCATAGGTGGTTGTGGACCCCAATAACATTGAGACCAAGAGCGTTGGAGAGTTGAGGAATAAAGCATTGAGTCCATCCACCAATGAACCCATTGATGTCTCTCCTAATAGCAGTGAAATCTCAAACACATCTGTGTGCTCTGAAAAATCAAAGCAGTCGTTGCCATCAATGGTTGCTTGCAACACCAAATCCACCAACAACAGAACTCACATTGATCAATCAAGAGTGGATACAATGTTATCACAACAGGGGGACAAATCTACACTGGTCACATCCGAGGAGAACCATGACAAAATAGTAGCAAAACCTCAGGAAAAATGCATAAACCCCGAGAGCGTAAGTGATCCTAGTGTTGACCAATCTTGCTCATCTAGGTCTGAGCCCCTAGCTATGCTAAAGTCTAGGAAAACTCCTAGAACCTTGCATGAGATAGCAACCGAGTAAGCCCTCGTTGAACATAGAAATGTCACAGAATGCTTAACTGAGTTGGATGCTAAGCTCAAAGTACTCGCACGTGTCTATGTCCTGGCAGACATGGGCACATTCCCTAAGGAGTAGCTTGAAGAATACTTGCCATTTTCCCTATCCTGGGGAGAGCAAGAACATCTTAACGAGCACTATGACAGGCTCTTGCATGAACGCATGCGCGCACGCATGCTTAACTGAGTTGGATGCTAAGCTCAAAGTACTCGCACGTGTCTATGTCCTGGTAGACATGGGCCCATTCCCTAAGGAGTAGCTTGAAGAATACTTGCCATTTTCCCTATCCTGGGGAGAGCAAGAACATCTTAACGAGCACTATGACAGGCTCTTGCATGAACGCATGCGACTCATCTCTGACAAGGAAGTCGACGAACTACGCTTGACTGTAACATTCAATGATGTGCTCTACCAACCAAATCTCTTAGAGATAGAGTAGCTAAAGAGACAATCAGAGGGTCGAAGTCAATTCGAGAAACGTTGGTTTGAAAACCGTGTTGAAAATGGCCGAACTAGGAGCCCAAATCATAACAGCCTTAGAAGAGCACTTGGCCAAATGGCGGTCTCAAAGAGACCCAACCTATGTGGCACCAACTTCTTTTCGAGTGCTGACTGCCATTCGGGGTGCAGACTTAGCTGGAACTAGCCAAGAGAACTCTTTGGCTGATAAGGTTCTCACCGAGGAGGAGTTACATGTTGCCAGTAGACTTGGACAAGGTTCCATACTACTCGATGTTGCAAAATATCTATCAGTATTGAGTAAACTGCCATGAGTACTAGATGCATGTGCCACACTTCAGTACAATCTGGACTTCTACAATTGGATTTTATCCTCGTGAAGTGACATGGATTCGTAAATATGTATATAAATAAACAATGATTTTTGTGTGACCCTGTATAGACAATATCAACACACGTAAGTAATGATAGTCAAGCGTAAGGAGAAGACTTGAGTTTGACAGGCTAAGCTCCTCACGTCCTCCTCTCGTCACACATTTAGAAGTCGTGTGACCATTCCCACCTCCAAGTGAAGGGCATGCAACCCTCATTACCACCATAGGAAGCCTTGACCAACAACTCTAATGGTGTAGATGGGGTACCATCCCT
The DNA here is from genome assembly GCF_053477565.2 of Lygodium microphyllum. Lineage (NCBI taxonomy): Eukaryota > Viridiplantae > Streptophyta > Polypodiopsida > Schizaeales > Lygodiaceae > Lygodium > Lygodium microphyllum. The sequence continues at coordinate 90,271,031 of NC_141161.1, read as the reverse complement.
TTCTATACACCTTTATCCCTTTTTGGTCTATCCTTCCAAGGATGAGCCCTGCTCCACTCCATGACAACCAGTCCAGGCAACTTAGCATAAGCCAAGATCTGCTAATGGTTGGAGGCAAAACGAACATCATCATGGGGGCCATCCCTCTACAACAAACGCCGCACGCCTCACCTCTCCCCTCCTCATCATATGCGCTTGATAACCCACTATATAATCCCTTCCAAGCAAATAATTTTATCCTCCCTCAAGGCCTAATCCTTGGTTCGCATTTTGCAGGTCCCCCTATGGTAGCCGACATGGAGTACCCGGTGCAGTTGGCTTGCAAGGACGCTATCTGTTGTTGAAGGGAGCATGTAGCACAAGCTCCTTCGCCGGAATGCTATGTACCTACCCTTAAAAGGTATGCAAAGAAACGAGGCCCCAAGCGACACTACCCTGGACGTAGGCCAAAAAATCCCCAGGCCAGGGGAATAGAAGCTCAAGGGAGCACATGGGATGTAGCAACACCGGTTGTGTGGGCCTCCACCAGACGCTCGGGCACTAGGTGCTCGAAAGAGGAGAGGGAAGCTCGAGACAAGGAATAATTTGATGCATTGTTCAAAAGCATATTGGAAACAGTTGCGGCCAAGGACTACACCATTCAGGTCCCGGTCGACATCTTCCCTGCCCAACTCACAGGAGCCCCTCACCAGCAGAGCCCCAGTCGCCCGACCACTCGGACTCACCCTGCCTCGTGCAAATAGAGTAGCCCCTATGATATATAAGCAGCTTAACAAAGGCCATCCTGCCATAACTTTTTGTCTTCAAATGGTTAAAGGGGCAAGCTCCCCACATGTATACACTTTTCTTACCTATTGCTAATATGTGCCACATCTTTAACAAGCACCGAAATATGCATCGCAATCTCAGCTTCATAGGATTTTGATAAAGTAATATCTTACATGATTGCATCTAGTTGTTGTACTTGATACCTGCGACTAGCATATACTCTCATGAAGTGACAAGTGGATTCAGGATGACGCAAGCCTTCGTGCGAAAGTGTTCAATGCCCAAGCACCGCAAGACCACCGACCCCACAAAGAGCCGTGACAAAGCCATGTTGCCGAAAGCAAAAATCACCCGTGCAAGTGCCCACATCGCATGGCCCAAAGCATAGTCATGGGCTACGCTCTCTTTCTGGGTCAAGCTCTACATTTGGCTCACGGTAGTTGTTACCTCAATTGTACCAACAATGCATATAGCAAAGAGGTTTGCAAAATCTCAAGTGTATCTCCCCATCTCAATAACTGGTGCTCTAGCGACGAGGCTAGGGCACAATCATCGATGCAATATCCATTTCTTGAGCCTTTGAAGCTCGACATTTTCCAACCCATGGAAAGACTGATAGCCTCAACATATTGCAATGGTGGTACTCAGGCAAGTCAAAAAAAAAAAGAAAAGAAAAGAAAAGAAAACAAATGAAAAGATATGAAGCACCCACGATCACAGCACAGCACCTAGGGGTCCTCAAATTAGGTACGTCCAGTGACCTTGGTTGGCTAGCTCCGTCCCTAGTCCCCTAGCCCTTTAGCACCACCCACAATTGTTCAGGGCCCATCAAAGGCAGGACATACCTAGGAAGCTTGTCTCACCTCTGGTTAGACCTGTCACCCTGACCTATTCACTCGATTCCCTCTTGCACTCTGCCTTAATACCATTACAATCAATCATAGTAAACACCGCACGAATGGCCATGAAACGTATACCGTCCTCATCAAGCAAGTCCAATAGCTCCCAGCTACCGAAAGTGCGGTGTCCCTTTGTTCAATTTTGCTACGTCGTGTAGTCACAACGCAAAGGATGTCTCATACACCTTCACACGTACTTTTTCTCCACATAGACAACTTTGCTTTATCCACATATTGTTATGAGAAACCAACCCGCGGTCTTCTAACTACGTAATATCTAAGTATGCACGAGCACTCATATAATATATGCACCAAAATATATACACAATTTAGGTCCTCAAGTGCACGACAATACTCTCAGCTTGCTTAGAGTTTGACCTGTCTCCCAAACTAATTGAACTATGTCTCGTGCACGATAGGGTAGACTAGCACTACCCCTAGGGAGAGACCACCTATGAGAGGTTTTTAATTGCACGTATTAAAGACTCCAATGAAAGTGTCATTTGCTCTTTATCGACACCCAACTCTGAACTCTTATCCTTTATCATCCTGCAAGCCCGCCAAGAATCGTCATGTGCACAATCCCCAACAAACCAACACTTGTGCTGGCCATCAATGCAATCCCTAACAAACAAGCCCTACCACCAACTCCAACAACCCTACCACCAACCACCTAGGCCACCAACGTGCCCCCAATGACCTTTCTCCACCCCACTACTAACACTCCTCCACAGCAACCATCGATGTCCCTTTCACCCATGTCTTCAGTGCATGCCAAAGCCTGCTCGCTACGACGGTGAGTGCCATGGGACTGGCACTCATCTAGGAGGGGGGTAATGTTAACCGGTAGACAAAGAAGGTGGAAAATCTGGAAAAGCTAAAGCAGAAGACAAAGGCCAAGGCAAAGTGAAACGGAAGACAAAGGCGCACAAGGAAAAGTGCAAGTCAATACTTTTGTAAAAGAGCGCAAGCGCAAGCGCATCATGATTTAATTTAAGGAGCGCCGGGCTCTCACCCGTGCAATTTGTAAAGGTAGATGGGCGGTAGGAAGGAAGCTAGGAAGATAGGAGGACAATGGGAAAAAGGGCCTAGGGCCATGTAAAAAAGGGGATGACCGCCCAAAAGGGATTTAGGGTTTTGTATATAAAGTTGAAAAGTGAATGAGAAGCTCATTCTTGTGTGTGGCCAAAAGTGGGTCTCCTCTTCTTCTTCTTCTTCTTGTTCTTGCTTGCTTGAGCTTGTGCTTGAGAGAGGGAGTGTGAGAGTGTGAGGGTGAGGGACCGGGGAGGAGAAGCTCTCCATCTTCTCCTCTCTTTTTCTCTTCTCTTCTCTTCTCTTGTCTTGCTCGCGATGATGGAGCTTGGAGCGTGGAGCTTGAGGATGGAGCTTGTTTGAAGCTTGCACTTGGATCGTGGAGCTACCAGAGTGCGCGAGAGAGGAGGTAACTTGATCAGCATGGAGGTAAGCTCACTACACCCTTAGATATGGATGGTGCGTCGGCTATGTGAGAGGTAGCCATTAGTGCTCGGCTTGGAACGCTTGAAACAATAAGCAGTCCATGGGTCGTGGTAGTTGAGTGAAAGCTCCCACACTTGGTTATTTTAGTGGCTAATGCCATTACGAGCTTGAAGAATCTATTGGGTTTTATGCTCCCAACTTATGCTTCATTGTATCTTGGATACTTGTATTGTTAGAAGTATATCAAGAGAACCCTACGTAAGTAAGGAGGCATGAGGGAATCTGAGATGTGAGTGGACTAGAGAATAGGGGGAAAACCCTAACCCTAGCTCATCTAGTGGCTATATAAATAGCCCTAATAGTCACTATCAGTGTAGATGAGAGATTGTGCCAATTATACTTCATGCACAACTGAGAATAAGCAAGATCTTGTTCTTGTACTTTGTGATCTCTCTTCTCCCTCTTGTGCACACTCTTTCATTCTACAAATCTGATATTCCAACATGGTATCAAAGCCAACTTTGGTCCATTAATTTCCTATTAATCCTATCTTAGTTGAGTGCACAAGAAAGCTTCATTCTTCATCTTAAGCCTCGCAACCTCCATAGGTAGATCTAGATCAATAGTTAGCGGAGGTCCTACTAAGGCCAAAGGGGTGAATTTTAGATCATAGTCTCTTCTAGAGAGTTCTTTCTCACCTCAAAACACATAATCTTATCACCTAAAACCTTCACTTTGGCCATGTAGGTGTTTGACATTTGTTAAATCTACAAATCTAGTGCAATCTGGAACAATGCTCCACTTTGTGGCTGCTCACAGCATGTAGAAGGTGCAATCTTAGCAACTAGCACCATGGGCATCGGTAGCCCCCTAAGTGGACTATCCCCACCTAAAAGGGTTTGCCATAATTCCTTCTCTCTTACTCACACTAAGTGAAACCCTAATTGTCAGTCTTCATGGTAGCCATAGCTAAAAAGCTTCAAGCTTTCTCATTTCAACTTTAATTGTCCTAGAAGTCATTAATAGTGATTCTAATCACTAATTAATCTTCTTTGGATTTTATTGCAAATCTAGAAGCTGCATCTTTAGGCTAGACACACTTGGTGGACATAATTAGGTCCATCATCAAAAGACTAACATTTCACATCTCAAGTGAGGAATAAACTATGAGATGAGTGCTTACAAGCACTCATGCTACATTTCTCAGTCATTGTTGTGCTGATTATAATTAGAAATCTAAATGTTAAGTTTGAGATATAAATCCATTTAACATTTTAGCACAATCATTAAGTGCTTCTTCCATTAAGTGATATAATAAGGCCATGTGTAAAATTATAAACACATAGATTATGCTCCTCTCCAAATGTTGTCTTGCTGATTTTTAAATCAAATTTTAAATTGATTTCAAATTATTAGTTATTTAATTTAAACATCATTTCATTTTCTTTCATTCTTATTTTCCACCTTACAAAGGATTAGGCAAGGTCATTGTCCTTTGCAATTGGTAAGACCTTCCTATCATGGCCTATGTTGATGTAAAACCTCAAATTTGTATGTTTGATGGGAAATATTTCTATCCATGGCAGGTATTAGTGAAATATAAAATGATGGAGAGGGATTATTGGCCCTTCATCAAAGGGACCAAGTTCATTCACACATCCAATTCTACAGATGTAGAAGATGATGAAACATCCTAAGCCATACTAATGTTGCATTTGGATGAATCCTTAATCCATCACATTGAACAACTTACAATTGTAAAGGAGAAGTGGAATAAGCTCAAGAGGAAATAACTACAAAATATTCCTCAAAATAGAGTTCTTCAGCTTTGAAGAATACAAGCAAGGAGAAGACTTGGGAAAGTTCATTTCCCATATGAAGGGGCTGATGGCCTAACTAGCTTCAATCTAAGCTCTAGCTTACTGAAGAAGATGTCATTGCAATACTTTTGAAAGTTCTACGAAAAGTCTTCCCAACTCTTGTAACTAGTTTAACAAATGTACCAAATCCTAAACTAGAAGGTGTCATTCAATCTTTTCTAGATGAGGAGAAAATAAATCAAAAGGAAGGTAGCACTAGCTCAGCATCTACCTCAACAATCAAATATTAACTTTTAATTAGTTCACACTATTTCCACTAAATGTTTCTTTTGCAATAAAAAGGGACATATTGTAAGTAAGTGCTGGGAAAAATATCTCAACAAGATGAAGTGCAACAAATACAAGAAAAGAGGACATATCACCAGTAGATGTCCTAACTCCCTTGAAGCACAAAAGAATTGGAGGCCAACTATGACTCTAAAGCACTTGATGACCACCTTTTATTAGTATTCTTGGCATCATCTTTCCATAACCATCATTGTAGCCTACTTTATAAAGGCATCCCACTGATTGCTTGAGGAGGGAAACATATCCATGCTATATAATCCAATGCCACCTTGGCATTGGGAGGGGATGTTAGAAGTATAACATGAGAACCCTATGTAAGAAAGGGTGCATGAGGGAAGGTGAGGTTTGAATGGACTACTAGAGGATAGGGGAAACCCTAACCTATATAAATTGCCCCAAGGGTCACTCTTTGCATAGATTAGAAAGTATACTAGCTGTACTTCATGAGCAACTAAATAAGAAAGATGTTCTTCTTGTACTTTGTGAGCTCTCTTCTCCTACTTTGTTAGCTTCTCTACAATTGCTCAGTTAGTTGTCTATCTGGTAGGTGTCTTTTGCTATCTCTACGACCTACTATATATATGACAACCATGTCTATTGGATGTATCTCTCTCTAGCACATTGAGTTTGGTATTGGTTGTATACTCAGTGAGACTGCTAGTGATTTATGCATATCCCACTTCTTGTAGGATACACCTAGCAATTTCATATTGGATTTTATTAGTTGATTGCTCACACTTGGCTTTGGATTTTACTAGTGTCATTATTTTTAGCTTGATATAATTGTAGGTTTTATGCATCCTTTAACTTGATTGTTATCTAGTAGCAGTTAGTGGACAACCCTACTCTTTACTATTTCTCCTCTGTTAGAAATTGTATTGACTTCGACTTTAGATTTTTTTTGCTATCATTTACAACAACCTGTTTGTCTTGGACCATGCTTTCATTTCTTGCATTATGGTTGGTGGATCGAATGAGAGTGCTGTTTTTAACATTGAGAAGTTGGATGTTACAAATTACAGTTGTTAGAAGGCACAAATCTTGTAGGTTCTTGTGTAGAAATTGCACATTAAGCCATTGAGACATGAGTGTGTAAAGCCCGGACACTTTGATATAGAGGATTACTGAGGAAAGGGGGACTTTATAAAACATATAAGATACCATATGAGTTCAAATTAAATGGCATTTTACTTAGTAGAATTTATAGGAATATATTTACAAAAGAATTTCTTAAATTATGATTTGAAAAAAAGTTGTAAGTTTAGTAAAGTAAAGGGGGTCATTTTATGGTTGTGTAGCATGTAAAGAAAGGGTATTTCTTAATACCCTTCAAACACATGTTATATAGATGATTTCTTATAGGTGCACACCCTGAGAGAGGATTCAACTAAACTGGATGAGTTATATAAATCTAAAATCATTTTGTCACTCTTGAAGTACGTCTCCTATAATGTTGTCTCTAATGAGTAGACCACATGGGAGTTATGGGATAATATTTGCAATTTTTATGATAAGCAGAGCCTTGAATCTTAAATGTAGTGACTAAGGCAACTCATGGACTGCATATGAAGGAGGGGACTTCCATGTCCAACTTGCTTAAATGAGTTTCATTCTATTTTCAGCCACTTGTTTTCATAGAGGGAATTAAATTTAAGAACAATAATCCTCCATTGTTCTTATTGGTTATATTGCTTGAGCCATGGAACACATGCCGTATTACTATGTATACAAATATGCCTGCTAATGGGTTGAAATTGCAGGATGTAGAGGGTGCTCTCTTGAATGAAGACGTTAATTAAAACGAATGTAGATGCTTCCCACACCTCTCATGCTTTGACTGTCAAAGGCAATAATGGAAGAAGTGGTAATGACCACCATCAAAGAGACTCTCAAAAGTCTCGTTCTTAGTCATATCGATAGTTTTACAATAAGTCCCATGGCTATAAGTTCGCATTGAATTGTGACTATTATGGGAAGCATGGTCATATTCGACCACAATGCCATAAAATATGTGATGAAAAGTGCAAAGAAAAGGGAAAAGATAAAGTGTAAGAAATGAATGATGATCAAAACATTATCCCTAGCAAGTCTAGTGTTAAGACTGAAGTGATTAATGTCATGTAGGTTGATTTTGATAATGACCACATACTTGCAACTTCTTCTCTTGATGTATCACAGTTGATTAATGCACCATCTATCTATTCTCAATATGGCTTCTTGATTTAGGGGCTTTATTTCATGTTACTCCTCATTGAGAGTGGTTCCACTCCTATCACAACATGACAGGATCTATTAAATTGGGTAATGGCCTCACATTGGATATTGTTGGTATTGGAGATGTCCAACTATAGTTTTCTTCAGGCAGTATGTTTACTTTGCATGATATATGCCATGTTTTGGCTTTGACCAAAAGCCTAGTTTTTGCTAGACAGTTGGATGATGCAAGTTATGTTGTATCTTTTGGTGATTCCTCATGCGAATCTTGTCCTGGCATGAGGTGCCAACTCTAGCACTCTTTATCCCTTACTTGTATTTGGATCTAGTTTTGTGGTGGCTGTAGTACCACATGTATCAGTATGGCATCATTGCCTTGGGCACCTCATTAAAGGGAATGAAAATGATTAATTATTCTATGGAAGTACTAATGTATAAAATATATTTATTCTGCATTGAGAGCGGAATTTAGGTGCCGAGAAGTGCTTAAAAATAGCTAAAAATTATGAATATCAAGGGAAAAATATTCAACGTCGAAGGCGGCGGCTCGATCTAGGACGATTTTAAGCGCCAAAGTGCTTTAAAGGTGCCCGAGCGACGCTTGTTGATTTTTCATAATTTTTCAGACTATCCTACGGGTTAGCAAGAGTTACCGGCCAATGCGGGATGCTAAGCCGGACGCCCAGGATTTTTCAGAGCTCAATTCGGAGTCCAGACGGGAAAATGGCCACAAAATGGTCAAGATATGAAAAGGTGGACACTTGGGAGGCCAAATTTGAGCATGCCTTCTGAGTTTGGACCCCCCCCCCCCCCCCCCCCCCCCCAAAAAAAATTTATGCACCTTATGAAGCAAAAAATGTGGAGAGAGAATGAATAGGGATAAAAAAACGTGGAGGAAGATGGCACCCGAAAAATGCGCCATGGAGGATGGAGAGGCAACTTGCCTGCTGCAAACAACCCCCCCAATGGATTATGGGGCTTCATTCCCTCCTGAATGCTGACTCTATCGCCGCCCTTCGCCCGTCAATTGATGGCCTGAATGCTGAGATAGAAATCTAGTCTTTCTCTCTCCTCTCTCTCTCTCTTCTAAGGGGGAATTCATGTGGGAAGAGGAAGGAAGAAGAAAGAATGATGGAGGCTTGTTTGGCATGGATCGGATTGCTCCACGGGCTGGAAATGGTGATTTGTGATCGTCATGAGCATGAAGTGCTGCTGATTTTCAGATTTGCAGCCATGGACATGAAACCCGAAACACGCAAATAAGCGGTAATTCAAATTTTTCAAAGGAAATTTGAGATTTCATGGTTTTTTATTGATAAAATGTTGTTCATGTGGGCTAAAAATTGTTTATGTTGCTGTTTTCCATGAGTACTTGCTGTTCATAATCAGAAAATCAGAAAAATATGCATCTTGTGACTCAAAATAATACACTAAAACACGTAAAATATGAAAAATCAAGGGAAAATGATGTTTTTGGGTATAAAAATGGAAGAATGAATAGGAACACCAACTAAATTTTCATTTTTGCTGCAAGAAGGAACTAAGGGCCACAGCCCATAACCTATTTTGAATTTTTAGTAATTAAATAACGCAAAAAAAGAGAAAATACAAGGAAAATAGAGAAAAATCACTAAAAATAGGGGAAAATTGCATTTTGGGTGCGGAAAATTAATGAAAATTAAGAACAATGTTTGTGAATGTTTGTGGGGATTGAAGCATGCGGATTTGCCTCAGTTCAACCCCACCTTCTTGTTCTAGTGTGTTTTTCTCGCTTTCTACACATAAAATGATGGCAAAATGCCCTATAAATCTATACAGCAATACAACATTTGATCGATGGGAGGGTAGAGTGGTTAAAATGTGTCTAAATGCGGAGTAAAATGATGAAAAGATTGCTGGTTTTTGTTTGCATGCCATATAGGTCGGTGAATAATTATAGAATGAGAGCCTAGTAGCACGAGGGTTTCCTTGGTGCTAGGTTCATGCAACGCCGCATAAGAACGGTAGTTGAAAATCATTGAAAGGATGTTTTCCACATGTACACAATATTGATTTCATATTTGTTTGAGCACTTGGCATCCACAATATGCATAAATCATGGAAATATTTAAAGGTATCAGAAATCCTGGATGCACAGCAATTGTTTTCATTAGGACATTGACCCACGTTGAGTGAGAGACAGGGCACCCTAAGCCATAGACTAGTCGTGGGGTCTAGGGAAAAGAGAAGTAAGGACAATGGTACATTCCTGTATATGATTAAATGGTACCTTGAGTGGATTTTATGCGAAATGTTTATATGTTGAGCGACGCATCGAGGGGCCAATCCCCAAGGTGTAGGAGAGTCGCAGAGGGGTGGCGGCACTCAGCCGTTGGAGGACCCCCTATGTCTGTGCTTTGTGCCATTAGGCAATGTGTAAGAGACTCCCTTTGAGGAGTAGTGGGTGAGAGAAGAGTGGACTACAAACGACGTAATACAAACGCAAGATGTCTAGGAAGGCAATGTATGTGTCATCAACGCTCCTGGCCGCGAGGCCGTGGGGTTGTTGAGCGCGTGAGATAGAGGTCCGGCTAGTGCACGAGCTAGTGCCGGCCCGTTCTAGGTTCCATCAGTGGTGCGTTTGCCGGGAGCTGCCGATAAGTGGCGGTCTTCGAATCTAGGGTTTCAAGGGACCCTAAATTACCCATAAAATGGGGTTTGTTCAAGGATGGAAAAACTTAGTTTTCCCCATACAAAACTTACTAATGGACTTAGTTAGTTATGTAGAGCATGAGTCCTCTGCAGAAGATAATTTATGTGATGAAAAGAGTAGCCCATTAGTGGTTACCCCATCCTCTAGTATGATGGCATGGGCCGAGGTTCGCCTTGGTGTGGTCTCTACCCAAGAGAAATCAGGTTTAACCATCCATCAACCTAGAGGGCATGAAACAAGCATGTTGGAAACTATGGTAGTTGTGGCATCAACAAGTCATCATGCTAAAGCCATAATGCCATGGGAGAGTGCGGATATACGATGGAATATGCTTGTGATTGAAACATCCCGTGTAATGGGCCAACATGACGACATAGTAGGCATCACAAGGATGTTAGAAGCCCTAGCTGTCAAGGGAAAACCGTTGCTTAAAAGGCACGGTTCCCAAGTTTTAAGAAGTGGTAATGATAAATCTGCTTTAGATAAGGACCAAACGCTCTTATATAAAACCGTTATGGACTTTCCTTTTAAAGGGAAAGGTATGGAAGACCCTCTAAGAGGGAATTAAAATGACATGTTGAAACTTATAGGACTCCCTAGACCACTCAGTGAGTTGGCAGAAAGGGATGTCAATGAGGATATTAACCCCCTACACCGGAAAGGGCAGGGATGGAAGAGGTTAAAGATCCTAAGAGGCTGGACCCAGATCATGATGAATATGAAGATTTTAATGACCCGGTGTTGATCCCAAAATGGAGGACTAAATTTCCTCCTCTTTATAGGGATCTCCCAGTGTTTTATGGGTTGCCAAATGAGGATCCAATGATTCATTTAAGAGAATATGACCTAACTTGCATTGCAAGTGGGTTCGATGATATACATCGGATGCTTGTATTCCCAAGTATCCTAAAGGGAGAGGCAAGGAAATGGTACTGGAGCCTCCCAAGAGGATCGATCAAATCATTTGAGGAGTCTTGTGATAGATTTCTAGATGAGTATGAAAAACAGCTCCCTATGATTCAGGTCTTAGGGCAGCTTATGCAGTTTAGACAAGAGTCTTATCTTTCTATTAAAGAGTATGCTAGAGCCTTTGATAGTACTCTTAGGCTTTGGCCAAGAAGAGCCATTGCATTAGTAGATGATGTGCTATGTGAGCTCTTTCTGAATGGCTTAGAGATTAATATGCAAATCCAAGTGGAACTACGGAATCCTAAGTCATTAAGGGAAGCAAAAATGCATGCCATCGATTATGAGAGTCATATTCAGAAATGTGGGGAAAACTTTTGGAGTTTTCCCCGCTCAGTACAGGTGCATCCCAGCTTCCAATCATTTCTGCAAGGAGACAGCTCACTTGTTGATACCAAGGCAGCCTATGAGGGGAACCTTAGTGGCCAAAATCTCAAAGCAGAAAATGGCCATCCTATGAGTAGTAATGACATGCCTCTCAGTGAACAGGTTCCAAGCCATGTAAGTCCCATTAGGGCTTGCAACACTTCCACGAGAGATAGTTGTGATGGAAATATGGATCGCACCAATGGGCCTATGAGTGTTGATAAGAATTCTGTGTGTGGTTCTAATTTTGTTGCTAGTAAGGCTCTTGAGAGACCTTTGGTATTGGAATCATGCTTCCGGGTGGATGTTGTTCCTTCCAGTGAAAGCATGGTTCTTATGGAAGAAAATTTGCAGTATGGACGTAAACAAGTAAAGACATCTTTTGTAAAGAGGATGAAAAATGCTAAAAGTCCACCTGTGCTTCACAAAGGTCATAAGGATGTGAGGCCATTTAGCCATAGGGATAAGTTTGCATTGAGTTCGTTAGACCAGTGCAACAAATTGAGAGAGTGCAAGAATATTAAGGGAAATGTGAGATGGGTTTTGAGACCCAAAATCTCCAAAAGTATGGCAGGAGTGTCAGATACAAAGCCAAGGATCCCATCTGGATATATTTTGTTGAAACCCCAAGAGGGTAAGATTGGATATACATTTGACCATATACACTGCCTTGGGATACACCCATGTGATGTGCCTAGGCTTGAAGCTCGCGACCTAGTTTGGGTCGCAGCACTGATTTATGTGAAAACCCAAATAGAGGAGGTTCGAATGAGTACAAAGCTATGATTATTTCTCCCAAAGGAGCCACTCAGCCGCTTGAACGACCAGTTTATTCAGATTACAGTAAATGTGGGACATGCGAGCCCACTAAGGTTGTTCATTTGGCTCATAATGCCCAAGAAGGGATCGGTCTTATTGATGAGTTATTTGTGGAAAGGCTTGGACTTGTAGCTCTACAAAACCCGGAGATTTCAAAAAAAAAAAAACCATACAAGATCAAGCTTTTAGCTAACTCGCATGAGTAGCATGGGGTTAGTCGACCTATGATATGCTATCTTTGGCACCCTGGGTAGTCTGAGAGGGTGTGATGTATATGCCAAGGACATCAGTATTACGTGGACTAAAATGACCTATCTAGTTTTAAGCTAGGAAGGCTAGCTGCTTTGGAGATTACGTCCAGATCTCGTTAGGCCAAGAGGGCCAGTCGTCTGTTTAGTGCGGGTGCGGTTAATGGTTTCTTGTTTTAGTTCTATGCTAGACAGGTTCGAAGAAGAGCTTGGAAGGAGCCTTTTGTTGTGTGAAAGCTTTTTGTGGCCCTATCCAGGTGATATCTCTCCTTTATGAGTACCGTGTTTTTCTGCTATATGTGTCTGTGTACTTTTTGGGGGATTTTCTTTTCTTGTTGGGGACCAGCGTCCAAGGCATGCAATCCCAGGTTTAGGCTAAGTATGTTTGAGGGAGGTCGGAGTAGTCATTGTCTCCTATGTTTGAGGGAGGTCGGAGTAGTCATTGTCTCCTGTAAAGACATTGCTAAGCATCAAAAGACCTGTTTTAGAAGGGAGTTCTAGTGACCCTGTTCTGCTAAGCTTGCTAGGCAGCCGTTCTAGGAGTTCTTATTAGTTGTGAGGCAGTTAGAGAAGCCTGCCAGAAGCTAATAATGATGATGCCAAGAAACTCTGTACATCCTAAAAGATGAATATAAATACGAAGGTGTGTAAAAAGGGGTTCTAACCCCTATCCCAAGAAAAGAAAAGAAATGAAAATATATAAGCAGTTGATCATTGCCTTGCGAAGGCCTGGTAGGTTCCTGGGGAAGAATCAGACCCAGGGCCGATACCTTGTCTTCCTAGGGGTGGCTTCTTGCTGGAACAAAAAATGACAAAACAAGGAAGGTTGGAGCGAAAATAAAAGTGAGCGTTAGAAAAGGATTAAGTGTCGCCTTGCGAGGGCTTGGTAGGTTCTTGGGTGCCGAGACAGGTCCTGAGGCCGATGCCCTGTTCTCCTTGGGTCACTACGCTCAGCTCCCTCCTTTTTACATGCCCAAGTATGTTCATCCAATACAAACCCTAAAAGAAGACATGTACTGAAAGAAAATACTCTTTGATCAGGCTATAGGAGTCCTCGCCTTGTAGGAGCTCCTAGTTGTGTTGTCTTTAGTTGGTAAGTAGTGCAGACTACCACTTAGGGCAACCTCTTTGATAGGTTTTTTTTTAGTTTGGCTGTGTTGTAGCAGCTGGTTAGTGACTCACTTCGGATCTTCTATTAGATGATGCTAGGCCTACTCCTTGTGGATGTCATGCCTTGGTTCTGTCCAGGGGTAGGGGGAGCATTGTGCTAAGTTTTATTATATATTTGTTATGTGCAGATATGTTCGTGGATTCGACGGGCTGAGTCGCCCTATCCCGTGGTCGCCAATGAGAGCGGAATTTAGGTGCCGGAAGGGCTTAAAAATAGCTAAAAATTATGAATATCAAGGGAAAAATATTCAACGTCGAAGGCGGCGGCTCGATCTAGGACGATTTTAAGCGCCAAAGTGCTTTAAAGGTGCTCGAGCGACGCTTGTTGATTTTTCATAAATTTTCAGACTTTCCTACGGGTAAGCAAGAGTTATCGGCCAATGCGGGATGCTAAGCCGGACGCCCAAGATTTTTCAGAGCTCAATTCGGAGTCCGGACGGAAAAATGGCCACAAAATGGTCAAGATATGAAAAGGTGGACACTTGGGAGGCCAAATTTGAGCATGCCTTTTGAGTTTGGACCCCCCCCAAAAATTTTATGCACCTTATGAAGCAAAAAACGTGGAGAGAGAATGAAGAGGGATAGAAAAACGTGGAGGAAGATGGCGCCCGAAAAATGCGCCATGGAGGATGGAGAGGCCACTTGCCTGCTGCAAACAACCCCCCCAATGGATTATGGGGCTTCATTCCCTCCTGAATGCTGACTCTATCGCCGCCCTTCACCCGTCAATTGATGGTCTGAATGCTGAGATAGAAATCTAGTCTTTCTCTCTCCTCCCTCTCTCTCTTCTAAGGGGGAATTCATGTGGGAAGAGGAAGGAAGAAGAAAGAATGATAGAGGCTTGTCTGGCATGGATCGGATTGCTCCACGGGCTGGAAATGGTGATTTGTAATCGTCATGAGCATGAAGTGCTGCTGATTTTCAGATTTGCAGCCATGGACATGAAACCTGAAACACGCAAATAAGCGGTAATTCAATTTTTTCAAAGGAAATTTGAGATTTCATGGTTTTTGATTGATAAAATGTTGTTCATGTGGGCTAAAAATTGTTTATGTTGCTGTTTTCCATGAGTACTTGCTGTTCATAATCAAAAAATCAGAAAAATATGCATCTTGTGACTTAAAATAATACACTAAAACACGTAATATAAAAAATCAAGGAAAAATGATGTTTTTGGGTATAAAAATGGAAGAATGAATAGGAACACCAACTAAATTTTCATTTTTGCTGCAAGAAGGAACTAAGGGCCACAGTCCATAACGTATTTTGAATTTTTAGTAATTAAATAATGCAAAAAAAGGGAAAATACAAGGAAAATAGAGAAAAATCACTAAAAATAGGGGAAAATTGCATTTTGGGTGCGGAAAATTAATGAAAATTAAGAATAATGTTGTGAATGTTTGTGGGGAGTGAAGCATGCGGATTTGCCTCAGTTCAATCCCACCTTCTTGTTCTAGTGTGTTTTTCCCGCTTTCTACACATAAAATGATGGCAAAATGCCCTATAAATCTATACAGCAATACAACTTTTGATCGATGGGAGGGTAGAGTGGTTAAAATGTGTCTAAATGCGAAGTAAAATGATGAAAAGATTGCTGGTTTTTGTTTGCATGCCATATAGGTCGGTGAATAATTATAGAATGAGAGCCTAGTAGCACGAGGGTTTCCTTGGTGCTAGGTTCATGCAACGCCGCATAAGAACGGTAGTTGAAAATCATTGAAAGGATATTTTCCACATGTGCACAATATTGATTTCATATTTGTTTGAGCACTTGGCATCCACAATATGCATAAATCATGGAAATATTTAAAGGTATCAGAAATCCTGGATGCACAGCAATTGTTTTCATTAGGACATTGACCCACGTTGAGTGAGAGACAGGGCACCCTAAGCCATAGACTAGTCGTGGAATCTAGGGAAAAGAGAAGTAAGGACAATGGTACATTCCTGTATACGATTAAATGGTACCTTGAGTGGATTTTGTGCGAAATGTTTATATGTTGAGCGACGCATCGAGGGGCCAATCCCCAAGGTGTAGGAGAGTCGCAGAGGGGTGGCGGCACTCAGCCGTTGGAGGACCCCCTATGTCTGTGCTTTGTGCCATTAGGCAATGTGTAAGGGATTCCCTCTGAGGAGTAGTGGGTGAGAGAAGAGTGGACTACAAACGATGTAATACAAACGCAAGATGTCTAGGAAGGCAATGTATGTGTCATCAACGCTCCTGGCCGCGAGGCCGTGGGGTTGTTGAGCGCGTGAGATAGAGGTCCGGCTAGTGCACGAGCTAGTGCCGGCCCGTTCTAGGTTCCATCATGCATGCATAGATTAGGCCTACTATATATGTTATAGATGATGACTATTCCTATGTATTTATTTTTAATTATGAATATTTTATTGAGATTTATTATTTTGTGCTATATATTGAGGTGCATCAAGTTAAAATGATGCTTGGTTTTCTATGTGCAAGGAAGTAACTTGCTTATCATCTTTATATCTTTAGATATATTTGTGTGTTTTGTCTGTATATGCACAATTGTGCTTATATATGCTTGCTTGTCTATGTGTGGCTTTGTAAATGAATAGGGATCACAAATTCTTATAAAAAAAAGGCTTTAAAAATGTAACCATTTTATTAAGCACATGAAGGAAAGAAAGGAAGAAGGGTGGTGTTCCATGGAATAAGCTATAAGGGGAGTGTGGAAGTGGCCCATTGTGGGCAAAAAGAGAAAAAAAGCTTCAAAAGGGGAGAAGGAAGGTAAGAGTGGTGGGAAGGAGATAAATTGGGATCATACTTCTATAGATGATAGGAGGCCTTAGACTAATGGGGGAAGAGAGCTATAGTGAATTCTAACCACAGATTTATGCATGGGGGCCATATTTCAACGGCAACATCTGGTTCAATCTAGCCAAGGGCCCACCAGGATCCTTGAAGGTTTTTTTTTTTGTAATTGTAAATTGGTGAACCTAGATATGTATGCTCACATGCATGAGTGAAGTGGAAGTAGAATTCAAGTAGGAGCTTGCAAATAGAGTCAAAGGGTCGAGTACTAGAAGGCACAATATCTTTTTTTCCATATTGTGGCTTTATAGGCCTGTAATCAACAATGATCGACACATATGGAGGAACCCATGCCCTCCCATCTTGGCAATGATTGGCCGTATTCTGATCTACAGCGACACACAGAGAGAGAGAGAGAGAGAGAGAGAGAGAGAGAGAGAGAGAGAGAGAGAGAGAGAGAGAGAGAGAGAATCCTCTTGGGCCTGAGATGCCTCTATTCTTCACCCTCCATTGCAAGAATTTGATCAAGAATTGATGCACTGAGCAAAGAGATAAAAAACCAGTATTTCTCTCTTCTCCCTTTCTCTCCCTTGAAGAGGCACTTCATGTGGCAAGAATCAAGAAGAGATCTCCCTACACCCTTCTGTCTCTTACCCTATGATAGACATTTGACCCTACACATTCTGACACTAGTTGAACCCCTCCCCCAAATGACAAGACCCTTGGTGAAAATTATCCTTGGTGTACCATATTTCCAAGAGTTGAAGCCGTGAATTTCCAATGTTGGTACTTCGGTGACAATTTTTTTACGTCTATTGGTCTTTGAACACCACCTTGAAAACCATGGCCTCTTCTTTTCTTCATGAGTAGCCTCTCCTACTCATTCATTTCATATGGCTCAATAGAGGAAGCATACTTCAAGACAACTAATACAGCTCATAGATATGCCCAAGACAAAGGGATATACATATAATTGGGATGATCAGCCAACACAAATGAGACTATGGATCAATAGGCATGCTAATACAAGAATAATCTCTATGGAACATAATCCAAAAGCTATAGGTAACACCTTAAAATCTTCTGCATATATCAATCTACTGATGGTAGATGATAGGGAGTGTGTGTAAGAAGCAAGCTTTTGGAACAAGCTTTAGAGCAAGATTTTTTTAGCAACTCTCATATTTTTATTATGTAGTTCACTTATTCCACATGTTGTTGCTTCCACCCCTTTATAAGTACCTCCAGTTGCATCACCACTACCATCTCCTTCTCCTCCACTAGTACCACTACCATCACAACCACCCCCACCTCCACCTCTATCTCCATATTAGGGAAGATTTGGACTCAAGTTTGGACCTTTTAGTTTTAGAGAGAGGAAGTATCTCAACTAATAGGGAGAGCGCTATTGTTACGGTAAAGTCGGATTTTTCAATTTTGAAGCTTTTATCTCTTTTGTGTATGGAGAAAAAATTTGTGAAGGCACAAAAGACAAGAGGTATTGGTATAATTAAAGACACTAGATGGTGACATTTCTTGTTAGTTTTATAGTCTCCCAGAATTTTTTTTGAATTCTTGAATAATGTACCTATACATTTTCCTTCCATTGTACTATCACTTTCTTTTTCACAAAAATCTCAAATAGTTCGACAAAGTGCATGTTTTCCCTCCATTTTTGCCTAGGATTTGCTATTCTCTCTTTTCACTCAACGTCTTCTTTTGCTTCATCTTCCATCAGAGTAATGGAAGCTTCACATCCTTGACATCCTTCCTCTTCTTTCAAAGCAATCACAATGTATAACAATTTTGATCTTAACAACAATAGATGGATTCCTACTACTATATTTATTTCGATACTTGGGTTATGTTGCAAACAAAGAAGAGGAGAAGATGTGGAAATGAACTCATTGACACTTACAAGGGGTGAGTCAAGGATTGCAAGATCGAAGAATTAGGGAAAAAAGTCAAGGAGATGCTTAAACAAAATGCATATATACACTCAGAACTAGCAAAATTGGCCCATTGACATGCCATGCCATAAACCAATCTGTAAGTTCAAAAAATTTCCATAGCCTTCAAATGGGATTTTATGTTTTAGGAAATCATTGAAGTTTGTTTATGTTTGTAGATATATATCCAAGATTGACAACATATGGAAATGAGAGCAGAATTTAAAGCCCGATAAAGTGCGGGAAAGACGCAAAGAAGAGTAAATTTAAGGCCAGAATTGGACCTCGTCAAAAGCTGTAAACATGGATTCGTCAATTTTTACGAGCCACAGAAGATGCGATTTCAAAGAGGTTTGGAGGAGCACTTGTGGATTTTTTATAAAATTTTCAAATGCGAGATCAAGCTAGAGGGAGTGATCAGCAGTGTGGGACCCTAAGTTAGGCAGTTGGAAATTTTTGGAAGTCGAAACAGAGGTCGATGGGAAGTCAAAAGATGGGAGGCCGGAGAAGACAAAGCAAAAAAGGGTTAAAAATTTTAAAGGATTGGGCATGGACCTTTTGGGGGGGACGCCATTTTTGAAATGGCGTCGTGATATTGTCGCCTCCCTCCATTTGGTAGTGATTAGGATGTGAGGCCCATTGGGGGCTACAAAGAACAGATACAACAGATTACACTCATGATTTTTTGCATTTTCTCACTCCCAATGGCCTTTGACTCGTGCAATGACTGCCAAGTTATTGAGATCAAAACTTAATCTTCCTCTCTCCTCGTCCTCTCTCCTCTAAGGGGCTGATCACACATAGAAAATAAAGAAGAGGATGTGATGAAGGATGCTTATCTATCTAAAAATAAACATTATAGAGATATGTAAAAAGGGGTTCTAACCCCTCAATGAGAAAAAGGAAAAGAAAAAACAAGAAAGTTCCTATAAGCAGTTGCTTATCACCTTGTGAAGGCCTGGTATGTTCTTGGGGATGAGTCAACAGACCTAGGGCCGATGCCTTGTCTCCTAGGGGTGGCATCTAGCTGGAAAAGAAGGAAAGACAAGGAAAGTTGGAGGGAAAATAAAAGTGAGCATTAAAAAAATATTGAGTGTCGCCTCGTGAGAGCTTGTCAGGTTCTTGGGTACCGAATCAGGACCTGGAGACCGATGCCCTAATCTCCTTGGGTCACTCTACGCTCATTTAGCTCCCTCATTTTTACAAGCTGTGTATAAAACCTTGAATGGAAAATGTGTTACAAGAAAAATATGATGACTAGGCTATAGGAGTCCTCGCCTGGTAGGAGGTCTTAGTACTGTTGTCCTAAGTTAGGTAAGTAGTTCAGACAACCACTAGGATGATCTCTTCGATAGGCTTTTTAGCCAGTCCGTGTTAGAGTAGTTGGTTAGAGACTCGCTCTGGATCTATGTCAGATCATGCTAGGCCTATCCCTTGTGGATTTTCATACCTTGATTTTGTCAAGGGGTAGGGTGAGAGTTGTGGAATTTTTTTGTGTATTTTTTTTGTATCATCTTCATGCTCTTTATGGTTATGTATATGCATATTTGTTCGTGGGATTCGACGAGTTGAGTCGCCCGATCCTATGGTCGCCAAATGAGAGCGAAATTTAAAGCTTGGTAAAGTGCCAGAAAGACGCGAAGAAGAGCAAATTTAAGGTGGGAATTGGACCTCGTTGGAAGTGGTAAAGATGGATTTGGCAATTTTTACGAGCCGCGAAAGACGAGATTTCAAAGCGGTTTTGAGCACTTGTGGAGTTTTCATAAATTTTCCAGATGTTAGATCAAGCTAGAGCGAGTGATTGGCAGTGCGGAACCCCGATCGGGGGTAGGCAAACATTTTCAAAAGTCAAAACAGAGGTTGAGAAGCCGAAAGGTGGGAGGCCGGACAAGAGAAAGCAAAAAAGGGTAAAATGTTTTAAAGGATTGGGCACGGACCTTTTGGGGGGACCAAAGGTCCCCTAAAAAAAAAGATTTTTTGGGGGGGAGGAGGGGTGCCATTTTTGAAAGGGCACCGTGATGCTACCGCCCCCTCCATTTGGTGATGATACAACAGATTATACTCATGAATTTTTGCATTTTCTCGCTCCCGATTGCGGCCTTCGGCTCGTGCAATGGCTACTTGGTTGCTGAGATCAAAACTCAGTCTTCCTCTCTCCTCTAAGGGGTTGATCACACGTACAAAATAAAGAAGAGGATGGATGAAGGATGCTTGTCCAACGGGGAGCAGTATGCTCAGTTTTTACAAATAAAATTGCATTGTTTTGATGCTTAATGGCTTTAATGATGTGCACGTGGAAAGAAAATTTGTATGAATCATGTTTTAAGTATATTTGAGGGCTATACATGGAAAATTGTAGAACCTGTAGTCATACATAGTCGTAATTAATAATTTAGAACCCGAATTGCGTCTTTAATGAAGAAAAATGAGAATTTCTTCCATTTTGGGTTGGGAAATGGAATGCATATGGGATAAAAAAATGATAAAAATTAGTGTTGAGTCAACATGATCAGTCAAGTCACATAAGTTAGAAAATACCACATTTTTATGAAGACATAAATGGGGGAAAATAGAAAAAATCAGGGGAAAATTAGTTTTTGCACCTAAAAAAATAGGTGCAAAAAAATCAGGGGAAAATTAGTTTTTGCACCTAAAAAAATAGGTGCCAAAAAATCAGGGGAAAATTAGTTTTTGCACCTAAAAAATTAGGAAAAACTACATTTTATGTTTGTGAACGTATAATAAGGCTCGAGCATGAGGAGTAAGCCTCAATAAAGCCTTGTTTCTATGTTATGGTATGGTTTTATCGAATTTTATATGAAAAAACTGCATAAAAAGGAACCCTAAACCTATCCAACAATGCAAAACATAAACGGTAGGAGGAAAGAGGGTTTGTGAAAGTGGTTAGTTTCTTAAAATGATTCAAATTCTCATGTATTTGGCTATGCATAACATATAGGATGGATTATCATTGGAATTAAGGAGACTAGTATCACAAAGAAATTCGTTGCTAGTCTCTATCAATGCCGCACGTATGATTAGTTTGAAAATCATTGAAGGGTTGTCTTTGCACTTCACCTAGTTGGTTTTTGATGATAAAATGCTTGAGCACCATGGTCATCTGCACTTGCATTGAGCATAACATGGTATCAAACTTGGATGCATTGCAATTGCTTTCCAAGCATTGACCTATGTGGAGTTGTAAGGAAACCCGAGATGTAGAGTAGATGAACGATTTCTTGGGACAAGCTTGGTAAGGAAATATCAAATCTCATGGATGGTTCAAAATATATAAGAGCAGAGTGTGTTCATATGTGCTTTATGTTAGAGCAATGCATCGAGGGGCCAATCCTCTTGGTGTAGAAGAGCTGCAGTGGGGCCATAGCATTCAGTTGGAGGGGTCACCTCCTGTGATTGTGTTACATGGAATATTATACCAAGATGAATGGGATCTCCCTCTAAGGAGTAGGGAAGGGAAATGATTGGACTACATTTCACTACGAATGCGATATCTATAGTAGCAATTAGGGTAGTGTGTCCCTTGGATGCTCTTGGCCATGAGGCCATGTGGGGTTGTCTTGTGAGTGTTAAGAGCGGCCCGATTTTTTAGTGCCTATAGCCAGTATAGGGCCCATTTTTGGTCCCGATAGATGGTGCATTTTTCGGGAGCTGCCTACAAGTGGCAATTTTCGTGCCTTGGTTGATTGGGACCTATTCTTTAGTATATGCCAGAAATTAGTGAGCTAGACTCATAAGACCGACTGTCAAGTGGAGCTCCAAAAGCAAGAAAGGGCTGAATGAGCTAGACGGTGGAATGAGATAAATAAAAGATACTCTCCGCAAAGGAGTGGCCATATAACTTTATAAGGGCGGGGTCTTAATAACCCTAGCTTGACACACAGTCCATTAGGGGGAGGAAGCTCTAGCCCTTCCCCCCCTCCAATTAGTCCCTCCACTTTGAGTGGAGCTATGGTCTCAGTTGTTCGAACCCTTCTAGCAAATCTAGTTGTTACCATGGCGGCACAACCTATTCTATACGGTTGGAATGACAGATTTGCTAGACCTAGGTTTCCCCCTACCCATCTTTAATGGTTTAATGGAGGAAGATGCGGAGCTCTACATTAGAAAGTCTCAAAAGTTGATGTTCAACTGTTGTATCCAAGATGAAGGACATTAAATGATGCTCTTTAACATGACTCTCAAATGAGGAGCTACAATATGGTATCATGGCGTAGAGGCCGGAACCATAACCACTATTGATTTATTTTTCAAAGCCTTTCAAAGGGAGTTTTCCCCTAAAAGGGGTGGTCAATATTGGCTACATGTACTAAATGTGACACGTTAAGAGCCACATGAGGATATCCGAGCATATGCCAAGAAGTTAAAAGAGGTATTTCATAAATTGCAAGCCTCTATCCCTATTCTAGCGGCTGCCCAACTGCAATATTTTTTTCATGGTCTGGATTTCAACAGTCAGGTGCAATTGAGTAGTGTCAGTTTGTTGGATATAGACAGTGCCATTAGACAAGCACAAGAAGTAGAATCCCGACTATAAGTGGCCTATGTCTCTCGAACCAATTTGAACATGGGTCTAGTTTCAGGAAATAATTTGGCATTGATCAATGGCATTGGAAGTCAAGGGATAGCTATAACTAACTCGAACATGAGAGGAAGCATGGTCCACCAGAATGTGCATTTATTGCTAACTCCTCCTAGTGTGACTATGCCTATGGCTAGTCAAATGGCTCCACCAAATGTTGGAGGCCAAGCATTGAACCCTAACATTGTTCCTGTGCGTCAGTAACTAATGCCCAATCAAATTTTCAGGCCAATGGAACGATGGATAGATGATTGTGGCTATGAGTCAATTGCCTTGAATATCCTTGGCGAAGTTAAGGATATGATGAAGCACTATACTGATATGATTAGTGAAAAATATAGACAAATAGCCGTTGATATTAATTTCCTTAAAAAACAACAGAATCTGATAGGAAGTAGATGCCATGAAGAGGGTGCATCCTCAAGATTTAGTTGTAAATGGTGTGGTGGCCAGCACTACCCTAGAAATTGTCCAAATGTTAAATGTGATATTTGTGGGAAGTTTGGCTATTTGTCTACCACCTATTGGAGTAAGATTAGCTCTCTCCAACAAGGTAGTAGACAACTAGGTCCAGTTAACCATCATGTGCAAAGGAACAATCTTCAGCAAGATGATGGATTGAAGAAAATACTTCAAAGAGGTAAGTCTATTGTAGAAGAGGAGCTACCTAGTGGCAGTGGAGTTAGCCGCATTGAGGATGTATGGGTTTATGGCACTGAGGCTTTTGATTTGCGGGCCATTATGAGAGGTCAAAAGGGTAGAGAAGGCAACAAAGGTAATGTAAAACTTATCGATGGAAACCTTAAGCAAGACGAAAAGGGGACACAAGTCCTTGATTTCAACATGGAAGGGGGACCTCTAAAAGAGAGTAAAGTTGACACTAGTAAGGATAAGGAGTTGCCAAGGCAAAAGGAAAAAACTGAGAAGAAAGTACCAAAGCCGATTCAACAACCAAAAGAGAGAATGGTCTGGCGAGAGAAGAGAGCTCTAGCGAATTAACATGAATTCGATTTGGCAAGCTCTCTTTGTGAAGTTAAATGAGACGTGAATCTCTTGCAGCTAATTAAGCTATCTCCATGAGTATGCAAGGAATTTAAAAAGATCATGCGTACTGGGTATATCATGGAAACTTTGGGTATAGCATGAGTAGGAGATGATTGGTGGGAGCATGTTGAAAAGCATTGCCCAAGGGTTGCAGCCTACATTGATGGAATACTAGTGGATCATGCTATCATAGATATAGGATCATTTGTTAACATCATGAGTTCAAAATTGATGGAGAGGCTAGGTCTAGCAATACAAAAAGACACCTCCACAATTATGAAAATGGCTGATGACAATTTAAGACAACCTGAAGGCTGCATTACCAAAGTCCTTGTGACAATTGCTAGAATGGAATGCACTGTGGACTTTAGGGTTATTAGGTTCGTAGGGCAGCCAAGCTATCAAGTATTGTTAGGAAGGCCATTGATCTTGCGATCTGACTATCAGGCTGATATACCTACTAATCGTTTGATATTTGGTAGAGGTTCCAATCGTGTGGTACTAGATGCATATCCTGAGTCTCCTCAAAGTGAGAGAGCTCCTCTATCATCTATAGAATTAGAGACATTATAATATGTATCTACTAGTGACATGTCATCGAGTGATGAATCCAAAGAAGGGTCCACTACAGAGGACATCTATCAAATAACTTTGAATGAGTCAATAGAGCCTTAAGATTAAATAAGAGACACAGATGTGATTGAGCTAGATCTTGGTATGCCAAATGATCCACGACCATTTAAATTAGGATCCATGCTCGGTGTGGAAGAAAGGGAGGGCTATGTGTCCCTTATCCAAGAGTTCCATGACATCTTTTCCTGGAGTAATGACGAGTTGATAGGAATTCCTCCTAGCTTGGCTATTCATACCATTCCTCTAAAGGGAGGTAGTCGTCATGTGCATCAAAAAGTAAGGTGTATGCCTTTCGAAATGGGGGACGGGCTATTTGAGGAGTTACAGAAATTGCGACAAGCTGGCTTGATCTTCCTTGTTCAGTACACTGAATGGTGCTCACATGTTATCATCAAGAAGAAGAAAAATAAAATCACTAAGGTGAGTAAACATCAAAGTACCCTCTTTCATATGCAAATCCATTAGTTTCTTAAGCCAGTAGACTTTGCTTACAGCACTCTTCTGAGCATATGATTCTTCTAGTTGCTTCCAAATGTCATAAGAAGAATCCAACCCTTCAATGTTAAACAACAAGGCATTAGAAATCAATAGCTCAATGGTCAAGTGTGCAAGCTCATTCAGCTCATCCCAATCATCCTTCTCTACATCAGATGGTTTTGTTCCTTTACTTTAATCGGCTTTGCTTGCTTCTTCTGTAACAAGATATTATAGCACTACTTTCTCCAAACTGCAAAGTTGTGTGCTCCTCTTCAAGCTTCTTGATATGCATAAGATGATTGTTACTCTACTGCTAGCCATGATTCATAGCCAAGTAACTATATGATAGTAAATGACAGCTAATGCCAAGCAATGAAAGCTCCAAAATCCACTCCGTAGTATGTTAGGAACTATATGATAGTAAATGACAGCTAATGCCAAGCAATGAAAGCTCCAAACTCCACTCCGTAGTATGTTAGGAATATCCCCTAGTATGTACAGCAAGAACATACATTAGTTCATTGCCCAAAATGCCTCAAAATCATTCAATGATAGTAAACATACCAATTTCCTGACAAAAAAAGAGTGCAGTTCTAAAATTCCTAACACTATAGGTGGA
Source organism: Lygodium microphyllum (assembly GCF_053477565.2). NCBI lineage: Eukaryota > Viridiplantae > Streptophyta > Polypodiopsida > Schizaeales > Lygodiaceae > Lygodium > Lygodium microphyllum. The sequence goes on along the minus strand of NC_141161.1, from coordinate 90,245,165 downwards.
TGTCTTGCAATTTAGGAGTACAATCTAGAATTTCTTGACAATAGAGGTGGTTGCAATCCCCCAGAAATTAAGGAAAAATCTGTTCCGAAAATTCAAAACTAAAATAACCTCTTAGACTTGAGCTCCAAAGACCATGCAAAGTTTCTCACAATATCAAATTTCTTGACAGTGAGGTATGCTGTTCTATATATGCAGGAAACTGTCCTGAATGTACCGTACTAGACTTGTAAGTAAAATCTGATCCAAAAAATGACCTTTAATCATTGCTCAAATGTATTTCAAAATCAAATCCAAGCATGTAACATCAACAATAAGCATGAATACATGGTATAGAATGCCCAAGACCAAATTTAGAAGCAAGACATAATGCATATGTAGTCAAAATGTCATTCAGCCTTATTATTCCAACAAGCAAATCTCTATCAAAACTAAGTGAAATCTCAGTCAAAATCAACCCAAATGCACTTCAATACATAGGCATATCATTCCTTAGTGTCTTGACATCACTTGAGTATATATACGCATCAAGATGCATGTCCAAGGACCAATGCCATTAAGGGACACAGAGCTGCCTATAAATTGTAGGCTGTGGACTTGTCTTCTAGCCATAAGAACGTCTACAAACTGAGCCAAATCCTTGCCAAGATTAGCTCAAAATGGCCTCAAGACAATGCCACATGATTCCCAAATCATCCAGCATCAAGATATCCAATAGCCATGAAATGAGCATGATCTGTATGTGCAGACACATAAAGCTATGTGCTGCCCTCTTTATTTTAGATCTGAATACTGTGTATTTCAAACTTGAAGCTAAATGTACATTAGCCCCAAGTGTAATATTAGACTTCAATTCATTAGATGAAAAGTCTAGAGCACAACCATGATGCCAAATGAGGAGGAGCAGTTTTTGCTGTAGGCCCTCAGCATGTTGAAAACTAGATCTGCATACCCATGATGATGACTCCTTCAGCTGCCCTGAAGGGATTAGAATGCTAGTCCAAGTGTTGGAGATGATGGGGAGGGTCCCTAAGTGGCCAATGATGGCTATCAACAAGCTCAAATGAAGAGAAAATTTTCAAGCTTCTAAAAGAAGCTTCAAACCTTGCTGCCTTGCCTGCAGACTCTTCACAGTGAACTCTTCTTTAGCTTCAAGCTCGTGCACCTGAAGAAATGCCAAACTTCAAGCCAGGGGTCCCAACAAGAAAGGGAGTATAGGGGTAGTTATTAGAGATCCCCGATATAGATTCGTGATGAAATTAGCTATTTATCTTGGGGATGGTTTTACCAATAACATGGCCGAATACAAAGCTTTAATCATGGGTCTAAATATTGCTAAGCAGTGCGGTATCCATCAGTTGTTAGTAAAGGGGGATTCCCAATTGATATTTAACCAACTAAATGGGACTTACATAGTACGGAATCCTATTCTTTCTATGTATTATTGCACTGGTATAACCATGCTTGATGGGTTTGGGAGAGTGTCTCTTCAACTGGCTCAATGTTATTGGAATCAGTTTGCACACTCATTAGCAAACTTTGCTTATGAAGAAGACCTTTTCTTCAAGTGTGGTCATGGTTTGGATATCTCTATTAATGATGAGATAGGACCCGATCAATTATGGAACCTTTTATTAGAACATGCCCTATATGGTAGGCAATGGTTTAGTATAGGTGATGTAAAGAGTGGCGAAGATCCATTTGCCTTTGTTATCTTGGACCCATAAGTTGGTCAGATGACATGTTATGCATACACCTCTTGGTATTTATGCAGGAGGCGTAGGTCACAATCTAATGCATTTAACTTAGGGCATGAGGCCTATTTCCTCCTTGGGATGGAGCATCTTGTTGTACATTAGTAAGATTTTACAAGGGGGGATCTATACAAGCTGTTTTGTTTTATTTCATTAGGCCAAGGGGGTTGGTTATTTTTAGGTTTTTAATACTTTATTTCCTTAGGCCAAGAGGGCCTATTTTTGTCGAGTTTAAATGCTTTATTTCTTTTGGCCAAGAGGGCTAGTTTTGTTAGGTGTGCTCTGTGATATTTCCTTAAATCTAGAGGGCCATATGTCTATTTGGTGCATGTATGTTTTTTGGTTTTCTGCTTTAGTGATTGCATCACACAGGTTGAGGAAGTCACTGGAGGAAGCCTTTGCTACGGAGGAGCTTCTTGTAGCCATTCCAGGTGGTATGGTCCCCTTTCTGAGTGTTTCCCTTCAGCAGATAATGTTATATGTGTCTATGGGGGTTAATTTCTTTTCATTTGTTAGGGATCGGCAATCAAGGCATGAAGTCTTAGGGATTGGTTAGGTAAATCTGGGGGAGGTTTGAGTAGTTGTCTACCTCCTATTAGGACATTGTCGGTGGGCGATAAAGACCTGTGCTAGAGGGTAGTCCTTGTGACCCTATCCTTCATGCTTGCTAGGCAACTATCCTAGGAGTCCCTGCTAGTGTGAGGCAATTAGAGAAGCTTTCCTAAATATAAAGTGAAGAGCAAGTTCTGAATCTATCTAAAAATAAACATTATAGACGTGTGTAAAAAGGGGTTCTAACCCCTCAATAAGAAAAAGGAAAAGAAAAAACAAGAAAGTTCCTATAAGCTATTGATTATCGCCTTGTGAAGGCATGGTAGCTTCCTGGTAGACCTTCGATGCCTTGTCTTCTTGGAGGTGGCATCTATTCAGAAAAGAAGGAAAGACAAGGAAGGTTGGAGCAAAAATAAAAGTGAGCATTAGAAAGAGATTAAGTGTTGCCTCGCGAAAGCTTGGCAGGTTCTTGAATACTGAGTCGTCCAGGACCTGAGACCGATGCCCTATTCTCCTTGGGTCACTCTACACTTAGCTCCCTCCTTTTTACATGTCTGTGTATGAAATTTTAAATGGAAAATGTGTTACAAGAAAAATATGATGACCAGGCTATAGGAGTCCTTGCCTAGTAGGAGGTCCTGGTCCAGTTGTTCTAAGTTAGGTAGGTAGTTTAGACCACCACTAGGATGACCTCTTTGATAGGTTTTTTAGCCAGTCCGTGTTAGAGCAGTTGGTTAGAGACTCGCTCTAGATTTTGTTCAGATTATGTTGGGTCTATCCCTTGTGGATTTTCATACCTTGATTTTATCGGGGGGGTAGGGTGAGAGCTATGGAATTTTTTGTTGTGTATTTTTTTGTATAAGCTTGATGCTCTTTATGGTTATACATGCACAAATTTATTCATGGGATTTGACAAGTTGAGTGGCCCTATCCCATGGTCGCCAATGAGAGTGGAATTTAAAACTTGGTAAATTGATTCTTCATCTCTCCTCCTCCTCTCTCCTTTAAGGGGCTGATCACACACAAAAAATGAAGAAGAGGATGCGATGAAGGATGCTTGTTCGATGGATTGCTCCAAGATCGAAAGGAGGATGAGAGGCAATGTCCAGTGTGGTCACAGAACAAAGGATGGGTCTGTTGGCTGCCCAAAATCATTTCATAAAAACACGCAACATGCAAATAAGCGGTATGCTCAATTTTTACAAAGAAAATTACATTGTTTTGATGTTTGATGGCTTTAATGATGTACTCATGGAAAGAAATTTTGTATGAATCATGTTTAAACTATGTTTGAGGACTGTACATGGAAAAATACGGAACTTGTAGTTATATGTAGTCGTAGTTAATAATTTAGAGCCCAAAATGCGTCTTTAATGAAGGAAAATGAGAATTTCTTTCGTTTCGGGTTGGGAAATGGAATGCATATGGGATAAAAAACTAATAAAATCAGTATTCAGTCAACATGATTAGTCAAGACACATAAATTAAAAAATACTAGATTTTATGAAGAAATAAATGGAGAAAAATAGGAAAAATAAGGGAAAAATTAGTTTTTGTGCCTAAAAAATTGGAAAAAATACATTTTATGTTCATGAATGTATGACAAGACTAGAGCATGAGGATTAAGCCTCAATCAAGCCTTGTTTATATGTTATGGTATGGTTTTATCAAATTTTATATGAAAAGACTACATAAAAAGGAAAACTAAACCCATCTGCCGACAATGCAAAACATAAATGGTAGGAGGAAAGAGGGTTTGTGAAAGTGGTTAGTTGCTTGAAATGATTCAAATTTTGATATTTTTGGCTACGCATAACATGTAGGACGGATTATCATTTGAATTAAGGAGACTAGTAGCACGAAGAAATTTAGTGCTAGTCTCTATCAATGCCGCATGTATGATTAGTTAGAAAATAGGTTTTCTTTGCACTTCACCTAGCTGGTTTCTAATGATAAAATTCTTGAGAACCATGATCATCCACACTTACATTGAGTATAACATGGTATCAAACCTGGATGCATTGCAATTGCTTTCTAAGCATTGACTTACGTGGAGTTGTAAGGAAACCCTAGCTATAGGGTAGATGAACGATTTCTTGAGGCAAGCATGGTAAGGAAATATCAAATCTCTTGGATTGTTCAAAATATATAAGAGTGGAGTGTGTTCGTATGTGTTTTATGTTAGAATAGTGCATTGAGGGGCCAATCCTCTCGGTGTAGGAGAGCTGCAATGGGGCCACATCATTTAGTCGGAGGGGTTGCCTCCTATGGTTTTGTTATGTGGAATATTATACCAAGGTGTCTGGGATCTCTCTCTGAGAAGTAGGGAAGGGCAATTGTTGGATTATGTTTCACTACAAATGCGATAGCTACAGTAGCAATTAGGGCAGTGTGTCCCTTGGATGCTCTAGGCCGCGAGGCTGTGTGGGGTTGTCTTATGAGTGTTAAGAGAGGTCCGGCTAGTGCCTATAGCCAGTGTCAAGCCCATTTTTGGTCTCGACAATAGGAAAGCATAGTTGGAATCTTTGATACATTTCATGGCTCTGTTGGTGAGAAATTGCACAAAGAAACCTCAAATAGATCATTGGGTAAGGAAGGGGGTTTCTTAAATTATGATAAATTTTACTAGACATCATTAAGCATGAAAAGATTTAGATTTCTTAGGCCTCTTCCACTCCTAGTTATGGATAGTGTAGAGTGGCCAATGTCAAAATAGAAAACATGTGAATCATTTAGATTAAAGATTTATGCATATATTCAAAGATATGTGTGACCTAATTTAGTGGGTCGACGTGAAGATCACAATCTTCATGCTATTACATGTTTTTGTGGACTTCTTTATGATGAGATAGTTAGAAAAACATATTCAACATTCATATGCAAATCAAAGAAATGCATGGACTTTCTAGGTCAAAGTTGCGATGATACACAAGAAGTTTGTGAGATTACGTCCAAAGTGAAACATAAATCCATTTTTTGTAAATATATGATTGTATCATAAAATTTTATTTTGACTTTCTATTACATGAGATGGCATTATGTGGATGGAAAGATTGTAGCAATTGAGCAAGACTTATAGGATGGCGTTGATAATCCTATGGCAATGTTAGATGTTTGCTTAGAGGATGAGCTCTTAGTGATGCTCAAATTATGTAAGGACAAATGTCTCTTAACATCAAGTGTGAATGGACTTAGCAAACAAGGACATGAATATCCATGTTGCTTATTCATTCAAGTGTAATGGTGACAAGGTAAAGAGAATATGGTCATGTACGAAGATGGATTCATTGGTCATGTAGGTGGCAAACAGAAGGGAGATTTTGGCAAGGACTCTGCCTTGGACCATTATGTCAAAGATCTTACCTTTCCAAAGTTTGTTGTTTTTAATTACAAGTTCTCAAGGGACAATGCATAGTTTCCTCTTTTTACAATGAAAACCCTATCAGGATATCTTGGAGGGTATCTTATTAGGTGGAAAATAGAGAAAATAATGCTTTTGGAGAAATAGGAAGCTCTACAAATTTTTGGTCAAGGCACTAGCATGCATGTACAATGTGGTGAATACCAATTAGTATATGCATCATTTGGCATAATAAGTGGGATCAAGGATCCAAATGTGCTTGTAGAATATGGAAAAAGGTGCCTACTTAGAACTAGATAAATTCCAAAAATTAATCAAGAATATTTAAAAGAACTAGAGTAGAAATTACAAGATAAAGCCAAAGAGGCAATGAGTAGAGGAGTGAGCTTTGAGCATTGATTGTATTGTCACTTTACTTATCATTCAGAAATAGCGATTTTTCCAAGAAAAATGAGATGTATTTTTATTGTGTAAAAAGATCATTCCAAAAATTGATAAGTGTTCCTTTGTGTCAATATTTCTTCAAAAATCTTCTTGTATTTATTTCATTATGTATGGGATTATGAATAAGAAATTGTTGTTTATGGGTATCCTTTCCTTGTCTTTGTCTAGTTTGTCACCACATAGTATGTCTCATTGTTGCTACATTAGAATTCCCCCATGATTCATTTCTTCTTTTTCTCTCCACATGTTGCATTTTTTTGTTAATTCAAATGTTCTTAGTGTTTCTTTTCTATTAACTCTATAGATAAGCTTTCTATAGGTCCATTGGTGTGATTCTTCTAAATTGTTAGCTTTCTCTACTCCTTCACTATGTCTTGTATGGTTGACATAGCTGGTACGAGCTTGATAATGGCTTTTCTCCATACCTTGAGTTGACCATGCTAATAGACTACCATATTCCTTAGCAAACCAAGGGATGTGATTATATATAATGTGCTATCAAAGTATACGAAAGGATGCTAGATTATTGCTATACTTTCATGCTGCACAGATCAGATGCTGTATGCGTACGTAGCGAGCACCGGAAGGTCCCCAAGAACAAAAGAACTCTATTTTTGCACAAAAAAAAAGAGAGAAGACTTGCATGACATGAAGCAAAAGACTAATTGGGTACAATCTCCACCCATGCCTTGTGTGAGCGCTCTACAAAGCATGTATTTGATATATTATTCATCTCCAAGCTCAAAAAATAGCCCAATTTACAATTAGCACGCTTTAGCTTTTGTGTTTGGTTTTGTCCCACTAAAGAATTAAAGAGATTGGGCACCCAAAGAGTCGGGCTGTGCCCAAATACAATGTCCAATAACAAACATTGAAATCGTGCATCCATGCGCATACAAAATAATAAATAAATGTCAGGCACTTCAATAAATAAGCGTGTGAAAATAATAATTTCTTCTAAATAACTTGAATACATGCTATCACCTAGTGCTTCCCAACGCCACTACTGCCTGCTCTACACATCAACTGAAACATTCACAATTGTTAGAAAATAATAAAATTAAACCGACAAAATTGAATACCTAGTAGTCTTCAGCTACAAAATAAATAAATTGGTTAGAACTCGATCCTAACCTTAATTTATTACGAGTGCGCACTCTAAACTCATAAACATCCATTAATTTAAATATGTGTTTTGCGGAATCACCCACTTACACATTAAATTAACAAGACGCCCGAAAAGGACAGGCGTCCCCATTGACTTTTCGCACAATGAATCCACCTTATGTATGAGCCCCAGCAATAAATATAATTTTACGTAATCCATCGCAAAACCTCATGGAGTCCACCGTGGAATATGCCTCCTAGCATCATACCCCCGGGGTGGGATAGCAATTGTCCTTAATTGCTATTAGCCCAATGTGGAGCCAGCAGTGAAGGGTAAGCACTTAGGTCTTGAGCGTGCATCCATTGGGCCTCTTCAACAAGATGATTTTTAAACTTAACCAAATATCTAGAATATCTACGGCCAGTTCTAGTGGTCATAAAGTTAGTATCTAGAATAGTTTTAGGTTCAAGGATTTCAGTTTCTTCTTCTAGAAAAGGAGGGTTTTCATAGATAGGATGTATAGGTAATTGGCCTCTAAAAGGTCGTAATAAACTAATATGAAAAGTGTTGTGGATTTTCCAGTGTTATGGTAATTCTAGTTAAAATGCATTGTCATTGATTTTGTGAATGATCTTGAAAGTTCCATAAAATCTAGGGGCTAAATTTACAATAGGGTGTTTGTCAATACTTTGTAATCTTCACTTTTCAATACGTAACCAAACATAATCATCAACTTTGAAACTCATAGCTTTTCTTTTCTTGTTGGCTTGTTTTGTGTATGATTACTGGGCTTTCACAATCATATATTTAAATTCATAAAAAATAGTAGCATGCATGTTAGCAATATCATCAGTAGCTTGAACTTTGTTTGACAATGATGTAATAGGTGTAGGCAATCTATATCCATAAATAATTTCAAATGGTGCTTTTTGTGTAGCTATATGTCGTGTGTTATTGTATGCAAACTGAAGTAAATGTAAATGTGTATCCCATGTTTGTGGTTTTGAAATTGTGTATGCACGCAAAAGATCTAAAATGGTACTGTTAGTAGCTTCTATTTGCCCATTTGTTTCAGGATGAAATGCAGATGAAAAATAAATCTTTGTTCCTAAATTAGCAAACAAAGTAATCCAAAAATTATTACAGAATCTAGAATCACGGTTAGAAATAATAACTTTTGGCAAACCATGATTAGTGAAAACAGTTCTCAAGAACAATTGAGTAGCTTGAGATGCAGTTAACGTTTTCTTGCATGGAATGAAATATGCTTGTTTGCTAAACCAATTGAAAATAGTCCAAATCATATCATGATTAGCTTTAGTGTTAGGAAAACCAGTGATAAAATCCATTGAAATCTGTTCCGAGGGTCATTTTGGAATTGGTAAAGGCATTAATAAACCACATTGTTTACCATGGTGCCGTTTAACTCTTTGGCAAATTAAACATTCAGATACAAAGTTAGATACATCAAATTCCATGTGTGGCCAATAAAAATCTTCAATCAGTGTACACAAAGTAGAAATAATTCCTCTATGGCCTTGGTATGCGAGACAATGAATTTCATGCAAAACAAATGATCGAAATGGAACAATTACATATAATATTTTTTCATAGAACATAAATCCATCAGTGTAAGATAATGAATCAATTGGAATCCAGTTATTTGAAACTAATTTATTCCAATCAATTTGAAAACTAGGGTCTTGGTCGTAGGTATCTTTCATAGAAAGAAGAGAGTCAAAAGATATCACAGAGATATTATGAATAGTCGATCTTCACTTAAAGCATCGGCAACAACATTCTCTTTTTCGGGTTGATATTGTATGAGTGGATGAAAACTTTGAATAAAAGCATCCCATTTAATGTGTCGGTCAAATATTTGTGGTTGACTAAGGATATGTTTAATGCTTTGTTGGTAAGTTTTGATCATGAATTTAGATCCCATTAAATAGTGTTTCCATTGACGTAAAGCTTGTACTACAGCTAGCAATTCCTTATCATAGATAGAGTACTTAAGTTTAGAGGGTTTAAGTTTGCAGCTAGAGTAGGCTATTGAATGGGAATCTTGCATAAGGACTGCTCCTATTCTAGATCCACTAGCATCAATGACTACTAGGAAAAATGGTCTATTGAAGTTAGGTAATTGCAATGCAGGAGCATGAGTTAAAGCATGTTTCAATAAATCAAAGGACTTTTGTTGATTGTCGGACCAATGATACACAAGTCCTTTTTTTAATAATTTTGTCAAAGATAATGCAAGCAATGAAAAATTTCACACAAATTTTCTGTAAAAGCTAGCAAGACCTAAGAAAGAACGTAATTCGTGAACATTTTTAGGTATCGGCCAATTCAAAATTGCTTCTATCTTTTTAGGGTCAACTTTAATACCTTCAGATGAAACAATATATCCTAGGTATTCAATTTGTGTTTGAAAAAATTCACTCTTTTCAGGATTAGCATATAATTGATTCTCTTTCAATAATTTGGAAACCAAGGATAAATGTTCATAATGCTCATTCTCATTCTTACTGAAAACCAATATATCATCAAAGAAAACAATGACACAATGCTGATGCTTCAAAAATATGCGATTCATCATATGACTAAATGTGGTGGTGCATTGGTTAAACCAAAAGGCATAACAAGGAATTCATAGTGTCCAAATTGTGTTCTAAATGCAGTTTTGAATATATCAGATGTGTCCAATCGTACTTGATGGTATCCAGATTTAAGATCTATCTTGCTAAATATTGCAAATCCTTGTAGTTTGTCCATAAGATCGTCTACCCTAGGAATCAGATATCTATTCTTAACAGTGATCTTATTTAGGGTATGATAATCAATGCACATCCTATAGATATTGTTTTTCTTCTTCACTAATAGGATAGGTGCACCAAATGGAGAACTACTGGGTCTAATGAGTCCTCGGGTTAACAATTCTTCAACTTGGGCTTGAATTTCTTTCTATTCAATTTGGTTATGTCTATATGGTGGTTGTGATCTAGGAATTAAGTCTATTTTGTGATCTTCGGGACGTATGGGTGGTAAGCTAGGTGGTAAGTCAGCAGTAAAACAATCTTGAAATTGGGAAACAAATTGTATATGCTTAGGATTCATTTGATTTTCTTTAACTTCAATCTCATTCACCCATATTAAGTAGGATTTGCTACCTTTTCGTAATGCATGTTTAGCCTGTGTATGACTAAGCAATGGAAAATGATCAAAAGTGTGCATACCATGCAATGTGATTTGTTTCCCATTTGAATGAATCTTCATTGAATGCGTGGAATAATCTATATCGGGATTATACTGATAAAACAGTCTTTTCTTTACCATGCACAAGACATTTCATCGTTAATAAAGAATGGGGATTTGGCATACCTAGTAAAGTATCTGAAGTAGTACCGATATCATCATCGTCTTCCGTGAAATTTGGCATTTCTTCATGTTCTTCATCTTCTGTTGCTCGCAAATAGTTAATGTGAATAGTTTGCTTTTTGGATTGACAATTCGCTGCTAGATGTCCAGGTTGATGACATTTGTAACAGACTATGGGTTGTCAAGATTGTGGGAGAGAAGGAAGGAGTCTCGCTTGAAGCTTTCTTGCTTGCACAATGGGGGAAGACACACAAGGGTGGAGGCTGAAAACAGTTTTCCTCTTCTTAGTTGTGTAAGCCAAAAAAACTCTTGTACAAAGAAATAGAAGAACCCTAGATATGGGTCTCAAAACCAAACTCAACTAACTAAGGTGGCATACTAACTGAGCCACGAACTAGAGTAGATAAGGATAGCTATCATGTAGCTATTATTCAGGGGCGGTGTACCAACCGCATCTGCAACTGACAAGTCGGTGACATAAATACACAACGGTCACCCTGGCGTATCACGAGTGGAGCTCGATATCTCAACACTCCCCCTCGAGCTCAATCCCAATTCCTGCACACCAAGCAGGTCTCTGAACTTGCGCAGCTTCTCTGCGCCCAATGCCTTCGTGAATATGTCAGCTACCTGATCCTCTGTGCTGACATAAACTAGATCAATAAGACCTAGTAAAACCCTCTCTCGCACATAGTGATAATGCACCTCAATGTGCTTTGTTCTAGCATGATAGACTGGGTTATTTGCCAAGTGTATACTACTCATGTTGTCACAATAAATGACAACTGGCCCATCTGTAGACTGATGCATATCATAAAGTAGCTTATGCAACCAAGCTACCTCACATGCAGCCATTGCTGCACCCCTGTACTCAGCCTCTGTGCTCGACAAGGCAACTGTAGGCTGTTTCTTGCTGCTCCAAGTGACTGCAGCACTCCCAAAAGAGAACACATATCCACTAGTAGATCGTCTATCAGAAATACTACCAGCCCAATCAGCATCAGTGTATCCATGCACCTGTACCTGAATCCCAGTCTCATAAAATAGTCCATACTGCAATGTGGACTTCACATACCTGAGTATGCGTCTAGCCGCATCCAAATGTGGTTTCCTTGGAGCCTGCATAAACTGACTTACCAATCCAACAACATAGCTCAAATCTGGCCTGGTAATAGTCATATAAATCAAACTTCCTACTATGCGTCTGTACATAGTAGGGTCTTCTAGAAGCTCACTTGTATCTGTGCTCAGCTTCACATTCTGCTCCAAAGGAATTGAAATAGGCTTACAGCCTGTCATCCCATATTTGGACAGCATGTCCAATCCATACTGCCTCTGCAAGAGCTGTATCCCACTTGGTGATCTAATCACCTCAATGCCCAAGAAATATCGCAGCTCTCCCAAATCCTTCATCTCAAACTTCTGCTTCAATAGCATTTTCACATGAAGGATATCTTCATCACTGTCACCTGTCATAATCAAATCATCAACATAAATGACAAGTAGCATAATACCTTTCTCTGTTTTTCTCACATAAAGTGAGAAATCTGCCTTGGAAATCTGAAAGCCAATAGTGACAAGATACTGTCCTATCTTGTCAGACCATGCTCTAGGTGCTTGCTTCAAGCCATACAAGGCTTTCTTCAACCTGCAAACAAACTCAGGATGAACAGCATGCACATAACCTGGTGGCTGCTCCATATAGACCTCTTCTTGCAAATCACCATGCAAGAAGGCATTCTTTACATCCATCTGATGTAAAGACCATCCCTTTGATGCAGCCATAGCAATGACTGCTCTTACGGTTGCCATCCTTGCAACCGGACTGAATGTTTCTTCATAGTCAATACCATATGTTTGTGCATACCCCTTGACTACTAATCTTGCCTTGTATCTATTCACAGAACCATCTGCATTGTGCTTCACCTTATAAACCCACTTACAGCCAATTGCATTTTTACCTTTAGGCAAAAGTACCAATTCCTATGTAGCGTTTGCTTCCAAGGCATCCATTTCTTCATCCATGGCTTTCTCCCATTTTTCTTTTCCCATGGCTTGCTCAAAAGAAGTGGGTTCTGGTTCCTGTATCACCTTGACCATATATGCATAGTGAATGGCTGTAAATCCATCATATTTCAGCCTATCCACAGGATACCTAGCTCTCGTAGACCTGCGCAAAGTAGGTTCACTCCCAGGTGCTCTCAAAACATCCCTGGTCTTCCTTACTCCAGGTGTAACAATAGAAGGAATACCCAACTCATCATCAATGCTCTGTTCTGAGCCACTGGATTCACCATCCACATAAGAGTGACCTGCATTCACATCAAACATGGGCTGATCAACCTTCTCTTTTCCTTTTTGTGATACCTGCATACCACTATCTGTATTGCTTTGAGAAGATTCTCCTGATCTCAATCTGCCTGTCCATGGCGAAGAATGTGAACCACTGCTAGAGGACGCTCCAGGTCCACTAATATTTTGTGACTGCTGCTGTGAATTCTGTGCAGCATTACCATTTTGTGCATCTACATCATCAATCACATTTACTGGTTTATACCAGCTACTCATCTCATAAAAAACAACATCTCTGCTCACTGTAAACTTACGAGTAGAAGGGTTATAGCATCTATACCCTTTTTGCTGCAGAGAGTAACCAATAAAGATACACTTCTCAGCTTTTGGATCCAACTTGGATCTCAACTCATCTGGCACATGTACATAGGCAATGCAACCAAAAATTTTCAAATGAGAAATATCTGGTTTCCTACCAGTATACCTCTCCTCTGGAGTCATTCCATGTATTGCTGCAGTGGGAGTCCTGTTCATTATGTAGACTGCTGTAGCAACTGCTTCAGCCCAATAAAAATCTGGCACGTCTTTTTCATTGAGCATGGCACGAGACACCTCTCCAATATGTCTGTTTTTTCTTTCTGCAATTCCATTTTGTTGTGGGGTATGACTGCATGAATATTGCTGCTTTATGCCATGCTCCTGCAAGAACCTTGCAAACTCATTTGAGAGGTACTCTCCCCCTCCATCTGACCTTAGGCATTTTATCTGCAGACCTGTTTCTTTTTCAGCCATAGCTTTAAGAGTTTTGAAATGCCCAAAAACTTCACTTTTCTTTTTCATAAAATACACCCAAACTTTTCTGCTATAGTCATCAATAAAAGTGACAAAATAATGACAGCCTCCAAGAGACGTAGCTTTAGTAGTCCACACATCAGAGTGGATTAATTCCAATGGCTTCTCACTCTCTTGAACATGTCTAGGAAATGGTTTCCTTGCCTGTTTTCCAAACTGACAGGCTTCACATACCTTATGCATTTCTGCAACCTTGAATTTTGGCAATCCTGCAACAATATTTTGGGCCTGCATTGATTTAAGTCGCTGTACATTAACATGACCAATGCGTTTATGCCAGATATCAATATCTGCAACTACACCGGTCCCATGTGCAAACATTGCTGCACTCAATTCAGACATGTCTGCATCCAATGTAAACATTCTGCCCTTCTTCTTTCCTTTTGCTATCAAGCGACCTTTATTTTTCATATCCTCAACAAAGCATCCATGAGGATTAAATCTGACCTGCAAGCCCTGCTCAACCATTTGACCAACAGAAACCAGATTCTTGGTGATATTCGGGACATGAAATACATCGGACAGGTATTTCTTTTTCCCATCCTGCATAGACAAGGGAATTTTTCCAATCTGCACAATAGGATGTGCAGTATCATCACCAGTCTCCACAAATCCTGGTTTTTCCATTTTTCTTGCATCCTCCATCCATTCTGCATGACCTGTCATGTGGTTTGATGCACCTGAGTCAACATACCATACATCATTGCTTTCTTCTGCACTTGTCATAGAATTGTTCATGTGCTGCACCATAAACAAGTGCTCATTTCTGTCATCACCCTGTCTACTAGAAGATGCGTAATTCCCTTGTTGCAGTTTTCCATTCATGATGTCATTCTGCTTTTTATAGCGGTCTTTAGCCATATGACCCATTTTACCACAATAGTAGCATTCAACATTACTGTTTGCATTTTGGCCTCTTTGCCATCCACCACGACCTCTTTGGCTCCCCCTGCCTCTAGAGTTACCACGTCCTCCTCCATAGGACTGGTTTTCTTGAGTTTGCTGCATATTCTGATTTCTACCACGGCCTCCATATCGGCCTCCTCTACCTCTGCCTCTACCTCTTCCAGCATTTGAGTAGAAGACAGCTTCTTTTGAAGTTCCTCCTGAAGAAGATGCACCACCATTTCTTTGCTCCTCAGAAATTAGAAGAGCAATCAGCTCCTCAAAATCAGGAAATCTTTCACGAACTGAAATGGATGTCCGAAACTGTGCATAATCCTTTCCTAGACCATTCAAGGTCACAGAAACTAAATCATCATCTTCCACTGGTGACCCAATGGAAGCAAGTGCATCTGCAATCTTCTTCACTTTCATGTGGTAGTCGTTGATGCTCATATTTTCTCTTTGCACATTATGCAACTCTTGCTTGAGCTGCATTTTCCTGGCTTGCGTATTTGTGCTATACATTTTTGACAAAGTATCCCATGCCTCCTTTGGCGTACTTGCATCCTGAATATGCACAATCATAGAGTCTGAAATACTGATAGACAGCCAGTACATAACTTTCCTGGCTCTCTCATGCCATGCTTTGAATGCCTGCATTTGCTGTTGACTGGGAACATCAGGAAGAACTGGTTCTTCTTCATTTCCTGCAACAAATTCCCAATATCCTTTTCCCATAAGGAAATTTGTCATTCTAAACTTCCATGCTTGGAAGTTGTTCTTGTCAAGCTTTTCAGTGACAATCTGTGAGAGAGAATCAGACGCCATTACAGAACACTGCGAAAAATTCTGTCACTGCAAAAACTCAGCTTCACCCTCACAAGGGCAAATCTGCAAAACTGGCGAAAGTGGTATTTAACCACACAGTCACTTCCTAGTGACGATTTTGCATCAACAAGCAACAGGGATGATTCTGTAACTCCCAATGTCTCTGCGCACAAGCATACGATGCGATTTCTACAGTAACTTTTCACTGACCTGTAGAATAGTGGTTGCACAGCATAAAACTGGGCCTTTTTCTGAGTGCGTGCAGAGAACTTCCGCCTCCAAAACAGGCCCCGAAATGGCCTCAAATCAAAAAAACAGGGTCGCCGAGAGCTAAAGCTCTCATCTGCAGCATATACTGCCCTCTTGCTTCACCGCGAAGGGCGTCTCAACCTGAGACAATGCACTCCTGCACTTTCCGGCTGTGCTACCTGCAGAGATCTGCTCCCAAAACAGAAAATGAAAGCAACACTGCTCCTCTTACCAGAACACCGCGAGCTTGGCTTGCTTTCTTGAGCTCCTTACCACGAACAAGGCTCTGATACCATGTCAAGATTGTGGGAGAGAAGGAAGGAGTCTCGCTTGAAGCTTTCTTGCTTGCACAATGGGGGAAGACACACAAGGGTGGAGGCTGAAAACAGTTTTCCTCTTCTTAGTTGTGTAAGCCAAAAAAACTCTTGTACAAAGAAATAGAAGAACCCTAGATATGGGTCTCAAAACCAAACTCGACTAACTAAGGTGGCATACTAACTGAGCCACGAACTAGAGTAGATAAGGATAGCTATCATGTAGCTATTATTCAGGGGCGGTGTACCAACCGCATCTGCA
The DNA here is from genome assembly GCF_053477565.2 of Lygodium microphyllum. Lineage (NCBI taxonomy): Eukaryota > Viridiplantae > Streptophyta > Polypodiopsida > Schizaeales > Lygodiaceae > Lygodium > Lygodium microphyllum. Next base: position 90,228,889 of record NC_141161.1, on the reverse strand, counting down.
ACTGACAAGTCGGTGACATAAATACACAACGGTCACCCTGGCGTATCACGAGTGGAGCTCGATATCTCAACATGGGTTTGGCCTTAGACACATTATTGGTAATAGCTGGAAGTTTAGGAATGTTGGAATTTGGCTTAAAAGATGGGTAAGGATTTGGATTTGTGTTTGATGGTAAAGCAAGGGGTCGTGTCAAAGATTTGCGGAATGAAGATGGAAGGAAACGGTTTTGATTGAATCTTCTAAAATTTGAATTGAATTGTTTTGAACCAAAGTTACCATTATTTGGGAATTATTGTGGTCGCTTCTCTTGTCCTCGAATTTTTTCTTCAACATCATGGGCCAAGGAAATTGCATCTTCGAGAGTTGTTGGCTTGAACATTTTCACCTCCACATAAAAATGTCAAAGTAAGCTAGACATAAACTTGTGTTTATGGGTTGCCTCAGGTACATCTTCGAGCATTCAAAGTTGTAATAAAACATTCCAAAAATGCTCAGTATATTGTGAAATAGGCTCATGATCCCTCTGTTGTAGAAGATCCCATTGTTTGATTGCTTTTTCGTGGAATTGGGGTGGAAGGAAATTCTGCAAAAATTTCTTTTGGAAAGTCTCCCAAGTAGTAGGACAATCAATGCTTTTGCGGACAAGCCTTTAAGCTTTGAAAAAGCTTAATGGGTTAATTTTTTTGTTTCAGGACGGTAGCATGTCCTGGTCACGATTGACGCCATCGAGTGCATGCTGCCACCGTCGTCGTTAAATTTTGTGGGGATTAAGCTTTATAAAAAACTTATTAATCTTGATAGCCACACTAATTGAAAATTTCTTACCTCTTTTTTCTGAGAATAGAAGACTTGATGAAGAAGCTTCCCGCATAGTCCTCCACCTGTAGAGGTTGGTCCTTCACGATCCAAGTGCGTAGTAGGGGGTACTTCACTGCCAGGAACACGCTGGTATTGACGGATTGCCGTGAGACTGTTGACTGTAGAGCACGATTGTTCCATGAGCTCCACCTTCATGTGAGATGGTAAGCGATTGGAAGCCCTCGATCTCAGCTTCGCTCTGATACCACTGCTGCACAGATCGGATGTTGTATGCGTATGTAGTGAGCACCGAAAGTTCCCCAAGAACAAAAGAACTCTATTTTTGCACAAAAAACAAGAGAGAAGACTTGCACGACATGAAGTAAAATACTAATTGGGTACAATCTCCCCTGTGCCTTGTGTGAGCGCTCCACAAAGCATGTATTTGATAGATTATTCATCTCCAAGCTCAAAAAATAGCCCAATTTACAATTAGCACGCTTTAGCTTTTGTGTTTGCTTTTGTCCCACTAAAGAATTAAAGCGATTGAGTGCCCAAAGAGTCGGATTGTGCCCAAATACAATGTCCAATAAAAAATATTTAAATCGTGTGCCCATGCGTATACAAAATAATAAATAAATGTCAGGCACTTCAATAAATAAGCGTATCAAAATAAATATTGGCGCCACGCCCAAGATGCGCGTCCATCAAAATGATAATTTCTTCTAAATAACTTGAATACACGCTATTGCCCAGTGCTTCCCAATGCCACCGCTGCCTGCTCTACACAGCAACTGAAGCATTCACAATTGTTAGAAAATAATAAAATTAAATCGAAAAAAGTGAATACCTTGTAGTCTTCAGCTACAAAATAAATAAATTGGTTAGAACTCAGTCCTAACATTAATTTATTACGAGTGCACACTCTAAACTCATAAACGTCCATTAATTTAAATATGTATTTTGCGAATCATCCGCTATGGAATCACCCACTTGCACATTAAATTAATAATATGCCCGAAACGGACAGGCGTTTCCATCGACTTTTCGCACAAGGAATCCACCTTATGTATGAGCCCCGGCAATAAATATAATTTTATGGAATCCACCACAAAACCTCACAGAATCCACTATGGAATATGCCTCTTGGCATAATTTCAATTAAGCGATTATACTTTATCAAACATTATTGAAAAAATGTACCATATGGTAATGTGCTAATCTATCCATGCGCTAATCATTGACTTTTTAACTCATCCAAGGTTGTTTCAAGGCCCTGATAGTCATGTGAGTTCCATACCCACATGTCACAAAACATAAATATTATATCTAGAGATTTCCAAAAGTTGGCCTTATGCGATCATGCTTCACCACTATCAATGTGGTCCACAACCACATTATGGATGTACTTCCACCTGTTGAATTGAATTCTTTGAGTGGAGTGTATTACTTGACAAGGATTATCTAAGGGTGGTACAAATAAAAATATTCGTGCTTTCACACCTCCAATAGAAAGTTGCTTTGGCATGTCTCTACCATCCTTTGATATTTTCTCATCCTTTTCAATATTTACATTTTGATCATGCAAATGAACCTTTGATAATGCCTTCTCAAGTGTTGCAATTGCCTTGACATGCACAAATCTAGGCCACATTGTCTAGGCAAAACATATATACAAGAAAAATAAAATTTTAATAATTTCGCATAAACCATGCATTATGAAGATATAGACACGAGAAAAAGGAATATCTAAAATTTGGATCTCTAAGGTGCTTATTGGGTGCCTTTTTCCAATTCTTTTTGTTGAGTTCCTTTGCAGCATGCATGCAATGTATGCATGGCCTCTTAGAATTGGCCCCTATTGTGATATTGTACATGCACTTTAGGAACTTCAAATCACCTACTAGATGCTACTCTACTTTGAATCTTTCAAACCCTTCCACATCCAAGATTCCACCATTCCTTTACTCACTAATGATTTGGGGTATATTTGTCCTATGGAAAATCCAATGCAAGGTTTCTCTCAAACATGACCTAAAATACACTCATATTATATGTTACACGCCCATACTATTAGCACAAGTAAACTTTCAATATAAATATATTACTCACCTCTTAGGATCCTAGAGAGAGTATATTATTCTCTAATTGGACACTAAACCATTTTGGATTGTGCTTTGAAAATTTTGGATCGAGTGCCCTATTCATTAGGGTGGTGGTGACTTGTTCTAGCTTTGTATCCTTCATAATCTGACACTCATTAAGCTTGCTTACAAATTTTAGGACACCATCACATTCATTTAGAGTAACCTCAAATAATTGAATAGATTATGACTATAAGGCCTCCAAGCTATAAAATATATTGATGTATTTGTTAAAAAAAAACCATTGCCTCCCCTATTGCTCCATAGTATATATCTTTGATATGTAATGGAGCTCATAGGAGCTATAGAACTTCATCATTCACTTGTTTTTGCATTCCTCTGAGTGGTGTTGGGTTTGGAAATATTGATCCATGTAGCTTGAATTCCTTCATCTTCGATTGAAGAGATTTGTAAATAGCTATATATCCCTTGCTAGATATACCTGCCTCATCCAACAAAGCCCGCATATTGCTTGAGTTAAGTTGGTTCTCTCTCATGAAGGCCTCAATCTTCTGTTGTGTAAGCTTTTGATACGTTGGATCCTTCAAGATCACTTTGATAGCCTCCTTATTAAGAAGCATTTTAATGTGTTCAATTGATGCCTCTATGCTTAAAGCCATTTCTTCATTAGGTTGTAGAATATCTTTGTATTCAGAATCAGAATGTTTAGTTATCATATGGTACATTATAAATACTTTATGAGATGGAGAAAGAAGTCACAAAGAGCTTACTTACTTTAATGTGTGTATCATTTTCCTAATGCCACCGCTTTGTAACTTCATATCTTTAATATTTAGAAATTTTTTGCATCATTTGCAAACCCCCAATACAGTTCCTTTAAGCCTCAATTTATCTCTTTCTTTCTCTAGCTCTAAAAAGTCTCCTTGTTCTACAGTAGTTTGTGCTTATATTTATCTAGTGTTAGCCTCAAAGAGGCATTCTCCTTCTCTAATAAATCTCTTTCTAACTTATGTACATTGCTAATGGCATCGAAATGTTATGTGTATCCTAAGAGGCCATTATAACCATTTCCAACAAAGCTTACTAAGGATGTAATACCCTGAATAGAGGCGTGGAGTTATGAAAGGATCTTTTGGATACAAATTTTCATCACTCCATAGATCTATATTCCTCTTTCCTTGTAACTTACATAGTTCTTTGGATGTGGAAGACATGAGATAAGGTTTGTTTTTCTTACTCAATGGCTCAAACTTGTGATCAACTTGATATGGAGGTGATATGCCTCTCTCCTGTATCTCTTTGATGATGATTCGAGCATCGCTATTACCATTTGTGATGTTGATTCCACCTCAGCCATCTCCATTTGTGATGTTGATTTGGCCCCAACAGCCATCCCTATTGATTCCACCCTAGCCATCTCCATTTGTGATATTCATTCTCGGCTCTAGCCATCCCTATTTATGATGTTTGTGAAGTTGCTTTCAAAAAATGAGAGAGAATACATGGAATGCTTCAAAACATAATGTGGTGGGCACAACTCAAGGCTTCATGTTTTCTTTGGCTCATCCTTTTGACAGAAAGAGACTAATCACTAATCTCAATCAATCTAGATACGAGCCATTAATTTTTGAGCATCGGGCATTTCATTCCAAGAACTGATCTCTAAACTCTTAATTAGGGCTAATTAATAATGTAAATGCTATGGAATAATTTATATACTTTGGAAAAAAGAGAAAATCTTGAGAATTTTTATCATTTTTAATAATTTTTGAATGATCTCTCTCTATGCTAAGGTGAAATTTCTTACAATGTTCAAACTTGAGTCCAAATCTCTCGTAATGCCTCTATCACCACCACTACCATCTCAATATCCTCCTCATTAATACCACCAGTGCCAGCACCACAACCACCTGTCTCTCATTCTCTCCTCCCAACTTTATCAATCTCCAAATCTTTGTCCTCCTCTTCTCTCTCTCCCCTCTCTCTCTCCCTTCCCAATCCTTTTGCCTCTCCTCCCTCTTCACGCGCGCGCGCACACACACACACACACACACACACACACACACACACACACACACACACACACACACACACACACACACACACACTCACTCACTCACTCACTCACTCTCACTCTCACTCTCTCTCTCTCTCTCTCTCTCTCTCTCTCTCTCTCTCAACTAGACTAGAATATAAGTTTATGCATACATACATACATACATACATACATGTGTGTATGTGTAAGTATACTAATACATAATAATATTAATGATAGTTGTATTTTATTATATTAACACATCTTAATATAATAGGGTTGTGATTATTTTAATACATCCATATTACCTATTTAAGAACTATATTTTTAATTAATATATAACTTGATATCAAAATTATATGTCGACATATATATAAATATGCTAATATTGATACATGTTAATCTAATATAAACTACATTAATATATTAATTTTTTCTTGATTAATTATATTATAATATTAATATATTAATATTAGATATATTTAAAGCTATATTACTATTAATATTATTAGTTATAAATATTAATATTATTGCTAATTTTTATATTAATATAATAATTTTATTTTAGTATATATTATAAATTTTTAATACTAATATGCTCCATTCCAATATTAACTATATATATAGCATACTTCATTCCATGTAAGAAAACTTTAACAGCATCACAGGCAGCACAATTGTTTTTGAAAACTGTTTTTACTAACCATGGATTACCCAAAGTTATCATTTCAGATCGTGACTCTAGATTTTGTAACAATTTTTGGATTACCCTGTTTGCTAATCTAGGCACAAAGATTGATTTCTCATCTGAAGCCACAAATAGCACCATTCTAGATCTTTTACGTGCATATACTATCTCTAAACCTCAGACATGGGACACTCATTTGCATTTATTACAGTTTGCATATAACAATACACCGCACTATATATATATATATATATATATATATATATATATATATATATATATATATGCATTATTATTATCTTTATAATAATATAATAAATTTTATTTTTAAATTACATTCTAGTATTAAAATATTGATATTGAATATACTAATATCAAAATTAATATTATTATTTGCATTAATAGATACATATAGTTACTATCATTATAATACTATAGTAATATTAATTATATTAATATCATTATGATACATTTTAATGCTAATGTTATTATAATATTAACATTATTGCATATATCGGTGTGTGTGTGTGTGTGTGTGTGTGTGTGTGCGTGGAAGGATCCTATCACTTTACTAGTCTATAGCCAAAGCATGAATTCATCCACATGGTAGTACATCTCCCGCTTTCACAGTCTATGCCAAATATCCCATGACATCCACCCACTTTGAAATTTCATATCCTCCAGAGGTGCCACATAGGTAGTCCATGGAGATCAAATACCTATATCAACGTCACAAAAACTCTCATGCTTATAAACTTCTTACCACTAGGGTCAAAGCAACTTCTAGGATAGAAGACCCAAATCCTTTTCATCCTCATAAACATATAGCTAAGCCAAGCACTCCCTCATGGAGCATAAGGCATCACAAGCTTAGATATCCGACATAGACTATAACTCTTTCTATCCATCCTTGGCAATGATATCTTAGCAAACCTTTGTATCATCCAAATTTTTGTAAATCCTTTTAGATCATATGGCATCCCAAGACCTAACATTGACTCATATTCCTCTTTCTATTTTTCATATCTCTCAATTTTCTCATCCTTTCCTACGTTCACCACCACTGCATATGCCACTTCTTTATCTCTTTTCTTGCATCCCCTGATCTCTTTCCTACCCTGAACACTTTCAAGTCAGCCAAAATTAACTTTGTCAAAGTTTATGTTAAATGTATCATTTTACAGTCATTAGACTCTATCTTATTTTGATCGAAAATTTGTCTTATAGGACCACCATGTAGAAAATTGCTTGTATTTTCTAAAATATTACTCGGATCACCAAGATTTAAAAAAATTTGTAGCCCCACTCATGATCTAGAACTTTGCTAAATACGCTAGCCTTTTAGACCCTATAACTTCTGCATGCAAATCCACATGCCAACCAGACTTTTTAGGGCCTTCCACAAGTATTAAAGCCCATTCTAGATGGGCCATCCACCATTAATGTGCGTCAAATTAAAATAGTTTTCAATATCTTTGAATTTGCCTAATTTTTCCATTGCAATCTCTTACATCCATTTTGTCCACTTGGGTCTCCAAACCTACACATGGCCTCAATACTTTTGAATTTCCTTGCACTGTTTGCTGTCTATTCCTAAACAAGCAATAAAATAGTTTTTCCTTTTCTTCTAAAAAAAAAAATCCTTTAGACAGCACTGCCATAGCAACCATTTACAGTAGCAATGCCATCTAGAAACCCTTGAATTCTCTAGCATTCAAAGGAACTAGATAATCTCTGAGAGCATCCCTATTATGGTGTTGATTAGCACACATAGTTAAGAAATTAACTACTCTTTTGCCATCTCTACTTCTCACATGAGGATATGACAAACCATCACCAATCACTATAGTTTCCATTCTTGTTGACACAATGAATGGCTACCCCAAAATCACTAGGGATAACTGGAACAATCTTGCACAATAGTGAATGGAACATTCAAGCATGTAGCATAGAGACCTTGGATGAGTGATTTGCAGCCTGCATATGCCAGCACCTAGGATCTACATCTAGTGGCCAACTACCATTCTCATATAAAGTGTGTGCCGCCATAACATTACTTGTAGATCCATGGTTCTATAAAGCAATACATGGTGTATCTTGCTCTCCTACCTTCACAATAGTTTCCATTGTAGCTCTTGCCTTGTGCGTGTGAGAATAATGGCTTATAGGAATGAAGCAAGCTTCTTTTTCCTCATGAGACTACTATTGCATAACTTGTCTTTGTGTATTGCTATTCACCATGACATTTTCAACCATAACATCACTCTTACCACTCTTAATAGACTCATTTTCAGCTTCATCTTGCTTTGTAACAACAATAGATGCATTGATAGATTCCAACATAATCCCTTGTGAATCCATATCATCTTCAACTTGCAATAGTCCTTGAGTAGGCTCTCCAAAAAATGCATTTTTCTCTTAATAATATCAATTATTTCATCATGGAATTGATGCTTAGCAATGGCATAAACCTCGCAAAGGGTAAACTCAACCTTGCTTCCAAGAAAGTGTTCCTCAACTGCTTTCTTGATGTCAATAGTAGTCTCTATATCATGTGGCTGCAACTTATAACTAGGTTTCTTGACTCACTTTTTTCTTTCTTGCTTCTTCTCATGGAGTGCATCTTCCATTACATGTTTAGGATTGGCTTTTTCAATAGCCTTTTGTAGCTCCATTTTGCTCTGTGTAATGTGTTTTGAAGAACTTGTAGTTGCATCATCTCTTCTTCTCCTTTTCTCTACAATTATAGCATTGTTAACCCCTTTCAGGATGAAAGTAGCAAAATAAATAAAATGCGCAATAAAATTATTTGAAGTGCAAGTGAGTCTAGGAGTAAGACTTTGAATTTGACCAAATAAGGAAAATAACTCAAATTGTACGAGCACCAAACTCCCACCTATGCAAGTTGTAAAATTAGAGAGTTCACAATGTCATATAGAATAATTTGTGCTTCGTAAGCTCTGTAAGAATACAAGCTATGTATTGAGAAAGGAACATTGTTGGAACAAAGGGTTGGTGGATGCTAAAAAAAGAGGATATGTATAAAAGCCAAAAAATAAGAGGATCAACTCATTATTACAGTGAGCAAACTTGTGGTTCTCTTCTTGCTCTTATGTGTGAGAGAGAGGGAGAGAGGGATTGAGAGAGAGGGAGAGTGTGAGTGAGAGTGAGGCTAGCTTGCTTCTCTTCTTCTTCTTCTTCTTCTTCTTCTTCTTCTTCTTCTCTTCACGTGACAAGCACAACGGATGGAGCATGAAGACGAAGCTTGCTTGAGTGCATACCTTGGATTGTGGAGCTATTGGTAGATTTGTGAGGCTAGACTACAATGAATGGATCGGCCAGTATGCTCATTACATTCGATTGGAGACTACACATTGGCTATGTGAGAGGTAGCCATAGTTCAATTGCTTCAAACACTTGAATCAATAAGCATTCCATATGCCAGTAGTGCTGCTTGCAAGAGTGCCAACATTTTGGTTCCATTTCTAGGATAAACTAATTCAAGCAACTAGGCATGCGTGTTTTAGGCCGAGTGTCAGAATAGGAGCTCTCACTCCAAAATGTTGCACGGATTAGTGTAGGAAGGTGGACCGACAAGTAATTGGTTTATGTTTGTGTGTTGGATCTTTCATTTTTGTTGTATGGATGATTGGTTGCAAATTGTAGATAGGTTAAGATTGCATGTGAATGTAGAGGTTAGGTAGTAAGGTACTAAAATTAAGGGGGGGGGGAACCAAATAAATTTTAGTCTATGTATATTCCATAGAGCTGCAAGCAAAGGGTTTTCAAGCTAGGGGGTTGAGGTTGAGAGGAGCTACAGTAGGACAAATTCTTGTGCTTTTGTGTTTGCTATTAGCTTGAGTTGTGTAACTCACGTTCAGCTTTTTGCATTTACACTTACATTCTTGTGGAGATTGCAATTTTTCTTTTGCATGTGTATTTTTTAATGAACGTAGGAAGATAGGAGAGGACTTGTAGGGATATATGTAGAGGATGAAAAAGGAGCCAAAATGTGAAATCATGTTTAGAGAAACACCTACTTTGTTTGATCTCTAGTTGAGCATAAAATCTCTTATTGACCATATAGGCACGAATCTCTTGGCATTGAGTTAATTGAATTCTTGGCTTGAGAGCTTTGAATGCTCTCTTTCTTTACCTTATGACAGCTCTTGGACCACAAAGAGGTCCAATCCAAGTGCCACGATAAGCCTTTGAGCCTTTGTTTACATGTGAGGCAAGGCATCCAATTGATATAACAAGGCTTTAATCCTTTGCATTGAAGGGCCATCTGAGTTTCTTATCCCTTAGCCTCCTTAGGCCTTAGCCTTAAGCCCATCGAAGTGATCCAAGGGGCTTAAAGTCTCATTGCTTATTAGTCCAAGTCTAAATTGGTTGAGGCATTAAGCCTTTGAAAATTGAGCCATCTGAATGATCACAAGAATCGAGTGTATGCCATCCAAATGTTATAGGCATTAAGCATTAAATGTTAATCAATATCCAAATTAAATATTCGAGTCTAAAGCAATCAATGTTAGAATTGAACATCTGATCTGAAGCAATCAACATCTGAATTGAATGTCCGATTCTGAAGCAATCAACATCCAAATTGAAGGTAAGTAGAGAGTACTAATAAACAGCTTGTGGAAAATTTATCCAAGACTGTATTTAAAGGTAAGTGGGATTGGGATAAGAAGTTGTATGTGGCTGTCTGGGCTTATAATACAACACTCAAAAGAGCAATAGGCCACACCCCCTTTTAAATTAGTATATGGGAAAGAGTGTGCTCTACCTTTGGACATTGAACTACCTACAATAAGGTTTGCTCTAAATCATTCTTTGGGTGAAGAGGAAGCACTGCAAGAAAGGTTCATTTCCCTTGCACATTTGGACAAGATTAGATTACAACCATGGACACCGTTCTGGCCCGTTAGGCACTTGCAGATGCAGACTGCAGGGACAAAACGCTGAAGTCCGTAGTTGCGCTATGAATCTGCATCAAAAGCGTGGACTGGCCCATACGTACGGTGTGTTTGGAGAAGCACAAAGGGATAAGTGATATGGAGAAGATAGGTAGATGGCGTAGAGGGTGAAAGAGAGTAGATGATGGATAGGGATGGAGAGGATTTGGAGGCCAACAAGTAGGAAAGGATGCTTTACAACTATAATTTTGTTAGACCAAGAGGGTCATTTCTGTTGGATTTAATATTACATTTCGTTAGGAAAAGAGGACCGTTCCTATTGGATTTAATGTTACATTTTGTTGGGGCAAGAGGGCCGTTCTTATTGGATTTAATGTTACATTCCCTTAGGCCAAGAGGACCATTCCTATTGGATTTAATGTTTGATTTTGTTAGGCCAAGAGGGCCATTTGTTTGTTTGGTACATGTGTGACAAATGGTTTTATTTTTAGTGCTGTACTAAAGAAATCTGATGGAGCACCCGGAGAGAGCCTCTTGTTGTGCGGAAGCTTCTTGTGGCTATATTGGAGCAATTGATTAGTGACTAGCTCTAGATCTCTATCAGATTATACTGGGCCTATTCCTCATGGACTTCATTCCTTGTTTTTGTTAGGGGGTAGGGTGAGAGCTCCTCAGCGTGAGGTGGTGAGGGTGGTTTGGTGAGCATAGGAGACCTAGCTAGAGCCCTAGAGCCATTGTTGGGCCCATTTTAAGTCCCAACACCTTCTTACCTATCATATCTCTTTTTAGGTCATAATCACTTTCTTCTTCCCTTAAGGGAATATCAAAAGCATGATAATGTTTCGTAGGTGCTCTCAATTTATTTTTCTTTTTTCACTATTTCTTCTCTCCTTCTTTTAATCTTTCTCCCTCTTTCTTCACTAGCCTTACTAGTCTCGAGCTCATCTCTCTTTACATCTCTCTTCCTTTTAGTAGCTAGCATCACATCAATTGTTTTGTTTTTTTCACTTTGATTTTCAAGAAGGATACAAATAATGGTACTTTTTCCTTTCTCTTCTTCTGTTGGCCTTGGTACTTTGGATGTTGTTATTTGGATTTTTGAAGACTCTTGAGTTTCTTGAAGACTTTTGAAGAAATTGGAAGATTGAAGGGACCTTGAAAGATTTTTGAAAATTGTAATAATTTATTTTGCCTTTGTAACACTACCTTGAGAGCCAGGTTCCCTCTTGTGTGTAATTTGTAACATATGAATGTGAATATGGTTTAATGTGTGCAAGAATGAGAAGACCAATCTTTTGGCCAAAAGATGGGTAGGGTGCACAAGGGAAAAGGGGAAAGCCTAATCCTAAAAATTTGTATAAAAAGGGATGAAAATGATAGACGAGGCTATTTTTGTGTGTGTCAACTTCTTGTTCTACTTTATTGCCTTTTGTAAGCTAACGAGAGAGTGAGAGAGAGAATGTGTGTGCGTGTGTGTGTGGAGAGGAAGTGAGGGACCAAGGATAAAGTCTCCTTCTCTTCTCATGGATACTCTCTCATGTCTAATCTCATGCTTTCATCTTGCATGTGAAGGACCATAAAGGGTGAGGAAGGAAGTGGGGGCTTACTTGAATCGTGGAGTCAACTAGAGCTAACTTCATGCTTGAGGGAAGGCCTAGGGGGCTCAATAGAAAGGTAGGATTGCTTGCCACATGTGGGAGGCTATGTGAGAGCTAGCCTAATGCATCACATGCTCAATCTCTTCAAATAATAAGAGGGTGCCCAAGGTTCCCATCATTGGGCATGGAAGCCCAACATTGGTTCCATTGCCAGGACCAAGGGCACATTGAGCTCGTGGTGGTCACTTGCATGTTCCACAAAGTAGAATAAGAGGGGCACATGTTGCCAACTCCAAAACCATTTGTTGGTTAAAGTGAGCCGCACACTTGAGTGCAATTAGGATTCATTCCTTTTGGTAATGCCTTTAGCATGGGTTTAGCTTGAAATAAGATTTTAATATTGAAAGGATATGATTCTTGGTGCAGTTTCATAGAGGATATTATTCATAAGGCATGCATGTTGGTTTCAGTAAGGTAGTGGTTTTTTTTCTTTCTTTTTCTTAAAGCTTGTTAAGATGTTAGTTGGTAAATTAATAAATTAATATCTTTTGAGTTTGTGTTTTAATTAATGCTTTTGGTGTTAGTGTGCCGATAGATTGATTTTTTATATTAGTAACTTAAGAGTTAGAGTACTTTATTTGCACCTTGTTTTTTTTAAGGGTTAGTTTTTAAAGTTTGTTATTTTTTAAAGTTAATATTGTTAATTTTTTTATTTTTAAAAAGAGCATTAGTTTTCTAACATTGCTTTTAGAAGCTCTAGCTTCTAATCTCGTCATCTCCTTCTCCATCGTTCTCAACTACATCCTCTTCACCGTCATCTCTATCTCCACCCTTTCCCTCTCCATCTTCTACACTACCAAGGTCCTCATGCATGTCGCCTCTCCACTGTACCACTTTCCATCTCCACCATCATCATCAGCTGCAAGAAGTGCAAGACCGCTACCATCGCGACGGTCTACACATAGTTGACCCTGCCTGCACCACTGCGTGCCAAACGAGCAGCACCACCCTCATCTCTACCACGAGCTCCATCATAGTCACCATCTTCTCCAGTGTTGTTGTCTTTCCCTCCATCCTCTTTGCTGATCGTTGCAGTGCTATGGCTCTCACCCATCGTCTTTGTACTCAAGGGTTCCGCCACAACAGCACGGCTGCAACCACTCCTCTTATCCATGCATCTCATCATCATCATCATCTCCAACTTGACTCGTCATAGGAACTCATGACCATTGTCATCATCCTCACCACCATCTACTCGACCGTGACTACCAGAAGCATATGTGGCCGACCATCATATCATCAGTGCCTCGAATTCATGTATGGTAGTAGGCACACACTCAGATATCATCCCGGCATGACCAACAATGCTATCGCCTTCACGGACCCATCATCATACTCACTTGGTGGCTCCTTCATCTCCAGCATTGCCATCGTCTTGACCATAGCACTTCTCAGCTAGAGACATGTAGTGGTAGATTCTTGCAACCCTAACTACCATCATCATCTCTCATCATTACAGATATTATCACTTTATCACACCCATCATTCCTACTATTACCCCTACCCTCGTCTTAGCCATCATCATCATCACCATCCTTCTCATCACCTACACCCACATCAGCTCCTAAACCCTCAACCAATATCATAACCACTATCAGAAGGAGAAAGAAACTAGATAAGAGAAGAAGAAACATGTCGTAGAGGAGGAGCTTTCATCGACCACAAGCTGTCATCGACCGCCACTTCAGTGAGAGAGACCACCACTGTGACTGCCATGGCAACACAACAAGAGCAACATGTAAGGCACTTAATCCAACAGTAGTAACATGTAAGGCACTTAATCCAATCCTTATAAGTATTTATGGGTGCATGGCTTGGTATTGTGATTCAGAGCCTACCTCCTCTTTGCGACTCTCACACCACTCAATGGGGGGTACTCACCAAAGTGATAGGGGCATCACAGCACTCAATGGGGGGTACTCACCAAAGTGATAGGGGCATGGGGGGTACTCACCAAAGTGATAGGGGCATCAATTAACAGCTTGGCACACAATAATTAATTATGGTGGGCACACAAGCTTGAATTTTGATAAATCCTTGGCATTTGCACTCCAATATTTAGCATACGCACAACAAGCAAGAAAGATAGATTGCATGCATAGAGCGAATATCTTGTGTTTTAATGTTAATGAATGTTCTAAGAAGAGGCCGCTAACACTTGTATTTCATAAAGAGGAGGATTTTTTCTGAGGTATAATCCTCTTGAGTGGGGTCTACTAGGGTGCAACATAGGGTAGCACTAAGCATCCACTGGCTCACCCTACCATCTATCCCACATAGTTGGAAGGATTCATAGGTAACCTAGTGGATACTATGTGCAACACAGGTGTATCCCAGTGACACATAAGGCATGTGGTTTGAAAAGTATTCTTCTTATTTCTTGTTAAAAAGTGGTTTTGAAATTATCTTATTATATCTTCATGAACCTACCTACAATTAGTCAGGTGACACACATGTTGTGATCGACCTGACACCTCTCTCTTTCCCCATGACTCACCTTTGTTGAGATATTTGCAATCACACCTACTTCAGTCCCTTTGTGAGAAGCAGTGAGGGCTCAGGACCAGAATCCCATATGCACAGTAGGAAAAAGTACCACTACTCAATTCCTATAAAGCATTGTACTTGCACTCTTTTTCTAATGCAATGATAGTACTCTTTTCTTTCCAGTAAAGTGCCATGTCACTATCAATACACAAGATTGTGTTTATGATTCCAAGTCTCAATATTGGAACCTAATTCACTTGTGTAACAATTTGTCCTAGTTAGAGTCAATGTCTACATGAGTTCCTTTTTCCTCTTTTAACCTCTATAGCTTCCACATCTGCCATGCTCCAGATCCCTCGTATTTCACATGGTATCAGAGCTAAGCTGAGCATGGCTTAGCATGTCTCAGGTCTCCTCTCTACTCCTTTAGCTCCTTTTCATCCCTGAATAGCTCAAGATCAGTGTGTGACTCATTTTCTCAGCTTCACCTTCAGTCAAGCTTGTGGCAGCCATAGCCAAACAGCATATAGCTCTGATTGAGCTCTTAGATCTTGCAATAGAGGCATTTCTTCTACATGCTTCCTTCTAAGGAATTGTCCCTAACTTCAAGGCACTTCATCGTGTCACGACAAATGTCAGCATTATGCGCCATAGCACCCGTCATTGCAAAGATTGCACCTCGCTGGCAGAAAGATGACTGGAGGCTGTCATACAGTCGAAACCTCCTGTCTGCAATGTGGAATGCCCTGCAACCATAGGGCTTTGGAAGCTAGGGTTATAAGCTTCCTCTTCACCAAAGTATTCGTGCCATTGCTGCCTATACGAGCTGTTGTAAAAGAAAAACTAGTCACCTCTTTATCAGAAACCCTAGTCCTCCATAGCCATAAGCACCAAAAGCTCATAATTATCATCATCTCTTTATTCTCCTTAGTCCAAGAAACTTACTGTCATTGTGGTTTACTATCGCATTCAAAACCCAACAAGATTCACCACTCAAATCAGCAAGAAAGGGAAGGTGTGAAGATTTTTTTTGAAGATCATCAAGTCAAACTCAAGCAACAAACATCAAAGTTCAAACTAGTATCTTTTGATACTACACTGCCATTGCTTGTGTCTTTTGACACATTAAAAATCAACTCTACTACTTAAAAATTTCAGAGTTTCAAGTTTGATTCTCGATGGAAATTATGAAGACTAAGGTTTGAAAGATCTTGAAGGATTTTTTGAAAGGTTCAAGGACATAGTGTCCATTGACACTCACCTAGTGCTTCTTGGCGCTTATACTCAAATACTTTGCTGCTGAAATCTAGTGATGATCTGCTGTTGCTCCAGCCTTCTAACATGGGAAAAGACTCTCCAACTGCTCACTTCAAATGAGTTGGGTGTCACATCTGGCAGACCCGCATCAAACTCATCCTGATGAAGAAAGGCCTTTGGGCCATTACCACTAGAAAAGAAAAGAAGCCTCGTGATGCGGATCTTGCTGTCACTTGGCAAAAGAATAATGATAAGGATCAG
Organism: Lygodium microphyllum; assembly: GCF_053477565.2. Classification (NCBI taxonomy): domain Eukaryota; kingdom Viridiplantae; phylum Streptophyta; class Polypodiopsida; order Schizaeales; family Lygodiaceae; genus Lygodium; species Lygodium microphyllum. The sequence continues at coordinate 90,212,681 of NC_141161.1, read as the reverse complement.
GCCATTATCAAACTGGAGCTAGACGACAGCTATATCCACTATGTGGATAACTGTGAGACCTCACAAGATACATGGAAGAGACTTGACACTCTGTTCAGTGCACAGTCTAAATCATCAAAGTATGGTCTGCTCTGCTGATAGAGTTTTTCAGGCTTGAAATGAAGTCGAGCACATCACTTGCTACACATCTAAATTATATGGAAGGACTTCTAACCCAACTTGCAGGAATCAACATTAAAATAGAAGAAGATGTTTGCGTCGGTGTTCTACTTAAGAGTTTGCCTCTTGAATATAATAATGTATCAATAACCCTAATTAATATGCCAAACCCTAAACTTGTTGATATCCAGGCATCACTGTTAGAGGAGGAAAATAAGCTAAAAACTAAGGAAGAACCTAGCACCTCTAGAGATGAACATGCATTATATGTTGGCAATAGGTACAAAGGCAATAAGGATCAGCTCTTTTGTGACTTCTGCAAAAGGACCGAACACACCGAGAAGTTTTACCATGCCAGAAAGAGGTCCCAAAAGGCCTATCTAGTTGCAGTCAAAGAAGAAGAAGAAAACGGAGCAAAGGAAGAAGAAGAAGAAGAAGACCACCAGGAGAAGGACAAACCTCATCAGTCCTTCTATTTAGATAGACTTTTTTAGTGTTGTATTTCCTAGCCCTAATGCCTCAAACATAAACTTGTAAACTCCTCAGTTATCCTTGTACTGCAGCCTTTGTACACTTTGTGAGGCCCCTGCTACAACCTCAGACACGTAGTGGGGGCACACTTTAGAAAACACGTCAGATCACCCTCCTTTTCCTTTTGTTGATGTAATGTGACACACAAGGCCACATAGGAACACACTTTGCCTCTATCATCTACCCCCAACCTGTCAAGGAATGGTCGTGTGGTGGGGAGGAGGGGAGAAGGTCACCATGTGTCCATGTGTGTTGCTTGCAGAATAGATGCAACACATAACCATCTTTGCACACATATGTAATATGAGGTGAAAACACCTTACCCACACAAGGAAACTCCTCATAGTTAGTGTGTATTAACCAACCTTTTTACACATTCTGACCTTCAATCCAACCAATGGGAGGATAGCAGGAAGAGGCAAAGGAGGTATGATAGGTTGCATTAGTGTGAAGCGTATACCTTCACGTGTGAAAGGGTTCCTTAAACCATGTGTTGGAGTACACACGTAGCACACCAACTAGTGTTGCACACACTCACACTTGTACTTGCACACTTACCTATGCACACACTATAGGCCACCACATTGCACTCCTTGCAAACTCAAGCACAATAAGAAACACGTGTCACATCAAAGCGGGACATTGTGTAATATGAAAATTTATTAACAAGGAAATAAAAAAACAAACAATGATGAGGAAAAGGACTAAGAGTGCATGAATTTAAGGAGTGACCATGAGCTTCGTACTCTGACCACTATTAGTAGAGGCCTAAGCCCTAATCAAACCCTTGAACTTGAGACTACACGTGTACAGGACCTCATAGACTAAATTGTTGACTTGACCAACCAAGAAACCTTAGATACCATACTAGACACGATGGATAGGATGACTTCCAAACCACCATAGAAAGCTTCAAGTAGGCCACACATTTTGATGCCTCCACCATGACCCCTAAAGCTATGTAGCAAAAAACTAGTTGAACTAAGAGGGGAAGGACAAATCGCTGTCAATCACTTGATGGACATTAATAAAGACACCAAGTTTTCGCTTGCTACTATGCAGACAAAGATGGATGATATCCACAGAATGCTATTTAATGTAGGAGCAACGTGCATGTTGCAAGACTCACTCTTTGATCTTCTGCAATGCCCATTGTTTGACCAAACAAATATCCTACAAATAGGGACCCATATTGCACAGACCATACTAGCATGCATGGGCAATACACGTGCTCAAAGAGACTAGTCTAAGATTCCTTTAGTGGCAAAGAAACTTGATAAATATAGGGCTGGTGACTATCCTTATAGTTTTCTAGAACAGTTTGAGCAAGTTTGTGAGGCAAACAACCTCACAGGGCGATGCATGAAGAGCGCAAGCTTCTATACTTTGCCTAGAAGAAAAAGGATGCATGTGGTTCACTAGTTTAGAACCCACCGAGAAGAAATCCTATGTGATAATGAAAGACTTATTCATCAAACGCTTTGTTGAAGCATGCTATGGGGACAATCTTGTCATTTTCTTAACGAACATCAAATAGCACGAAGGAGAGACCATGGGGGACTATGTCTCCAAGATCAAGAGCCTATTTAATTGAATATTGATGAACAAACAACCCATGCCTAAGGTGGTCACAAAAGCCTTCATCAAGGGTACCCATGATCAAAGGATATACGAAACCTTAGATGGGAATTCCGAACTAAACCACTCTGCCATAAAGGATGTACTGGTTGAGGCCATTCCTATATATGAACTACACAAGGAATGCAGCAAGGATAAGCAATGTGTTGGTTCTCATCATGAAAATTGTGTAGGGTAGACTTCTTTAGAAAATAAAGACACCCTAGAACTAATTGCCAATGTTAAGAAAAAACATTAGGATTGGCTTAGATTGATCGAGTCACTTAAAAACACTCGACCCTATCACCAAAATATGTAGGGTATACACTATGTCAAATATTACCTCCCTTTAGAGGCCACCTCGAGTATGTGCTAATTGTGGATATTTTTCCCACAAAGCTGCCCTTTGCAGAGCCCTCATCAACAACTTCACACTCCTAACATTGCATATCCAAAATACAACTGAAGCTTCAATTATCCTAGGCCACTCTCGTAGGGACAACCATTGGCACTACTTGCTCCTCTTGATCCTAGAACTGCAGCTCAGTGAGTAGGAAGAAACCCTTCAGGAATTCTTAGGTCTCTAATTTTCATGCACCCACACAATTATTCTCTAGTCCAGTTCATTAAGGAACCCATTGAGGAGGAGGAATACACCAACCCCTTCATCTATTGCTATGATGAAGAGGGTCAAACAATCCTCATGGAATACAGGCCAAATCCAATCTTGATGTTAGGATGAGGCCGCAGGAGGGGGCACCCCTTGCAAGAGATCCACTTTCATGTTGGACTTGTGGAGAGCCAGTAGGACATGTTTCATCTAGGTGCCCATAGAGGCAAGACCCATTCTAAGCTGACCAATGCTATTCGAAATATGGAATCAAGCACATTCTAAGCCAAACAAAGCTGACCCATTCTAAGCCAAACAAAGCTGAACAACGCTATTCGGAATGTGGAATCAAGCACATGTATTCTGATTGCCCACAACGTAAGGAAAATAGTGGCAAGGAAATTGTGCCCTCAGTCCCTTGAGCCTATTCACTATGGGAACAATAAAAGACAAAGAAGCAATCCCCATTCCTATGCATGCCATAACTTGTGCTGCCCAAAGAAAGGGCGAAGGAATTAGTCTTGGAGAACCCACAACCCTGAATGGATCAATTGCTGGTAAGATTAAAAGTGCTAAAAAATGAAGAAAAAGAGTTGAGCTTAAGCTGAAAAGTGAGGGTCTCTCCTCAACACAACCAATAGTCCATGTCTCTAGTATTGAAAGTGCCACTACTACACCACCCATAGAAAAAGAGACACTCACAAAAGATCACACTTATCTAGACCCTATTCGCTCGTAGCTTGCTGCTATAAAGAAGGTCAAAGAGTGGGTCCAAACCACTTAGAATGAACTAAAATATCATTCCATTGATGAGATAATGAGCTTACCCTAGTCTATCACACTTTCCCAACCAACACGCCTACCTAATGAGCTCACCACATAACTCATCAATGAGTGACCAATGGAATAGGAAATATCTCCTCCCCTTGAGGCAAGCCAATTGCAATATCTCTATCAAATCATTGAGCCATACTTAATTACTGCATTAGCATCAACCCAAGTTAAAATCCCACTTGGAACCTACTCAAAGCTAGCTCGACAATTTGGCAAGGATTGAAAGCTTGGGTAGAAGGCTTGAATATTAACCGGTCACATCATGCTTCGAACTTCACCAAGGATATACACCCGACCTTGAATGCATTGGGAGTCAACACATTTTGGGAAGGTGCCTAGAGGCATGCAGTCCTCCTCTTGGAGGTCCTCGGAGATATTACATGTCGTGGATTTCTGGATATTGTTGCTCGTGTAAGCATAGTTAACCACAATGTTCGTCAAGCTTGGGGCAATCCACCCATAGAACCAGTCCACTTTAATATAATGGTTGTAGATGAATATAAAATTCACCCCTTAGGATTTCTTCATGATTGGCTGGTCAAGATTGCTAGAGTCTTGCTCAAGGTTAGCTTTGTTATAGTGAAAGGAGTGGAATATGACGTGTTACTTAGCCAACCATGGATGTGTAACACACGACTAATCAAAGATTGGGGCAATGGTCTAGACTTCTTAGGAAATCACAAAGAGGAAATCTGCATTGAAATGGAATCTTGGAAAAAAAACCATGTTGATTTTGATGCTATTTTGGCACTACTAAAAGTAGACTCTATAAATCCTCTGACCAACCAACCCTTGACTAGATATATTCCCTACCGTGAGGATGAGCATGATTGAATGCACATTCTCACCACATTAGAGCTCTTGTTCTTAGAGGAGTTGGAGTATCAATCTGCTCATGAATGTATGAGCTAGAAAGATGCACTTGGATAGACTTGAGTTGAGGAAGATCTTTAGTTAGTGGATACCATGCTTCTATGGACACCCAAATGCGAATCTAACAATCTTTGAGGAGCTTTTGGTTAACACCCATTGGCAATGGATTGAAATACACCAAGTCTTCTTTGACTTCCACAAACATCTCTTTGCTATGCTAATGCGAAAGCAAGGCATAGACATTGAAGAGGCTAGTGACTTGGAAAAACTTTGTGGGGAAGATTCATAATTTGATTCAATTGACTATGACACTGATGGCCATACCATTGAATAGATTTTCTTAGACCCTAAGCCATCACAACCTCAAAAATTACTCATTTGATGCAAGAGTTGTAAGGGTTGCATTTGAGTTGAAGTGATTGGATTACATCAAGGTTCTTGACTATGATCAAGCTGAGCCTTCATGATGCGTCTTGACTCAAAGATCTTGCTAGTTGAACAAAATTAGGTTTGTGACACTACAACCAATTCTAACTTGGAGGAAGATGATGACAAGGATTTTGACTCCGAAATAGCTCCACCATCCCAATCTAAAAGTGCCAAAGCTAAACTTCCAATCCATATATGGAGGATAAGGAGGATGAAGCATGGCTTATCAAGCTGCTCAAGGAATATCCAGATGTATCTACATGGAACTACTTAGACCTAAAGAGAGTTCCACCACAAGTCCTTACTCACACAATTCCACTCAAATCAAATGCCAAACCCGTGAAGCAGAGGCCATATCCTATGAATCCTCACTACGCACATAACATGGAGGAGGAAATTGAGAAACTCTAGAAAGCTAGATTCATATATAAGATTAAACATACCGAGTAGGTCTCTCCAAATGTTGTTGTGCTCAAGAAAAATGGTAAGATTCTGATATGAATTAATTATAAAAAGCTGGATGTAGCAACAATGTGAGATCACTATCCCCTGCCATACATTGATCATATGATTGAGAGGATAGCAGGACAGACAGCTTCTAGCTTCTTAGGTAGATTTTCAGGGTACAATCAAGTCGAGGTTCATCATGAAGACATACCAAAAATTGCTTTTGCAATAGAATGGGGAGTCTTTGCCTACATAGTTATGCTATTCTTTGGCTAACTAATGCATTGAATACATTCCAAAGAGTCATGTGTACAATCTTCAAGGACATGCTTCAAGAGTGGCTTGAGGTGTTTGTTGATGACTTATGCATTCATTCTATTTAGAAAGATCACCTAAAGAAACTTTGGCTTGTTTTTGAAAGATGTCGACAGTACCAATTATCCCAGAATCCCCTTAAATGCCAATTTTGGGTTTACCATGGCATCATTTTGGGCCACATTGCATCCAAAAATTGTATTGCTACAAATAGTGCCAAGATAAAGATCATTGTGAAATTTCCACTTTTCAAACACTAAAGGAGTACAATGTTTCCTTGGACACACTAGGTATTATTGATTTTCATGCTTAACTATGCCGCTATCACTCGACCCTAGTACAAGCTATTAGTGGTCTCGGAGTGGACTAATGAGTACCAGGCTTCCTATGAGGCACTAAATCAAGCTCTAATCACTGCAACCCTTCTATGAGCCCTAGACTAGTCAATCACTTTCCATGTGCATATAGATGCCTCCCAAATTGCGACTGGAGTAGTAGTATGCCAGTCTAGTGAACTCTCGCGAGTCGCCAACTCACTAAGGAAAAAATGAATTATTCCACTATTGAAAGGGAAGGCTTGGCTATGGTATATTCTGTTACTTGGAAATTTCACCATTATTTACTAGCTATGCCCTTCACATTTTTTAAAGACCATCAAGCCTTGTTGTATCTTGTAAACAAGCCATGTGCAGCAACCAGAAGCATTGCTAGATGGCTCTTTCTATTGTTAGAATTGGAAATTTTAGTAGTGGTGAGGAAAGGGAAAAAAAACTTATTGCTAATCATCTTTCACAAGTGACAAGTGGAGAGAAAGCCATAGGAGTTGACAATCAACTTCTGATGCTCATTTTTTCCAATTATAGCAAGAAACCTAGCTCTTTAAGGCTAATCTCACACCCCATTGGACTGCCGATATTGTACACATACACAAGAAAGGTCTACCATATTGACCAATTGAGAAGGCTCAACACAGCTGCCTCTTAATTAAGACTAGGCCATACCACGTGATCACCAGTCAACTATATCAAATAGGACAGGATGGTATTCTCAGATGATTTGTATGTGAACAAGAAGTTGAAGATGTCTTGTAGGAGGCACACGGTGGTATTGTTGGAGGTCATTTTTATGCCACTACTACTACTAGGAAAGTACTTCAAGGTCGCTTTGTGAGATACTGTGATGAGTGCTAGCGCACCAAAGTACCTAGTATTTTGCAAAGACGAAATGGAGCTCACGTATTTGATTGCTCACCAACCCTTTGAGAAATGGCAAATATATTTCATGGGATTCATTAGCCCTGCCACACAGTACTCAAAGACTCGATACATTTTCGTTGCCACCCATAGGCTATATGACTAAATGGACGGAGGCCAGAGAAACCTGCAAGAATGATAAAAAGACCACTGCACAATTTCTTTGGGAGCAAGTGATTTCATGATTTGGCTGCCCCATCAAAATTGTTAGCGATCAAGGTATTCACTTCCTCAACTAAGTGATACATCATCTGTTATCTACCTTTCTAGTCATCCATCACAAATCAAGCCCCTACTATCCTCAAGCAAATGGCCAGCAGGCTGAAGCCACGTACAAAGTCCTCATCAATGTCTTGATCAAAACAGTTTTAGCATTATGATTTGACTAGGATCACAAGCTTATGGCAACACTTTGGGCTTATCAAATGGCCTACAAGTTTGCTACATGACAAACCTTGTTCCATCTAACATATGGCACTAATGCTATAATGCCAATAGAATTTCTAATTCCCAACCTGCGTACCACTATCCAAGAATGCTGGGAAGGCACTAAAGCATGGCAACATTGACTAGTAGAGCTAGAATGCTAGATTGAAATGCGGCTACTTGCCATGCATGCCCTACTCACTTATTGAGAAGTCTAGAAGAAAGGCCTAGTTTGACAAGCATGCCAAACAATGTGATAGGGAGGATTTAGTCCTTCTTTCAATTAAAGGGCACAAGAAAAAACTTAAGTTACGTGGCCTTAGTCCGTAAAATCAGCAGGATGTGAATGTTGTGTTAGAATCATTAGAGGGCTAGTCTATTGGTCACTTCAATGGTAGTCGAATAAAAAAAATTTATCCATTTGGACATGCCTTGCATGAACCCCCTATGGTGTGTGTAGAAAGTCTCGTACCACATATTGAACAAATGTTCTATGAAAAATTTGAATAGAACCAACACATGCCCACATGTGTAAATGTACATGTTGTAACCATGAGCAATATAGAACTTGATGATGATGAGCCTTTGATCCCAATTGTGTTAAATGATGCGGATCTAGGACATGATACAAGCTATGGTGGATCAAAGACGAAGATCAAGTTCATAATGACATGGACAAGTAGAGATAAACTATTACACAAGTGAATTAGGTTCCAAGACAGATTAGCTTGGACTCATAAACACAATCTTGTGTAGAATTGACAATGACAGACACTTAACTGAAAGTACAAAGCATCATGATATTGTATTCATTTCATAGTCAAGTACAATGCTTTATAGGCTTTGAGTTGTTCCACTCTCCTCATTGTGCATATGGGATTCAGGACAGCTCCTCTTGGAGCATACATCATTTGTCTATTTCTCAACACCCCCCCTCAAATGATGAGTCCCTACACTTGCTGGCTTTTGCCCCCCCTACATGATAACATGGCCTGGAAGACTAGCTCATAGGCAGCCTAGTCAAGTTAAAGCTTGAGACTTTACATCTTGGCAAGGGTTTTACAAATCAAATCCACTAAGGAAAAAACATATGAAAGATACAATGAAAGTTCTTCAAAACAATCTGTCAGAGTTGTTGATGGTAGCGGAAGCATATTCTTCTTCTTCTTCTTCTTCCATGAAGTGGTTCTGGTGATGATCACTTTGCAATTGTTGGGCTCTTTTCTTGTGGAAACATTCACTGGCTACATGGCCAGTCTTACCACAATAGTGACATGTAAGCCGATCCTTGTTGTTGTTGTTGATGAATCCTCGACCTCTTCCTTTAGGTCCAGCAGCTCCTTTGGTGTACAAAAGATTGTCCCTAGATGATGAGACATTGTCTTTTGCATTCTTGGTTTTTACTTTGCCTTCTTCATCGAGTAGTGAGTTCTCAATATCTTTAAGTGTGAGGCTTGGAACATTACTCAAAGTGGACACAAGATTTTCATATGGATCCTTGTTTACACTTGCAAGCAGTACGGCTATTGCTTCATCTTCCTCAATATTCTTTTTAAGAGATGCAAGCTGAGTTTTTAAACTCTTAAACTTATTAATGTGTATGGTCATAGAAGCACTGTCTTTGATATCCAGTTTATAAAACTGCATGAGAAGTTTTACCTTTGAATTCTTTGCTTGAGTACCAAACATTTTATCAAGTTCCTCCCAGGCGGTTCCAGCATTTCTAATGCCAGATATATGATGTAACACATCATCACTTAATCCCTAGGCAATGATGCCTAGTGCCTTATTATTCATCTTCTTCCATTCTTTGGATTTAAACTCGTCTTCTTCAACAAACCCGTCTTCATCATCTTCCTTCTTGTTATCTGCATCATCTTCAAACAGGTCCCACAATTCTTTCCGCATTAGGTGATACATGGTCTTTTCCTTCCAGGCATGGAAGCCTTCTCCATTGAACTTTGCTATGTGCTCAAGCTCTGCCATGTTGCTAATCTTCAGTTAACCAGCAAAAAATTGTATTTTAATGTGTCAAGAGACACAAGAGAATCAGTGTCAATTGACACTAGTTGAGTGTTAATGGATACTAGTCGGTACTTGATCTGCTTCCTCTCAGGAACTTCGTGGGTGGCTTCTGAGCTTCCTTGGACACTTCCAGACTAGTAATGAGCTTCAGAGATTATTCCTCAGTGATCAAAATCACTGTTGATGATGGTAACGAGAAAAAGAACAAGGTTACCAAGCTTTTCAAATTTCTGGATATGGCTTCCTCTAGGGTTTCAGACAGCCGACTGTTCTTTCAGTTCATGCATCTCAACGAGTTCACCATTGCCCAAGATATTGTATGCGGAGTAGGCTTGCATAGTGAGCTTCAAAAGCCCTATGCTCACAGGGTCGATTTTGATCCGTACGATTCGCGTCAGCAGTACGACCGTGGACAGGCACAGACAGGACAACACGTTTCGATTTGTGTAATGCTGGAGCTAGGAAGCAGTAATGTCATTGATTGAAGTGCGAGGATGAAGCGTCTTGAGCAAGGGAAGATACCTCCAGAAGGAATCACCTAAAGATATGGCCCGTAGAGAGAGATCCAAGAGCTCCAAGGTGGGTAGGTGCAGTCTGGCTATGGTTGCCACAAGGTCCAACTGAGATTTGAAGTTGAAGCTGAAGATGTGAGCTGAATGTGAGCTGGTTAGAGATCACCAGAGGTGAAGGGATACTAGAGATTCAGAGTATGAGCTATGCCATGCCCAACTGGGCTCTGATACCATGTTAAATGAAGCGGATCTAGGACATGACACAAGCTATGGTGGATCAAAGATGAAGACCAAGTTCATAATGACATGGACAAGTAGAGATAAACTATTACACAAGTGAATTAGGTTCCAAGATAGATTAGCTTGGACTCATAAACACAATCTTGTGTAGAATTGACAATGAAAGACACTTAACTGAAAGTACAAAGCATCATGATATTGTATTCATTTCATAGTCAAGTACAATGCTTTATAGGCTTTGAGTTGTTCCACTCTCCTCACTGTGCATATGGGATTCAGGACAGCTCCTCTTGGAGCATACATCATTTGTCTATTTCTCAACAAATTGTGTATCTTTGCATCCATCTTATAGAAGCTAGGTCAGTGTAAGCCAATACTCTCATCAATGAGGGAATCAAACTCAACCCTTTATGGAGGTGGTTGGCTGCAACCTTTATTACAGCCAACCATACTTAAACTCAATCCTTATGGAGGACGACTACACACATTGTTGAGTCGATGCAAGCTCACAATGACAATTGAGACAAAAAGCATGCCACTCTTCTTCTATATTCTTACCAATATCAAAAGTGTAGGGAAAGAGATCCACGTGGGACATACCTTCAAATATCTTACCCAATGCAATATCAATTATGTTGACAAAAGGATTGAGCTATAGCTACTTGACACCCATATCATCACTGCCTTTGCATCCAAACAAGGGCAACCTAATTCCACCATTTTACCCCTCCCTTGCCCCATTCCCTCAAAAGCCAAAATAGTATAAGTGAAAACCCTTCCACAATGGTAAGCAAACTCGCCACAACACATGCCCTTCGGAGCATTGGATCCACAAGAGACTATTAGAAGCCCAAGGCTACTATGAAGGAATTTGCAAGGTGTGGTTTCCCAAGTTGTCCAACCTTTCGAGTACACTAGCCACCGCCACCCCCTGTCAATTCTCCCAACCCCGTCTCACAGAGTCCTTGACTAACATTCCAAAGATTGAACCGGACTCTCCCACTATCCCCAAATTTCCATTACTCGAATCAATCCAATTAGCTCTACTTGAGAATCTCAACGAAAGTTAGTAGCTAACGGAAGAGACTCTCCTCATAGATACCTATACCTCAGTCCCCTATAGGATCAACTCTTATCGACGTACTATCCCCAACCATCTCAAAAGGTCACCCCCATGCCATTCAATCTATCATATGGCAGAGGACTTAGCAAACCAAACCCACAAATCTATTGCGGAGTGTTTTACTCTCTTGGACACCTTTTTTGGCACATTTGCCAAATTATTAACCGCTATTGACTTAGGAATGGCCAACAATGATATGACTGCATTAGTCTCTCAATGGAATCCTACCTGGGAAGAACATGAACACCTCTTTTGAAAAAGCATTTCTATTATGGAAAAACTTGCAGAGGAGATCCCACAGGACCAATTAAAGAAGTGAGAAATACTTCCATCTCATCTGAACACAACACTTCTTGCAGATCCTTATGTTACTAACAATCTTCAACAACTATGTAGCTCTTCCAATGGCTTCTTGCACAAATGGTTCACAATGTGCCATGAAGCTGCTACACTTGGTAGTAAAGTGGTCAGCACCATGGAGCATCAAAGAATGGTCGGCTTCTTTAAAACACAACCCAACATAATGTGAATCAACTTCTCTCCAAGAAATCATTGAAGCTCGATCATTAACTCCACCTAAAAAGCTGTTGCACTATCCCCTTCTCCTTGACAAATTGTTGTGATAGAACAAGAGCTCTATGCCGCTAGTCATTTCAATGGCCTTACACCCTATATGACCTTACATCATATCTCTGTGAGATCCTTGTCCAACCTAATGACCTAGATGCTCTAGCCGACTTCAAATACAACCCGAACTTCTATGGTTGGTGGATTTTGGACCCTTCTTCCCTTGTATAAACTAAATAAAACCATTCCTTTCCTTATATATATAATAAAATTTTCTTTAAAAAATTTGTAGCACACATTTGAACCCCTCTCTGAAGCTAGGAAGCTTGATTCACTTTTGCAAGAGGAAGGGAAAGTCGATGCCGATGATCATGACTAAATCATGATCAAAGATCGATGCAAGACAATGACTATGACCAATTCCAATGGGTGACCAACAAAAAGCTTACCAACCATAAACTATGAAACAAATAATTCCTTTTGTAACAAGATGGAAATGGAAGCCTACAAATCAATCTTGATAATAGATACAATAAAACCATATTTACCGCTCAAAAAGGTGCTGAACTTCGGTATCAAAGTGGAGATGCACAAGATGGGCCATCTAGATTACCACACAAGAAGCTGTGTGGAGGGATTGATAGCCCAATATCTCTAGCTTGGTCATCTCCTAACTGAATGTGGGCTAAGGCAACACATTTGATGCACTGCAACCCTAGTGCATTATATAGCATGTGCATCAGCCATTTGCAATTATTAGCCAGAAAGAAAAGCTTTCACACTGAAGTATCATTGGCAAGATGGCGACCAATGGAAGGAGGAAGAGGCGCTTATTCAAATCACTCTTGAAGTGGTTGAGAAGATGCTAGGAATCAAAGAGAAATCAAGAAGACACATCAAAATTGCAAGATTAGTGGAAGTGTCCAAACATTAGGATGATCTAGTTGTCCTGTCTCAAAAGGGACTACAATCTACACACCCAAATCACTCAACACAGCCTCGTGTGGCTAGGAGCTTCTAAGGGTAAGGACCTCATGTCTTAGCCTTATTATATATTCACAAACACAAATGCTATTTTTTCCTATTTTTCGGATGTAAAAAAATCCTATTTTCCTCCATTTTCTCTATTTATTTATTGGCTAAATATTGATATTTTTTTATTTACTGATCTAGACTGATTGAGTTACTCTGATTTATTTTCCTATCACATTCCATCCCATTCAAACACCATATGCACAACAAAACCCCAAAAATGCATGATTTTCCTTAAAACCGCAATGTTGTGGGTTTTGCATGTTTATAAAGAAATTATTAAACAACTGATTTTTCTTGATTTCCTTTATATTTATGATAGAACATAGCATTGACAACCAAATACAACCATTTCCAACCATTTATCAATGGAATTTATCATAAAATAATTAGATTTACGACTTACTCATAAAACCATGCTTTATAACATATGTATCTCGTGATTAGAGGCCCGTTGACGCTTCCCAACAACTGATGATGATCCTTCCAACCTCAATATACACTCCCTCATGCTCCAACATCATCCCACGATTAAAATCTTGCATCCCAGCCCAACCCCTTCTCTCATAGAATCAACCATCGAAATACACAACAAGAGCAGAGAAGAGAGAAAGACTAAAATCAGTTCTCTCCATAGAATCCATCATTTTCTGATCTGATTGAAGCAATACATGGTGAGAAAATTCTTCACCTTGCTGCTCTCTTACCTCCCCTTGATAGCAACAGCCACCAAAATCCAAAATTTTATGCAAAAATGGGTGCAAAAAATAATAATTCCTTCCCCTTCCCCCACGGTTCAAATTTTCTGTGTTTTTCCTTCTATATGCAAGTGGTTTTTTGCTGAACGGAGGCCCAGATGAACTCCCATTAGCGAACAAACTGGAAAATTAGATTTTGTGGCATGGAAATCTATCAACTTGGCCTCCATCATGCACTTTTCAGCTCCTAGATCACATAGCTACTTTATAATGCAAAAGCTTACTTGGATAAAATGGGGTCAAACTCCAATCAACGAATTGAGATGTTCATGGCAGGGAACTCTATCTAGGAAAACTCCATCTCATCAGTTCACTACCATTTCATTTTCCATGAAAATTTGGTCTCATTGGCAATCATGGAATAGAGTGACTTAGTGCGTCGAATCCAAGGAATTGATCTACATAGAGCAACAACCATAAAAAGCATCAAGCTAATACAAGACAAAATACACAACAAAGCACAAGAACAACTCTCACCCTATCCCCCTTACAGAATCAAGGCATAAAAATCCTTAAGTGATAGGCCCATCATAATTTGATAAAAGTCCCCAAAGCAAGTTGCTATCCAACTGCTCCAACATAGAATGGCTAAAAAGAACCATCAAAGAAGTCATTCTAGGTGGTGGCTTGTACTACCTACCTAACTTACGACAACTAGACCAAGAACTCCTACTAGGCGAGGACTCGTATAGCTTCATAGTCATAAAATTTCTTTTAACACATTTTTCTTTCAAAGGTTCCATACTTGAGCATATAAAAAGGAGGGAGCTATACGTTGAGTGACCCAAGGAGAACATGGCATCGTCCTAACTCGGTACCCAAGAACCTACCAAGCTCTCGCAAGAAGACAACACTCACCAAATTTTTATTTTCACTCACTTTTATTTTCGCTTTAACCTTCCTTAGTTTTTTTTAAAAGCTAGATGCCATCCCTAGGAAGGCAAGGCATCAGCCCCAAGTTTGACTCCTCCCTTGGAACCTACCAAGCCTTTGCAAGGCGATAATCAACTACTCTTAAGAGTTTTCTTTCTTTTCTTTTCTATTTTAGGGGGGTTAGAACCCCTTTTTATACACCTCTATATTTTTATATATTTCAAGTATATTAAAAAATTTCTCTTCTTTTTAGTTTGACAGGCTTGCCTAACTACCTCACACTAGCAAAAACTCATAGAATAGCTGCGTATAGGCTAGTATAATAGGGTCACTAAGACTACCTTCTAAAAATATGTATTTCAATGCCTAACAATGTCTTTATAGGAGGTAGACAACTACTCAAATCTTCCTCGGATATACTTAACCTAACCCTAGGACTTCATGCCTTGATTTTCGATCCCCAACAAAAGAACAATTCTCCTCAAGTACATAAACACATATAGTATAAAAAGAAAAGTATTCATAAAGGAAGAACATCACCTTGACTTGGCCATGAGAAGCTTCTACACAGTAAGAGGCTCCCTCCAAGCTATGCTAAATCTGTCTAGCACAGCACTAAAATAAAAAACCAATTAACCGCACTTGCACTAATAGACACATGGCCCTCTTGGCCGAATGAAATAAATGATATTGTGACAAAAGAAATGACCCTCTTGGCCTAAAAAAAAGGATCATTTTGTTTTAGCCAAATATGGTCTACTTGGCATGTAAAATTGTGTCTTATCAGACTAAGTGAGCTAAACGAAGGTGATATAAAGGGTGAGGTCTAGCCTTGTACCAAATATGCATGCCAACTCATTGAGTTTTAATCTTGGATTGTTTGTATATCCACAAGTCCAAGCATTCCCACTGATAGAACATCAACATGGGCTATTCCTTTTTATGTGCTATTAGCTAAATGAATGACCTCCTTAGGCTCATCCAAATAGATTGGTTGTTCCATCTTCCCAAAGGCATCTCCTATAGAGAGATCCTTGTATTTCAACTCATTTAACCCTTCCCTATTTGAATTTTTGAATGTGTCATTGTTACTACCCAAATTAGATAGGGCTTCAATCCTAGGCCCATCACATTGATGCATCCTAGAGCCATGTATATTGTTAGATATATCATTATGACCTCTAGTCTCATCCACTTGGAAATTGACCCTGGTATATCCATTTGGAACTCTTTTATTTTCATCTAACACACCAACCATACTTTAAGAGATTTTGGGCCTCCAAACCCATCTCCTTTTAATCTTTGCATGCCTTGATTGGCTACCACCACTCCTATTTTTATATTCTTTCATGATGACTGAGCTACCTTGGCTCGCTTGTTGCCTATCACTTTCTCTAAATCAGATCCTTTGGCTCGCTTGTTGCCTATCACTTTCTCTAAATCAGATCCTTTGACTAGATCCAACTCTAAAATGGGTATTTACCATGATAAACACAAGGTTCCCTATCACCTTGGCTCTCTATAGTTGAGACAGTCTCCACACGGTAGCATATATCAGCTATGTTTTGGGGCATCATCTCATTGACATGATTTGGTTTCAAACTTAGACCATTGAGGGGTTGCTTAGCCACTCAAATTTTCTTTGCATTAGGTCTACACCAATTTCCATCTAGCTCATGGTTTTGAAGCATGGGCCAATTGGCTGCACTCACTAGGAGGCCAAGGTTCCTAGGCCTTAGGATCTTTATAGTTAATGCTAGGTTCCCTAGTATACTTGTCATTTGCACTTCCAACATGGCTAGCATTCAGTAAATGTTGCCAATCCTTATGGATTTCAAGGGTGTGGGGAAAACTCTAGTGGCTCTCCCAACACCTTCGAACATATCTCTCATAATCATTTGCTTGATCCTTTGTCTCCTTGAGTGACTTAGGTTTTCTCATCCTAGCTTGGAACTACCTATTTATTTCTAAGACATTGACAAAGAGTTCACCAAGAACATCTTCTAGTAAATCACTAACTTTCTTTGGCCAAACCTTCAAGATGTCATTAAAGGCTCTTGTGTACTCCTTCACGAAGGTATATCACTCCCTCCAAATATGTATAAACTATCCCAAGACCAGAGTCATGGGAACCTTCTTTTCATATTCATCCAAAAATCTATCACATAATTCCTTAAATGATTTGATTGACCCTTGTTGGGAGGATCCAATACCATTTTCTAGCCTCTCCCTTTAGGGTACTCGAGAATGCAAGCATCCGATGTAGATCATCAAACCCACTTGCAAGGCAAGTTAGGCCATATTCTTTGAAGCATAGCATCAAATCCTTATCTAATAGCCCATAAAATACTGGGAGATTCCTATAAGGAGAAGTGCATTCAGTTCTCCTCTTTGGGATCAAGACTGGGTCCTCTAGATCTTCATATTCATCTTAACCTAATCCCATCGTCTCATACCTCTTATCTCTTTCGTTTCCACCGTTATTGGTGTAGGAAGATTACTTGCTCCATGAACTTTTCTATCTACCAATACATAGAGTGGTCTAGGGAGTCCTATGACTTTTTGCATATCATTTCGATTCTTCCTCAAAGGATCTTCCATACCCTACCCATTCAAAGGCCATTCCATAATGGATTTATGTAGGAGCTTTTTTGCTTCATCTAAAGCAAATATATCAATATTATTTAGAACTTGAGGGTTGGGTCGTTTGAGAAATGGCTTTCCCTTAACGACTAAGGCTTCCAATATCCTTGTGAGGTCTAATATTTCAGTATGGTGACCCACCACATGGGATGTTTCAGCCAAAACTAGATTCCATTATATGTCGGTACTTTTCCATGGCGTTACGGTTTTATCATGATTGTTGGTCAATGCCATGACTACCACACGGGTTCCAACATGTTTGTTGCATATCGTCTAGGTTGATGGATGGTTGCATATAGTGGTTCTTGAATAGAGACTGCATCAAGGCGGAACCTCGACCCATGCCATCATATTAGAGAACGCACTACAAGCAAGGTGTTTCCTGTCCATGTTACATAAATAATCTCTCATAGAGAATTCAATATCTACGTAATTGATTAGGTCCATTAGGAGTCTTCGAATAGGGAAAGTCAAGTGTTTGAGACCTTGGGCAAGCCCCATTTTTCAAATACTTTAGCACAATCCTAATGGACATGATTATAAATTTTAAGTCCCTTTTTGGCCAAGGTTCGAAAACTACCACTTATTATACAACTCTTGACAGACGCACCACCTCTCAAGACCTAAACGGGATCAACATTGGCTCTATGGCACTAGCTTGTTGGCCTCTACTACACACCCAAACCACCCCACACAATCTCATGGTAGGAGTGTCTAAGGGGTCTACTATACTAACCTCTAATGTAGAACTTCACGTTTGTATGGATTGTAATCCAATAGATAGGCCTTCTCCCATTCAAAGGAAGTCCCTACACATATTTGTGTAATACACTATGCAATCATAGACAATGGGAGTGCCCCTTGGCTAATTGTTGTACCCCCACTACGACTCTTCTACACCTCGAGGATTGGCCCCAAGATGCGCCATTTATACATAGAATGCATTCGATACATGCTCCACTCTTTTAATTAGTTGTTCTAAGAGATGTAATATATTTCTCACTCCCCAAAGGAAACAAACCACTAACTCTACATCTTAGGGTACCTCACGTCCTCAGTGTAGGTCATTGTTCATGAAAACAATTGCCATGCATCTAGGATGATACCATGTATTGCATGCAATGCAATTGTGTATGATTTATAGTGCTCAAACATTTCCTTCATCAACAACCAGCATTGTGAAGATGCAAAAACATTTCTTCTCATGCATTTCCTCTAAACGAAATTGCCGCATTGCCTAGAGCTACCACAACACCGAGCATGCTCGTGCTACTCAACCCTCTTAAGTTTCAAAACCACATGTTCTATATGCCATGCATTAAAAAAACATCAAAATTTAGCATATTATCAACCCTTAACAGCCCTCTTCTCCCTACCACTTAAGATTGTGCATTCGGGTGGTAGGTCGAGAGAGCATTTTTAATGTATTTTTTCTTCATAAAAGCAATAATTATGCACTTTAACATAAAGGTGGGTTGAACTGAGATAAATCTCATGCCTCAATATTATCATACATTCACAAAAACAAATATTCATATTTTTCTATTTTTCGAATGTAAAAAACCCATTTTTTCTCATTTTCTCTATTTATTTATTGATAAATATCCATATTTTTTGATTTATTGATCTAGATTGACTAAGATTGATAATAAATATTTTTTTGTCACATTCCATCCTATGTGAATACAAAACTCCAAAAGCACATGATTTCCCTTAAAATTGCAATGTTGTGGGTTTTGTGTGTTTATAAAGAAATTATTAAACAACTGATTTTTCTTGATTTCCTTAAAATTTTTGATAGATCACAACATTTACAACCAAATACAGCCATTTCCAACCATTTACCAATAGAATTTATAATAAAATGATTAAATTTACGACTTACTCATAAAACTGTGCTTTGATAATATACGTATCTCATGATTGGAGGCCCACTGATGCTTCCTAATAATCGTTAATGATCCTTCCAACCTTGATCTATGCTTCTTTGTGCTCTAACATCATCTCACAATTAAAATCTTACATCTTAGCCCACCCTCTTCTCTCATAGAATCAACCATGGAAACACACAACAAGAGGAGAGAGGAGAGAGAAGAGAGAAAGACTAAAATCAGTTCTCTTCAAAGAATCCATCATTTTTTTATTTGATTGAAGTGATGGATGGTGAGGAAATTTTTCATCTTGCTGCCCTCTTTCGTCCCCCTGATACCAACAGATACCAAAATCAAAATTTTTATGCAAAAATGGGTGCAAAAAAAAAAGACCCCCTCTCCCTTCAGTTTTTGCGTGTTTTACCTTTTAATTCAGGCCTAACATTAAAATATCTAGTTCAATTTTAGAGTTTTCACACTACGTACAAGTGGTTTTTTTCCAAATGGAGGCCCAAATGAGCTTCCATTCATATGAATAGACAGGATGGTTAGCTTTGTGGCATCAAAATCTATCAAGCTAGCCTTTGTCATGCACTTTCCGACTCTCGTTTCACATAGCTACTTTATAATGCGAAACCTTGTGGGGATTAAATGGGGGGTCAAATAGACTTTGATCGATGAACTGAGACTTGCATTGGATTCCTAGCATCGAACTCTATCTCGAAAAACTCTAGCTCATTGATCTACATCCATTTCATTTTCCATGAAAAATTGATCTTTTATGCCTCCCAGGCTCCTTTTTGCTTCAAAAACAGGCTTTAAAAAGGGGCTCTCACACAAGTATTCCACCACCTCTTCTGGAATTATAAACCTTCCACATTATAGAACAGAATACCCAAGTGACTCATGGAGGACATACTGACCAATAATTTGGTCAAACATGACTTAAACTGGTGCACAGATCGGATGCCGTAAGCACGTATAGTGAGTGTGAGAAGGTCCCCAAGAACAAAAGAACTCTACTTTTTGCACAAAAATCAATTTAGAAGACTTGCACGACATGAACAAAAGACCAATTGGGTGTAATCTCCCCCCATGTCTTGTGTGAGCACTCCACAAAGCATGTATTTTATGTATTAATCATCTTCAAGCTCAAATAATAGCCCAAATCACAAAATAGCATGCTTTTGGCTTTTGAGTTTGCTTTAGTGCCAAGTAGAAATAAAGCTAATGGGCGGGCGTCCAAGTAGTCAGGCATACCCAATACAATGTCCAAATACAAATATCTAAACCGTGTGCCCATGTGCATACAAAAATAATAAATAAATATCAAACGCCTTGATAAATAGGCACGACAAAATATAGGTGCCATGCTTAAGGTATGCGCCCATCAAAATATAGATGATAACTCAAATACACGCTATTCTCCAATGCTTTCCTCCGCCAGTGCTGCAATCTCTACACATCAACTGAAGCATTCACAATCATTAGTAAAATAATACAATTAAACGGACAAAAGTGAATACCTAGCAGTCTTCAGCTACATAAATAAATCAATTGGTTAGAAATCAATCCTAACCTTAATTTATCACGAGTGCGCACTCTAAACTTATAAACGTTTATTAATTTAATATGTATTTTGCGGAATCACCCGCTATGGAATCACCCATGTACACACTAAATTAACGAAGCGCCTGAAAAGGATAGGCATCCCCATCAACTTCTCGCACAAAGAATCCACTTTGTGTATGAGCCTCGATAATAAAAGTTTACGGAATCCATCGTAAAACCTCACGGAATCCACCGTGGCACGGAATCCACCGTGAAATATGCCTCCTGGCATCATACTCCCGGGATGGGATAGCAATTGTCCTCAATTGCTATTAGCTCAATGTGGAGCTAACAGAGTGGGAAAAGCATTTAAGTCTCTAGCATGCATCCATTGGGCCTCTTCAACATGATGATTTTTAAACTTGACCAAATATCTAGAATATCTACGGCCAGTTCTAGTGGTCATAAAGTTAGTATCTATAATAGCTTCAGGTTCAAGTATTTCAGTCTCTTCATCTAACAAAGGTGGGTTTTCATAGATAGGGTGTACAGGTAATTGGCCTCTAAAGGGTTGTAATAAACTAATATGAAAGGTGTTGTGGATTTTCCAATGTGGTGATAGTTCTAATTTAAATGCATTGTCATTGATTTTGTGTATGATCTTGAATGGTCCATAGAATCTAGGTGCTAATTTCACAACTGGGTATTTATCTACACTTTGTAATCTACATTTTTCTATTCTTAACCAAACATAGTCATCAATTTTAAAATTCATGGCCTGTCTTTTCTTATTGGCTTGTTTTGTATATGATTGCTGGGCTTTGGCAATCATATCTTTAACTTCATCAAAAATAGTAGCGTGCATGTTAGCAATATCATCAGCACTCTGAATTTTATTTGATAAAGATGCAACAGGTGTAGGCAATCTATAACCATAAATAACTTCAAATGGTGCTTTCTTTGTAGCTGTATGTGGAGTATTGTTATATGCAAACAGAAGTAAATGTAGATATGTATCCCATGTGTGTGGTTTAGAAATAGTGTAAGCACGTAAAAGATCTAAGATAGTATTGTTAGTAGCTTCTGTTTGACCATTAGTTTCAAGATGAAATGCAGATGAAAAATCAATCTTTGTTCCTAAGTTAGCAAACAAAGTAATCCAAAAATTATTACAAAATCTAGAATCACGATCAGAAATAATAACTTTTGGTAAACCATGATTAGTAAAAACAGTTTTCAAAAACAATTGAGCTGCTTGAGATGCAGTTAAAGTTTTCTTGCATGGAATGAAATATGCTTGTTTGCTAAACCTGTCTACAACAGTCCAAATCATATCATGATTAGCTTTAGTGTTAGGTAAACTAGTAATAAAATCCATAGAAATCTGTTGTCATGGTCGTGATAGAATAGATAATGGCGTAAGTAAACCATACTATTTACCATGATGTCTCTTAACTCTTTGACAAACTAAACATTCAGAAACAAAGTTAGATACATCAGTATCCATATGTGGCCAATAAAAATCTTCAGTCAATGTACGCAAAGTAGATATAATACCTCTATGACCTTGATATGGAGGACAATGAATCTCATTCAAAACAAAAGATCTAAATGGAACTGTAACACATATTCTCTTTTCATAAAACATGAATCCATTATTGTAAGACAGTGAATCAATAGGAATCCAGTTATTTGTAACTAATTTATTCCAATCAGCTTGAAAAGTAATATCCAGATGATAAGTATCTTTCATAGGGATAAGGGAATCAAATGATATCACAGAAATATTATGAATTGTTGGTCTTCTATTTAAAGCATCAGCTACTACATTCTCTTTTCTTGGTTGATATTGTATAAGGGGATGAAAACTCTGAATGAAAGCTACCCATTTGATATGTCGGTCAGATATTTGGGGTTGACTAAGGAGATGTCTAATGCTTTGTTGGTCAGTCTTGATCATAAATTCAGAACCCATTAAGTAATGTTTCCATTGACGTAAAGTTTGTACTACAGCTAGCAATTCTTTATCATAAATTGAATATTTAAGTTCAGATGGTTTCAGTTTACAGCTAGAATAGGCTATGGGATGATTATCTTGCATAAGTACGGCTCCTATTCGAGATCCGCTAGCATCAGTAACTACTAAAAAGAATGGTCTATTGAAATCAGGTAGTTGTAATACAGGAGCATGTGTTAATGCATGCTTCAATAAATCAAAAGATTTTTGTTGATTATCAGTCCAGTTATAAATAATACCCTTCTTTAAAAGTTTAGTCAAAGGCAAGGCAAGTAATGAAAAATTTCGCACAAAATTTCTGTAAAAACTAGCAAGACCTAGAAAAGAACGTAACTCAAGCACATTTTTGGGTACGGGTCAATTCAATATTGCTTCTATCTTTTTAGGGTCAACCTTAATACCTTCTGATGAAACAATATGACCTAGATATTCAATTTTTGTTTGAAAGAATTCACTCTTTTCTGGATTAGCATACAATTGATTATCTTTCAACAACTTGAAAACTAAAGACAGATGTTCATAATACTCATTCTTATTTTTACTGAATACCAATATATCATCAAAGAATACTATAACACAATGTTGATATTTCAAGAATATGTGATTTATCATTCGACTAAATGTAGCAGGTGCATTAGTTAAACCAAAAGGCATCACTAGAAATTCATAATGTCCAAATTGTGTTCTAAATGCAGTTTTGAATATATCAGATTTATCCAATCTCACTTGATGATAACCAGATTTAAGATCTATCTTATTGAATATGGTAGAACCTTGTAGTTTATCCATAAGATCATCTACCCTAGGAATTGGATATCTATTCTTTACAGTAATTTTATTTAGGGCACGATAATCAATGCACATGTGATAAGTATTATTATTCTTCTTTACTAATAAAACAGGTGCGCAAAATGGAGAACTACTAGGTCTAATTAATCCTCTGTTAAGCAATTCTTCTACTTGATTTTGTATTTCTTTCTGTTCAATTTGATTATGTCTATATGGTGCTTTACATGGTGGTTGTATACCAAGAATTAAATCTATTTTGTGATCTTAAGGACGTGAAGGTGGTAGTCCAGGTTGTAAATCATCAACAAAACAATCTTTAAATTGAGCAAGAAATTGTTTATGTCTAGGATGCATATATTTTTCTTTAGCTTGAAGTTCATTTACCCAAATTAGATAAGATTTACTACTTTTACGTAATGCACGTTTAGCTTGAGTATGAGTAAGCAGTGGAAAATTATTAGATGCGTGTATACCATGCAATGTAATTTGTTTTCCTTGAAAATAAATTTTAATTGAATGCGTGGAATAATTTGTGTCAGGATTATACTGATGACGCCAAGGCATACCTATGATAATATCACTAGACTGCAAAGGTACAACTAGGAAATTCCTTCGTTCAGTGTATTCACCAATTTTAATTTCTAAGTTATGCACCTCTTGTGTTCCATTCTATCTTGTGCCTAATAATGCCGCTTTAATGCGATAATGTGTAGAAACAGTTTGTAATTTCAATTCTTTCACTAACTTTGCAGAAATAAAATCATGTGTGCTACCATCATCATGCAAAATAATCTTTTATTTACCATGCACTAAATATCTCATTGTCAACAAAGAATGTGGAGTTGGCATACCTGGTAAAGTGTCTGAAGGAGTAGCAATGTCGTCCTCATCTTCTGTAAAGTCAAGCATTTCCTCATGCTCTTCTTCATCCATTGCTCCAAGATAATTGATTTGGACAGGTGGTTTCTTCGATTGGAAATTGGCTGCTAGATGTCCAGGTTGATGGCATTTGTAACACACTATAGGTTTGGCTTTAGATACATTGTTGGCAATGGCAGGAAGTCTAGGAATATTGGGATTTGGCTGTGAGGATGGCTTAGGGTTTTGATTGGTATTTGATGGCAAAGCAGGTGGTCATGTCCAAGACTTACAGAAAGATGATAAAGGAAAACGACTTTGATTGAATCTTCTAAAATTTAAATTGAATTGCTTGGAACCATAGTTACCATTTGCTTGAAATTGTTGTGGACGCTTGTCTCTTCCTCGAATCTTGTCTTCAGTGTCATGAGCCAAAGAAATTGCATCTTCCAGGGTTGTAGGCTTGAACATATTAACTTCAGCATAGTAATGTCCAAGTAAGCCAGACATAAACTTGCGTTTGTGAGTCGCTTCAGGTACATATTCAAGCATGCGTAGTTGTAGAAGGGCATTCCAAAAACGTTCAGTGTATTGGGAAATAGGCTCACAATCTCTTTGATGTAGAAGATCCCATTGCTTTATGGCTTTTTCATGGAATTGAGGAGGAAGGAAATTCTGCAGAAACTTCTTTTTGAAACTCTCCCAGGTAGTGGGACAATCAATGCTCTTGCAAACCACAGTCCACCAAAGAGATGCTCGATCGACTAAATGATTAGTGACACATTTAATTTTGTCTTTTTCAGTATATGTCTCTTCATGAAAGTAATCATCAAACTGATTGATAAATGCAAGTACAGTCTTTCCATCTCGAGTTCCATTGAAAGTATGAAATTTGAAATTTCTTTTACTTATCTTTGTTTCTTTGCGGATGGATTGAGCTTTGAGCATCGCATCGATGGTACGTCGGATAAGATCTTCGGGTTGTGGTCCATCTTTGTCGGTAGTAGATCGTTGCAAATTGGCCAATTGAACTTGCAAAGCTTGTCGGGCTCTTCGTTCTTCATCAAGCTGCATCATAATTAAATCCAATTTTTGTTCCATCGTAGGTTCGGGAAGATCGCCTTCAGCCATTAAATCGTCCATGTTTTGCTCTGTCATCCTGAAAAAATCCAAAAGACCTCACCTTCTCGAAATCTAATTAGCGGGATGAGCGTAGCTCAAAGTTGGGTATACAAGGCTTATATATTTTTGTTTAGCTTTTACGGTCTTTGTCTTTTACGGTTGCGGGATTTGTAGTCTTCGTAGAAACTACGTGTGACCTTTTGCGTGTGCTGAAATTGGTTCAGCAAGTCTACATATATGAACAGAGTCTTCTAGGAAACAATTTTGTAGTTCTGTGCTTCTGCGCAGGAACAACCTTTATGGGGATAGTTGGAGTTAGTTTGTGGTGACTTGATTAACCCTTTGTGATTTGCAGAACTTGCAGAGTAATAAGACTTGCAAAACTTGAGTGATTAGCCTTAGTAGACTTTGAGAACTAAGAAGCTTTAAGCTTCTGAACCTATCGTCGATTTTTGAGGGGGGGTAGTAGCCGTTTTTTGCGCTGATTTTGACGTTGATGAGTACGTCTTCTTGCCGCTTGATGAGGAATTTGTAGGATGAAGCTTTTTAAGCTTCTTATAAAGCTTATGACTAAGGCTTAATAAACTTTGAAGTAAGATTTTTAACTTAGTAGCTATGGAGCTTAGTGTTGATTGTGGAAAAAAAAACGTGTTGAAGAAGGAGATGTAGAAGTGGTCCTCCGCCTCCTCAGGCCAGTCCTTCACAGTCAAAGGCTGCAAACAGAGGTTCTTGACCACCAGGAATCCACCCGTATCGACCGTTCGCGATGAAACTGACTGTAGAGCTCGATCGTTCTAGGAGCTCCACCTTCATGCAAGATGGGTAGCGATTGGAAGCTCTCGATCTCGGCTTCACTCTGGTACCACTGGTGCACAGATTGGATGCCGTAAGCATGCGTAGTGAGCGTCAGAAGGTCCCCAAGAACAAAAGAACTCTACTTTTTGCACAAAACTCAATGTAGAAGACTTGCACGACATGAACAAAAGACCAATTGGGTACAATCTCCCCCCATGCCTTGTGTGTGTTGAGATATCGAGCTCCACTCGTGATACGCCAGGGTGACCGTTGTGTATTTATGTCACCGACTTGTCAGTTGCAGACGCGGTTGGTACACCGCCCATGAATAATAGCTACATGATAGCTATCCTTATCTATTCTAGTTCGTGGCTCAGTTAGTATGCCACCTTAGTTAGTTGAGTTTGGTTTGAGACCCATATAGAGGGTTCTTCTATTTCTTTGTACTCGAGTTCTTTTGGCTTACACAACTAAGAAGAGGAAAACTGTTTTCAGCCTCCACCCTTGTGTGTCTTCCCCCATTGTGCAAGCAAGAAAGCTTCAAGCGAGACTCCTTCCTTCTCTCCCACAATCTTGACAGTGTGAGCACTCCACAAAGCATGTATTTTATGTATTAATCATCTTCAAGCTCAAATAATAGCCCAAATTACAAAATAGCACGCTTTTGGCTTTTGAGTTTGCTTTAGTGCCAAGTAGAAATAAAGCTAATGGACGGGCGCCCAAGTAGTCAGGCATACCCAATACAATGTCCAAATACAAATATCTAAATCGTGCGCCCATGCACATACAAAAATAATAAATAAATATCAAATGCCTTGATAAATAGGCACGACAAAATATAGGCACCATGCCTAAGGTATGCGCCCATCAAAATATAGATGATAACTCAAATACACGCTATCCTCCAATGCTTTCCTCCGCCAGTGCTGCTATCTCTACACATCAACTGAAGCATTCACAATTGTTAGTAAAATAATACAATTAAACCGACAAAAGTGAATACCTAGCAGTCTTCAGCTACATAAAT
This sequence comes from Lygodium microphyllum, assembly GCF_053477565.2. Classification (NCBI taxonomy): domain Eukaryota; kingdom Viridiplantae; phylum Streptophyta; class Polypodiopsida; order Schizaeales; family Lygodiaceae; genus Lygodium; species Lygodium microphyllum. The sequence goes on along the minus strand of NC_141161.1, from coordinate 90,185,384 downwards.
AAATCAATTGGTTAGAAATCAATCCTAACCTTAATTTATCACGAGTGCGCACTCGAAACTCATAAACGTTTATTAATTTAATATGTATTTTGCGGAATCACCCGCTATGGAATCACCCATGTACACACTAAATTAACGAAACGCCCGAAAAGGATAGGCATCCCCATCAACTTCTCGCATAAAGAATCCACTTTGTGTATGAGCCCCGATAATAAAAGTTTACAGAATCCACCGTAAAACCTCACGAAATCCACTGTGAAGTATGCCTCCTGGCATCATAAACACATTATGGATTGAATGCATCACATGGAGTCACTCACCAGGGTTCTAAAGGTCTACCCATTGAAGGCCCATCATGTGGAAGTAAAAAACACTATTATAGATTGGGGCAGTGCATTGTCATGTCTTATTGGGCGTCAAATCGAAATCCACGATGGAAGAGTGGTTAAGCCTATTCCACATTCTAGGATACCGCAGCTTGAAAGAGAAGAGCACGACAAAGGAGGCGAGAAAAAAACAAAGAGATAAGAGCAAAGACCAAAAGATAGTGATGATGATGATGTACTATTGTAAAAGGTTCTTAGAATCATGCATGAAGTATATGACAAGAAAGAGCAAGAGAGGCAAGAGGAACGGAAGAAGTATATGGAAGACTAGCAGCAGGAAGTGGAGAACTCCATAGAAGGTTCCTTGCGCACACACTTTGATGAGCTAATAACATAAGGTAGTTCCAAGAAAGGAAAGGAGAAGCTTGATAAAGTCACCCCAACTAAATCAACTCTCCTCCTCAACTTGTAGAATTAGATGGAAGTGCAAGGGAAACAACTACACAACTTGCAAGCTTAGATAGTTAGGCTAGTAGACCAAAGACCAACACCACAACAGCACGAATGCAAATCTGAGGATGTACAAGCACTCTTCATGCAACTAGGCTCTGTGGGTCGGTGGCATAGAGACCGTGGAAAGGATGTGTGCTAAACTAAAGAGCAACCGAAATAGGGCACTAGAAGAGAAGCAAAAAGCACAAGCCAAGCTCGAAGAGGTTAATGGGAGCTACATGAGCTTCATTCTCAACTTAGTAAAAAAATAGAAGCTCGACCTCCAAGGACGCCTATGAGAGAAGGAGGAAGCTCTCCAGGAGAGAAAAGAAGAGTTCAGGAAAGAATTAGAAAAGAAGGAGGAATCCCTTCAAGAGATGAGCAAGAAAGACATACCATTATGAGAGGAGCTACAACAACAAATACAGGAGAAGGATGCAACCTTGCAGGTCCAAGCAAAAGAAATTGAGACACACAAGGAAACCCACAAAAAAGATGGGAAAATAATTAATCTGTGGCAATAACTGACTAGCTTGAATAGTGAAGTGCTAGTGCTGAAGGTGGATGTCTCTTAAGAAAATGGAAAATTGCAACTGCAAGAGAGAGCACACAATGAACTCCTATAAGAGAATAAACGATGCAGGACCGCCTTACAAAGAGCTTCAAGAGACTATGGCTAGCAATTAAGGTGGACCTCTCTCATGAAAATGAAAAATTGCAGCAATGAGAGAGAGCATAATGAACTCCTTCAAGAGAAAGAACGATGGAGTATCACTTACGAAGAGCTACATGAGACTTTGTCTACTAGGATGAATCTTGCAGTTCCCTCACTATAAGAGGATGCATAGAAAGTGCAACAGTCCACCTTGATGAAAATGTCCACGGACCTAGCCACTACATTATACAAGAAGCTGGACTTTCAACTCAAGTTGGATACCAAAAAAATTGTCTTTAATTAGCAACAAAACTATATAAGGAAGTAGCACTCTGAATCCAAGTGCCACAAATAGAGGATCCAACTGAGCTTAAGATTTAACTTGGAGCAGCTTTGAGCATGATAGAAGGCTAAGGAAGTGAGTCTTATAAGCACTACACCCACTTAGAAAGATCTCATATGCTAGATCCAGTAAAAAGGCTATAAAGAATGAGATTTGTGTGCCATAGGCCTCATACAAGGGGACCTTCCTCCTCCACCTCTAATGGCCTTAGAACCACCCTCAGCCATGACTCCACCCACACAGATTTGCTAAATTTGGAGGACTTTGACTTTGGTGATCCTCCCTAGGAAGCTACTACTTCAAATGAGACCCTCGAGCAGAGACGGGCCTATGAAGCCATGATTGAGCATATGAAAGTACAATACCAAAGCCTCCTCCAATAGACTCGGAGGAGTCCTCTTAGTAGTCAATCGAAATTCATATCCATGCACATCACCATCCCATCTTCCCATGGGAAACCTTGGACTTAGTTGAACATGGGAATCTCAGTTCTACTTCACAGGGGAAGGGTGGACAAGTCACCCCTAATAGCAATCTAATGCCCACCTCTAAGAAGGACCACTTTGTAATCAATCAAAGGCAAGAGATGAGGTTAACACCGCACTTGGTTCAAAGACAGTGAGAGATGGGAGAGAGTGTTAAACTTGGTAAAATATCGGCTTCGGCCCCCTAAAACGGTGTTAAACGTGGTAACTAATCCTACCAATATTGGGAGGGTCACGATTTAATCAGCTCTTTCTAGTGTTGAAAAGTTACGTGACTTATCAGGTCCACCTAGTCATATGTGTTTGATTGTCAGGAGATCGAAGCCTTCCACTTTCCTCGATTGGGTTTGCTTTAGTTTTCTAATTAGCAAAGCATACTACTACGCTGTTCGGACATATAAAAAACAACTTTCTTTTATTACTCCATTAAATTGGGTTCGTTAAACTCAAGCTTTAGCACATAATAAACGATTCAAAAATCAGATGCTTTATTTCACAATAACAAGCAGAACCATCAGTCGCCAGAGTGGTACAAATCTATATTTTTGCAGAAAGATACCGTCGATAGGACCTTCGAATCCCTCGAGATTGGGTTGTATGTGATCGCACTCCATCCACGGTCAACACAGAATTTACTGGCTCAGAGTCCCTCTAAGATTTCCTGAGCCTTAGGAGCCATCCTACATAGCAAGGGAACTTATTGCTCAGCCCTTTGCCCTCTTAGCTACTCGAGTGATCAAAAACCAAAAACACCGACCTTCCTCAGGAGCATATGACCCCCCACCCATAGGTGAGTTTTTTCATACTCTGTAGAGTGTTAGGGAGCATTGGGTTGGGGACCGCAACATCTCAAACCACCACAATCCACAACTTGTCCGATTGTGCAAGCAGGAAATCATAAGAGACATAATTCATCACTCACAAATCCAAAAGCAGCCATAACCATAAAACATTTTTAAAACACTTGTCAATGTATGGCGATGCATAGAATCTATCCCCCTCATCAATTCCGATGTTCTTTCCTAAAAAGAAATTGGTAATACTAACATGTTTTTGTAAGTTTAAGTATGTTCTAACTAATTGTAATTTATGTAATAGACTTATCTTAAGGGCTTTTCTAACATTACTAACATATCACTCATTAGGAAGTTGTAGAGTTAATAGATTAAAAGCAATCCTTTTCTTATGTACTAAATCTGATTATCCCCGTTCGGCCATCCATCATGATTATGGGGTATGACCACAACCTCTGTTTGTTGTGGAATAACCGGTACTTCGGGTTGAATGGATTCGGGGGTAACTTCCGCCTGCTTGCACTTCATCTTTGTGTTGAGTTCCCTCAGTTCAGTGATTACTTCCTCGTGTTGGCATGACCTCCCTCAGCATCTTGACGTCTCTTGGGAGCCATGGAAGAAGCTTGATGGATTTGAGTGGCACTTGTGCGTACACATGGAGAGAGAGAGGCTTGACTAACTGCAGCAAAGCTTCGTTGCATCAACAACAGAGAGCCTTTCTGCATGGGTTGTTGTTCTAACGTGATGCTCTACTCCTCTTTATATAGTAATGAAGAGGGCGGGAGTAAAGAGAGAATATTTGTTTTTTAGCATTTTCAATGACATCATTGATGATAAAGAGAGAATTCTTTATTTTAGCGTCTTTGATGACATAAGAGAGGGGGCTCCATTTTTGTAGCATGAAGATAAAAATTTACAAATATATGGGCGAGCACCGTGCGTCACTCCAAGGCTTAGGACCAAGGCGGTGACCAAGGCATAGACCTTGGCATCTTGGCCTTGGCACACTTGGCAATGGGCTATGAAGGCTTCGTTGTTGGCGTCATTGGCTGCGCATGAGAAGCTCTCACTAGTTGTAGGAAAAGCTTCCTGGGAGGTCACCCATCACGGCAATGTCGTCACCCAAGTCCACTTAACTCCCAAGTGACTATCTACTAGGAAAGTTCTTTTTGTTGTTCAATACTACAAACATAGTTCTAATAAGATTGTCTGGGGAGGGTTTCCCAAGCCTTTCTTCCATGAAGTGGCATATAATACCTCATCAATTATCTTCAATTGTGCAATCTTTACCATTTTTTTTTCAACATAAATCAATTTTTGGAATGTATATGTACATTATTTATTAAAATAAACTAAGTAATGGGACATTATAAGCCTCCTCCACCTTAACTATTGGAAGAAGAAGAGTGAGACGATCTTGAGATGGTAGCGTAGAAGTACCAGCTAGAATCAGTAGTGTTTGATTTCAAAATAAGTGAACAAGCTAGGTTCAAGGAGAGCCACTGCCACAACAAAATATAAGAATTCTCATTTGAGCAGTTGCTAGCATAATAGAAAAGTGGGCATCACAATTGGATATGGATGTGTTCAAAGAAACTTGTCACTTCACCCAAATTAAAAGCCACAAGAAGCTTGGTGAGGATAACTAGAGTGGAGGTATCCCATCCTAGAAAATGATTAGATGGCGTGGGAAGCCTTCATTTATGCTAATCTTGGGGGGGTCACTCATGAATATATATATATATATAACGTGAGCTCAAAATAAGGGGTTTTTAAAAGACCATTTTTATACATTTTTTTACATACAGACGGGTGTCATATAAAGGGGTTAGTTATAGATTGAATAGAAAAGGATTTGTTTTATTCAAGGAAATTTCACAGATTAGGATATTGATAAAAAGGCCATGAACACAGGTTATATAGAGAATATATATATAGTGAACCCCCCGAGATGCTAATGATCATGTCTACATGAACCCACTTCAATGTGCTTATCTGCGTCGACATGACAATAACTATAATGAAGAGGAACATGGTAGGTACAATTTTCCCAAGATTTCCAACATCAAGGCAACCAAAGATGCTAAGAAGACCTACCTATTCTAGCCCAATGACCTCGTCCTCCTTTAGCCACTATGTCGAAAAATTCACCAATTTCCCAAATCCATCCTTCATCACTACTTGCAATTACCTCTATCACCTCACTGTATTGCTAAAGCAACCCATTACACCCAATGGGGAGAGGCTTCTGTCACTTTCCTTGGATGTGAATGCAGATATTGAGAGAGTGGCTATTTTATAGCTTCACATGAGGGCCTTGCTACTACCTCCCTACTACATTGAGCTCCTAGGTGACATGGTGGACAACGGATTTGCCCTTTGCACGTGCCCCTTCTACCCCCTGTTTGGTAGCTTCATATTCTATAGAAACATGGGGATTTCTCAATCTCAAAAACTTTTCATAATCCTCAAACAAGTTTCAACCTTCATTGAAAAATTGAGTTTTTAGAATTTGAAGTTTTAGGGTGGAGTCAGTGATTCATTGGATTATGCATCCATTCTCCAGTTTCTCAAGGAATCACTCAGGATCCTCTCCCTTTAAACTATGAAATTCACGAAAAGAACTCGCAAGTGTAAATAGTCACTATCATTCAAACAAGAACAATAAAAACAAAGAGTCAAATTGGCACTCCTCAATGTGGGGGCACCAAAAAAGATATTTCATGAGCAATGATTCAGACAAACCCCAATCACAACCCGAAAACACAAGAGAAAAACAGAACATGTGTATAGGTTCGTGGCTTGATACTTAGCTTCACACAAGTATAGATTCTAAGCACTAAGATCCTTTGAGTATGCTTTGACAATGCTCTATACATAATTTGACCTCCACCACTCACAAAAAATCACAAGCAAACTAACCACAAAACAACATTTATGCTTCTTATAGTCCCAAACACTCATAATATAGAGCGATAGCAACCCTCAAACAGAAGAAAGTCTTGAGTTTAGGACAAACACATAATATCATTGTACCTTGAATATTTGTAATTGAAGCTTTCAATTATGTTAACTTGCTCATGAAACTTTGCACGAGGAAACCACCACTCAACATTTGGAGATCAATATCCTATGACCTTCTTTACTAACTTACTACTAGGTTATCAAATAGCTATTTTCTCTACTCGATCACGTCGCTTAAATTTGCATGTACCATCTGAATATGTAGTCTATTCCACTTAATAGCCTCCTAATTAGCATTATTCCCTCCTTTACCAAACATTACCCTAGAATGTCTATTGGATAGTTCCAACCTAGAACAAGTAGTGATCTTTCATTAAAGCTATAACATCTTTTGTCTCAACATGTGCTTTTTAAAAAGTTTGTATATCATGTAGTTCCAAAAAGTATTCAGAGACAACACTTTGAGATGACAAATGGGATAGCTGCAATGGAAGATCACCACCTATTGTAGATCACATTTGTCCAATGGAATTTTAAAAAGATAATCTTTAGATGGAGTCCCATCTTAAGCATGGTAAGGAAACATAAACACCCTTTGAGCTTTTCTTCAAGACTATCATCACTGAACTCAAAGACTAGCACGTTCCCCTAGTATACAACTTGTGCAACCGTGAGATAGATAAGTGTGAATATGCCCCTTTTGAATTTCCCTTAAGTCAATGCAAGCAGAGAAACCCTATACAAGAGGAGGGAGAGACAACTCTATGTTAGAGCAGACAGGATGAAAAACCTTGGTTAACCACTCTAAAAAAGCATATGGATTGTTAAGGTGCCCAAGGAGAAACTCAACCAAACCTTTGATTGTAAGCTATTCAATTGGACTATTTAGTCTTTCACGCTCAATAATAAAGAGCCACATTGATAAAAAAATGACTTTATAGGCCCACTAAACAAATATTTTATAGGTTTTCAAACATTGATGGAAGAGACCCTTTTCATTGTCTAAATTGAGTACTTGGAAAGGGAGGCTCATGCATGTTTGAAAAAAATACTCCTTTACAAAAGGAAAGTAGTTTTAGTGACATATATAAACATCTAAGGAGTTTTCTAAGTAGGAACTATGCATTTAAAACTAAATGTTAATCAAAGTGCTTAACTTTCCCACTTTAATATGGATTAACACCTTGAATATATTTTGTATAGTAGTTTTTGTCACATTGAATCTATGTGTAGTTTATTGTTTGTCTAAACGTTTAGCCAAGCATCAAGAGATTGTAAACATAGCTAATCAATAGTTGTGGCATCATGATACATGAGTGTAAATCTATTTATATATTTATTTATGTATAAATATTCTAGAAATCTTTCAAGAAAGCATTTATAAAGCCATTGAAAAACTTGCAAAAAAGCACATTTATGCACTCATTCAACTAGAAAGTTTAGAAGTGTGAACAACAACCAACAAAGAATAAGAAGAACAAAGAAGCAATAAAAGAGTGAATTTTTTTATGAAAACCATATATTCTTAAGACATTGGAAGTGAGCCGAGCCTTGGAAATTTTGAGAAGAGAGTTCTCTCCATGTCACAAAAGCTCCCATGCCTTGTATATGAGCTCCAACGCCTTATAGTACATTGGATGATCTCTATGTGTGTGTGTGTGTGCGTGCGTGCGTGCTTGTTTACTTTCTATTTTCTCCAAAATTTTCTCTTTTTCTTGGCTTTTTGGAATACCCAAAATTTGACATAGTGGTGTTTTAAATGGAAACGAGTATAATGCCACATTAAAAGATAGGTGTAAATAACACTTTTTCTCATGTTTCCTTATGCTGTTAGAAGGGATTTTTCTTGTTTTAGGTCTAAGCCACATTAAATGGGTTACATGTAGAGCACTTGAACATCCCCACTTGTTTGCATCTGGCCTCCACATCTCTCTTGTAGTATATGCAAACTAAAGCACACAAAGAGAAATGATGTGAACAAGATACTAGGGATAAAAGAATTGCAAAAATAAAAAACTAAAATGCACTAAAACCCATGGTAAATTGTAGATATACCACAATAACTAGCCAACATAGACCCACATTGAATTGCACATGTAACCCTACATTCTTAGTTTTGATGAATCTAATTTAACTACACATGTGACCCTATGTTAAGCTTGCAAAATTCCTACGCATGTGCTTGCAACCTAGTAATTAACCATGCATTTCACTCTAGTATAAAATCAACAAAAAATAACATTAAAAAACGAATAAGAAATTACATATCTTTGTGGAAGAAAATGGAATTTCCTTCTCCTATGAGTACTTTACAACATGTCTTTAAATTTTTCTTTCAAAGCTGTGTGTGTGTGTGTGTGTGTTGCTTATACATTTAGAATGTGTGTTTATCTTTCTTTTGTTTCTCTAGAAAATGAAACTAAAATGATTGTAATGAAAGAGATCTAACTGTCCTAACTAAGGGCACAAACATATGGCATTGACTATGAAGAAACATTCAGTCCGGTTGCAAGGATGGCAACCGTAAGAGCAGTCATTGCTATGGCTGCATCAAAGGAATGGTCTTTACATCAGATGGATGTAAAGAATGCCTTCTTGCATGGTGATTTGCAAGAAGAGGTCTATATGGATCAGCCACCAGGTTATCTGCATGCTGTTCATCCTGAGTTTGTTTGCAGGTTGAAGAAAGCCTTGTATAGCTTGAAGCAAGCACCTAGAGCATAGTCTGACAAGATAGGACAGTATCTTGTCACTATTGGCTTTCAGATTTCCAAGGCAGATTTCTCACTTTATGTGAAAAAACAGAGAAAGGTATTATGCTACTTGTCATTTATGTTGATGATTTGATTATGACAGCTGACAGTGATGAAGATATCCTTCATGTGAAAATGCTATTGAAGCAGAAGTTTGAGATGAAGGATTTGGGAGAGCTGTGTTATTTCTTGGACATTGAGGTGATTAGATCACCAAGTGGGATACAGCTCTTGTAGAGGCAGTATGGATTGGACATGCTATCCAAATATGGGATGACAGGCTGTAAGCCTATTTCAGTTCCTTTGGAGCAGAATGTGAAGCTGAGCACATATGCAGGTGAGCTTCTAGAAGACCCTACTATGTACAGACGCATAGTAGGAAGTTTGATTTATATGACTATTACCAGGCCAGATTTGAGCTATGCTGTTGGATTGGTAAGTCAGTTTATGCAGGCTCCAAGGAAACCACATTTGGATGCGGCTAGACGCATACTCAGGTATGTGAAGTCCACATTGCAGTATGGACTATTTTATGAGACTGGGGTTCAGATACAGTTGCATGGATACACTGATGCTGATTGGGCTGGTAGTATTTCTGATAGACGATCTACCAGTGGATATGTGTTCTCTTTTGGGAGTGCTGCAGTCACTTGGAGCAGTAAGAAACAGCCTACAGTTGCCTTGTCGAGCACAGAGGCTGAGTACAGGGGTGCAGCAATGGCTGCATGTGAGGTAGCTTGGTTGCATAAGCTATTTTATGATATGTATCAGTCTACAGATGGGCCAGTTGTCATTTATTGTGACAACATGAGTAGTATACACTTGGCAAATAACCCAGTCTATCATGCTAGAACAAAGCACATTGAGGTGCATTATCACTATGTGCGAGAGAGGGTTTTACTAGGTCTTATTGATCTAGTTTATGTCAGCACAGAGGATCAGGTAGCTGACATATTCACGAAGGCATTGGGTGCAGAGAAGCTGTGCAAGTTCAGAGACTTGCTTGGTGTGCAGGAATTGGGATTGAGCTCGAGGGAGAGTGTTGAGATATCGAGCTTCACTCGTGATATGCCAGGGTGACCGTGGTGCATTTATGTCACCGACTTGTCAGTGGATGTGGTTGGTACACCGCCCATGAATAATAGCTAGATGACAGCTATCCTTATCTACTCTAGTTCGTGGCTCAGTTAGTATGCCACCTTAGTTAGTTGAGTTTGGTTTGAGACCCATATATAGGGTTCTTCTATTTCTTTGTAAGAGAGCTCTTTTTAGCTTACACAACTAAGAAGAGGAAAACTGTTTTCAGCCTCCACCTTTGTGTGTATTCCCCCATTGTGCAAGCAAGAAAGCTACAAGTGAGACTCATTCCTTCTCTCCCACAATCTTGACAGAAAGATGGTGTAACGACGGACCTCATTAATGGGAAAGCCAGAGGAAGGTGTTAATGTGGAAACATGCTCAGAAACAAGGGCCTAATATGAGGAATCAAGCTTTGTGCGTGAAGGAGAAATAAAGATTCTTGCCTAAATCAGCAACGCCGATCAGGGACAAGAATGAGCGAAAGCATTCTGGAGGCCTTCATGGCTATCTTGATGCAGAGATATTGATCCTAATTTCGTGGAGGCCGAACCATAGGATATGGCGGCACATTTTTCTGGCTTGGAGGGCAGCGATAAGTGCATCTACATCAGACTATGATGAGGAGAAAGGAAGGGAGGCTTTCGAAATTGTTTGGTGGTGTTGCTGTTCTGAAGATTGGTGGGGCTAGTGAGGTGGAAGTTAGCAAGAAAAAGATCGTGTGACAGATGCATAGAATGCAACAAAAGCTGCTGTTGATGAGGATATTGTGCCAGGCTTGAAGGTTTGTGCCATCAAAGCTCCAGGCTTCGGGGAGAACATAAAATTTTGTCTACAAAACGTTTCCATACTCACTGGGAAGAGACAATTCCTTTGGGTGCAGACTGTTTTAAGAGATTACTGCATTAAGCAACTTCTTACGAATGTATCTGTATGACAACAATCTATATTCCAGTAGCATTAATGTGCCGAAAGAAACAAAAATAGAGTTTTCAGATCTCTGTGGGAACCTTAGCTCTTTCTTGGAGCAATGGAGAGGAAAGACTGTGAAACAGGTTGAAGAGCTCTTGGTGGAGAGATACAATTTCCACACAGGATGGACCACAGTTCGTGATTTTAGTAAAGAGACTATATTACAGTTCATGCCTCCTAATTGTAAACTCACTGATGGCAGTTTCTTACACATTATCAACATCCTGATGGCAAGATGCACGTATGTGGACAACTCTTATAAGGTGTTGGGTGGATGGTTCAGCAGTTACAGAGGACTTAATAATAGGCTTTGATCAGGAGACAGCTGCTGTAATTTTGGCTCATTTAGTATCACACAAAATAGAGACAGAGGAAGAATTTGATGCAATTCGATGGTTAGATCGTTCACTTATTCGGATTTCTTCTTCTTGAACCTTGTATTTGTTATTGGCAGAAATAAAACAAAGTCTTGGCATCATTTTCTCATCTTGCTTATTCACCTGTTTGATCTTCTATCCTGAAATTAGTCAAGGTCTTCTGTAGACATGACTTTGCTTTGCTTTGGCAAATCTTTCGACATCTTTGGTGAACCCGACGTGAAAGCGTCGCAGAAATTTCAGGATGGGAGATACTTTAGCATCTATTTCAACCTCTTCTACAATTCCAGCTGCATCTTCTACTTCAGCTCCTTCAATGACTGCTACATCAAGTACTTCAACAGATGATCTAAAGCAGATTTTGCAGAATATGTCCATGTATATGCAGCTTCAAAATTAGCAGACACAATTGTATATGCAACAACAGCTCAATTGCATCAACAACAGTTGTCTCAGCAAAGGCAACTATATTCGGAGCAGGAGAATGCAAACAGCGCGACTAAGGCGATTGAAGCAGTTGAGAATGAGAAGAAGCTATTTGATGGTCGTAATGTTTCAGCATATTTGAAGACATATGAGATCAAGATGGGGTTTTTTGGAGTTCCAGCTGGACTTATGAGTAAGTACTTCCTTCGACTTGTCACACCCGCCTTGAGGGCAAAAGTGACTACACAGCGGTCATTCCGAGAGTGGGTCTACATGCCAAACAAAGGTCTAGCTGCTTCAGAGTTGATTCGAGAGTTTGAAGAAAGGTATAGTCAGCTTGATGCCATTGAACAAAGAGCATTGGATGTTGAGAAAGTTGAGCTTTTCTTGCAAGCTGCATATCTTGCTCTTCAGGAAGAATTGGGAGAGCTTCTTGAGGATCGCATGAAGCCTATGGGTCTTAAAACGGATTGGCAGGATGCCCAAGATGCAGTCTTGACTTTGACCAAGAGGAGGATATAGAAGACCCGCCTACAGAATGGTTCTATGACACCGACACCATCTTCTGCTCCTATGCTTGCTTCTATCCCTGTTATTTCTTCCCCTCATCAGCCAGTTTCTTGGCCTATGCCAGTGCCTACTGTTTCTACTCCTCCTATTCCTCCTGTTCCACGACCGGTGCCTGCCTCTCTTGATGACATAATCAGTTAAACCATCCACTCCATCGGTGCCTACCTCTCTTGATGACATAATCAAAGGCATAACGGATTTGACACTGGATTCAGTTAAAGCGAAGTTGGTGGGAAAATTGAAAGAGCAGTTTGCTTCGACTGCGCCTACTATTTCTTCTAGTGCTCCTATTGCACCTAGGAGTGTTCCTAGTGCACCTAGGAGAGATCGGAGATGTATTTGGTGTGATAGTACGGACCATCAGCATTGCAGGGATTGTGAATCTTTTCAGGATGCAAGGAGAAAGAATTTGGTATATTGGGGACAAGATGGTAAGATTTGGTTGACTGAAACAGGAGCTTCGCTTGCTACCAACTTTGGGAAAGGCGGAATGAAGAAGTTAGTGGATGACATGGCTGCGCGTACTTCTTATGTTACAGCTAGAGGAGATGCTTCTGCATATGGAGTCCAGATTGAGAAGGGATCAGAGAATTAGTCAGCACTATGGACTTATGCTATGGAGACTGCAAACAAGGGAAAAATTCAGCAAATTGTTTTGACTAGTGCAGGCTCTAGCATTAGATCAGAGACAGGTTGGGATTCACTATTGACAGGTACTCTATTTATGCCTACTTGACTAAGTCTCAGGGAGCAGATGTACTTGTTGAGGAGAAGCAAAAGAGGGATAAAGAAAATCCAAGTGCAGTTAAAAAGACTAGAGGGGGTGAGTTTGTTACTCCACCTACTGCAGGACCATCTTTGAGACCAGGGCCAGAACGACAGATGGAAGATGCTCAAGAGAGAGAAAAGAGGCAAGAGCCTAGAGAGAGAAAGAAGCCAGGATTTAGATTGATGTCCAATATTGAGACATCTACAGACATGAAGAAAATCTTTAATGACAAGATACTTGGCAGTGAGGTGACTTTCACTATTTCTGACGTTTTGGGCATCTCGAAAAGAGAGTTTCAAGATCAGTTTCAGGAGGTCCTGAAGAGGAAAAGACATGCATTACCTACTACTGATACACAGGGAGTTTGGATTGGGGAGTTGGATGAGGATGAGGATGAGGTTTTGGTTGAGAATGCTTCTGTTTTTCCACAGATAGAGAAGAGGGTTCAGCCTATGCATTATGCTGAAACTGATGAGCCTGTCTTGATACCGCGTAGTCACTTTTCGCGGAGTCATTGGGCTAGGGCAACAACAGAGACTATGGTAAAAATTGGAGAGAAACAGGTGCCTTATGTTGCTTTGGTGGATCATGGTTCAGAGATTAATCTCATAGTTCGTGGAGTTTATGAAAGTAACAGATGGCCTATGAATGTAGAGCATGGGTGGCGTATGAGAGCCGCCAATAACACTGCAGGTGATTTGTATGCTGCCTGTCCCAGTATTAGGGTTTCTATTGGAGATATAGAGGAGGATTTTCATTTCTTTGTGCAGGATTCATGCTCTTATCCCATAATTCTTGGACAGCCATTCATCACAGAGATGCGTATGGAAACAAAGGTAATGGATGATGGATCTGCTTAAGCACGGATTCGCAGTAAAGATGGCATGAGGGCAGTACAGTTTATGACTGTGTGTGTGAACCATGTTAGAAACAGGGATACTCTTAGAGATGCACCTTTGCCCACTGTGAGGGATTCGGGTTTTCATTAGGTACCGCCGTTTCGCGAGACGATGGTGGTACAGAGCAGAGGAGATTGGAGTTCTCGCCTCCTGGCAGCAGTGTTTTCTCCTCTGGTTTTGTTGGGATTTCAGCAAACAGTTCGATGAGCTATCAGAAGATTTCTAGGTTGCCTAGAGCTGCCAGGCAGTACATATGCAGGAAGGAGAAAAATTTGAAAAATGCAGGAATTTTAGAGGATGATGAGCACATAGATGGGATGTATGACAATATGATTTGTGCAGATACGATGGAAGAGATGGAAGATATGCTGAAAACTGATATGCAGAGTTGTCACAGTAATGTATTAGTGCAATCCTTGGATATGTTTCATGAAATTACAGATTTTGTGTCACAGATTGAGTGAGAGGCTGAGATGATTCAGCAAAAAGTGTTGAGTACTGAAGAAATTCAGCAAACAGAGTTTCCGGCTGATTATGATCAGCTTACAGAGCCACAGAGGGCTGAAAATTTTCAGCCAACAGAGTTTACTGCTGAAATATTTCAGCATCCAGAGTTTAGGGCTGTTCCTATGCAGTCCATAGAGCAGAGGGCTGAGGATATTCAGCCAATGGAGTGCAGAAATGTTGATTTACAGCAAGATTTGAGTAATGCAGAAGAGAATAATGAAGCCAGGGTTGACACGAAATACAAAACTGTGGATAAGAAGGTGAAGCCAGTAGCTGTACCGCTTCCACCTGACAGTGATCAGCAAATAGAGAGGGCTGTCAAACAGCCAATTTTGAGGAATCTGGAGCATATTGGCCATAAATTTTCAACAGAGACTCTTGCTGAACTGAAAATTGGAAATATTGATTTCTTGCTACCTACAGAGAAGCAATGCTTTCAGGAGATGCTTGAGTGACATGGAAGGGGGTTTGCTTTTTTTCCGCATGAGATTGGATGTGTGAATCCTGATATTGTTGCTCCTATGGTGATCTTTACTATTCCTCATATTCCATGGAACCTCCGACCTATTCCAGTGCCTAAGGCACACCTGCCAAAGCTGATTGATTTATTGAATGAGAAAATCAGGAGGGAAATTCTTGAGCCTTCATCTGCACCATACTCAAACAGGTGGTTTACAGTTCCAAAGAAGAATGGTACTCTCCGATTTATACAGGACATGCAGCCAGTAAACAGAGTTACTATTAGGAATGTTGGTATATGTCCAGTTGTGGACGAGTTTGCAGAAGGATTTGCTGGACGTGCCATCTATTCTTTAGGTGATTTGTATTCGGGATATGGTCAGTTTCAGCTGGCTTTGGAAAGCAGGGACATAACCACCATGAGAACTCCTATTGGGCTTGTCAGGATGTGTACCTTGCCTCAAGGTGCCACTAATTCTGTTGCACATATGATGAATGCCATGCATAAGGTCCTTCGTGATTACATACCTCAGCTTACTATGCCTTTCTTGGATGATGTGCCCATTAAGGGGTGTGCAAAAGAAGAGAAAAATGAGAGCCTAAATGAGCAAGGATGCAGATACTTTGTGGCTGATCATATTTCAGCTTGTGAGAAGATTTTGGCCAGGTTAGAAGAAGTGAACTTGACACTATCAAGGCAAAAATCTGTTTTTGGAGTGAATGAGGTTGTTATTGTTGGACATATGTGTGGTTATTATGGCAGGAAACCCTCACCTGATAAGGTGAATGCTATAGGCAAGATTGTGGAGTATTGTTCTACCACTTCAGAGGTACGGAGATTCATTGGAGCTTGTGTGTTTTATATGATTTGGATACCTCATTTTGCACACATAGCAGATTGTTTATATCACCTGCTTCGAAAGGGGCAGAAATTCTATTGGGATGAGAGCCACACTAGAGCCATGCGGAAATTGAAGAAGTTATTGCAGATTGCTCCTACTCTCAGGAAAGCAGATTATAATTGTGGAAGGCCTATTGTATTGACAGTTGACACTAGTCCAATTGGCATAGGTTGGGCTTAGGGTTAAGATGGAAACAGGTATGCTATTCGGTTTGGGGTGAAAGTCCTAAACGAGAGACAGAGGAGATATCCACAAATCAAGAGGGAGTTACTGGGGATTGTTACGGCTCTCAAATGTGACAAGGAGTACTTTATTGGAGCTTCAGTTGTGGTAGAGACAGATTGCTTGCCATTGAGATTGGTATGATTACGAGTTGTTCTACTCCGGATATAGCTATGTTGAGATGGATTGCATACATAAAGTCATTAAATCCGGAATTTAAACACATAGCAGGGAAGGATAATCCAGTGGCAGATATGTTGTCTAGAGCCAGATATGATGATGAGGAGACTCTACTTGCAGAAGAGGATGATGCAAAAATTTCAGCCGCTATGGTTGATCATGTTTGTCATGTCTATGATATTGTGGCTTTCATAGAAGAACTCTATGTTGGAGATTGGTTGCAGATTGGCAAGTACCTTAGTACACTAAGCAAAAGAGATGAATGGATACATGAAGAGTTCAAGAAGATCAGAAGGAAAGCCTATGGTTATTTTCTCAAGGACGGATTTCTTTGGAAGCATCCAAAGAAAAGAGGTGGATTACCTTTGCGGGTTGTCTATGATAGAGAGACACAGTTACATGTGATGAGGGAGTTTCATGAGAGTCCTTGGGCTGGTCATAGAGGAGTGTGGGCTACTTATGAGAAAATCAAGGAGAAATATTGGTGGAAAGGCATGTATAGAGATGTTTCTCACTTTGTAGAGACATGCAGAGATTGCTAGATGTATTCGGTAGTGCGTCATCGAGATGAGCTTCATCTGACCTATCCACTATGCATTCATTATAAGTGGGTAGTTGACTTGGTTACTATGCCTATGGGTCTATGGCAGATGAGGTATATTTTTTTGGCTAGAGAGGATCTTACCAATCATGTTGAGGGCAGATCTTTGAGAATGAAGACCACTAGTGCAGTGTGTAAGTTCTTATTGGAAGAAATTTTCGGCAGGTATGGCTGTGTGGGTAAGATCACTGCGAATCGCGGTGAATTGGATGCAGATGAAGCTAGGGAGTTTTTCTCTCAACTAGGAATTAAGTTGGCTCTAACTACAACATACAATCTAGAGGGAAATGGGAAGAGTGAAAGAGGGCATCCGCCGATAGTGAAAGCATTAGCCAAAGCATGCAGAGGACGGATTGGAGAATGGCCGAGACTTCTACCATTTGCTTTGTGGGCTGATCGTACGACTCATAGTGTTACCACAGGATATATGCCTGCAGAGTTGATGTATGGTCAGAAACCGGTTATGCCGACTGAGATTTGTGCTTTGACTTGGTCAGTTTTACCTTGGCAGGAGGATTTGACGAGAGAGGAGCTCTTAGCTCTTCGGATTCGGCAGTTAGAGAGAAGACCAGAGGATATTCAGCTAGCTATTGACAGGTTGAAGGTTGCTAGACTAAGAAATAAGGATAGATTTGACAACAGGCATCGCTTGCGGCCTGGAGCAATAGAAGAGGGAGATTGGGTATTAGTCTTTGATAGCAGCCTTGAAAATCAGCATACTGCACTTTGAAAGATGGTGAAAAGATGGTTTGGGCCGTACATAGTCAGGCATGTCTTTGATAATGCAACATATGAGTTGACAGAATTGGATGGGACAGTGCTTAGAGTGCCTATTGCTGGAAAAAGAATCAAGATTTTCAAGAAAAGAGGTGATGAAGATTATGCATTGGAAGAATTTGCAAGAGAAGAGCAATGAGAAGAAACTCCAATGGAAGAGACAGATGATATGACATATAATCTTGTTGATATACCGGAAATGCATAATGAAGAGATTGATCTGTTTGTGGATCTTGATGATAACGATCATGGGTAGTTGGCCCATCCGGAGGATGCGCAGGATTAGAGGGGGTGGATGTCGTATTGCTGTGCATTCGAGGTGTGGAATTCACCAAAATATTGTGTGTGTGACATTTGTTACTTTGTACATACTTAGTCGTTGTGTTTGCATTTATTTTTTGCATGCGAGTATAGTGGAGAGAAGTTTGGAAGCATAGTAATGGAAATGTTTGGGAAGTTTGGATCAGTTTCAGAAGCACTAGAAGATCAATTACCATCTACCTTGGATTTTGCAATGGAGGTTTCTGCAGTTGAAATGTTAAGGGTCTGGCAAGTAGTGTGGTTTTTGATACATATGGACTTGGTTGGGACTAGTTTCTGCTTCAAGAAAGGTTCTTTATGATTTATTAAAAGATGGTTGTAGCTGTGTTCTGATTCCTGGAGGTGCTAGAGAGATGCTCTTTATGGAACATGACCGTATATTTGGGCAAACCCATGTTTACAAGTGGTGATATATCTTTTTGTCATTTGATGCACGTTATTGTGGGGAAGGCTATTTTGAAATGTATGGCTATTTTTAAATGTGAGCTTTTTGGAGGGAGAAAAAAAAAGAAGGATGACGCCCTGTGGGCGGGGGAAGAAAAGAGAAATGGGCAGAAGAGATTATGACGGGGAGATCCCTTGAAAGCCTTCCTCTCGAAGGTTTTGATTATGCTTCTGTGCTTTCTAGCTGACAACAACGATGACGATATAGCATATTCAGTCAGTCGTGGCTCAGTAGCGTCTTATTCGTTGGAAAGCACTATTGGTGATTGCCATAGAGCTGCATGCATCAGGAAACGGGCAATATTGGGGGAGCTTTCTGGGAAGTCAAGGAATTCCAGATTTCTACCAAAAACTGCAGCGGATTCATATGGAAAATTTTCTGCTTCTGGGTTTGCTAATTGGGTAAAAGGGCGCATCAATGCAATCTCCTCAGATAACTCGTCTGGAGAGGTTGGAAAAAATCCATTCAACTTACTTTCAAACAATTTTAACAAACGGTCTACTTCGAAGATTCCCGTTGTTACCAAGGAATTTCTGCAATCCTGGCGAAGGCAAGCTCTCTCTCCGTCATCGAAAAAAATGGTAGTGAAAGATGGTGTAACGACGGACCTCATTAATGGGAAAGCCAGAGGAAGGTATTACTGTGGAAACACGCTCAGAAACAAGGGCCTAATATGAGGAATCAGGATGTACACGTTCACCTTTTATGCTCACAGGCTTTCTGCGTGAAGGAGAAATACAGATTCTTGCCTAAATCAGCAACGTCGATCAGGGACAAGAACGAGCGAAAGCATTCTGGAGGCCTTCATGTCTATCTTGATGCAGAGATACTGATTCCAATTTTGTGTAGGCCGAACCATAGGATATAGCGGCACGTTTTTCTGGCTTGGAGGGCAGCGATAAGTGCATCTACATCAGACTATGATGAGGAGAAAGGAAGGGAGGCTTTTGAAATTGTCTAGTGGTGTTGCTGTTCTGAAGATTGGTGGGGCTAGTGAATTGGAAGTTAGCGAGAAAAAGATCGTGTGACAGATGCATAGAATGCAACAAAAGCTGCTGTTGATGAGGGTATTGTGCCAGGCTTGAAGGTTTGTGCCATCAAAGCTCCAAGCTTCGATGAGAACAGAAAATTTTATCTACAAAACGTTTCCATACTCACTGGGAAGAGCTGCAGACTGTTTTTAGAGATTACTGCATTAAGCAACTTCTTACGAATGCATCTGTATGACAACAATCTATAATCCAGTAGCATTAATGTGCTTAAAGAAACAAAAACAGAGTTTTCAGATCTCTGTGGGAACCTTAGCTCTTTCTTGGAGCAATGGAGGGGAAAGACTGTGAAACAGGTTGAAGAGCTCTTGGTGGAGAGATACAGTTTCCACACAGGGTGGACCACAGTTCGTGATTTTAGTAAAGAGACTATATTACAGTTCATGCCTCCTAATTGTAAACTCACTGATGGCAGTTTCTTACACATTATCAACATCCTGATGGCAAGATGCACGTACGTGGACAACTCTTATAAGGTGTTGGGTGGATGGTTCAGCAGTTACAGAGGACTTAATAATGAGCTTTGATCAGGAGACAACTGCTGTAATTTTGGCTCGTTTAGTATCACACAAAATAGAGACAGAGGAAGAATTTGATGCAACTAGATGGTTAGATCATTCACTTATTCGGATTTCTTCTTCTTGAACCTTGTATTTGTTATTGGCAGAAATAAAACAAAGTCTTGGCATCATTTTCTCATCTTGCTTATTCACTTGTTTGATCTTCTATCCTGAAATTAGTCAAGGTCTTCTGTAGACACGACTTTGCTTTGCTTTGGCAAATCCTTCAACAGCGGTATTGTATCACAGCATAGATTCTGGAACCATAACCACAATCGATCAATTTTATGCAGCTTTTCGAGGAGAGTATGCCTCTGAAAGAGGTGGCCAATATTGGTTGCGTGTCTTGAATGTAACACGCCAAGACCCCCATGAGAATGTGAAAGCATATACCAAGAAACTTAAGGAAGTGTTTCATAAGTTACAAACTTACATTCCTATTTCGCCGGCTGCCCAATTGCAATACTTCTTGCATGGATTGGATTTCAATATTCAAGTACAATTGAGCAGTGTGGCTTTGGCTGATATAAACACCGCCATTGCGCGGGCAGAAGGAGTAGAAGCATGATTACAAACGGCCTACTCCTCTCGAATAAATGTTAATGCGGGTTTAGTACCTGGAGGCAATCTACCATTGACGAATGGAAGTCAAGGGATGCCTATGACTAACCCTAATGGGAGAGGAAGCATGGTTCAAAATGTACCTTTGCTGTCGGCTCCTCGCAGTGTGACTATGCCTATGACAAGTCAGTTGGCTCCACCAAATGTTGGAGGCCAAGTTTTGAGCCCTAATGTTGTTCTTGTGAGTCAACAACCAATGCCAAATCAAATTGTTAGGCTAATGGAACGACGGGTAGACGATCGAGGCTATGAGTCGAGTGCATCTAATGTCCTTGGCGAAGTTAAGGATATGATGAAGTATTATACCGACATGATTTCTAAAGAATATCAGCAAATAGCTGTTGATGTTAATTTCTTAAAGAAGCAGCAGAATCTGATAAGGAATCGGCGCCTTGAAGAGGGTGGACCCTCAAGATTCAGCTATAAGTGGTGTGGTGGACAACATTTCCCTAGAAATTGTCCAAATGTTAAATGTGACATTTGTGGGAAGTCAGGCCACTTAACCGCTACATGTTGGAGTAAGATTAGTTCCCTCCAACAAGGGAGTAAACAGCCAGGTCCAGTTAATCATAGAGTGCAAGGTAATAACTTGTAGCAAAATGATGTACCAAGACAAATATTGCAAAGGGGAAAGACCACTATAGAAGAGTTACCACAAGGCAATGGAGTCAGCCTTATCGAGGCTGTACGAGTCAATGATGCTAAAACCTCTAACCTACGAGCCGTGATAAGAGGCCAAAAGGCTAAAGAGGTTGACAAAGATAATGCAAAATCAATTGAGGGAAACCCTAAGCAAGGGGATAAGGGGACGCAAGTCCAGAATCCTGGCGTGGAAGGTGGACCTCTAAGGCCCGTTGACAAGAAAGTCGATCCTAAGAAGGATGAGGAAGTTCCAAGAAAGAAGGCAAGAGCTAAAAAAGAAGCACCAAAGCCGGTCCCGAGACCAAAAGAAAGAATAGTTTGGCGAGAAAAGAGAGCTTTGGCTACCTATCATGATTTTGATTTAGCAAGTTCTCTTTGCGAAGTCAAACCAGACGTAAACCTTCTACAGTTGATCAAATTATCTCCAGGAGTATGCAAGGAATTCAAGAAGATCCTGCGTATTGGGTATATTGTAGAACCTTTGGGCATAGCATGAGTAGGGGAAGATTGGTTTGACCATGCTAAAAAGCATTGCCCTAGGGTTCCAGCATATGTGGATGGAATACTAGTAGAACATGCTATCGTAGACACTAGGTCCTCCGTCAATATCATGAGTTCAGAGTTGATGGAGAGGCTGGGTCTAGGCATCCAAAAAGATAGCTCCACCCTTCTTAGAATGCCTGATGATAGTCTAAGACAACCAGAAGGTTGCGTTACTAAGCTCCATGTTACAATTGCAAGTGTAGAATGCTTCCTGGACTTTAGGGTGATCCGATTTGCAGGACGTCCTAGCTATCGAGTCTTGCTAGGTAGGCCTTGGATCTTACGAACAAATTGTCAAGTTGATATACCCGCCGATCGAGTGGTTCTAGGTAGAGGTGCTAATCGAGTAATAGTCGATGCTTACCCTGAGTCTCCTCAGAGTGAGAGAGATCCTTTATCCTCTACTAAATTAGAAACAACAGATGATCCATCTGGTAGTGAGACATCTTCTAGTGACGAATCTAAAGAGGGATCCACTACAGAGGATATTTATCAGATAACTCTAAATGAGCCGATAGAGCCGCAAGATAGGATAAGAGACGCGGATGTGATTGAGTTAGACCTTGGCACGCCAAATGATTCGCAGCCAATTAAATTAGGTTCCATGCTCAGTTCAGCAGAAAGGGAGGACTATGTGTCCTTGATTCAAGAATTCCGCGACATCTTTGCTTGGAGTTATGATGAGCTGAGAGGCATTCCTCCTAGCCTGGCTATTCATACTATTCCTGTAAAAGAAGGCAGTCGTCTTGTGCGTCAGAAGGTAAGACATATGCCTTTTGAATTGAGGGACGGGCTGTTTGAGGAGTTACAGAAGTTAAGAAAAGCTGGTTTAATCTTCCCTGTACAACATACAGAATGGTGTTCACCAGTTGTTATCAGGAAGAAGAAAAACAACCAGATCCGACTATGTGTAGATTATATTGTGGATGTACAACCAGAAATACAACCACAATGGTTTTTTAAAAAACCATTTTAAAAAATGAAAATGGAAAGGAAACTTAGAATTTCAAAGTTTCATGTAAAATTGAGCTAAGGGCTCTTCTATTTGCAATTTTATCAAGCATGAGAATGTGAAATCCAATGGAAAGATCAAAATTAATTAACTAAAGGCCACAAAAATGGAACAACATTCATCTATTTAAAATATTTTTGTATATACAAATATTACAAATTACATGTGGAACAACATATGCATTTTGCAATTAAAGTAACAAGATTTGTGACCCTATCGACAAATGATAGAATCTTGTATAACTAGATATCTTTCCAATACTAGGTCAAAATACTTATCGGGTTTTCTTCACCTTATTTAAAATTTTCATGGTAAAAACTACAAGTTGAATGCATGAGTAATGGTCTATCTTAAACTTCAAAACATGATATTGGTCTAATTCTTAAATACATTATTTTTTGTAGTAGGATTTACTATATCAATTGATCTTCACATGCAATTGAATCTCAAAAAATATTATTACCATAATCATAGGGCCATATTCATTAAAAGATGAACTTTTTCTACTTATCTACAATTTGGTTGCAAGCTCCTTGCTCACAAAGCAAGTTAGATGAGGCAGCATAATTGGCTCAAGTTTGGAGAAAAGTACATCACAAGGAAACAATGGTAAACTTGCTCTAGGTCTCCTCTAGATGTGGCCCACCCAAAAGACACATAAAGGACCCACTTAGGGTCATGCCATAGCTAGTTGTGACTAGACTTTGTGGGCATCTTGCAAGTAAAGTTTTCCTCTTTGTCTCCTTATTTACTAAAATATTACTATCTTTACTTTGAAATTCATGACCGTAGGTTTCAATACTATCCTCACATGTTTGAAATAGTTTCTTTGCTATTATCTCCTCTCCAAGGTATAGTACACTTAAAACAAGTCAAAGTGATGCATTTTAGTCAAAAAAGAAGCACATAACTTGAGCCACTTAATGTAAACCATGAAAAAAGAAGGATCACTAGGCTAAAATGGTGCAAATTTGTAGGTCACCATATACTACACCAAAATTGAACTATAGACATAGTTGTCGAACACAATTTTATGATCACATTTAATTATGTGTGTATACTTGGAATCCCAAAGGAGCATCATAAATCCCATTTAAATGGATAAATAAATGATAAAAGATTTCATATACAACATTGTATATGCATGCAATCTTAAGTACATACGTGTTTTCAACTACAAGTACTACCATTGTAATGAATGGGGATCACGGGAACATGGCATGGGAACATACCAATCACATTGACGGTATATAAGGTGTAAGAGGGTATTTTGAGGCATCACAAAAATTATCAAGAAACTCTCTTTTCACCTTCTCAAGCTTCCATGGCTTCTTCTTCTTCCTCCTCCTCTTCTTCCTTTCTCCCTCTTTCTCTCTCTTCTTCTTGCCTTTCTCTCTCCTCTCCCTCTTCTTCTGCAGTCCTTCTCTCTCTCCTTCCCCTTAGTTAGGACAGTTAGGTCTCTTTCATTACAAGTGGTATGAGAGCTTTGTCCTTGATCCTTCTCTTTTCCCATAGATTTAGGGCTCTCATAGTTTCTCATAGTTAGAAAACTCCAGTTACATCTCTTTCGCAGGTACACAGGAGTACTCAGGTAGGCTGTCAGCCCTCTTGAAGACTATGGCAGCCTTTCTTGGAGCTTTCCCAAGAACCATGGACACATCTGGAGGCGGGCAGACAAATTTGGCAGGTCGTCACTAATTTGCATGCAAGTTTTTTTTTAGGGTTTTGGGAAAAAAGGAGGGTAGCACAGTTAGAGAAGGCCAAAAACTCAGTTACTTTTCAAGAAGACCTTCTCTCTCCTCCTTCCTCCAAGCTGCCATGGAACCTCCAGCTCAAGAACCTCAGGAATCTTGCTTCCCCCTCTTCCTCAGCAAGAATGGCTGGTCCCAATGCTTTCCCTTCAGCTGGAGCAACATCTAGAGCAGCATCAAGCTTGGTCTACCCTGTCTGTATAGCCTCTAAGAGCAGCCCCGAAATTTGTGGCGCAAAAAATGGGCTGCTTCCTCGCCTGCTGAACAGCCCCCCCAGTCCTCCTCTCCTCCCTGATCTCACTCCTGGCTCTTGGCAAGCCTCTTGGGCAGCATTGAAGGCTTCCTCCTCAGCTCTTGGACTCCCCTTTCCACTTCAAGAAACCCTGATCTAGTGCAGTCCATGGCAGCCATGGAACCTTGGCATCAAGCTCAGAAATCTTGAAGATTTTGGTCTTTTCTTAGTCCCTGAGAGTCCCTCTTCAAGGCTAGCTCAAGATTTCAACCATCAAGAAGCACGGGAAGAAGATTAGAAGCAAGATTTGAAGGCATGCACTTGTGGGCAGCCATGGCTATGGGAGTAAAGCTTCAATTTCAGCAAGAGCTCTTCATGGGAAGGTCCTGAGCCATCCTTCCCCAAGCTTGACTTCACCCTTTCTTGACGGAACACAACCATTTTGGAGCTATGGAGCATGCGGAATCAAGTGGAGCTCTCATGAAGGACTAAATTGGCATTAATGGCCGCCTTCTTCTCCAAAAGACTCAAGGTAACCAATTCTTGGCTCTCATTCTCTCCGTTTAAGGCTCTTGTTGAATCCTATTCACTGGTTTGAGAGAATTTATGAGTCCAAGTAGATAATAGGAGTCCCAAACATTGAATGCATGCTGAATATTAATCCCAGTCATTTCCCTTTGATCTACTGGCACTGAAATGGATTTTACTCATGCTGAAGCTTCATTGAGATTATATTTTTGCTTACCCATAACCCATTTGGCTTCTTATGAATTGGTTGAGCCAAGAATTGATTAAAAAATCCATTGTATAAGGGTGAGTAGGCAGTGAGTCACTGCCGGTAAGCTCTCTATCCTTATTCCCCATTCCAATTCCATGCACTTCATGAAAATGCCAAAATTTTGATTCCTGAAATGCATCTCAAGCTAGGTGTTTAATTAATAAATGTATGCCATGTATATTCCGGGTGAGGAAAATCTCGATGCTAGGCGAGGTGGCAAGACAAAAGAGGGGTGATCCCCCCTTGCCATCAAAGACCCTGAAGGGCTGCACAACCCAGCCCAGGGGGAACTTTGCCCACCTCCCGGTGATTCGGAGCCCAAAGAATTATTGTAGCTGCAGGTACATTTGATGGAATAGCCCGAATCCTGATCATTTGAGTCTACAAGCCCCTACATGCATTGGTAATGTCAGGAATCACTTGGTAATATATGGTGGATGCAATGCAAGAAGGGCAGGGTATGCAGTTATGGAAAGGGTCTCAGCAATGAGCTACGGATGCAAAGGATGTATGGCTTTATGTGGCATTGAGAGCCACCATTGAGGCCCTGGATGTCTGGGATAATATCCTCACCATTGGGATAAGGTATGCTCCTTGAGGGAGTCTTTTGCAGGGTATTGCAGACAGTCGGTCTACAAAAGTTGATTATAACAAAGCCTTCTTGTGTGATTGAGTGCTGGCTCTATAGCTTGATTTGAAGAGGGCATCCTCATCTTCTATCTGAACTAAAAAGCTCCCCATTCCGCCTTACGGTTTGGGAGATACACTCAGTTTTGTGCTTAGAGGTACTGTGGGACAGGCAGCAGTCCTACACAATCAGCCCACAAAATTTGATTACAGCAAAGCCTTTTTGTGTGATTGAGCACAAGTTGTATAGCTTGATTTGAAGAGGGCATCTTCCCCTTCAATCTAAACTAAAAATCTCCCCATTCCGCCCTACGGTTTGGGAGGTACACTCAGTTTTGTGCCCAGAGGTAATATGGGACAGGTAGCAGTCCTAAACAGTTAGCCCACAAAAAGTGATTACAGAAAAGCCTTGATCATCTATTTTCAGAGATATTTTTAATAGCCTCGTAGAGGGGATCGAGAGCTTTCATTTTAATAAAAAAGTTTGGCGATGAGAGCTCCCTAGCTCAAGATATCATCATTTCTGTAACAAGGGATCTAGTGGACTGCACTTGGGATGGCAGGCCGCAAGGGTAAAGCAAAGGCCCATGAGGAATTTCAGCGTGAAATAAGGGACTCCCGTGCCTCAATGAATGATCCTAGCTCGGCCCAGGAGGATCGTGAAGACATGTTTGAAGAGGGTGCCCCCGAGATAGACCGCTTATCTCTGCTCAACCAAACCTTATGCCAACATGAGACCCATCATGCTGAACGACACCGAGAGATGGAGTAACGCCACAGGGAGATGGAAACTCGCCAAGATCACCGTCATTCCAAGATGATGGCCAAGATGGACTTACTCATAGAGCACATGGGCGCCCTCATCTCCGCCATTGCCCCCCCCTCGGATTGACCCAAGGAGTACGTCCCTCCCCGTGAGCTAACCGCCCTCCCCCCTTGGAGACCGGTGTCGTATTGCTGCGCATTCGAAGTGTGTAAACCACCTAAAAGTTGTGTATGGGATTTGGTACTTTGTACATACTTAGTTGTTGTGATTACATTTATTTTATGCGTATGAGTATAGTGGGGAGGAGTTGGAGACAAAAGTGGCAAATATGATGAGATGCTTTCAGCCTATGTTGAGCAAGGTTGAGTGAAAAGCACAACTGATGCTGGTGAACATGTTAGGACTTTGTCTTCTCCTTCTCCAGCTACATCAAAAATACCTAATGATAACAACCCTCCACATCCAGGAGTTGGAAAGAAGGAGGCTAAGCATTGAAATGTGCTATGAGAAGCATGGAGTTATCACTGTTACAGTGTGTGTGTGCTTGTTTTGGGTTACAATGTGTTGTTTACATGGGCGCCAAAGATATGGAACGACAGGTTCTTAAAGTATTCAGAATGAGACTTTTTGGAATTGAGGTACGTGCTGTCCGGTTTGGTACAGGTACGTTGAAAGATGTGGCATCAGAAGCAATAAGATACTTGGTTACAAATGAAGAGACTACACATTATATTTTAAGGTCCGTAATTGGATCTCACCCTTATCCAATGCTGGTGAGAGATTTTCATGCCATTATTGGCAAAGAGACTAGACGAAAGTGCCGTGCTAATGAGGGATTTAAAAAAGCTAAGAAGGGAGGGAAAAGAGGAGTGTGTGACGAAAAGGAAGGAAGGGGCAATGCTAATTCTGGGAGAAAGGGGGAGAATTCGAATGGATGGAAGGGAGGAATCTGAAGATGGAGGAGGCATAATCGATGACGGGAGAGGAAAAGAAAAGAAAGTCCTATCTCAGAACGACACTGGCCTGCTCCTGAGGACTTTTGTCATCACAAGGTGTGCTAAACATGGAGTTTTGGGGGGCGATCTCCATTCCTGTGATCGGGGAGACTGCTGGAATGATGGAGAGGGAGCCGAAGTGCTTTTCTTTTCAAAAGAAAAGAGAGCTGGTGGGCGCATTCGTTCAGAGCTCTCTCTCTCTCTCTCTCTCTCTCTGCCTGTGTCTGTGTGTGCAGTTTTGAGCGAGGATGCCTGAGGACATTGGGGCAGTGCCATCCGATTGGCAAGCCATGGTGAAGGAGTTGGACATGAATGCTAATGTGTGCAATGCAGCACAAATGCCGACCGTGTGTGTGACTGGAGCTGGTGGATTCATAGCTTCTTGGCTTGTCAAGCGCCTGCTTGAGAAAGGCTATGTCGTCAGAGGGACTGTCCGAAATCCGGATGATCAAAAAAAATGCTCATCTTAAGAAGCTGGAAGGAGCTGCAGAACGATTGACGCTAGTCAAAGCCGACTTATTGGATTTTGACAGCCTTTGCTCAGTCATCAAAGGATGTGACTGTGTCTTCCATCTGGCTTCTCCTGTTACTGATGACCCGGTGCAGATGGTTGATCCGGCTGTCAAAGGCATAATCCATGTTTTAGATGTAGCTGCTCAAGCTGGGGTAAAGCGCGTCATTTTCACCTCATCCATAGGTGCCGTGTACATGGACCCCATCAGGGATCCAAGTGTTGTGGTTGATGAGAACTGTTGGAGCAACCTTGACTTCTGCAAAGACACACGGAACTGGTACTGCTATGGGAAGACTGTTGCTGAGCAAGCAGCTTAGAAACATGCCAAGGAAGTGAATGTAGACCTGGTAGTCCTGATTCCTTCCCTAGTTCTTAGGCCCTTATTACAATCCGAAGTGAATGCCAGCACTGCTCATCTCCTCAAATACTTGACAGGCTCAGCAAAAAGCTATGCCAATTTGGTGCAAGCGTATGTTGATGTGAGAGATGTTGCAGATGTTTGCATCCTCCTCTTTGAAAGTCCTTCTGCAAATGGGCGTTACCTTTGTGCTGAAAGTGTGGTGCACAGAGGGGACGTGTGTGACTTGCTTACAGATCACCCTGAACTGCATTAAAACCTAAGGAAAAGTGGAAATTGAAATAAAATATAAGGATCTTTGGTTACCAAGGAGAGGATCACTTGTTGAAAAACCAAAACTGTTCATGACAGCATATAAAGAACATGGGTTTGCTCAGTTTCTTTGTTGTAACTCTACGATTATGACAAGCAATATAGTGATCTTTGACATCAAAAATTTGAGTTCTTCTTGTTAGACTCTTCCATTGCTGTACCTTGAACCCCGTGTTCTGCAGCTCTTGCACGATCTCTTTGACATTTCTGGTGAACCCGACGTGAAAGTGCTGCGTCATCAGCAAGATGGGAGACTCGCAAGAAGAGATGACAGATGATAATGTCATGAAGAACCTGTTTCAGTCATTTACCATGTATATGCAGCAGCAAGCTCATGCAAAACGTGACAGTGATGCTATGGATGCTTTGAAAGCTGTCCAACAGGAGATGAAGCAGTTTAATGGCCAGCAAGTGTTAACTTACCTGCATTTGTATGAGGAAAAGATGAAGTTTTTTGGGGTTTCTCAAGATGTTTGGAGCCGCTATTTCTTGCGGATCGTGGTGCGCGCTCTTGAAGGTCGAATTGCAAAAATTCAAGAGGCACATGCAGGTTGGGCTGAATTTAAAAAGGCATTAAAAGATGAATATTTCCTGGAGGATACAGGTCTTATGAATCGCAGGAATTTTTTAGCATGGGTTTCTATGCCTAATAAGGGACTTTCTGTTACCGCTCTTCTGCGAGAGTTTGAAAGCCGTTATGATCAGTTGGATGGGACTGAACAGCAAGCTTTGGAGATGCAGAAAGTGGAGTTATTTTTGCAAGCTGCAGATGCTGATTTACAGGAAAAGTTGGATGATCTTTTGGAAGATCAAGCTACTGATTCAGGTTTAAAGACTGAGTGGAGACATATCATTGATGCTGTGAATGCTCTTGTCAAGAAGCAGCGCAGGAGAGTCAGATTGCATCGAAATACAGGATCAGTTCCTGAAAAATCCTTGGAGACTTCCTCTTCTACCCCTGCTGCAGCTTCTTTGCCTAAGCCTACTCCTCCTGTTGTGAATCCACCAGTACCTGCTGCTCCAGTGCCCTTATCTGTAGATGATGTTATTAAAGGCTTGGCGGATTTGACAATTGAAGCAGTCAAAGCTGAAGTTGGTAAGTTAAAGGAGCAACTTATGTCAGTACCTGCTGTAGCGCCTGCTCCAGTGACTGCTTTTCCAGCTGGTCAAAGAAAAGGGCGACGATGTATTTGGTGTGATAGTACAGAGCACCAACACTGCAGAGATTGTGATGCTTTTCAGGAAGCACGTAAGAAGAATGTAGTGTTTTGGGGACAAGATGGGAAGATATGGCTGACAGAGACTGGCGCTCCTCTTGACACGAACTTTGGTAAGGGAGGTATGAAGAAGCTTGTTGATGATATGGCTGCGCGATCAGCTTATGTGAGTGTTAGAGGAGATGCTTCAGCTTTTGGAGTCCAGCTTGAGCAGAAATCTGATGGAGACTCTGCTTTATGGTCTTCGGCCTTGGAGATAGCGAGAAGAGGGAAAGTTCAAACTTCTACTATGACTTGTGTGGGCTCTAGCATCCGAGGAGAAACAGGATGGGATTCTCCTGTTGACAGGTATTCTATTTTTGCTTATATTGCTAAAACGCAGGGTTTAGATGCCATGGTTGAAGAAAAAAGAAGAAGAGATGAGGAGGGTCCTAGTTCCTCCAAAAAGATTAGAGGGGGTGACTTTGTTTCACCACCTGTTACAGCTCCACCTATGTCAAATTCTCCAGCTCAAATAGGTTCTGATCAACCAATGGGAGACAAGCAGAAAGAAAAGAGGCAACCAAGAAAAGAGCCAGGATTCAAGCTCTTGTCAGACCTTGATATGCAAATGGATATGAGTAAGATTTTTCATGAAAGAATTTTGAATAGTGAAGTCAATTTTACTATTGGAGAGGCTCTTGGGATTGCTAGAAGAGAAATACAGGATCAGATGCAGGATCTTTTGCGGAGGAAACGGCATGCGATGGAAGGACCTGCTCTACAGGGATTGTGGCATGGAGCTCTTGGGAAAGAGCATGATGATGCAGTGATGGTTGAGAATGCTTCTGTTAATCCGCAGTTGGAGAAAATAGTGCAGCCTATGCAGTATGAAGATGATGAGTCCCCTATTCTCATTCCTCGCAGCCATTTTTCACGAAGTCATTGGGCTAGAGCAACCACTGAGACAGTGGTAAGGATTGGAGAGAAACAAATTCCCTTGATCGCTTTAGTTGATCATGGTTCTGAGATTAATCTTATTGCCCGAGGTGTTTATGAGAGTGGCAAGTGGCCTATGGATGCAGAGCATGGCTGGCGCATGAGAGCCGCCAACAATACTTCTGGTGATATGTATGCTGCTTGTCCGAGTATCAGAATTTCTATTGGTAATGTTGAAGAGGATTATCATTGCTTTGTTCAAGATTCATGTTCTTATCCGATTATTCTTGGACGGCCTTTCATTACAGAAGCAAGAATGGAAACAAAAGTGATGGATGACGGATCAGCTTATGCGCGGATACGCAGTAAAGATGGTATGCAAGCTGTTCAGTTTATGACTGTTGGGGTAAATCATCCGAGAAACAGGGACTCCTTGCATGAGGCACCACTACCTGCGAAGGAGTTGGATTTTCATTAGGTACCGCTGTCTTGCGAGACGCCAGTGGTACGGAGCGGAGAAAAGAGGAGATCTCGCCTCCTGGCAGCCAGTCTTTCTCCAATAACTTTGTTGGGTTTACTTCAGAAAGTTCAGTAAGTTATCAGAAAATTTCAGATTTGCCTAGAGCTGCCAGGCAGTACATTGGTCGTAAGGAGAAAGAGTTGAAGAATGCTGGTATTTTGCAAGCAGAAGAGCATGTGGATGGATTGTATGAAGGGATGTCTTATGCAGATACATTGTTTGAGATGAGTGCAATGCTGAAAACTGATGTATGCAAGGGTTCAAAGATCATACCTGTGCAAACCTTGGATATGTTTCAGGAAATTTCTGGTTTTATGCTGCAAACAGAGTTAGAGGCTGAGAAAACTCAGCAAACTGAATTTATGGCTGATCTTGATCAGCTAATAGAATTGCAGAGGGCTGAATCCATTCAGCCAACAGAGTTGAATGCAGAAAAATTTCTGCATACAGAGTTTCAGGATGCGTCTATGCAGTCCATAAAGCCGAGGGCTGAATTCATTCAGCCAACAGAGTTGAATGCAGAAAAATTTCTGCATACAGAGTTTCAGGCTGCACCCATGCAGTCCATAGAGCTAAAGGCTGAAATTTTTCAGCCAACAGAGTTGAAAGATGCTGAAAATTTGCAGAAATTGCAGCAAAGAAAAGAGTGCTTGAATGATGCCAAGGTTGACACAAAATATAAAATAGTTGATAAGAAGGTTAAGCCGGTTGCAGGCCCGCTTCCTTCTGATAGTGATGAACAGATTGAAAAAGCTATGAAGCAGCCTATGTTGAGGGATCCTGCAAATATTGGACATAAGTTTACAGCTGAAACTCTTGCAGAATTGAAGATTGGAAATGATGATTTTTTGCTTCCAGTGGAAAAAGAATGTTTTAGAGAGATGCTTGGACGTCATGGTAAGGCATTTGCTTTCTTTCCACATGAAATTGGCTGCATTAGTCCTGAATTGGTTGCATCTATGGTCATCTTCACTGTTCCTCATGTACCATGGAATATACGTCCTATACCTGTGCCTAAAGCACACTTGCCAAAGCTGATAGAGTTGCTGAATGAGAAGATTAAAATGGGGATTTTGGAACCCTCCTCTGCACCTTATTCTAACAGGTGGTTTACTGTACCAAAGAAGAATGGTACTTTGAGATTTATTCAGGATATGCAGCCCGTGAACAAAGTGACAATCAGGAATGTGGGTACAGGTCCAGTTGTGGATGAATTTGCTGAGGCTTTTGCAGGACGAGCCATCTATTCACTAGGTGACTTGTATTCAGGTTATGATCAGTTTCAGCTTGCCTTGGAAAGCAGGGATATTACTACTATGCGGACACCTATTGGTCTTGTGAGGATGTGTACCTTGCCACAAGGTGCTACAAACTCAGTTGCTCATATGATGAATGCTATGCATAGAGTTCTTCGAGACTATATTCCGCAGTATACCATGCAATTTCTAGATGATGTGCCTATTAAGGGTTGTGCAGAAGAAGAAAAGAATGAAAGTCTTGATTTGCGTGGATGTAGACAGTTTGTGGCTGATCACTTGAATGCTTGTGAGCAAATATTGACACGATTAGAGGAGGTAAATTTGACACTTTCAGGGCTGAAATCTGTCTTTGCTGTTAATGAAGTCATCATAGTTGGGCATATGGTTGGATATTATGGCAAAAAGCCTTCTCCTGCAAAGGTGGATGCCATAAACAGGATTGCAGAGTATTTCTTGACTACTTCAGAGGTGCGAAGATTTGTGGGAGCTTGTGTATTTTACATGATTTAGATTCCTCATTTTGCTCATATTGCAGATGTTCTCTATCAGCTGCTTCGAAAGGGGCAGAAATTTCATTGGGATGATGAAGCTGATGGAGAAACAGGTTTACTAGAATCAGAAGATGGACTTGACCTGTTTGTGGAGTTGAATGATCCTGGATAGTTGGCACATCCGGAGTATGCGCAGGTTTAGAGGGGGTGGATGTCGTATTGCTACGCATTCGAAGTGTGTAAACCACCTAAAAGTTGTGCATGGGATTTGGTACTTTGTACATACTTAGTTGTTGTGATTACATTTATTTTATGCGTATGAGTATAGTGGGGAGGAGTTGGAGACAAAAGTGGCGAATATGATGAGATGCTTTCAGCCTATGTTGAGCAAGGTTGAGTGAAAAGCACAACTGATGCTGGTGAACATGTTAGGACTTTGTCTTCTCCTTCTCCAGCTACATCAAAAATACCTAATGATAACAACCCTCCACATCCAGGAGTTGGAAAGAAGGAGGCTAAGCATTGAAATGTGCTATGAGAAGCATGGAGTTATCACTGTTACAGTGTGTGTGTGCTTGTTTTGGGTTACAATGTGTTGTTTACATGGGCGCCAAAGATATGGAACGACAGGTTCTTAAAGTATTCAGAATGAGACTTTTTGGAATTGAGGTACGTGCTGTCCGGTTTGGTACAGGTACGTTGAAAGATGTGGCATCAGAAGCAATAAGATACTTGGTTACAAAAGAAGAGACTACACATTATATTTTAAGGTCCGTAATTGGATCTCACCCTTATCCAATGCTGGTGAGAGATTTTCATGCCATTATTGGCAAAGAAACTAGACGAAAGTGTCGTGCTAATGAGGGATTTAAAAAAGCTAAGAAGGGAGGGAAAAGAGGAGCGTGTGACGAAAAGGAAGGAAGGGGCAATGCTAATTCTGGGAGAAAGGGGGAGAATTCGAATGGATGGAAGGGAGGAATCTGAAGATGGAGGAGGCATAATCGATGACGGGAGAGGAAAAGAAAAGAAAGTCCTATCTCAGAACGACACTGGCCTACTCCTGAGGACTTTTGTCATCACAAGGTGTGCTAGACATGGAGTTTTGGGGGGCGATCTCCATTCCTGTGATCGGGGAGACTGCTGGAATGATGGAGAGGGAGCCGAAGTGCTTTTCTTTTCAAAAGAAAAGAGAGCTGGTGGGCGCATTCGTTCAGAGCTCTCTCTCTCTCTCTCTCTCTCTCTCTCTGCCTGTGTCTGTGTGTGCAGTTTTGAGCGAGGATGCCTGAGGACATTGGGGCAGTGCCATTCGATTGGCAAGCCATGGTGAAGGAGTTGGACATGAATGCTAATGTGTGCAATGCAGCACAAATGCCGACCGTGTGTGTGACTGGAGCTGGTGGATTCATAGCTTCTTGGCTTGTCAAGCGCCTGCTTGAGAAAGGCTATGTCGTCAGAGGGACTGTCCGAAATTCGGATGATAAAAAAAAATGCTCATCTTAAGAAGCTGGAAGGAGCTGCAGAACGATTGACGCTAGTCAAAGCCGACTTATTGGATTTTGATAGCCTTTGCTCAGTCATCAAAGGATGTGACTGTGTCTTCCATCTGGCTTCTCCTGTTACTGATGACCCGGTGCAGATGGTTGATCCGGCTGTCAAAGGCATAATCCATGTTTTAGATGTAGCTGCTCAAGCTGGGGTAAAGCGCGTCATTTTCACCTCATCCATAGGTGCCGTGTACATGGACCCCATCAGGGATCCAAGTGTTGTGGTTGATGAGAACTGTTGGAGCAACCTTGACTTCTGCAAAGACACACGGAACTGGTACTGCTATGGGAAGACTGTTGCTGAGCAAGCAGCTTAGAAACATGCCAAGGAAGTGAATGTAGACCTGGTAGTCCTGATTCCTTCCCTAGTTCTTAGGCCCTTACTACAATCCGAAGTGAATGCCAGCACTGCTCATCTCCTCAAATACTTGACAGGCTCAGCAAAAAGCTATGCCAATTTGGTGCAAGCGTATGTTGATGTGAGAGATGTTGCAGATGTTTGCATCCTCCTCTTTGAAAGTCCTTCTGCAAATGGGCGTTACCTTTGTGCTGAAAGTGTGGTGCACAGAGGGGACGTGTGTGACTTGCTTACAGATCACCCTAAACTGCATTAAAACCTAAGGAAAAGTGGAAATTGAAATAAAATATAAGGATCTTTGGTTACCAAGGAGAGGATCACTTGTTGAAAAACCAAAACTGTTCATGACAGCATATAAAGAACATGGGTTTGCTCAGTTTCTTTGTTGTAACTCTACGATTATGACAAGCAATATAGTGATCTTTGACATCAAAAATTTGAGTTCTTCTTGTTAGACTCTTCCATTGCTGTACCTTGAACCCCGTGTTCTGCAGCTCTTGCACGATCTCTTTGACACTGGGCGTAACCCACAAGGTCTCGGTGGTACCCATGGCATTCCCCATAGCACTTATGAGACGGGTGAGCCCTCCATTCGACATGATGAGCCCCTCCTTCCCTCCCCCGTTACGAATCCTTCAAGCCCATCCTTGGCACCCCAACTTCCCCATAAATAACGGAAGCTACTTGCACACTCAAGGGAATGGCTCCAATGCAAATCTTGGGCAGCATGGAATGCATGGAGTGCATAGGCAGCATGCACATGGCAATGGGTAGCATGCACATGGGCATCATGCATATGGCAATGGGCAGCATGCATATGGCAATGGGCAACATGCATATGGTAATGGGCAACATGGACATTTTGGACAGCAAGGTCCTAATAGGCAATTTGGTCCTCATGTAATGCAAGGGCAGCAT
This sequence comes from Lygodium microphyllum, assembly GCF_053477565.2. NCBI lineage: Eukaryota > Viridiplantae > Streptophyta > Polypodiopsida > Schizaeales > Lygodiaceae > Lygodium > Lygodium microphyllum. The sequence goes on along the minus strand of NC_141161.1, from coordinate 90,149,083 downwards.
GGCCCCCATGGAAATTTTGGACAGCCGGGGATTGGACAACAAGGCATGTATGGGCAGCATGTAGCACATGGCATTCATGGGCAGCAAGGCCCAAATGAGCTGTGTGACAAGATTGTGTTTACTAAATTCAATGGGCAGTCCTCATCCCCAGCTGAACTAGAGGAATGGACCTCTAAATTGGAAGCCTACTTTCTCATCTACCCCCGTACAGATGAGGCAAAGATCATTTTTGCCTCCCTTCATTTAGAAGGTTTTGCCCACACACGGTGGAGATTCGTTCAAAGAGAAAATCAGCAGTTTCGTGATTGGGAAGAGTTCAAGATGCATATGATCCAAGTTTTTGTCTCCCCGATGGAAAAAGAATGCTTAGCTAGGCAATGGTATCAGTTTGATCAGCGAAATCTCACCGTGAGGGAGTACACCAACCAATTTATGAACCTATCCATGTATGTTGAGGTAGTCAGTGATGAGGCGCATTTCTCAGCTAATGTAATGGCTCAAAAGCCAGCCACCTTGTTTGCAGCCATAGAATTGGTTGAACGCTATGGTCGAAAATATCGTCGCAATGAGGGCATGCAACCGATTGCAAGACAACAAAGATACCTTATCAGGCAACCCCCATATGCTAATAATTATTGCAGCAACAATGTAGGGAATGGCAGTCCCAAAATCCCTACTTACCCCACTTTTAATGATGCTGAAAGGAAATATGACAGTTTTGGGATAGCACCACCCTTCAAAAGTGACCCAAAGTATGCTAAAAATAAGACAAGGAATGGCTTTAGTCCTAACAGTCAAAAATTCATTCCTCCTGAAGTTTTCAACTATAGAAAAGCCAAAGGCTTGTGCTTTAAATACCGGGATAAGTACACGACTGATCATGCATCTAAATACCCCTTTAAGAACGCCATTGTCAAGTTTAATAGAATGTATATGCTAAATGATAGTGACAAGTTAGAAGAGGACTTGCATGACAACTCTTCCATGATGACACTTGCTGAAAATGCTAAATATGAAGAGGATCTTGATACGGATCAGTTTTATGACTCACCAGATGAGTTCCCTTTTGACCCCGGTGGCTGCCCCATTGATGACATGATTGGGAATGACCCTTGGCACCCCCTTGGGGGGGCCACTCATGAATATATGTATATATAACGTGAGTTCAAAATAAGGGGTTTTTAAAACACCAAATTTATATAATTTTTACATACAGAAGGGTGTCATATAAAGGGGTTACTTACAGATTGAATAGAAAAGGGTTGTGTTTTATTCAAGAAAAATTCATAGATTAGAATATTTATAAATAGGCCATGAACGCAAGTTATATAGAGAATATATATATAGTGAACCCCCTGAGGGCACCCCTCATTCATCACTATATCAACTTGCTCGATCTCCATGGTTGCATGGACCGGCTCTAGGAGCCCGAACACCCTACGAGTGCATGGTAACATTGATGGCAAGAGTGTATACATCCTCATAGATAGTGGTAGCACACACAATTTTGTGAATAAATCGACTCTTGGCCGTTTGACATGTGTTCCCACAGAATTAGAGCAACCTCTTCGGGTTCAAGTGGCCAATGGAAATGAGGAAGTGAGCTCCCATGTATGCACACAAGTTTGTCTTATGCTGGCTGAAAATTACACAACAAAGGTGGACTCAATTACCCTTGATATGGGCCCCGTGGATGTTTTTTTGGGATGTGATTGGCTTCAGCAGTTGGGAAAAATCTCTATGGACTTCTCTCAGCTGTATATGGAGTTTGTAATGCATGAGCAGCTTGTACACTTGGAGAGAATCAAAGAAAATGCAGATTTTCAGCTTATAACAACAAGACAACTCAAAGAAGAATTCACGAAACGCTCCCAAATCTTTGTCTTGCATTTACATAAGGATAATGATGACCAACACACCTTGGGGAAGCAAAATGCAGCACTAAAAGCGCTTTTGGCTAAATATGAGGACCTATTTTAGCCCCCCACTACCCTTCCCCCTCAGAGATCGGTGGATCACCCGATTGACTTGGAGCCCCATGCCAAGCCCATCAATAAACCCCCATATCGACTCTCTAAATGTGAGAGAGAGGAAGTAGCAAAGCAAGTCAAGGAGCTCACTGAGATGGGATTCATAGAGCCTAGCTCTTCCCCTTATGCCTCCCCGGTTCTATTGGTTAAGAAAAAGGACGGATCTTTCTGGTTGTGTATTGACTACCGTGATCGCAATAAGATCACTGTCAAAAATAGATACCCCATCCCTCGAATTGATGACTTGCTTGATGAACTCAAGGGAGCACGCTACTTCACCAAGATTGATTTGCGATCCGGTTACCACCAAATCAGAATGAGGGTGGGTGATGAAGTCAAAATAGCCTTTCGGACTGACCGTGGCTTGTACCATTTCCTTGTCATGCCATTTGGGCTCACTAATGCGCCCGCCACATTTTAGAGCTTAATGAACAAAATATTGCAGCCATGGCTTTTCTAGTTTGTGTTGGTATTCTTTGATGATATACTCATTTACAACAAGTCACTGCATGAGCATCTGAAGCATGTCAGGCAAATTTTTGATGTATTGAGAGAGCACCAGCTATTTGCCAAAGAAAGCAAGTGTGTCTTCTTGCAAATAGAGGTTGAGTACTTAGGACATATTGTTAGTGAAAAAGGCATCCAAGCTAATCCTAAGAAGTGCAATGTGTCCAGGAGTGGCCCACCCCCACTACCACTACCTCCTTGCATGGTTTTCTTGGCCTCTCCTCTTTTTATCGGAGATTTATTTGCCATTATGCCACAATTGCAGCCCCGTTAACAAACAGGCTGAAAAAAGAAGCTTTCCTATGGGATGAATTGGCTGACCGCAATTTTCAGCAGCTGAAAGACTTGCTCACTTCAGCCCCCATCCTCGTATGCCCCGACTTTTCAAAGGATTTTACCATCCAGTGTGATGCTAGTGGATGGGGTATTGGTGCAGTCTTGCTGCAAGAACACGGGGTAATAGCATTTGAGAGCCAAAAATTGGATGATAAAGAGAGAGAGTTGCATGTCTATGATCAGGAGATGTTGGTAGTCATTCATGCTATCAAAAAGTGGCATCACTACTTGTATGGCAGCAGCTTTAAGGTGAAAAGTGACCACCGTGTGCTCAAATACTTATTGACTCAGCCCAACCTCACTCCCAAACAACGTAGATGGGTGGCTACCCTACAAAACTATGACTTTGAGATTACCCACACCCGTGGCAAGGACAATGTAGTGGCTGATGCACTCTCTCGCATGTGGGCATGCAAGGTTTCATCCATCGCTGAACTCCACCATGATTGGATTGAAGAGCTCCAAGAGGCATACTTGCTTGATGCTGAATTCAGCCCTCTTTTGCAAAAATTACAGCAAGGTGTCATGGATGACAATTCCCAATATCAGCTCCACGATGGCCTCATTTGGATCCATGGCCATATTGTGATTCCCCATGCCTCTCCCTTCACCCAAAGGATCCTTGAAGAGATGCATTCTTCATCGATTGCTGGCCACTTAGGGGTCTTCAAAACATATGACCGAGTTTCAAAAAGCTTCCATTGGAAAGGCCTATGGCGGGATGTTAAAGACTTTGTGTCTAGATGTGTGCCTTGTCAACAAAATAAAGATAGCACTCTTAAACCAGGTGGATTTTTGCAGCCTTTACCTATCCCCGAAGGAAAATGGACCCACATTACCATGGATTTCATCACTGGTTTACCTACAACCAAGAAGGGTTGGGATAGCATATATGTGGTAGTTGACCGACTCACTAAAGCAGTCCATTTCATCCCTACAAAATCCCAGTTTACAGCATCTCAAGTTGCCACTCAGTTTATGGAGCATGTTTTTAAGTTGCATGGCTTACCGCACGTCATAGTACATGACCGGGACACCAAATTTATGAGTCAGTTTTGGTAGACAATTTTCAGCTCCATGGGGACCAAATTGGCTCCATCTACAGCCTATCATCCCCAAATGGATGGGCAGACCGAGAGAGTTAATAAGTGGCTTGAAACTTATTTGCAACATTTTTGTCATGATGTGCAGAATTCTTGGGACGTATGGCTGCACTTGGCTGAATTTTCTTACAACAACTCCACTCATTCGAGCATTGGAGCCTCTCCCTTTGAAGCATTGTATGGTTATCGGATGCCCCTTCCTACCGTGATCTTCAATGAAAAGCTCAACCCCCTTGGAAAAGAAGAGTTGGACCGCATGCAAGCTTTACTTCAACAATGCAAGGTAAACCTCAAAAGGGCTCAAGAGCACATGAAGCTCCATGTTGATGCAAAAAGAAGACCCCTTGACTTTCAAGAGGGTGAATTGGTACTCCTCAAGGTCCCCAAGTCCCGTTATGCCACACTAAAGGACGGTTCTTGCAACAAGTTGGCACACCGTTACTATGGGCCCTACAAAATCATTAAGAAGGTCGGGGACTTGGCTTACCGTCTCCAACTCCCTCCCACTACTAAGATCCATGATGTCTTCCATGTGAGCCAATTGAAACCTTTCATTGGCACTCCCAAAGATCATGTAGAGGAGCTACCACCAAATATGGCATTATTGCTTTACTTAATTTGATTTTTCTAAGCTTGTAAATCTTTATCGACGTGACCTTGTTCATGGTATGGAATTCAAAGCTCATCCTCATATGGGTATTTGTGAATATTGTGCACTTGGAAATCATTTTTGAAAACCCTTTTCCATTTCCACCACAACTCATTCCAGAGATTTTCTTGGTCTTATTCACATTGATATTTGTAGACCTTTTCCTCCATCGAAATCTCAATATCTATATTTCATGACTTTTATTGATGACTTCTCAATATACACCATTGTTTTTCTCTTGCAACACAAATCAGAACTAAGGTTGCTAGGATCTATAACAACATTTGCAACATCTTCATCTAAAGATAACTCAAAAAAATTATCATTTCAGGGAGAAACAACTATGGGTTAGTTGTCTTTCTCAATGCGACACTTTGTATGGTAAAAATGGACAAAGAGACCAAGATCCACAAGTCTTGCAATTGAAAGAAAATTCCTTTGAATATTGGGGACAAGTAAAACTCCATGCAGAATTCTTATTGAAGAAAGAGTACCAAGATATAAATCACCTATACCTTTGACTTGACAAGTTTTGTCATAAGCAAGATAAATAAATTTCTTGACATGAATAGAATGATAATTATATAACCATGGGGACTGATATGTCATGTTTCCCATAGCAACCAGAATCAATAATAAAAAGACTCCATCACAAACATGAAGTATCCTTTCTGGAGAGATTGAAAAACTCACACTATTTACTTCTTCAATAGTGTTATCACGTGTAGTAGCATATGATTTGAATCAAAATGCCTCTTGAAACATAGATGGGTTGGATGATCACTCTTTTTGCAATAGTCAGATGGAGAATAATCTCTTGATAAACATGGTTGTTTATTTGCAATACCATATTCTTCATCATATTGTTTTGCCCAACAATCATCTGTTAGTGTGACCATTTCTATTGCAATAAAAACAATGTTTGTTAGGAAATTTGAGACGAAAGAAGTTACACCATGATCACTCCATATGTGTATAACATGGAAAGGATGCTGGTCACAGGATAAAGACCGAGGATCTCCCCTCAACAAAACCCATGAAACAACACCATTGAACACATGATAAAAAATTCCTGATCACTCACTCCTCATTGAGACTTCAACTCAACACTTAAACAGTTCAAACCTTCAAGCTCAAATTTTACCACTTTTAGAGAGAATCTGACACTGAAACAACCATGGCTGAAACTTTGACAATACAAGCTTTCAGATTCACACAACTCCTATTTTTTAGGGATGGTGACCCTATGTAGCAAAGTGTCCCATAAAGCATGATTGCCTCAATCCTTTCATAGAACAATTCTTCCATGGGTTTATCACAACTAAACCTCAACAATAGTTCAACACATTCTTTATATTCTCCATCAAAAGAACAAGAGAACACAAAGTAATTCTCCACTTTGAATGGAAATCATCACATAGTATTCATCTTCATATCTTCATAATCTCTCTCATGATCTCTCACTCATAGATATATTGTTTTGCATGAAAATTTTGCTATCTCTTAGTCTCACTCTCTCTCATACATGCTCTTTCTCAATAGTACCTAATTATCCATAATCCCTCTTCAGTGGTGATCAATAACCCTCCGAAGAGATATGTCTAATGTTAAGGGTCACCATAACCACTACAGTGTCCTTTCGTAGCTCAATAGTGTCACTGTCACTTCAGCCTTTACATCTTCCACTTCTTTAAGCTATTTTGAACTTGTATTCATCTATTCCAAAATTGAAAAACTTCCCCAAGCTTTAGATTTATCCCAAAGAACACGTACTGAACAAACTGAATAAAAACAAAATAGAGATAGAGGCTCTATAGAAGTCTCACAAAAGCTCAACAAAGGGTCTACAAAACCATATATTAGGTCATCAAAAAGCATTTAACTAAACTAAAACCATCAAGATTCTTTCAATAAGCTTTCAAACACTCTTAAAGTCCATCAAATCCACCAATCATCATTCCAACCTCTCATACATAAAGAAAATAGAACAAAAAATAAGCTAAGTACAATCAATCAAAACCTATCAGGCGCTCAATAGAACCTTTAAGCAATCATTCAAATCATACAAAAATCACCCAATAATCCAACAAAAAATAGCCAAAAACATAGTCATATTTACCCTCAACATATCCCCACACTTAATTAGGGAGTGTCCTCATGAGAGTGGAGTTTTGAGCCCGGGATGTACCTAAAATTTGCCAAAAAATCCAGAATTTAGGGGAAAAATATTTAACATCAAAGGCGGCGGCTCCAACTAGGACAATTTTAAGCACCAAGTGAAAGACGACTTTTAAAAGGCGCCCAAGAGACACTTGTGGATTTTTGATAAATTTTCAGACTGCCATGTGGGTTGTCAAGAGTTGCCAGTCAATGCAGGATGTCAAACCGGACGCCCAGGATTTTTCAGAGCTCGATTTGGATGCCAGACGGGGAAATGACTAACACATGGTCAAGATTTGAAAGGATGGCCAAACTTTGGGCCAAATGGGTTGTGACCTTTGGGGAGTTGGGGCATTTTATGCCACATGAAAATTTGCATCAAAGCGTGGAGAGAGAGAGGATGAAGAGCACGACGTCTGCTGCGCCTGAAAAATGTGCTTGATGCCATGGAGATCATGATTGCTGCCTACAAACAACCTACCCAATCGATCATGGCCCCGATCTTCTCCCTCTTTGCCGGTCTTATCGCCTGTCTTCGCCCGTGCAATGATGGCCTGAATGTAGACTTGAAAATCTAGTCTTTCTCTCTCCTCCCTCTCTCTCCCTAAGGGGCTGTTCTTGTGTGTAAGAGGAAAATGAAGAATGGTGAAGGAAAGCTTGTCCGGTTGGGACCGGATTGCTTCCAGGTCGATGTAGACATGAAGATTGCTGATTGTGAAGGTGCTGGACATTGAATGTGGGCTGACCCATAGTCCCACACCAAAACCGAGATCCCGAGACATGAAGCCTAAGATTTAATTCTATTTTTATGAAGAAAAAATGAGTTTTTATGCTATTTGGTTGATGAAACATTGTTTCCATGGGCTGATTATGCATTATGATGTTGTTTTCTATGAGTTTCAACAGTGCATAATCTGAAAACCGGAAAATCATAAGTGATATGACTGAAATTAATGGTATAAAACCCGTAAAACACGCATTTAAGGGGTAAAAATGGAATTTTTTGCAAAATAATTGGAAAATATGAGATATAATACTTATAAAAACCTAAAATTTTGCTGTCAAGGAACCTAAGGGCCATAGCCCACAATCAATTTTAATTTCTAGTCATTTTTTATTGAAGAAAATAGAGGAAAAATACCAAAAAATTGTGGAAAATGGGTTTTAAATGGAAGAAATTTAGGAAACAGTAAAAGAAAAATTCTAGAAAATTACATGTGTATTTGTGCAGCGTATAATGAAGGTAAAGCATGAGATTGGCCTCGTTTTACCCTCGTTTCTATGTTTTTGTTCATGTTTATCACTTTCTTTCTAAGGAAATACACATAAAATGACTCTTCACCTATCAACGAATGCAAAACATTAAACGGTAGGGTGAGAGGGGAGGTTGAGTGTCAAAATATAAATTAAAATCTAGTTTATGTGTTGCATCATGCCTATATGACGTTGTTTTAAAATAAAGGGAAAGGCAACATGAGCGTAAGGCTCGCTGTTTGTTCTCTTTGCAGTACATAAATGTTAGCATGGAAATCATGGAAAAAATTGTTTCACACGATGCATAATGCTGATTTTCTCCTGTTTGTGCACTAAACCATTCACGTTATGCACTATGCATAGTTCATGGTATCGAAGGAAAAGCTCCTGGATTGCATAACAATTGTTTTCTTAGAAATTTGACCCACGATTGAGAGCATAAGGTTATCCCTTGCTGTAGGATAGAGGGTCGGTTTCCTAAGGGACTGTTTGGTGAGGAAGCATGGTATATCTCCTAAATTCAAAATATAAAAGAGAGGAGTTTGTGTTTGTTTATGTTATATGTTGAGCAGCGCATCAAGGGGCCAATCCCTGCGATGTAGGAGAGCTGCAGTGGGGCCGCGGTGTTTTTACCGAGAGATTGCCTCCATGTATGTTATCGTGGTATTTATTGCCAATATGTATGGGTCCTCCCTTTGAGGAGTTTATAGAAAGGGAAACGTTGGACTACAAAACGATGAAACTATAAATGCATAGATTAGGCTTTAGGGCAGTTTGTCCTTTAGCATTAGATAGATGCTCCTGGTCTGCGAGGCCGTAAGGGTGTGTTTGTCTGTCATGAGCATGAGATCCAGCTAGTGCCATAGCCAGTGCTGGTCCATTTCAGGTCCCATCAGTGGTGCATCTGCTGGGAGCTACCAACAAGTGGTGGTTCTCGAATCTAGGGTTTTAGGGACCAAGAAATTTGATTTATGTCCTCTGACAAGGACCGTCAAGCCGAAATACAAAAAGCAGAACGTGCTAAGAGGGCTAGACAGCAGTTGGAGATCGTACGTCACTATTCTTCTCAAAGGAGTAGTCCGATACGTATAAGAGGCAGTGGACTTAGTAACCCAACTGTTGCACATAGTCCTTTAGGTGCAAGAGGAAGCGTAAGTTCTTCCTATCTTCCACCAAGTCAACCCACTTCAAGTGGGGACGTGATTCCATCAGTTCAAACTCCTATTGTCAATCCGATTGTCGCTATGGCACAACCCATTGCAATTCCTACAGGGATGTCGGATTTGCTAGCTTTAGGAGTTCCTTTTGCCCATTTTTAATGGGTTGGCTGAAGAAGATGCGGAGTTTCATATTTGTGAATTCCAAAGACTAATTCTTAATTATCGCATCCAAGATGAGGGACATCTCATGATGTTCTTTAACATGACGTTAAAAGGAAGGGTTGCGGTATGGTATCATAGCATAGAGACTGGAACCATAACCACAATCGACCAATTTTATGTAGCTTTCCGAGGAGAATATGCCCCTGAAACAGGTGGCCAATACTGATTGCGTGTTTTGAATGTAACACGCTAAGACCCCCATGAGAATGTGAAAGCCTATGACAAGAAGCTTAAGGAAGTGTTTCGTAAGTTACCAACTTACATTCCTATTCCGTCGGCTATCCAATTGCAATACTTTTTGCATGGATTGGATTTCAATATTTAGGTACAATTGAGTAGTGTGGCTTTGGCTGATATAGACATCACCATCGCGCGGGCAGAAGGAGTAGAAGCACGATTACAAACGGCCTACTCCTCTCGCATAAATCTTAATGCGTGTTTAGTACCTAGAGGCAATCTACCATTGACGAATGGAAGTCAAGGGATGCTTATGAATAACCCTAATGGAAGAGGAAGCATGGTTCAAAATGTACCTTTACTGCCAACTCCTCCCAATGTGACTATGCCTATGGCTAGTCAGTTGGCTCCACCAAATGTTGGAGGCCAAGTTTCAAACCCTAATGTTGTTCATGTGAGTCAACAACCAATGCCCAATCAAATTGTTAGGCCAATGGAATGACGGATAGACGATCAAGGCTATGAGTCGAGTGTATCTAATGTCCTTGGTGAAGTAAAGGATATGATGAAGCACTACACTGACATGATTTTTGAACAATATCGGCAAATAGCTGTTGATGTCAATTTCTTGAAGAAGCAGCAGAATCTGATAGGGAGTCGACACCCTGAAGAGGGTGGTCCCTCAAGATTTAGCTGTAAGTGGTGTGGCGGACAACATTTTCCTAGAAACTGTCCAAATGTTAAATGTGATATTTGTGGAAAGTCGGGCTACTTAGCTGCTACCTGTTGGAGTAAGATTAGTTCCCTCCAACAAGGAAGTAAATAGCCAGGTCCAGTTAATCATAGAGCGCAAGGTAATAACCTGCAGCAAAATGATGGACCAAGATAAATACTGCAAAGGGGAAAGACCACTATAGAAGAGTTGCCACAAGGCAATGGAGTCAGCCTTATCGAGGCTGTACGCGTCAATGACGCTGAAACCTCTAACCTAAGAGCCGTGATGAGAGGCCAAAAGGCTAAAGAGGTTGACAAAGATAATGCAAAACCGGTTGAGGGAAACCCTAAGCAAGGGGATAAGGGGACGCAAGTCCTGAATCCTAGCATGGAAGGTGGACCTTTAAGCCCCAGTGACAAAAGAGTCGATCCTAAGAAGGATGAGGAAGTGCCAAGAAAGAAAGCAAGAGCTAAAAAAGAAGCACCAAAGCTGGTCCCGAGACCAAAAGAAAGAATGGTATGGTGAGAAAAGAGAGCTTTGGCTACCTATCATGATTTTGATTTAGCAAGTTCTCTTTGCGAAGTTAAACCAGATGTAAACCTCTTACAATTGATTAAATTATCTCCAGGAGTATGCAAGAAATTCAAGAAGATCCTGTGTATTGGGTATATTGTAGAACCTTTGGGCATAGCATGAGTAGGGGAAGATTGGTTTGATCATGCTGAAAAGAATTGCCCTAGGGTTCCAGCATATGTGGATGGAATATTAGTGGAGCATGCTATTATAGACACTGGATCCTCCGTCAATATCATGAGTTCAGAGTTGATGGAGAGGCTGGGTCTAGGCATCCAAAAAGATAGCTCCACCCTTCTTAGAATGGCTCTGATGATAGTCTAAGACAACTAGAAGGTTGCGTTACTAAAGTCCATGTTATAGTTGCAAGTGTAGAATGATTCTTGGACTTTAGGGTGATAAGGTTTGTAGGACGTCCTAGCTATCGAATTTTGCTAGGTAGGCCCTGGATCTTACGAACAGACTGTTAAGTCGATATACTCCCCGGTCGAGTGGTTCTAAGTAGATGTACTAATCGAGTAATAGTCGATGCTTACCCTGATTCTCCTCAGAGTGAGAGGGCTCCTTTATCCTCTATTGAATTAGAAACAACAGATGATCCATCTGGTAGTGAGACACCATCCCGCGATGAATCTAAAGAGGGGTCCACTATAGAGGATATTTATCAGATAACTCTAAATGAGCCGATAGAGCCGCATGATAGGATAAGAGACGTGGATGTAATTGAGCTAGACCTTGGCACGCCGAATGATTCGCAGTCAATTAAATTAGGTTCCATGCTCAGTTCAGTAGAAAGGGAGGACTATGTGTCCTTGATTCAGGAATTCCGCGACATCTTTGCTTGGAGTTATGATGAGCTGAGAGGCATTCCTCCCAGCCTGGCCATTCATACTATTCCTGTAAAAGAGGGCAGTCGTCCTGTACGTCAGAAAGTAAGGCATATGCCTTTTGAATTGAGGGACGGGCTATTTGAGGAGTTACAAAAGTTAAGGAAAGCTGGTTTAATCATCCCTGTTTAGCACACGGAATGGCGTTCACCAGTTGTTATCAGGAAGAAGAAAAACAACTAGATCCGACTATGTGTAGATTTTAGAGAGCTGAATAAGCAGATGGCTAAGGATTACTACCCCTTGTCATTTGTTGACCAGATTTTGGATCAATTAGCGGGTAGGGAAATATATTCATTCATGGATTGCTTTGCGGGTTACAACCAGATGGCAATTGCAGAAGAGGACAAGTTGAAAATGACTTTCATTACTGTCTTTGGTACTTTTGCGTACCATGTGATGGCCTTTGGCTTGTGCAATGCACTTGGATCATGGCAACGAACAGCAGACAAGACCTTTGGTGACATCTCCCCAGATGAGTTGAAAGTATTTATTGATGACTTGGGGGCAGCCACTGTAAGGGAAAGGATGTTGATTATTTTGAGAAAGTGCTTTGAGTGCTATAGACAATTTTGTATTGCTCTTAACCCACAGAAGTGTGTCTTTGGAGTGCCTTATGGGCTATTGCTAGGTCATGTGGTCAGTTCAGTCAGGATCGCAACTGACCCTGAAAAGATCAAGGTTATAGTTGCTATGAGTCCACCACGCACCCCGAAAGAGGTACATAGCTTTCTATCATCAATAGGGTACTATCGGAGGTTTATAAATGCCTTGGCAGAAAGGACGTTGCCATTAACAAATTTATTATCCTTTAGCTGTCTATTTGAATGGAGACCCTTGTAAGGTAGCTTTCGAGGATGTGAAACAGGAGCTAGTAAAAGCACCAGTTTTAAAAGCACCTAAAAGGGACGAGGTATTTTACATATTTTCAGCAGCCACCACGCATAGTACCAGCTGCTGCTGTTTATCCCAAATCTGGGAGGAAAAGTGGTATCATCCGATAGCTTTTGCTAGTCAAAAATTGGGCATATCAGAGATCAACTACACCTACATGGAGAAGTTGTGTCTTGAGATGGTCTTTGGGACTAAAAAATTCAGGCACTATATCCTCTATGAGAAGGTAGTGTTCTATACGAAGGCGGAAGGGCTTAGATTGCTTATGAACAAGCTACAACTGCCTGATCGCCTAGCAAAGTGGTTAATCACTTTGCAAGAGTTTGATTATGAGATTAAGAGTAAGCCACTGAGGTTGTAGGGTATTGTGGAATGCCTTGTGGATTTTGGGGAGCCGAAAGAGATTTTGGCTGAAGGAAGTGACATTGATGCAATGTTTAAAATTGATACAGCTTCTATTCCATCTTGGTATGCTGCTATTACGCATTATCTATCAACAGGAGAGACTAGAGCTAGTCTATCAAAATCAGAAAAGAGGAAAATCAGACAACAGGCTTTGAAGTTTTCCTTGATTGCAGGAACACTATATCGGCAAGGTGTTGATAATATCTACCGTCGATGTGTGATGCCTGATGAGGTTCCTTTCATCTTGGAAGAGTGCCATGACTCTGCATGTGGAGTGCACTTTGCGAGACGGTTGACGGCACAGAAAGCTTTAAGAGCTGGATATTGGTGGCCGTACATCTTCCAAGATTCCTTTGAGTATGTTAAGAGATGTGATACCTGTCAAAGATATGACAGAGAGAGAATAGGAAACACCCACTTACGCCTATCATGGCTATTCTTCCATTTGAGAAGTGGGGCATTGACTTTTTGGGTCCTATCACCCCGTTGTCTACTACTCAGAAGAGGTACATTATAGTAGCAACTGATTATTTTACAAAATGGTCAAAAGCGCGGGAGACGAGGCAGGACAATGCAAAAGAGACTGCAAGTTTTCTTTTAGAGCAGATTATCTACCGTTTCGGTCCACCAAAGGAACTAGTGTCGGACCATGGAACCCACTTTTTGAATAAGGTGATCAAAAGCTTGATTGAAGCTTGGCAAATCAAGCACAAGAAAACGACCCCTTATAATCCGTAAGCAAACGGGCAAGTTGAAAGTACTAAGGAGCTTGTGGATATCTTGTCTAAAATAATCTCTGAGAAGAAACGAGACTGGGACAGGAAGTTATATGTGGCAGTATGGGCGTACAATACAACGTTCAAGCGAGCTACCGGCCATACTCCATTTAAATTGGTTTATGGGGAAGAGTGTGTGTTACCCCTTGAAATCGAGTTGCCAACCATACAGTTTGCAATTAATCACTCTTTGGGAGACGAGGATTCCCTCTTTGAGCGTTTCATGACCATAGCCCACCTGGATGAACTAAAATTGCAGAGCTTATTACACCAGGAGGTAGCTAAATGTCGGATGAAGCAGTTGCACGACCGTAAAGCAAAGAAGTATACCTTTAAAAAAGGGCAATTAGTTATGTATTACGATGCGCTTAGGGAGTTGTTTCCAGGGAAGCTGGAACCTAGATGGGATGGCCCCTACAAGATTGTTAGGATAGGGAAAAATAGATCTACGGCTCTACTAGCTGATCTGCATGGAGTAGAGTTTAAAAATAAGGTTAATCTTATAATATTAAACCTTATTATTTCTAAGTATGCTAATATAGAAAAAATGCATTACAGGTCCCTGCTGGGGTTGATTTGAGACCTGCAAAAGAGCTTAAAGCTGGTTGATGGGGCGTTTAATTCCTTATTTGGAGCACCCATATCTGGAGTAGAGATACCATCAGGGGAAGCTTATCTGGTGGAGCAAAGGATACAAAGTGATTGAGCAAGAAGACGGAACCTTTGTGTGGGAGATCAAAGTCTTTTGCCATCACTGTTTACGACTGTTGACAAGTATCCCTGTTGAGTTTAATGAAGAAGGTGGGATGGAGCCGTCAGTTCATCCTCTGAACATGCTGAATTTTGACTATCACAATTACGAATAGAGGAGTTCGTGATGGCAGGCTGTGTAAACCCATTGTGGACGCACACATTATATTTTGACGGAGTGTCCAGGGGCCCTAATAAAAAAGGGAGTGTTGGAGTCGTAATCCGAGATCCCTGATGTAGAGTTATGATGAAGTTAGCGGCTTATCTTGGGGTAGGATTCACTAACAATATGGTGGAGTATAAAGCCTTGATTATGGGACTGCATATTGCCAAACAAGGTGGTATCCGGCGGTTGTTAGTAAAAGGGGATTCCTAGTTGATCCTGAATCAGCTAGATGGGACATACATAGTGCGGAATCCCATCCTTTGTATGTATCATCGAACTGCGATGACCCTACTTGCGGAGCTTGAGAGAGTATCTTTTCAGCTGATTCCACGTTATTGGAATCAGTTTGCGGATTCACTAGCAAATCTTGCTTATGAAGAAGACCTTTTCTTCAACTGTGGTCCTAGTTTGGAGATTGCTATCAATAATGAGACATAACCCAGTCGCTTGTGGGGAATGTTATCAGAGCATGCAATATATGGCAGGCGATGGTTAATATGGGTGATGCAAAAAGTAGCCGAGACCAATCTACCGTTGTTATCCTGGACCCATAGGTTGATTAGACAACATGTTATGCGCACGCCTCTTGCTATATATGTAGGAGGGATGGGTCATAATCTTATGCATTTAGCTTAGGGCTGCAAGTCCTATTTCTCCTCCTTGGAAAGAAGCATATTATGGTATATCCGTACTGTTTCAGGGAGGGATGTGCAGATGTTATTCTGTTTGATCTCGTTAGGTCAGGAGGGCCAATCAGTTTTTTGTAGTAATGTGATTTATTTCATAAGGCCAAGAGGGCCAGTTGTTTGTTTAGTACAGGTGCGGTTAATGGTTTCTTGTTGTAGTTCTATCCTAGATAGGTTTAAAGAAGAGCTTGGAAGGAGCCTTTTGTTGTGCGGGAGCTTCTTGTGGCCCTATCCAGGTGATATTTCTCCTTTATGAGTACCGTGTTTTTATGCTACATGTGTATGTGTACTTGTTGGGGGATTTTTCTTTTCTTGTTGGGGACCGGAGTCCAAGGCATGAAGTCCCATGTTTAGGTTAGGTATGTTTGAGGGAGGTCTGAGTAGTCATTGCCTCCTGTAAAGACATTGCCAGGGATCAAAAGACCTGTTTTAGAAGGCAGTCCTAGTGACCCTGTTCTGCTAGCCTGTTAGGCAGCCATTCTAGAAGTTCTTGTTAGTTGTGAGGCAGCTAAAGAAGCCTGCCGAAAGAAAAATAATGATGATAGAGAGAAACAACCCTAAATATCTTAAAGGAAATTAATATATACAAAGGTGTGTAAAAAGGGGTTCTAACCCCTATAAAAATAGAAAAGAAACAAAAGCAAAATTTATAAGCAGTTGATCATCGCCTAGTGAAGGCCTGGTAGGTTCCTAGGGACGAGTCAGACCCAGGGCCGATGCCTTGTCTTTCGAGGGGTGGTATCTTGCTGGAAAAGAAGAAAGTAAGGAAGGTTAGAGCGAAAATAAAAGTGAGCGTCAGAAAAGGATTAAGTGTCGCTTTGCGAGGGCTTGGTAGGTTCTTGGGTACCGAGACAGGACCTGAGGCTGATGCCCTGTTCTCCTTGGGTCACTACACTCAGCTCCCTCCTTTTTACATACCCGAGTATGGAAATACAAAACCTAAAAGAAGAAATGTGCTAAAAGGAAATACTTCTTGATCAGGCTATAAGAGTCCTCGCCTAGTAGGAGCTCCTGGTGGTGTTGTTCTTAGTTAGGTAGGTAGTTCAGACCACCACTTAGGGCGACCTCTTCGATAGTTCTTTTTAGTTTGACCGTGTTGGAGCAGTCGCTTAGTGACTAGCTTCGGACCTTCTATCAGATTATGCTAGGCCTACTCCTTGTGGATGTCATGCCTTGGTCTTGTTAGGGGGTAGGGTGAGCACTACGCTGTGTTTTAGTATGTACCTCTTTTGTATCAGCTTGATGCTTCCTTTGGTTGTTTTGTGCAGATCTATTGTGGGATTCGACGGGCTGAGTCGCCCTATCCCATGGTCGCCAATGAGAGCGTAGTTTTGAGACCGAGATGTGCCTAAAATTTGCCAAAAGATCTGGAATTTACGGGGAAAAATATTTAACATCGAAGGCGGTGGCTCCAGCTAGGACGATTTTAAGCACCAAGTGAAAGACGACTTTTAAAAGGCGCCCGAGCGACACTTGTGGATTTTTGATAATTTTTCAAACTGTCGTACGGGTTGTCAAGAGTTGCCAGTCAATGCAGGATGTCAAGCCGGACGCCCAGGATTTTTCAGAGCTCAATTTGGATGCCGGACAGGAAAATGGCCAACACATGGTCAAGATTTGAAAGGGTGGCCAAACTTTGGGCCAAATGGGTTGTGACCTTTGGGGAGTTGGGGCATTTTATGCCACATGAAACTTTGCATCAAATCGTGGAGAGAGAGCATTTTTTATTGAAGAAAATAGAGGAAAAATACTAAAAAATAGTGGAAAATGGATTTTAAATGGGAGAAAATTAGGAAACGGTAAAAGGAAAATTCCAAAAAACTACATGTGTGTTTGTGCAGCGTATAATGAAGGTAAAGCATGAGGTTGGCCTCGGTTTACCCTCGTTTCTATATTTTCGTTCATGTTTATTACTTTCTTTCTAAGGAAATACACATAAAATGACTCTTTCACCTATTAACGAATGCAAAACATTAAATGGTAGGGTGAGAGGGGAGGTTGAGAATCAAAATATAAATTAAAATCTAGTTTATGTGTTGCATCATGCCTATAAGACGTTGTTTTAAAATAAAGGGAAAGGCAGCATGAGCGTAAGGCTCGGTGTCTGTTCTCTTTGCAGTACATAAACGTTAGCATGGAAATCATGGAAAGAATTGTTTCGCACGATGCACAATGCTGATTTTCTTCTGTTTGTGTACTAAACCATTCACGTTATGCACTATGCATAGTTCATGGTATTGAAAGCTCCTGGACTGCATAGCAATTGTTTTCTTAGGAATTTGACCTACGATTGAGAGTGTAAGGTTATCCCTTGCTGTAGGATAGAGGGTCGGTTTCCTAAGGGACTGTTTGGTGAGGAAGCATGGTATATCTCCTGGATTCGAAATATAACAGAGAGGAGTTTGTATTTGTTTGTGTTATATGTTGAGCAGCGTATCAAGGGGTCAATCCCTGCGATGTAGGAGAGCCGCAGTGGGGCCGCGGTGTTTCTATCGAGAGGTTGCCTCCATGTATGTTATCATAGTATTTATTGCCAATATGTATGGGTCCTCCCTCTGAGGAGTTTATAGAAAGGGAAACATTGGACTAAAAAACGATGAAACTATAAACGCATAGATTAGGCTTTAGAGCAGTTTGTCCTTTAGCATTAGATAGACGCTCCTGGTCCGCAAGGCCGTGAGGGTGTGTTTGTCTGTCATGAGCATGAGGTCCGGCTAGTGCCATAGCCAGTGCCGGCCCATTTCAGGTCCCATCACCTCATGACCTTAGAAAAAGAGAATAAAAGTTCAAACTAATAGCTCAACTTGATCTTCCACAACAACTTCAAGAATCACCATCCAAACATAACCCCAACTTATAGCATGCATCCAATAAAGAATTGAGATGAAAGGAAAATACCATTATCCATTAGCATAGCTTAGAAATAGAAAAGCATGACAAAATTTTAAAGTATATAAGAGATTTGTTTCCCAATAAGCATCCATCCATCAGATAGAATCATGAACCACTATCAATCAAATTTTCGATCAGCTTCATATTCGTCTTCAACTCCATGCAACAAGGATAAAACATCACATATACATCATAGAACATACACATATCTCACACAGACACAAGACAATGTAGTCTAAATGACACATGCTTCCAAAACATAAAGAGCAAAGAGAAAGTTTTTCATTAAAAAGATCAGTACAACCAAAAGATCAGTACAACCAAGAGAGTGTCCACATGCTATGTAGGATGAAGATATGTTTTATTGAACTTCATACTCAGCTTGAGACATTCTAGACTCTTATTATCATCCACCAAATATAGAGGCACATTTTAGAGAAATTGTAAACAACACATCCTGATAATAAACCTAGTAGGAAAAGCTTGTGTAAAATAAGACTGGACATCCATTTGAGCAATAATCATATCCTCATTAGGATTAATTGTCAAGTTTGGAATACTCTTCTAAGTATTTAGATTAGACTACTGATGCATAAAAGCAAGATACCAACAAAAATGAGATGCCGATTGTACCGAGATATCCTGAGAATGAGCATGTACTCTCACAAATTGAAGATAAAAAGTAGAACATTGTGCAAAAGTGTCCCAGGACCCAGGAATGATAGGCCGATTAAGCACTAGTCCTATCAAAGAATCATTCAATGTCCATTGCCGTCAACGAAGAATATCAATGTCATATCCAAGAGTATCCATCACTGATTGTGGATGAAGAAGGTGGGTAATATAAATTATAAAATGTAGATATTTGAAGGGATAATGATGAAGGGAAAGAAGGGAAAGAAAGTAAAAAAGATTTAAGATATTTTTTTGGAAGAAGAGAAGGAACGGGTGGGACAAATAGGAGTAGGTTCAATAGAAGTAGGCAAAGATGTAGGATTAGCAATAAAATGGGCAAGTAGTAAAGATTGAAATTTGAGGGAAAACTACAGGGGATAAAAGATAAGAGAGGGAAGCTATCTAGATTAGAAGTTAGGATAGAAATATACAAGCATAATCAATAAGAAATTAGGGAATAAGATAAGATATCATGAGAATCATATGGATAGATGGAACATCGAAAATCAAAAGTTCAAAAGAAATCCTCTATGAACAAGGGATTGTTAGCAATATGGTTCAACACTTGGGATCACAATGGCTGAATATCCAACTTATGAAATATACTACATTAATGGCAAGGATGCAAAACATCATCCTCCAAAGGAGGATGCCAACCATAGCCTTTACACCACAAACGTTTTTATGATAATTCTTTAGGCCATCAATCAAAGTCATTTTAGCAAAATGGACATATATGACTGCCTAGAAAATCACATCTCCTACATAAAGATTCATGTCCTCCTCATCAGGGATGTGCAATTCTCCTTGAAGATACATAAAAGATAATAACTGGCCTCATGAGAGATTAACTCATCAACAAATCTATCAAACACTACTTTGAGTAAATCTATTGACCACATGTTCTTTCACCCATCTTATAGAGGTTCTAAATCCACATTACTCAACGAAATTTACAATGCAAAGCCATGTTGATGATACTTAATCTAGAAGGATGATGAAGGTGACACCAATTTAGAATAGTGAAAAAACTCTTCCTAAACACAATTCATACGCTGTTATTGAAGGCACTCTACCTTGGCAGAGAAGCCATCACACAACTTAGCTTTTTGTTGCAATTGTTTTGGCTCTTCTTTAGAAGAAAGTAGAGAAGACATCATTGGGGTTAGAGGAGGAATAGAAAGAGCAGCAACTTTCTATTTAAGTTCTTCAATAAACTTATTGTGCAACTCTACAGTTTCTTGGGAATGTCAGAATTGGCTCTCATATATACCAAGCTTACGAGTTGATTCTATCATTTCCTCAAGAGCTGCATTTTTCTCCTTGGTTAAGGACACGTTCTCTTGTTCTAAAGTAGAAACTTTAATTTCTGACTCCTTAATCATGGCTTTCTCTAAATCCATCAAAACTATAGCTCCAGTCATTTGTGTATGAATATCGCTCAAAGCAGTCTTTTCAGAGGCTAAATTCTCCAAAGTCTTGCTAAGCTGATTGCTTACAGAGTCCACTTTGTCTTGCAATGAGCTATACACTCTTGTATAGATTGTCTAAAGACCAAGGTTACGGAGATCTCCAAAGTAGATTGAACACCAAAAACTAGCTGCAAAAGCATAGATGTAGAAAGCATTTTTTGTAAGGAAGGAGGATTTTGTAGATCAAATTGTCATTCCCATCATTGCACTACAAAGAGGTTGGTATAAGAGAGGAACGAAGGAAGGGAGCTTCTAGACACCTCAAGTATCGGCGGAATTTGTACCAAAGGGGTTGAAACATGTAGAGGATTAGAAGGACCCTGTGTGTGGCACTTCTTTTGAATGATTTTGATAGAGGGTACATCTGCTAAATCTAAATTGACTTTCATAGGAGAAGAAGGAACAAAAGGAGAAGATTGCCGACAAAAATCGAATAGGATCAGGCACAAGAATGCCACGTGGTGGAGGGGCCAATTGAATGATCTTCTATAGAAAAACCCCATAGGAAACAACACTAAGTTATCCCTTCATTACACGTTGACAATGCTTATCCATTTTAGCCAAAAAAAATATTATCCAATGAAACTTAACCCCCTCTAGGATTCTGACTCATGCAACAAATAATTCTCGAGACAAACACTTGGATGCAAGCTTTCCCAACATAAAGCAGTCCTAGAGGAATCAACATAAGTGCTTTCATAAGGGAGGGGAAATATGTACCACTAATACTCCTAAATTGGCGATAACCTTATGCACTACCAAAGGAGTAGAGGTCTCCTTTTGCAACAAGGCAAGGATCTCTGTGTACTGGATAATACATAATTACCACTAGACACAGAGGAGGTTGCAAAAGTTAGGAACAAGGCCTTATTGTTGATAGTAATAGGCGAATAAACAGAACTCACGCCATAGATCAAGCATGAAAGCTTCTTGTAAGTCTCGAGAAAAGAGTAATAGAGCTTTGTATCCACTGGAGGAAAATTCAGGGCCACAAAGAGATGAAGACTAGCTTTGGAAATACAATCAATATCCAAAAAAAGAGTGTAATCATAGATTGGTAATGATACATGTTGAATCACAAGTGGAGGTGTGGAAAAAGATGTCATTTAGACCACATTGGATTACCCATATACACACAAAAAACCAGAAAAAAGTGAAAGTATTCTTGCAAAACCCACACATACCACCATTGAGACAAATAACAGGGAAAAAAAAAACAACATAATTGAGTGGACTAGACTAAACCTCCCCAAGTAGTCCACATCCTACAAAAAATTCGACATGGTCTACGCACATATGCGATCAAAAGCTTCATGCCATATGGACATATAGGTATCCAAAAACCCCATAGAGGCAAGCACTCAAAAGAAAAGAAAATGCTACGCATGCCGTATCCCAAACACAATCTCGAAATCATGACTAAACCAGAGACTTGGATCATTAAAATAAATATAGATGGATAAGACCGATATCTTTGATCAAGAAACCCCAACCACCATAAGCGTATGATGTATACCTATGGTGTGGTGAAGTAGGTGGGTGAAAACTATATAAATCATTTTTATTAGATGACCAGTCAATCACAATTCATTATTAAATTATCCCATTAATGCATGGTGAGTTGTATTTGCATTGCAACCCCTACTTAGACTATTTGACTAGACTAGAGTAGGGGTCTCTACAAATGTAACTCATTTTCAAAAAGTAGATAATCTATGACACAAAGTGCATGCATACATGATTTTGAGGGGTTTATTATTATTGAGTTATTATTTAGAAATTAAATTGTGTATAGCATGCGTGCGCGTGCATTATGCATGGATTTTAATTTACAAAATCAAATGTGTTATGGTGTTAAGTGTGTGTGCAATGACAAGGTTCCTTTTATAAATTAACAGTTAGTTCTTTTTAATTAAAAATTTATGAGGTGCATTTTGTTTTTTTAGTGGGTGGAACGGTTGGTTGATTTTTAATTACAATTATATGTATATTAGGGTGTATATGATAGAGGGAAAAAAAGAACCTAGTAGTGTGTGGACACCCGCAAGGTCTGATGCACGAAATCCCATGTCCAGACAAGTTGTACAATATAAAAATCCACCTACACAAAACAACAAGTCGACCAGGGGACAATTGGCCTCTTGTAAGGTATGAAAAAAAACCAATACTAATATCATGCATTTGTAAAAAAATAAATAGGATGGAGACAAGGAAGGATTTGTCACTTCTTGGGTGCTCATGTAAAGCAATTTGTTTATGTTTTTAAATTTTTTTGGTAAATTTATCTTTGTTTTGTTTCAAATTTCAATGTTATTTTGTGTAGTGTTTGGATCCTTAGAATTTCGGGAATTATGTATTAAAATATGTTCAAATTTTGGTTTTTCAAATGTCATGTCATATTTGATGTGAATGAGACTTGAAGCATTTTGATATTGTAGCACTAGAGCTACAAATTTCAAGCTGAGGGTAACCTTCTAGAAGGCATAGTGGAGATCATCTAATGGATGACTAAGGATGGAAAGAATGAGAGAAGGAACTATTATTACGAGTCATGGGGGGTCTTTTGGACTGATGAAAGAGCCCAATAAATGAGATAACATGAGGAGAAAGCTGCAAGTGCTTGCAATAAGGGCTTATTTCTAGTTACCGTGAAGAGAGGAGCATGGCTACGGTGAGTAAGAGAATGAAGATGTTGCATGAGATAAAGGTCCTCGTTGGGAGACCTCTACTGCAACAAAGGATTTGTCATCTTGAGATTTTGAATGTATGAAAATCTTATTTAATTTGCTTTGTAGATTGTGTGTTTGAAACTTCCAAGGTGATTGTGTGGCAAAGCTAGGAGGTTTAAACATTTTTGCATGTGTCTCAATAACCCAACAGGCATTGCACCAAATAGATAATGAATTTGTGATCTCTTAACCCACAATATTCATAACAAATTGACTAATGAAATTTCAGATTTATTTCTTTAGTCTTGTTGTGGTTATCCAAGCACAAGCTCTCAACGTGAGGAGAAGAGAAGTTTTCTTATGCCTATTGAAATCCAATGTTAACAATTGAAACTAAGAGAGATTTTTTAGAACATCCAATGCTATGGAAGTTGAGAAGGCTCATTAATATCTTCTTTGAATATGTTTGAAAGAGGATGTTATTGTTTAAAGTAGTTTTTAAGAAAATATTGAAAGTTAAAAGGAGGATTGTGAGTAATAAGAGAGGTATACCCTCTAGGAAAGAGCTAGGGATATAGAGGCTATAACGAATAAATTTTAAAATCATGATGGACAACTAGTGATAGTTATATGCAAGGAATTTTGTAGGGTTCTTTTACCTTCTTGATGGTGCCTTAAGAAGACCTTTTAGAAAACAAACTATTACTAGTGAAAAGTAGGTTCATGATATGCTTGTGTCTTAATCTATTATGGAAGGGAAAACCCATGATTTTATATGATGGACACTTCTTTTGTTCAGAGTTTAGAGAATGTATCCTCATGACCTCATGCATTTTTTTCAATAAAATTGCCATCAAGTAAAGAGGAAAACCTAGTAGAGAGGTGTTGATAAGCTTTACCACTAAGGTAAGGGCATTAGAGGCATATTAGAGTAGCTCTTTGAAATATCATTAAGAGAAAATTGTCTCCTTGTGCCTTCAAGTTTTTGTTTGCTGGTCTTGTGATGAGGGAAAGTTCAAGTCATACAGACCCTAGCATAAGGTCACTAAACAATACCAACACTCCTTAGCTTCCCTCCACCGTGCAAGCTTTAGATGGTTTTTGCTAGCAGTCAAACACATGTCAACATGGGGGAATAAGAAGTGGGGCTAGAGGCTTAGGGATGGAGTTGTGCAACCAAGGAAATTGGTCATGCCTAACTTAGGGATCTCTACGTGCAGTGTCATGCTTATGAACACATATTTTTGTTTTTTGTTTTTTACTTTTCTTAAGGACAACCCATTGGATGTCAAAAAATTAATGATGGAGTAGTTCATCGGACTTGAGATGGGGTCTCACTCAAATTATAGCTTGGTTAATGGAAAAGCTTTCACCATTGATAGCTACATATCTTCTCATTGGTATTGGACCTTGTTTGTTGGTAGAGACAGAAGAGAATGCCTATGGAGGCATACTGGCATATGAAGCATGATCCTTGCAAATGGGTCCTTATAGTCCCTTCTAGCAATATGTTATGGATAGGCCTTTATTGCTTACTGGTGCTTTTGATAATTCTCCCAAGGGACGATAGTCCTTGGTGGCTTCGAGCATTCAATCTACCAACTTGCATAATCACTTGTAATGTCCTACATTCACTTGATAGAAATATGAGAGTATATGTAGTTGACATGCTCCAAACTTCATTAACAGGGTTGTATTAAAAGAAGTGCCACTTACTTTAGTCTAGTTGTGTTGACCTTGATTTTGTTTACCTCTACTTGATGATCATTGCTTGTACGGTGTGTGTAATTTTTTTGTTAGTTTGATTTGTAGAAGACAATTATCAAAACCATATTTATTTTATGTAGATCTTTATAATCTATGAATCCATGTCACTCCGAGATATTAAAAGCCAATTATAGAGCTTAGGATTAGATTCTAGCATAGTACAAGTGCGCTAAGGAGCCATGGGAACTTTATTAGGAATCATAAGTATTGTGTAGTGTTGAGTGGTGTTGTTCCTTGTCCTAGTGTACTAGTAACATGCAACTCCTCTTTCATTAGAATTTTGTTAAGAAAGGGATATTCTAGGATAGGTCCCACTAAAGAGTACATAGGTTGGGTCTCTTTGAGACTTCCATATGGCTCCTCTCTCCTTTGAGATAGTCATTGTTGGCCTCTAAGTTGAGCCATTGAAGCTTGATTATTAAACTGACACTTCTCAATTCTCAAATTAGCTTTATCCCTCAGCTTGTTGTTTACACTCCTTAGTCTTAGATAGTTCATGTCGAGAAAGCACCAGCTTCCTCATTAGATGTGTATCATAGAAGATTGTCTAGAAACCCATCACAGTGCTCACCAAGATATTCTTGATCCTCCCAAGCTAGCAAATATCCTCGTCTAAGATGTGCCATAGAAGATTATCATAGCGCTCTTCAAGATATTCTTTCATTTTCCAAGGTAGCAAATTTCCTAGGTATTTCTCATGTTCTTTAGGCAACATACCCATGTCAATGTGGATGCAAGGAACTTCAACCAAGTATTCAATTCTATGAGCTATTGACTGGAATTCCTATCTTCTAAGCATGCTTGTTTTGCTACCATTTCTTCATTCTCAAATTGGCTTTATCCCTCATCTTGTTGTTTCAACTCCTCAATCTTAGATAGGTAATGCTCACAAAGCACTTTGTTGAATATAACTAGTAAGTAGTGAGCTTTAGCTTCCTGATCAGAGTTGTACTATAGAAGATTATTCAAAAGCCCATCATAATGCTTGCCAAGATATTCTTCATCCTCCAAAGCTAGTGGATATTCCAATGTGAGATGTGCCATAGAAGATTTTCTAGAAGCCCATCGTAGTACTCACCAATACTTGGCCAACATTCTATCCACTGTAGACCAAAAGTAGTAGCATGTACAACTGCATAAGCATTTCAGATAGCAAAGTCTTCCAACAACTTTTTCATACCTCCCTTTCCAAAATTCAAAGTAAGAGACAATCCCATTTCCAAAAGATGAGCTGTCGTGCCAAGGCCTCTTGATAAGTAGCACAATCCTTCCTTTCATGTTGTAAATTATTACACCATATACATCATTTCCTTGGTTTAGTGATTGCTACCCGTCCCCTTTTCTCTTTTTCTATTTCATCTAATTTTGCAACCTTCAACTCAAGATCTTGCATCCCTTTAACCAATTCATCTAATACGTCTTCCCTAACAGTGGGAACAATAGGTGTAGCCATAGTGTTAGCTACAAAAGTTGGATTACTAGATATATCAATTGTTTTGCATGCGTAACAGTAGGAAAGCTAGATACATGCAATCTTTCTCTTCTTCTATAAATTTTCACCAATGCAGTAACAACAACCTTAACATGCCTCCATTGCATTTTAAGCCTTGTCTCTATAGTCTCATCCTCTAACAAATCATCAAGCTTCTCTTGAAGCTCAAGATTTGTCATTTGTGAAAACACTTCCATTTTTTGACTTATAAGAGCCTACTCTTCTAGAATATTTAATTACTCAAATCGACTTTCAAAGTCTCTTAAAAAATTTGTAGCCACAGGACTCTTATTAGGTTTTAGAACCCACTCTTGGAAAGTCTTGTGAGTAATCAAATTGGTATCTTCAATGTAAAAGTATTCCAAAAGTGTCTTCTTGAAAGCTATCCAATTTGCATCCTACATGTATAATTCAGTAACTTGGGCTTTCAATTCATGTATAGTGACCCATACAAAATATTGGCTCCATGCAAGTCAAGCCACCCCAAAGAACTCCATCTTTTGAGCATAGATATGCAAATATGCAAACATATTCTTGCCATTAAAAAACTTCAACTCTCACGCTCTATTGCATGCAGAGCATTCATCACAATAGTTTCTATTTGAGTAAAAGCATGCATCACCTATTATTATTGTTGTACCTCCATAAGCATGTTCATATTCTACACTATCTACTACTGAAACAAATCACTAGAAACTTTGCTAGAAGGTTTTCCCATCTTGCCTTTCCTTTTGTTGACATTTCACATCAGGTTCACCAATGTCACAGGGGTTTTAGTCGAAAGCTCGTATCCATTGAGAATCAAAGAGAAAAGGAAGTAAAGAATAGGAGATAGAAGAGAAGAAAAAGAATAGTTAGGAGATTCAAACAAACCTCAAGAATGTTGAAAGTCAAGTTCTCTTCAAGACATATCCATACATCATGAATCAATTTTAAAACCTTCTGCCAAGATTGCCAAAGCCTTTACACAAGATAAAGAAAAATCTCAGTGATTCATACTCTACATGTATTACATGTAAACTCTGCTATACATTCAAGAAAAAGAGTCCAAACAATCTATATGTCAATATGTTTAGATGATTTCTTGGTTTGAGAAGCCCAAGTACTTCTCTTGGGATCACTATGTATTGATAAAACTTGAAAAGGGAAACAAAAGCCTTGTATGGGAATCCAAACACACTTTATCCTTGTGTATTATTGTTTATTATAGCAATCATAAGCTAATCATTTGATGGCTAAAATCCAAGACAAATGATTCTTGGATTATCTAGACAATCTCTACTACTACGCGAAAGCAATCTCCAAGCACCAGATCTCCTCAAGCTTCCTGTTATACCAAAAACATGCATGAAATACTAGCTTCTTCTCCACATTTTTGCTCCATCTATTCTAGACCTTCAATCATTAGCATGAAGTAACAAACACTAGTCAATGCAATAAATGAAGCCATTTTAAATACTGCAACTAATAAATCAAGCGCCCACAGAATAATTTGCCTTGCCACAAAGCCCAACACAGACTCACATATGCATTGACTCATTTTCTAGCAAGAGTTTCCCTCAAGTTCTCTCCAACCTACATAGAGTACTACAATTATGTCAAATGGAGATTATAGAATCCCCTTATCCTTTTGTTATACATAGGCCACCCTAACAAGCAACAACCCTTCATAGGATCTCATTAACCCCTTTTTTATCTAATTAGCTTGCTCATGGTAGCATCACCTCACATTGCCCTTCTTGATGGAATTCTCATAAGCACCAACATGATATACTACCCTATCTTTTAGTACATGGCCTTCTCTTGCCAAAAACAAGCCTCCAAGATAATGCTCTCTAAGCTTCACCCAAAGAGACAAAGCAATGAACATAAGAGTGCTACATCCTCGCACACATTCACCAATGTCAATTACTAAGGTTTCCAAAAGCTACCACCATTAGGCTAATCTCTACCTTCTCAATCACTAATGAACTACTGTGCTATTCTAAGTGCAAGCCCCTAAAAACAGTCTCTCTTTGTGCCAAACAATGACTGTGCAATGATTTTCCTTGAAGTAGGAGGCCTCTCCCCAGCACAAGAACTCCACAATTCCCAACCTTCAACATGCTTCTTTTTCCTAGCCCAACCTTTGGAAAAAATGCCACCACTACTCATGAATCATGATCCCACAATCCCCATAGAAAAATCCTTCATCGGCCCTTTATTTTGAAACTAATCAAGTCTAGGAGTTGAGAAATTTCACCCACCAACATCAATTAAATTGTTGCCAACAGAGTCATCTAGTTTCAATCTTGTCCAACTATTTGACAACACCCACATCTTTTTTGCTACAAAGTAAATATGCTAGAGCAAGCTTTCAAGTTGTGAAAAATAAACTTAATTTAGTTCTAACCTTGGCAACAAGAGTTGGTGAGTGTAGTTCCATTCTTTCATGCTATATATCTTCAGATATAGACTTAGCGTACATTCTCAAACATAACTTAATTTCTTTACAATCTAAGTTTTTCTCTATAGTCCGCTTTCATGAATTTCTCTTGAGGGTCCTACCCTAGAGGGCACATTTATAGTGATGGTTTAACTCATGCTTCTAGCCCTTCCTATGATAATCTATTAGGCTCATAGGGTTTCTACTCACTAAGATCAAGGAGGTTTAGTTTCAAATTGGTTTGGTTATAATCCTCCCCAATAGGAGGATTGAATTGGCATAGATTAGGGTTTAAGATCCGAGGCAGCCCTATAGATCCTAATCCCCTAATGGATTAGTCCAAGTAAGCCCTAGGCCTTATCTAGTGAGTTTTAAAAAAGATCTTTTTATGAGTACAAACAAGTATAACTTAAAGAGCTAAAGATCAAATGTAAACTCATGTATGATCCCCAAGGATTTTTCTTTTAGTATGATATATATATTAATTGGATTGAGAGCACCTAGAGGTCCTGGCATGAGGCACGTTTCATCATAGTTGTATCCATAGAAAATGTGAATCCTAGCATTTGCAAGCTCAATTGGATTCTCCTCTTCATTTCCATGTCCTTCTCCCCACGTTTTGATTGCACTTACTTTGGTTCTTGAACATCTTTTAGAATGTCCTTTATCAAGGCCTCATTGATGCTCAAGGGGTAGTGTAGACTTTGATGCTAGGTAGGAAGTGATGGGGAATATTGTGCTTTCAAAATAGATGTGGATTTGGAGAACCTTCCTTCTCAAGTATGGGGAGAAAAGATAAACGATATGTATCCCTTCTTCTTCTTCTTCTTCTTCTTCTTCTTCTTCTTCTCTCTCTCTCTCTCTCTCTCTCTCTCTCTCTCTCTCTCTCTCTCTCTCTCTCTCTCTCTCTCTCTCTCTCTCTCTCTCTTCTCTCTCTCTCTCAATTTCTCTATTGCACAAGGGAGTATTAACGTATAGCCATAAATGATAAATCTTACCGTTGTTCTAGGGAATCGACATCCAATCCCTAATCAAGTGGTTAGACCAATGAAACAAAAGGCAGAAAATCGTGGCTATGAGTTAAGTGCCTCGAATGTCCTTGGTGAAGTTAGGGATATGATGAAGCACTATATTGATATGATTACCAAATAATATAGAAAAATAGTTGTTGATGTTAATTTCCTTAAGAAGCAGTAAAATTTGATAGGAAGTCGATGCCCTGAAGAGGATGGCCCCTCAAGATTCAGTCGTAAGTGGTGTGGTGGCCAACATTTCTCTAGGAATTGTCCAAATGTTAAATGTGACATATGTGGAAAGTCCGACCATTTAGCTATTACCTATTAGAGTAAGATTAGCTCTCTCTAGCAAGGAAGTAAACAACTAAGTCTAGTTAATCATCGAGCACAAGCAAATAATCTTCAGCAAAATGAAGGACCAAAACAAATATTACAAATAGGAAAAGCTATGGTAGAAGAGCTACCTAGTGGCAATGGAGTTAGCCTTCTAGAAGCTGTTTGCATCAATGACACTGAAGCTTCTAATCTACGGGTTATTATAAGAGGTCAAAATGGTAAAGAGGTCGACAAAGCCAAGGCAAAATTTGTCGAGGAAAACTGCAAGCAAGATGATAAGGGGACGCAAGCCCTTAATCCCAATATGGAAGGATGACCTCTCAAGGCCATAGATGGTAAATGTTGATCCCAAAAAGGATAAGAAGTCGCCAAAAAAGTAGGCAAAAGCCAAGAGAGAAACACCAAGTCCGGTTCAAAGACCAAAGGAGAGAATAGTCTGGCGAGAAAAGCAAGGTCTCGCTAGCTATCATGAATTTGATTTAGTGAGTTTCCTTTGTGAAGTTAAGGCAGATGTAAATCTTCTAGAGTTGATTAAGTTTTCTCCAAGAGTACATAAGTAATTTAAGAAGATTCTATGCACTAGGTATATCGTTGAGCCCTTGGGAATAGCATGAGTAGGAGATGATTGGTTTGAGCATGCTGAAAAGAATTATCTGAGGGTAGTAACATATGTCGATGGAGTATTAGTGGACCATGCTATTGTGGACAGAGGATCCTCTATCAATATTATGAGTTTGGAATTGATGGAGAGACTGGGATTAGAAATAAAAAAATATGCCTCCACAATCCTCCGAATGGCTGATCCCAGTTTAAGACAACTTGAGGATTGTATTACTAAAGTCCATGTGACCTTTGCCAATGTAAAATGCATTGTGGACTTTAGGGCCATTAGGTTTGCAAGGTGACCTAGCTATCAAGTATTTCTAGGAAAGCCATGGATCTTACAAGAAAAGTGTCAGGTTCATATAGCTGTTGGGTGATTGATCTTTGGTCGAGGTGCTAGATATGTAGTAGTAGATGCCTATCCTGAATCTCCTCAGAGTGAGAGAGTTCCTTTATCTTCGTTAGATTCTGATACACTAGATGATCCATCTGCTAATGAGACATCATCAAGAGATGAATCCAATGATGGGTCCACTATAGAGGATATCTACCAAGTGACTTTGAATGAGTCAATGAGGCTCAGTAGAGGATAAGGGATGTAGATGTAATTAAGCAACATTGGTACGATGAATGATTCACGGCCAATTAAATTAGGGTCCATGCTCAATTCGAAAGAAAGAAATGATTATGTGTCCTTGATTCAAGAATTCCACGATGCCTTTGCTTGGAGTTATGATGAGCTTAGAGGCATTCCTTCTAGCCTGGCTGTTCATATGATTCCTTTGAAGCAAGATAGCTACCCTGTGCGACAGAAAGTAAGGCATATGCCTTTCGAATTAAGGGACATGTTATTTCAAGAATTGACAAAGGTACGAAAGGTTGGTCTGATATTTTCGGTTCAACACACAGAATGGTGTTTACCAATTGTTATCATGAAGAAGAAAAACAATCAGATTCTGCTTTACTAGATTTTAGAAATCTTAATAAGCAGACGGTTAAGGATTACTACTCGCTGCCATTCATTGATTAGATTTTGGATTAGTTAGTGGATAGGAAAATATATTCATTTATGGATTTGTTTACTGGATATAACCACATGGCTATTGCGGAGGAAGATGAATTAAAAATGACATTTATTATTGTCTTTGGTACCTTCACATATCATGTAATGGTCTTTGGTCTATGCAATGTGCCTAGATATTGGCAATGAATAGGTGGTGTAAGACCTTTGGTGATATCTCCCCAAAGGAGTTAAAAGTCTTTGTTGATGATCTGGGGGCATCCACCACAAGGGAGAGACAATTGATTATTCTAAGGGAATTTTTTTAGCATTGTAGACAGTTCTGCATTGCTCTTAATTAACCTTAGAAAGTACATATTTTGAGTACCCTATGGGTTGTTACTCGGCCATGTGGTTAGTTTAGTTGGATGACTTTGAAAAGATAAAGGTTATCGTCTCTATGAGCCCGCCATGTACTTTAAAAGAGGTGCATAGATTTTTTTCATCAGTGGGACATTATCGAAGATTCATCAATACACTAGCAGAAAGAGCATTGCCATTAATGAATCTCCTATCTTTTAACTATATGTTTGAGTGGAATGAAGCCTAGCAAGTATCCTTTGAGGATGTGAAGTAGGAATTAGTGAAATCGCCAATCCTAAAAGCACCTAGAAGAGGTGAAGTTTTCTACATATTTTTAGCAACCACAATGGATAGTATTAGCTACTGTTTAGCTCAGATTTGGGAGGAGAGATGGTAGCATCCAATTGTCTTTGCTAGTAGGAAATTGAGGATATCTGAATTTAATTATACATACATGGAAAAACTGTGCTTTGGAGTGGTCTTTGCGATGAAGAAATTTAGGCATTATATTCTCTATGAGAAGGTAGTATTATTTACGAAGGCAAAATGAATTAGATTGTTGTTGAATAAGTTGCAGCCGTGCTTGAACATTTAGCAAAGTGGTTAATCAATTTGTAGGAGTTCGATTACGAGATTAAGAGTAAGCCACTGAAGTTGTAAGGTATTGTAGAATGTCTTGTGGATTTCGGGGAACCAAAGGAAATTTCTCGCTAAGAGAAGTGATATTGAAGGACTATTTAAAATCAATAGAGCTTTCATCCCTTCCTAGTATGTGGATATAACACATTATTTATCTATAGGAGGATTTGGGCCTACTTTATAAGTATGAAAAGAGAAAGATCAAGCAACAACCATTATGCTTTTCAATTATAGTAGGTGTCTTGTATTGAAGAGGAGTAGATGATATCTATTGTCATTGTGTAGTACCTGAAGAGGTACCATTTATTCTTGAGGAGTGCCATGATTCAAAATGTGGGGGACATTTTGTTGGTCGGCTTACCACCCAAAAATCTCTCCATACTAGATATTGGTGGCCATCGATTTTCCAAGATGCTTTCAGTTATGTTAAGCACTATGATGTCTATCAAAGATACGATGTGAGGGAAAATCATAGGTGACCTCTAAATCCCATTCTGGTTATCTTACTCTTTGAAAAATGGGGGATTGATTTTGTGGGACCAATATACCCTTCATCAACTTTACGAAAGTGTTATATTATTATAGCAATGGACTACTTTACAAATTGGTCGAGCAACGGTGAAGGACAATGCTAAGGAGACGGCCAGCTTCATTATGGAGCAAATTGTTTGCCCTTTCTACTGACTAAAGGAGGTTGTGTGTGATTGAGGGACACACTTCTTGAAGAAGGTTATAGTGGCCTTGACTGAAGATTTGAAGTTTGAGCACAACAAAACTATCCTTTATAATCCTCAAGCAAATAGTTAGGTTGAGAGTACAAATAAACAACTAGAAGGAATCTTGTCTAAGAAGGTATCAGAAAGCAAGCGTGATTGGGATAAGAAATTATATGAGGCACTCTTGTGGGCTTACAATACAACATTCAAGGGAGCCACAAGCCACACCCCGTTCAAGCTAGTGTATGGAGAGGAGTGTGTTTTGCCGTTAGAAATAGAGCTTTACACTCTCTGTTTTTCCCTCAATCATTCATTGGGAGAGGAAGAAGCATTATTGGAATGGTATGCTTCTCTAGCACATCTTGATGAGATTCTGTTGCATGCTTTATTACATCAAGAAGTAGAAAAGAGAAGAATGAAAGGCCTTCATGATCTTTAGTGAAGAATGGTAGAATACAAGGCCTTGATCATGGGGCTGAATGTAGCCCAATGTGGTGATATCCTTCGATTGTTGGTTAATAGGGACTCGCAGTTAGTAATCAATTAGTTAAATGGGACCTATAGTGTGCGGGAACCCATCTTACAGATGTACTGTCGTGCAACCTTGGATGTGTTGCATATCTTTGAGACTGTGACTTGTTAGTTAGTTTCTTGACAATGGAATAGCTTCGTCGATTCCTTGGCTAACTATGCTTTCGTGAAAGATATATTTTTCAATTGTGGTCCCAGAGGAGCCCTTACACTTACCTCCTAACATTAGCCCTGGACTACTTTGGGGTCTTCTTACTAACACATCATATTTCGACAGCCGATGGTTACTTTGGGTCATGAGTCAGGTAGCAAGTGAGCACCTTCTTACTCTGTCATGGATACATAGGATTGAGTATCGTCATACTCGTTGCACACCCCTTGCTATTTATGTAGGGGGGTTAGCTAATAACTTGATGCACCTAGTGTAGGGCCTAAGAGACCTTATCCTTGGTCGGTTTTGTGCTTTAATAAAGTAACGTTAGGACTAAGGGATTGTTTCAATAGTACGCTATGTTGAATGAGAATAAAATGTTTCATTTCATAAGGCCAAGAGGGTTGTCTCTTTCAAGTTCTAATGTTTTATTTCATAAGGCCAAGAGGGCAATTTTGTTGGTTGTGAAATATTATATTTCTTTAGGCCAAGAGGGCCATAAGTCTATTTGGTATAGGTATATTTAATGGTTTTTTGTTTTAGTGATTGCATCACACAAGTTCGAGGAAGTGCCTGAAGGAAGCCTTTGTTGCTGCAAAGAAGCTTCGTGTGGCCATTCTGGGTGGTATCATTGCCTTTCTGAGTTTTTTCCTTAAGCCGATAGTGTTATATGTGTATGTGGAGGTTATTTTATTTTCATTTGTGGGGACCGACAATCAAGGAATGAAGTCCTAGGGTTTGGTTAGGTATATCTGGGGGAGATTTGAGTAGTTGTCTACCTCATGTTAGGACATTGTCAAGCATTAAAGACATATGATAGAGGGTAGTCCTTGTGACCCTGTCCTTCTTGCTTCCTAGGCAGCTATGCTAGGAATCCCTACTAGTGTGAGGTAGTTAGAGGAGCCTACCAAAATATCAAAGAAAAGCAAGTTTCCAATATATCTCAAGATTAAAAATACAAAGGTGTGTAAAAAGGGATTCCAACCCCTCAATAAGAAAAGGAAAAGAAAAAGGAAGAAATTTCTTACAAGTAGTTGATTATCACCTTGCGAAGGCCTGGTAGGTCCGTGGGAACGAGTCACATAAGCTAGGGCCAATGCCTTGTCTTCCTAGGGGTAGCAGCTAGCCAAAAAAAGAATGAGGAAGGTTGGAGCGAAAATAAAAGTAAGTGAAAGAAAAGGATTAAGTATCACCTCGCGAGAGCTTGGCAGGTTCTTGGGTACCGAGACACGACCTAAGGCTAATGCCTTATTCTCCTTGGGTCACTCTATGCTCAGCTCCCTCCTTCTTACATGCCTGAGTATGAAACTGTGGAAGGAAAATGTGTTATAAGAAAGAAAATATGATGCCCATGCTATAGGAGTCCTCACCTAGTAGGAGGTCTTGGTCCAATTGTCCTAAGTTAGGTAGGTAGTTCATACCACCACTAGGATAACCTCTTTGATATACTTTTTAGCCAGTACACTTAGAGCAGTTGGTCAGTGACTCGCTTTGTATTTCTGTCAGATTATGTTGGGCCTATCCCTTGTGGATTCTCATGCCTTGATTCTATCGAGGATAGGGTGAGAGCTTTTCTTGTGCTTTGTTGAGTATATTTTTTGTAGCAGCTTGATACTTTCTTTCGTTGTTGTTTGTGCATATCAATTCGTGGGACTCAACAAGCTGAGTCACCCTATCACGTGGTCACCAATGAGAGAATATTTTAAAGATCCATGAAGTCCAAAAAGAAGTGGATTAATGCAAATTTTAGGCTAGAATTTAAAGCCAACGAAAGCAGAACATGAAGATTCGATAATTTTAGAGACCAAGGAAGACAGAAAGGCAAAACTTTGGTCAATGCGGTGGTTGCAGAATTTTAGTAATTTTTTTGACATCCAAATTGAAGAAAGATAACTTCTTTTCCGTTTAGGATGTCGAGTCAGTCAAGCAGGATTTTTCAGAACTGAATTTGGGCATAAGAGACGAGAGAGGAGAAGCCAAACATTGTCAAGTTAAAATGGGTAAGATTTAAAAGATTTGGGAATGGTCCTTTTGGGCCCCTTTAGAAAAATGTGATTTGGAGGGGGAGGGCCACTTGAAACAACACCGTTCAGGACATGCCACCCCCCCAGGCGATGAATTACATCATCCTCCGAAGGAACAAAAAAAGGCACTATGTGTGGCTCGCTTTGCATTGGCTCTCTTTGTGTGATGGACTAGCAATAACCCTATGAATAGTTAATTGCTCTCTTCTTCTCCGTCTATGCTCTATGTAAATTGCCTTCTCATTACCATTTGTAGCTCATGAGCCACAACAATGTTAAAATGTTAGGGCATCTCATTAGAACAATGGCATTCATTCAAGTTTGTAGCACATGAGCCAAAACCAAGTTAAAATATTATAGCATCCTTTTAGTTGGAGCATTGGCCATCTCTATTTTCTTGCATAGGTGTATGGAAACCTAGACATCTTTCTTTCCTCAAATATCTTAAACTCTATAATTACTTCATGCAAAGATTTGGTAAGCATCTCTTGATGTTGGATCATCTCATAAGTACGCATAAAATCCATGATATCCCTTGCTCTCACAACCTCGTGAGTTTGGTCTCCGATCTTTCAACTTTAGAGTCGGCCTTCACTTTGGGTCCACCAAATGTTAAGGGGAAGGGGGTTCTAAAATGTCAAGTGTAAACCACTAGGCTTCTAAGGATATGATTTTATAGATGAGAGAAAAAAGAAACTATAGGCAATAGAGAAATTAAATTGTATCTTATATTACTTGCAATTTCACTATCACATTCTCACTTACACCCCTATGAGTAAGGTAATAGCTCAATTAAATAACACTTGTTGAGACAATAGCGCAAACCTAAATACTTCAATCCAAAAGCTTTATGATTGCAATACATCAATCTTTGTATAAACTATGCGTACAGAACCTTACAATGTGCTTACTATAACCCCCTTGAATCAAATTAGCCCAAAAAATAGTGTGGTCCTTGAACAAAAGCTTCAAACCCCTTCTATTTTGAGTATAAGATCCTTGCACTCTTGCATTTATATCACTAAAAAAAGAAAGATCCAAAATTTGCCAAAAAAATTCCTCTTTTTAGGCACTCAACATGCAAGAGATAATACCTGAATCAAGACAAAATCCTCTACAAACTCTAATCACATCACTTCAATTGAAATCCTTGTTTAACAATAGTATACTAGTCCCAAATCTTTCCCAAATCTATAACATACATGCATCCACACATATATAATAAATTCTCTATGTTTGGCCTTGTTTTCCCTTGCTTTTCTTGTGTTTGAGTTTCAACAAAAACCATGTGTTAAGCCAGAGATCTATTGAGTATTTTTTCCTTGTTAGTTGGCAAAGATTAGTCATGCAATTTGCACCCAAAAAAGGGGTAGTCCTAGAGGCATTGGACATTGGCAAATGAAGTACAAATCTCATGGAGATTGATAGACACATCCCATATACATACACATGAAATATCAGAAGAAATATAGATCTTGTAAGTTTTCAACCCATAGACAGAGATTATCACTACAACACGCAATTGGAAAATAGGTGGTCGTACCTATTTATTGATTAACTAGCTAGAAAATGTTTAAGTTCTTTATGTTAGAAATTTTATCTCACTACAATGAACTTAATATTTGTACTTTTTGTATACCATCATATTTTCAGATTTCAATTTAGATTTTAGAAAATGAAAAATATAAAAAATACACAAAAAATGTCTAAAAATATGCTTTGAAACTATATAGATAAAAACACAAACATTAATCATCTTTGATACTTTTTAAATGTATTTTATGATATTGGAATTTTTGTGATTTTTTATTTTTTTTGTAGATTGGATTTATTATATTTGATCATTCCTAGACTACTTATTTAATTTAAAAAGTATAGTTTTCATTTACAAATTTTATGAGATCCTCATAAAAATATAGGAGAATTTATGGGGATGGTTGGAATACCACTTTTTTTTTCATTTTTGTTTTGGATTCTTCTTAACTAGTAAATAATTTAGATTAAAAGTTAATTGATTATATTGGCACAAATCATTTATGTCTTATGGTTTTTCTAGATAAAAATATGCTTAATCTTTCAATTTGTGTTGAATGTGAGTATTAAAACTGAGGAAGAATAGAATGGAAGGTTTTAATTTATATGTTTCTATTTTTTGTAAGAGATGAAAATTGAAGAAGTTTGAACTAAAAGGACCGCCTTCATTTGCTTTGGATTTTCATGTGTAAGAAATGAGGGAAGGGCTCGCAATCTAAATTCTTAAAATGAATTATGTTGTATGTGCATGACATGCCCTCAGTACTTACTTGATTAATTCCATATACTTTTCATTAATTTATTTTAGAGCATTAATAATGAGAAGTTTAGCATTTACTAAATATAGTAATTTCTTAATCATTAAAGAGGAGTGATGTGATGAACATAATATGATGTTTAAGGGAGTGGCATTATGAAAATAGAAGGGTAAATTTATGGGATTTTGATTGGATGTCAAAATGCTTGATTAGAATCTTTTCTGTTTAATATTATAAAACAAATCTAAGTTGAGTAAAGGTGGATATAAGCTCAAAAAGGAATTTAAATAGTGATAATATTTAGATCATTTGATGTGATTTTTTGAAACTAATTCCAAAAGTTTAACTCAAAAAAAATATGGATAAAATGGTGAGAGCAATATATTATGAGGATTGGTCCTTGAAAGATGGAAGAATAGATAGTTAGCCTAGGATACTTTTCTTAGTTCCTACTTGGGACCTAGCTCTGTATATTTGTGAGATATTTGTAAGAGTAAAAGTGACTATGGACTGGTTCAAAACTTAGCAGTTTTGATTAGTTAGAGTGATAAAAGTTTGTGTTAGTACTC
This sequence comes from Lygodium microphyllum, assembly GCF_053477565.2. NCBI lineage: Eukaryota > Viridiplantae > Streptophyta > Polypodiopsida > Schizaeales > Lygodiaceae > Lygodium > Lygodium microphyllum. The sequence continues at coordinate 90,110,002 of NC_141161.1, read as the reverse complement.
ATTGGACTACCTAAGTGGTTTTAAGGCTAGCTTGGAAAGTAAGTAAAAGAGTGTACTTATTAGTACAAGTCCATCTAATCCAGTGCAACAATCCTCAAAGGTTGGCTTGCTACCAAGTTAAATCTAGCTTAGCCTCAGCCTCGGGGGGTTCACTATATATATATTCTGTATATAACGTGCGTTCATGGCCTATTTATAAATATTCTAATCTGTGAATTTTTCTTGAATAAAACACAACCCTTTTCTATTCAATTTGTAAGTAACCCCTTTATGTGACACCCTTCTGTATGTAAAAATGTATAAAAATGGTGTTTTAAAAACCCCTTATTTTGAACTCACATTATATATACATATATTCATGAGTGACCCCCTCGAGGTCTCAGCATGTAACTGTAGAACAAAATTAGAGTAGAGATGCAAATACCGAACACACCCTAGTAGACATGTGCACTTTCTTGTTAGAAAATCATTGTGTATGTACAAGACTTATATAATGATAAACAATAATATAAACATCAATTTAAACATGAGAAAAGTGACAATTTTATTGTGACTATAAAGACACATTTACACCTTTCTTGATTTTCAAACTACTACCTACTATTTATGGATTTCCTCTTGTCGAACAAAAAGTGGGGCTTAAATAAAAACATAGAATAAACAGAGACACATAGAGCCGGAGAGAGACAAACAGATAGAGAGAGAGAGAGAGAGAGAGAGAGAGAGAGAGAGAGAGAGAGCTTTTAAGAGGAGTTGTAGTGACACCTAAGATGAAACATCTTCTATTAAATCTTACAAGGTAAACTTTCCATTATTGTTATGATTATCTTTTGCATGTTGTCTCCATAGGCATGAAGGGAGCCATCCTTGTGAGTTTAAAGGGGCTTCTTAATGTAGAAAAATGTGGGCATTATCATCTTGTGAAGACACTTTTCTGTGAAGAAATGAGGCTATAGGTGGGCATGTAAATGCCATAGGCGCTACAAGTATTCTTGAAGCTTTAACACCATTTTTCATGTGATTTTCACCAAAGTAATTAATGCATTATGGTTCTTGTATACTATAGAGAAAATGCAATCTCTACCAGTAGGATAAACATGCGAGATCTATTGTGAGGATGAGCACACTAGAGAGCTTGTTAACATGACCATTGATGAGCTATTTCACACATTAGTCAAGTTTTTTACATTTATTAAATACATTTTTCAGGGGTTTTATCGAGATTATTGATTAAAATCAATACATGATAACATGTTAAATACAATTGTGAAACAAGTAATGTTACATGTATATCAAAATTTATGACATGTACATAGAGAGAGAGAGAGAGTAAGATAGCATGGGTAAGAGAGACAAAGTGAGAGAGTAAGAGAGAAAGAAAGGGATAGTAAGAAGAGATAGTAAAAAAGAGAAAGGGGATGTGTGTGTGTGTGTGTGAGAGAGAGAGAGAGAGAGAGAGAGAGAGAGAGAGAGAGAGAGAGAGAGAGAGAGAGAGAGAGAGAGAGAGAGAGAACATATGTTGCATATCGAAGTTGGCTATATTAAAGACAACTATTAGCACAACTAAGTTTAGGCTAAATGTAAGCTAGCTTGGGCTTTGCTAAGCTAAATTTGAGAATATGCGTAGGATAAATGTAGGCTAAAATATGCCAAGGAAGGTCTAACTTGCAAACCATAGGATGTGCTTCATTATCAACTATCTACCATATCATCAACTATATACTACATCATTTAGGATGTGCTTCATTATCAACTATCTACGGCCATATCATCAACTATATACTACATCTTTTTCTAGGCTAGTCTTGGCTAGGCTTTACAAAGCCTATGTGAAACATAGATGCAAGCCAAGTGTAGACCATGCTATGCTAAATGATGTTAGGCTTGGGTATACTCATTTATACTAAGTGTGGGTAAGGAAGGCTATGTTAGGCTAGGCTTCACTAAGCTTAAGCTAGATATAGGCATAGGCTAACTATAGGTCAAGCTATATCAAGCTAGTAGGATTGGCTCTACTTGCCTATGCTAAGTGTGGGCAAGGAAATGCATCTTAGACTAGGTCTCCCTAAGCTTAGTCCAATTATAGACACAAGGTGAGGTTATGCCACTAGGATTGGCTATGCTTGTCTATGCTAAGTGTGGAGACAAGGAAAGATAACTTATGATAGAGTAACATTTGCCTTCATGAGCTCAAGACCTTTCTATCTCCAAAACGTAGAGCATCAAAGTGTTACTTCAAAAGATCTATGAAATGACAAGTGCACAAAAGAAAAGAATAGATCAAACACACCATATCCCTAACATTGGCCAAACCAGAAAAATTAAAACTAACTCATATCATGCCTACAGACTAAAAAATAGGTTGAATAAGGACTAATAAGACCTGATAAACTTCATCCTTGTATGCACATTTTGTTTGCCTAAAGTGCGGTGTAGTGGATGGGTGAAGGCTAATCACATTCATTTTATAAGGTGATAAATGATTTTTCAATCCATTGTTAAATTAACCCATTAATGCAAAGTGAAGCATAACTAATGTATCCCATCCCCATTCAAACTTGACTTGACCAAGGGTCTCTACAATGCAATTTATTTTTATAATCAAAATGTCACGTGGTGGGAAGTGTATGCATACGTGATAGGGGTTAATTTTAACTAGAAATTAGTGTATCTATAGTGCGGATGCGTGTGCACATGTGAACAACGAGGGTTTATTTTACATTAATAATTATATGAGTTATGGTGCAATGTGCTTATCCAATGGTGGGGGTTTATTTTACAAGATTAATCGTCAAAATTTTTAATATAGAAAATTTGAAGTACATTCTGTTAATTTTGTTGTACGAGAGTCAGTTGATTTTATTACAATTATTAGTATGACCCAATGTTTGAGGAATGATATTTTTCCCAAACATGAAGGACGGAGAGGTAATGTGTTTGCCTAAAGTAAATAATAAAGTCATACATATCTAAACCAAGAGTGCTCTCTATGTAGGTATTTTTCGTAGCAAGTTTGTGATCTACCAATCTACCAGGCGACAATTTACGACTCGTAAGCCCCCATACCGACTAAGCTTGCGTAATAATGATCTTGCTATGACAAGATGCAGCTTCGAGGTTCAAGCTCATGTGAAGGCTAGTGCAATAATGAGCGAACCATCACGGCTGCATACCAACTCATAATCATCTGAGCTTATTCAAAATGTAGCCTAAACCTCAAATCGGGTAGACTTCTCGAATCTCATACTTATCAATGCTCTTTTTCTTCCCATGTTTATGCCTACAAACAACTAGTTTCGAGCTTCGCCATAGCTTGCTCTGCCAAATGCTATAAAGGAACGGATGCAATATTTTCCACCAAGATATTTAATTTGTTTGTCCTAGTTTGTTGGATGCAATCTCGAAAACTAAGTCATTGCTCATCGACAAATAAGAAAAGTCCTCAGTGTGCCAAATTTGAAACCCCAGTACCATGTCTAGTCCATGATTATCTATTAGGAAGCCTAAATGCAAATAACACAATAGAGTAAAATATTCCATCCATCACCATATTGCATGCTAGTGAAGACACCTTCATTTTAGGTTTTAAAAGGCCATCATCACATGAGGGTTACATTGAAAGATGGATGTTGGTAGTTTCACGAGTCTAATTTATAAAAGAACACAATGCTATTGCAGAGCTATTTGCTTTTGTAGCAAAACTATAGAAGTAATGAGAAAATTCATCATGGAAAAATCTAACATGAGACATGGTGTGAGGTTGAAGATGTCTATTGCATAGAGGGAACCTTTCCTCCTCTCACAAAGCCCATAGCACCCAGAGTTCTAACAAAGGTGTAGTATCAAAATTTCTCTCCTAACATGGTGAACTACAAAATAGATAGTTCAAATTTGCAATCCCTTGAGCTCAAGATGCAAGCTTTGAAAAATCAAACTACATTTGTAGCCTCTCTTCCTCTAAGACATATCAAAATCAAACTCTTCATTATGTGATTTGATAAAAGAAAATAGCGCCTAAATCTTGAATACGTGCCAAATTTCCTAAATTGGTCTTTCTAGAAGTAGGTGCCTTCATGTTGAAGTAAAGTCTAATCTGAATTTATCCCTCCACTTTTTTGCCCTTGTTCACCAATATAGACTAAACACTATACCTTTATTTCATGGGTATTAGCCAAAATATCAACTTGAAAGGGTCATGAGATGGACCTCTTCTTCGTAATAGAAGGAATAGCTTATGGAGCAATGTAACTACTTTTCCTTTACTCGACTCTTTGCAAAGCCTTATTAGGGTTATTGGAGATGCCCTTGGTTTCTAGCACTTCTCCAATATTGATACACATGAGGGATATTGCTATAGTTATACATGGTATAAGGTTCATGTTATGCTTATTCAAACGTTTCTAGGTGCTCTTAATGGTTTTGGATATTTTGCCCATTGTAACTTAATAGATACCAGGTTTTCTTTGGATACTTGAGTGAATTCTTTGAGTTGAAGGACCTTTGATTTTCATTGTGGCTCGAACATTGTTTTGGCTAAGGAAATGTATCTTGTAGGAGCTTCTCTTTGAATTCACTATTTTCATTTTGGTTCTCATAAACTTAACTCCTATCTAGTGGTTTGTCTTTCTGATTCCCTACAAATTGTGGCTTTACATGATTACCCCTTCGATATTTGTGGTGAACCCGTTGTGAATGTTGCATCAAGATTGTAGGATGGGAGATTGTAGAAATCATGAAGTTGACAAGGACTTTATCAGGGACATTTGCATGGACTAGATCGAGGTATTGAAAGATTGTGTAAAGGAAGAGGCTAAGCATAAAGATTTGGATATGGATTGAAGAATACGAAAAGTTCAAATATTCATGGATGCAATACAAATGCAATTACTACAAAAAGTCATAAATACATTAGAACAAGAAACTACTGACCAAGAACTTGAGCAAATAAAGAATTTGGTAATGAAAGCACTTTCACTACAAGGAAACGTAACTATAGCGATAGCGGGTAGCGACATCCCACAGGGAAAAAAAGAGGGCCGAAACCCGAGCATGTTTCATTTCCCGCATGCGTGAGACATTTCGAGAGGGAGACCGAGAGAGAGAGCGACCGTTTTGCATAGAGGGTGAGAGAGGGAGAGGAACAAGGCTTGCCGCCGCCATCGCCACCGCCGCTGTTCGCGAAGGAGAGGAGGAGCCGCCAAACCCTCGCTAAATCTTTACACTGAGTCCATTCTCTCTCTCTTTTGCTTGTTGAGGGTTTAATTTGTGTATATTGAGAGAGGGAGAGGAAATGAGAGAGAAAGAGAGGGAGAGGGAGAGGGAGGGAGAGAAAGAGAAAGAGAGGGGGAGAGAAAGAGAAAGAGAGGGAGAGGGAGAGGGAGGGAGAGAAAGAGAAAGAGAGGGGGAGAGAAAGAGAGAGAAAGAGAAAGAGAGGGAGAGGGAGGGGGAGAAAGAGAAAGAGAGGGAGAGGCAGAGGGAGGGAGAGAAAGAGAAAGAGAGGGGGAGAGAGAGAGAAAGAGAGGGAGAGGGAGAGGGAGGAAATGGAAGAGGGAGGGGGAGGGGGATGAAATGAGAGAACGAGAGGGAGGGAGAGTGTATTCTCCCTCTTATTTATTTATTTTTTGTATAATTTGTGTAAAATGAGAGAGGGAGAGGAAATGAAAGAAAAGGAGAGGGAGAGGGAGAGGGAGAGGGAGAGGGAGAGATAGAAAGAGAGGGAAATTAAAGAGAGGGAGAGAGAGGAAATGGGAGAGGGAGGGGGAGGAAATGAGAGAGAAAGAGAGGGAGAGGGAGGCAGGGAGAAAATGGGAAAGGAAGAGGGAGGGAGAGAGAGAAAGAGAGGGGGAGGGAGAGGAAATCAGAGAGGGAGAGAGAGAGGGAGAGGGAGGAAATGAGAGAGGGAGAGGAAGGGAGAGAGAGAGAAAAAGAGAGGGAGAGGGAGAGGGGGAGGAAATGGGAAAGGAAGAGGGAGGGAGAGGGAGAGGGAGAGGAAGAGAGAGAGAAAGAGAGGGGGAGGGAGAGGGAGGGAGAGGAAGTGAGAGAGGGAGAGGGAGAGAGAGACGGAGGGAGAAGAAATGAGAGGAGAAGAAGAGAGCACAAGGAAATGAGAGAGGGAGAGGAGAGAGAAAAAAAGAGAGAATGAGAGGAGAGAGAAAAAGAGATAAGATGTTAAACATAATAGGAAAAGAGAGAAAGAGAGGGTGTGGGTGAGGGTGAGGGTGAGGGAGAGAGAGGAAATGAGAGAGGGAGAGGAGAGAGAAAAAGAACACAATGCTATTGCAGAGCTATTTGCTTTTGTAGCAAAACTATAGAAGTAATGAGAAAATTCATCATGGAAAAATCTAACATGAGATATGGTGTGAGGTTGAAGATGTCTATTGCATAGAGGGAACCTTTCCTCCTCTCACAAAGCCCATAGCACCCAAAGTTCTAACAAAGGTGTAGTATCAAAATTTCTCTCCTAACATGGTGAACTAGAAAATAGATAGTTCAAATTTGCAATCCCTTGAGCTCAAGATGCAAGCTTTGAAAAATCAAACTACATTTGTAGCCTCTCTTCCTCTAAGACATATCAAAATCAAACTCTTCATTATGTGATTTGATAAAAGAAAATAGCGCCTAAATCTTGAATACGTGCCAAATTTCCTAAATTGGTCTTTCTAGAAGTAGGTGCCTTCATGTTGAAGTAAAGTCTAATCTGAATTTATCCCTCCACTTTTTTGCCCTTGTTCACCAATATAGACTAAACACTATACCTTTATTTCATGGGTATTAGCCAAAATATCAACTTGAAAGGGTCATGAGATGGACCTCTTCTTCTTAATAGAAGGAATAGCTTATGGAGCAATGTAACTATTTCTTCTTTACTCGACTCTTTGCAAAGCCTTATTAGGGTTATTGGAGATGCCCTTGGTTTCTAGCACTTCTCCAATATTGATACACATGAGGGATATTGCTATAGTTATACATGGTATAAGGTTCATGTTATGCTTATTCAAAAGTTTCTAGGTGCTCTTAATGGTTTTGGATATTTTGCCCATTGTAACTTAATAGATACCAGGTTTCATTTGGATACTTGAGTGAATTCTTTGAGTTGAAGGACCTTTGATTTTCATTGTGGCTCGAACATTGTTTTGGCTAGGGAAATGTATCTTGTAGGAGCTTCTCTTTGAATTCACTATTTTCATTTTGATTCTCATAAACTTAACTCCTATCTAGTGGTTTGTCTTTCTGATTCCCTACAAATTGTGGCTTTACATGATTACCCCTTCGATATTTGTGGTGCACCCGTTGTGAATGTTGCATCAAGATTGTAGGATGGGAGATTGTAGAAATCATGAAGTTGACAAGGACTTTATCAGGGACATTTGCATGGACTAGATCGAGGTATTGAAAGATTGTGTAAAGGAAGAGGCTAAGCATAAAGATTTGGATATGGATTGAAGAATACGAAAAGTTCAAATATTCATGGATGCAATACAAATGCAATTACTACAAAAAGTCATAAATACATTAGAACAAGAAACTACTGACCAGGAACTTGAGCAAATAAAGAATTTGGTAATGAAAGTACTTTCACTACAAGGAAACGTAACTATAGCGACAGCGGGTAGCGACATCCCACAGGGAAAAAAAGAGGGCCGAAACCCGAGCGTGTTTCATTTCCCGCATGCGTGAGACATTTCGAGAGGGAGACCGAGAGAGAGAGCGACCGTTTTGCATAGAGGGTGAGAGAGGGAGAGGAACAAGGCTTGCCGCCGCCGCCGCCGTTCGGGAAGGAGAGGAGGAGCCGCCAAACCCTCGCCAAATCTTTACACTGAGTCCATTCTCTCTCTCTTTTACTTGTTGAGGGTTTAACTTGTGTATATTGAGAGAGGGAGAGGAAATGAGAGAGAAAGAGAGGGAGAGGGAGAGGGAGGGAGAGAAAGAGAAAGAGAGGGGGAGAGAAAGAGAAAGAGAGGGAGAGGGAGAGGGAGGGAGAGAAAGAGAAAGAGAGGGGGAGAGAAAGAGAGAGAAAGAGAAAGAGAGGGAGAGGGAGGGGGAGAAAGAGAAAGAGAGGGAGAGGGAGAGGGAGGGAGAGAAAGAGAAAGAGAGGGGGAGAGAGAGAGAAAGAGAGGGAGAGGGAGAGGGAGGAAATGGAAGAGGGAGGGGGAGGGGGATGAAATGAGAGAATGAGAGGGAGGGAGAGTGTATTCTCTCTCTTATTTATTTATTTTTTGTATAATTTGTGTAAAATGAGAGAGGGAGAGGAAATGAAAGAAAAGGAGAGGGAGAGGGAGAGGGAGAGGGAGAGGGAGAGATAGAAAGAGAGGGAAATTAAAGAGAGGGAGAGAGAGGAAATGGGAGAGGGAGGGGGAGGAAATGAGAGAGAAAGAGAGGGAGAGGGAAGCGGGGAGAAAATGGGAAAGGAAGAGGGAGGGAGAGAGAGAAAGAGAGGGGGAGGGAGAGGAAATCAGAGAGGGAGAGAGAGAGGGAGAGGGAGGAAATGAGAGAGGGAGAGGAAGGGAGAGAGAGAGAAAAAGAGAAGGAGAGGGAGAGGGGGAGGAAATGGGAAAGGAAGAGGGAGGGAGAGGGAGAGGGAGAGGAAGAGAGAGAGAAAGAGAGGGGGAGGGAGAGGGAGGGAGAGGAAGTGAGAGAGGGAGAGGGAGAGAGAGACGGAGGGAGAAGAAATGAGAGGAGAAGAAGAGAGCACAAGGAAATGAGAGAGGGAGAGGAGAGAGAAAAAAAGAGAGAATGAGAGGAGAGAGAAAAAGAGATAAGATGTTAAACATAATAGGAAAAGAGAGAAAGAGAGGGTGTGGGTGAGGGTGAGGGCGAGGGAGAGAGAGGAAATGAGAGAGGGAGAGGAGAGAGAAAAAGAACACAATGCTATTGCAGAGCTATTTGCTTTTGTAGCAAAACTATAGAAGTAATGAGAAAATTCATCATGGAAAAATCTAACATGAGACATGGTGTGAGGTTGAAGATGTCTATTGCATAGAGGGAACCTTTCCTCCTCTCACAAAGCCCATAGCACCCAAAGTTCTAACAAAGGTGTAGTATCAAAATTTCTCTCCTAACATGGTGAACTACAAAATAGATAGTTCAAATTTGCAATCCCTTGAGCTCAAGATGCAAGCTTTGAAAAATCAAACTACATTTGTAGCCTCTCTTCCTCTAAGACATATCAAAATCAAACTCTTCATTATGTGATTTGATAAAAGAAAATAGCGCCTAAATCTTGAATACGTGCCAAATTTCCTAAATTGGTCTTTCTAGAAGTAGGTGCCTTCATGTTGAAGTAAAGTCTAATCTGAATTTATCCCTCCACTTTTTTGCCCTTGTTCACCAATATAGACTAAACACTATACCTTTATTTCATGGGTATTAGCCAAAATATCAACTTGAAAGGGTCATGAGATGGACCTCTTCTTCTTAATAGAAGGAATAGCTTATGGAGCAATGTAACTATTTCTTCTTTACTCGACTCTTTGCAAAGCCTTATTAGGGTTATTGGAGATGCCCTTGGTTTCTAGCACTTCTCCAATATTGATACACATGAGGGATATTGCTATAGTTATACATGGTATAAGGTTCATGTTATGCTTATTCAAAAGTTTCTAGGTGCTCTTAATGGTTTTGGATATTTTGCCCATTGTAACTTAATAGATACCAGGTTTCATTTGGATACTTGAGTGAATTCTTTGAGTTGAAGGACCTTTGATTTTCATTGTGGCTCGAACATTGTTTTGGCTAGGGAAATGTATCTTGTAGGAGCTTCTCTTTGAATTCACTATTTTCATTTTGATTCTCATAAACTTAACTCCTATCTAGTGGTTTGTCTTTCTGATTCCCTACAAATTGTGGCTTTACATGATTACCCCTTCGATATTTGTGGTGCACCCGTTGTGAATGTTGCATCAAGATTGTAGGATGGGAGATTGTAGAAATCATGAAGTTGACAAGGACTTTATCAGGGACATTTGCATGGACTAGATCGAGGTATTGAAAGATTGTGTAAAGGAAGAGGCTAAGCATAAAGATTTGGATATGGATTGAAGAATACGAAAAGTTCAAATATTCATGGATGCAATACAAATGCAATTACTACAAAAAGTCATAAATACATTAGAACAAGAAACTACTGACCAGGAACTTGAGCAAATAAAGAATTTGGTAATGAAAGTACTTTCACTACAAGGAAACGTAACTATAGCGACAGCGGGTAGCGACATCCCACAGGGAAAAAAAGAGGGCCGAAACCCGAGCGTGTTTCATTTCCCGCATGCGTGAGACATTTCGAGAGGGAGACCGAGAGAGAGAGCGACCGTTTTGCATAGAGGGTGAGAGAGGGAGAGGAACAAGGCTTGCCGCCGCCACCGCCGTTCGGGAAGGAGAGGAGGAGCCGCCAAACCCTCGCCAAATCTTTACACTGAGTCCATTCTCTCTCTCTTTTACTTGTTGAGGGTTTAACTTGTGTATATTGAGAGAGGGAGAGGAAATGAGAGAGAAAGAGAGGGAGAGGGAGAGGGAGGGAGAGAAAGAGAAAGAGAGGGGGAGAGAAAGAGAAAGAGAGGGAGAGGGAGAGGGAGGGAGAGAAAGAGAAAGAGAGGGGGAGAGAAAGAGAAAGAGAGGGAGAGGGAGAGGGAGGGGGAGAAAGAGAAAGAGAGGGAGAGGGAGAGGGAGGGAGAGAAAGAGAAAGAGAGGGGGAGAGAGAGAGAAAGAGAGGGAGAGGGAGAGGGAGGAAATGGAAGAGGGAGGGGGAGGGGGATGAAATGAGAGAACGAGAGGGAGGGAGAGTGTATTCTCTCTCTTATTTATTTATTTTTTGTATAATTTGTGTAAAATGAGAGAGGGAGAGGAAATGAAAGAAAAGGAGAGGGAGAGGGAGAGATAGAAAGAGAGGGAAATTAAAGAGAGGGAGAGAGAGGAAATGGGAGAGGGAGGGGGAGGAAATGAGAGAGAAAGAGAGGGAGAGGGAGGCGGGGAGAAAATGGGAAAGGAAGAGGGAGGGAGAGAGAGAAAGAGAGGGGGAGGGAGAGGAAATCAGAGAGGGAGAGAGAGAGAGAGAGGGAGGAAATGAGAGAGGGAGAGGAAGGGAGAGAGAGAGAAAAAGAGAGGGAGAGGGAGAGGGGGAGGAAATGGGAAAGGAAGAGGGAGGGAGAGGGAGAGGGAGAGGAAGAGAGAGAGAAAGAGAGGGGGAGGGAGAGGGAGGGAGAGGAAGTGAGAGAGGGAGAGGGAGAGAGAGACGGAGGTAGAAGAAATGAGAGGAGAAGAAGAGAGCACAGGGAAATGAGAGAGGGAGAGGAGAGAGAAAAAAAGAGAGAATGAGAGGAGAGAGAAAAAGAGATAAGATGTTAAACATAATAGGAAAAGAGAGAAAGAGAGGGTGTGGGTGAGGGTGAGGGCGAGGGAGAGAGAGGAAATGAGAGAGGGAGAGGAGAGAGAAAAAGAACACAATGCTATTGCAGAGCTATTTGCTTTTGTAGCAAAACTATAGAAGTAATGAGAAAATTCATCATGGAAAAATCTAACATGAGACATGGTGTGAGGTTGAAGATGTCTATTGCATAGAGGGAACCTTTCCTCCTCTCACAAAGCCCATAGCACCCAAAGTTCTAACAAAGGTGTAGTATCAAAATTTCTCTCCTAACATGGTGAACTACAAAATAGATAGTTCAAATTTGCAATCCCTTGAGCTCAAGATGCAAGCTTTGAAAAATCAAACTACATTTGTAGCCTCTCTTCCTCTAAGACATATCAAAATCAAACTCTTCATTATGTGATTTGATAAAAGAAAATAGCGCCTAAATCTTGAATACGTGCCAAATTTCCTAAATTGGTCTTTCTAGAAGTAGGTGCCTTCATGTTGAAGTAAAGTCTAATCTGAATTTATCCCTCCACTTTTTTGCCCTTGTTCACCAATATAGACTAAACACTATACCTTTATTTCATGGGTATTAGCCAAAATATCAACTTGAAAGGGTCATGAGATGGACCTCTTCTTCTTAATAGAAGGAATAGCTTATGGAGCAATGTAACTATTTCTTCTTTACTCGACTCTTTGCAAAGCCTTATTAGGGTTATTGGAGATGCCCTTGGTTTCTAGCACTTCTCCAATATTGATACACATGAGGGATATTGCTATAGTTATACATGGTATAAGGTTCATGTTATGCTTATTCAAAAGTTTCTAGGTGCTCTTAATGGTTTTGGATATTTTGCCCATTGTAACTTAATAGATACCAGGTTTCATTTGGATACTTGAGTGAATTCTTTGAGTTGAAGGACCTTTGATTTTCATTGTGGCTCGAACATTGTTTTGGCTAGGGAAATGTATCTTGTAGGAGCTTCTCTTTGAATTCACTATTTTCATTTTGATTCTCATAAACTTAACTCCTATCTAGTGGTTTGTCTTTCTGATTCCCTACAAATTGTGGCTTTACATGATTACCCCTTCGATATTTGTGGTGAACCCGTTGTGAATGTTGCATCAAGATTGTAGGATGGGAGATTGTAGAAATCATGAAGTTGACAAGGACTTTATCAGGGACATTTGCATGGACTAGATCGAGGTATTGAAAGATTGTGTAAAGGAAGAGGCTAAGCATAAAGATTTGGATATGGATTGAAGAATACGAAAAGTTCAAATATTCATGGATGCAATACAAATGCAATTACTACAAAAAGTCATAAATACATTAGAACAAGAAACTACTGACCAAGAACTTGAGCAAATAAAGAATTTGGTAATGAAAGTACTTTCACTACAAGGAAACGTAACTATAGCGACAGCGGGTAGCGACATCCCACAGGGAAAAAAAGAGGGCCGAAACCCGAGCGTGTTTCATTTCCCGCATGCGTGAGACATTTCGAGAGGGAGACCGAGAGAGAGAGCGACCGTTTTGCATAGAGGGTGAGAGAGGGAGAGGAACAAGGCTTGCCGCCGCCGCCGCCGCCATCGCCACCGCCGCCGTTCGGGAAGGAGAGGAGGAGCCGCCAAACCCTCGCCAAATCTTTACACTGAGTCCATTCTCTCTCTCTTTTACTTGTTGAGGGTTTAACTTGTGTATATTGAGAGAGGGAGAGGAAATGAGAGAGAAAGAGAGGGAGAGGGAGAGGGAGGGAGAGAAAGAGAAAGAGAGGGAGAGGGAGAGGGAGGGAGAGAAAGAGAAAGAGAGGGGGAGAGAAAGAGAGAGAAAGAGAAAGAGAGGGAGAGGGAGGGGGAGAAAGAGAAAGAGAGGGAGAGGGAGAGGGAGGGAGAGAAAGAGAAAGAGAGGGGGAGAGAGAGAGAAAGAGAGGGAGAGGGAGAGGGAGGAAATGGAAGAGGGAGGGGGAGGGGGATGAAATGAGAGAACGAGAGGGAGGGAGAGTGTATTCTCTCTCTTATTTATTTATTTTTTGTATAATTTGTGTAAAATGAGAGAGGGAGAGGAAATGAAAGAGAAGGAGAGGGAGAGGGAGAGGGAGAGGGAGAGGGAGAGATAGAAAGAGAGGGAAATTAAAGAGAGGGAGAGAGAGGAAATGGGAGAGGGAGGGGGAGGAAATGAGAGAGAAAGAGAGGGAGAGGGAGGCGGGGAGAAAATGGGAAAGGAAGAGGGAGGGAGAGAGAGAAAGAGAGGGAGAGGGAGAGGAAATCAGAGAGGGAGAGAGAGAGGGAGAGGGAGGAAATGAGAGAGGGAGAGGAAGGGAGAGAGAGAGAAAAAGAGAGGGAGAGGGAGAGGGGGAGGAAATGGGAAAGGAAGAGGGAGGGAGAGGGAGAGGGAGAGGAAGAGAGAGAGAAAGAGAGGGGGAGGGAGAGGGAGGGAGAGGAAGTGAGAGAGGGAGAGGGAGAGAGAGAGGGAGGGAGAAGAAATGAGAGGAGAAGAAGAGAGCAAAAGGAAATGAGAGAGGGAGAGGAGAGAGAAAAAAAGAGAGAATGAGAGGAGAGAGAAAAAGAGATAAGATGTTAAACATAATAGGAAAAGAGAGAAAGAGAGGGTGTGGGTGAGGGTGAGGGCGAGGGAGAGAGAGGAAATGAGAGAGGGAGAGGAGAGAGAAAAGAACACAATGCTATTGCAGAGCTATTTGCTTTTGTAGCAAAACTATAGAAGTAATGAGAAAATTCATCATGGCAAAATCTAACATGAGACATGGTGTGAGGTTGAAGATGTCTATTGCATAGAGGGAACCTTTCCTCCTCTCACAAAGCCCATAGCACCCAAAGTTCTAACAAAGGTGTAGTATCAAAACTTCTCTCCTAACATGGTGAACTACAAAATAGATAGTTCACATTTGCAATCCCTTGAGCTCAAGATGCAAGCTTTGAAAAATCAAACTACATTTGTATCCTCTCTTTCGCTAAGACATATCAAAATCAAACTCTTCATTATGTGATTTGATAAAAGAAAATAGCGCCTAAATCTTGAATACGTGCCAAATTTCCTAAATTGGTCTTTCTAGAAGTAGGTGCCTTCATGTTGAAGTAAAGTCTAATCTGAATTTATCCCTCCACTTTTTTGCCCTTGTTCACCAATATAGACTAAACACTATACCTTTATTTCATGGGTATTAGCCAAAATATCAACTTGAAAGGGTCATGAGATGGACCTCTTCTTCTTAATAGAAGGAATAGCTTATGGAGCAATGTAACTATTTCTCCTTTACTCGACTCTTTGCAAAGCCTTATTAGGGTTATTGGAGATGCCCTTGGTTTCTAGCACTTCTCCAATATTGATACACATGAGGGATATTGCTATAGTTATACATGGTATAAGGTTCATGTTATGCTTATTCAAAAGTTTCTAGGTGCTCTTAATGGTTTTGGATATTTTGCCCATTGTAACTTAATAGATACCAGGTTTTCTTTGGATACTTGAGTGAATTCTTTGAGTTGAAGAACCTTTGATTTTCATTGTGGCTCGAACATTGTTTTGGCTAGGGAAATGTATCTTGTAGGAGCTTCTCTTTGAATTCACTATTTTCATTTTGGTTCTCATAAACTTAACTCCTATCTAGTGGTTTGTCTTTCTGATTCCCTACAAATTGTGGCTTTACGTGATTACCCCTTCGATATTTGTGGTGAACCCGTTGTGAATGTTGCATCAAGATTGTAGGATGGGAGATTGTAGAAATCATGAAGTTGACAAGGACTTTATCAGGGACATTTGCATGGACTAGATCGAGGTATTGAAAGATTGTGTAAAGGAAGAGGCTAAGCATAAAGATTTGGATATGGATTGAAGAATACGAAAAGTTCAAATATTCATGGATGCAATACAAATGCAATTACTACAAAAAGTCATAAATACATTAGAACAAGAAACTACTGACCAAGAACTTGAGCAAATAAAGAATTTGATAATGAAAGTACTTTCACTACAAGGAAACGTAACTATAGCGACAGCGGGTAGCGACAACCCACAGGGAAAAAAAGAGGGCCGAAACCCGAGAGGTGTTTCATTTCCCGCATTCTGAGACATTTCGAGAGGGAGACTGAGAAAGAGAGCGACCGTTTTGCATAGAGGGTGAGAGAGGGAGCGAAACAAGGCTCGCCGCCGCCGCCGCCGCCATCGCCACCGCCGCCGTTTGCGAAGGAGAGGAGGAGCCGCCAAACCCTCGCCAAATCTTTACATTGAGTCCATTCTCTCTCTCTTTTATTTGTTGAGGGTTTAATTTGTATATATTGAGAGAGGGAGAGGAAATGAGAGAGAAAGAGAGGGAGAGGGAGAGGGAGGGAGAGAAAGAGAAAGAGAGGGGGAGAGAAAGAGAAAGAGAAAGAGAAAGAGAGGGAGAGGGAGAGGGAGGGAGAGAAAGAGAAAGAGAGGGGGAGAGAAAGAGAGAGAAAGAGAAAGAGAGGGAGAGGGAGGGGGAGAAAGAGAAAGAGAGGGAGAGGGAGAGGGAGGGAGAGAAAGAGAAAGAGAGGGAGAGGGAGAGAGAAAGAGAGGGAGGAAATGGAAGAGGGAGGGGGAGGGGGATGAAATGAGAGAACGAGAGGGAGGGAGAGTGTATTCTCTCTCTTATTTATTTATTTTTTGTATAATTTGTGTAAAATGAGAGAGGGAGAGGAAATGAAAGAGAAGGAGAGGGAGAGGGAGAGCGAGAGGGAGAGATAGAAAGAGAGGGAAATTAAAGAGAGGGAGAGAGAGGAAATGGGAGAGGGAGGGGGAGGAAATGAGAGAGAAAGAGAGGGAGAGGGAGGCGGGGAGAAAATGGGAAAGGAAGAGGGAGGGAGAGAGAGAAAGAGAGGGGGAGGGAGAGTAAATCAGAGAGGGAGAGAGAGAGGGAGAGGGAGGAAATGAGAGAGGGAGAGGAAGGGAGAGAGAGAGAAAAAGAGAGGGAGAGGGAGAGGGGGAGGAAATGGGAAAGGAAGAGGGAGGGAGAGGGAGAGGAAGGGAGAGAGAAAGAGAGGGGGAGGGAGAGGGAGGGAGAGGAAGTGAGAGAGGGAGAGGGAGAGAGAGAGGGAGGGAGAAGAAATGAGAGGAGAAGAAGAGAGCAAAAGGAAATGAGAGAGGGAGAGGAGAGAGAAAAAAAGAGAGAATGAGAGGAGAGAGAAAAAGAGATAAGATGTTAAACATAATAGGAAAAGAGAGAAAGAGAGGGTGTGGGTGAGGGTGAGGGCGAGGGAGAGAGAGGAAATGAGAGAGGGAGAGGAGAGAGAAAAAGAACACAATGCTATTGCAGAGCTATTTGCTTTTGTAGCAAAACTATAGAAGTAATGAGAAAATTCATCATGGAAAAATCTAACATGAGACATGGTGTGAGGTTGAAGATGTCTATTGCATAGAGGGAACCTTTCCTCCTCTCACAAAGCCCATAGCACCCAAAGTTCTAACAAAGGTGTAGTATCAAAATTTCTCTCCTAACATGGTGAACTACAAAATAGATAGTTCAAATTTGCAATCTCTTGAGCTCAAGATGCAAGCTTGGAAAAATCAAACTACATTTGTAGCCTCTTTTACTCTAAGACATATCAAAATCAAACTCTTCATTATGTGATTTGATAAAAGAAAATAGCGCCTAAATCTTGAATACGTGCCAAATTTCCTAAATTGGTCTTTCTAGAAGTATGTGCCTTCATGTTGAAGTAAAGTCTAATCTGAATTTATCCCTCCACTTTTTTGCCCTTGTTCACCAATATAGACTAAACACTATACCTTTATTTCATGGGTGTTAGCCAAAATATCAACTTGAAAGGGTCATGAGATGGACCTCTTCTTCTTAATAGAAGGAATAGCTTATGGAGCAATGTAACTAGTTTTCCTTTACTCAACTCTTTGTAAAGCCTTATTAGGGTTATTGGAGATGCCCTTGGTTTCTAGCACTTCTCCAATATTGATACACATGAGGGATATTGCTATAGTTATACATGGTATAAGGTTCATGTTATGCTTATTCAAAAGTTTCTAGGTGCTCTTAATCGTTTTGGATATTTTTCCCATTGTAACTTAATAGATACCAGGTTTTCTTTGGATACTTGAGTGAATTCTTTGAGTTGAAGGACCTTTGATTTTCATTGTGGCTCGAACATTGTTTTGGCTAGGGAAATGTATCTTGTAGGAGCTTCTCTTTGAATTCACTATTTTCATTTTGGTTCTCATAAACTTAACTCCTATCTAGTGGTTTGTCTTTCTGATTCCCTACAAATTGTGGCTTTACATGATTACCCCTTCGATATTTGTGGTGAAACCGTTGTGAATGTTGCATCAAGATTGTAGGATGGGAGATTGTAGAAATCATGAAGTTGACAAGGACTTTATTAGGGACATTTGCATGGACTAGATCGAGGTATTCATAGATTGTGTAAAGGAAGAGGCTAAGCATAAAGATTTGGATATGGATTGAAGAATACGAAAAGTTCAAATATTCATGGATGCAATACAAATGCAATTACTAGAAAACGTCATAAATACATTAGAACAAGAAACTACTGACCAAGAACTTGAGCAAATAGAGAATTTGGTAATGAAAGTACTTTCACTACAAGGAAACGTAACTATAGCGACAGCGGGTAGCGACATCCCACAGGGAAAAGAGGGCCAAAACCCGAGCGTGTTTCATTTCCCGCATTCGTGAGACATTTCGAGAGGGAGACCGAGAGAGAGAGAGACCGTTTTGCATAGAGGGTGAGAGAGGAAGAGGAACAAGGCTCGCCGCCACCGCCGCCGCCATCGCCACTGCTGCCGTTTGCGAAGGAGAGGAGGAGCCGCCAAACCCTCGCCAAATCTTTACACTGAGTCCATTCTCTCTCTCTTTTACTTGTTGATGGTTTAATTTGTGTATATTGAGAGAGAGAGAGGAAATGAGAGAGAAAGAGAGGGAGAGGGAGAGGGAGGGAGAGAAAGAGAAAGAGAGGGGGAGAGAAAGAGAAAGAGAGGGAGAGGGAGAGGGAGGGAGAGAAAGAGAAAGAGAGGGGGAGAGAAAGAGAGAGAAAGAGAAAGAGAGGGAGAGGGAGGGGGAGAAAGAGAAACAGAGGGAGAGGGAGATGGAGGGAGAGAAAGAGAAAGAGAGGGGGAGAGAGAGAGAAAGAGAGGGAGAGGGAGAGGGAGGAAATGGAAGCGGAAGGGGGAGGGGGATGAAATGAGAGAACGAGAGGGAGGGAGAGTGTATTCTCTCTCTTATTTATTTATTTTTTGTATAATTTGTGTAAAATGAGAGAGGGAGAGGAAATGAAAGAGAAGGAGAGGGAGAGGGAGAGGGAGAGGGAGAGATAGAAAGAGAGGGAAATTAAAGAGAGGGAGAGAGAGGAAATGGGAGAGGGAGGGGGAGGAAATGAGAGAGAAAGAGAGGGAGAGGGAGGCGGGGAGAAAATGGGAAAGGAAGAGGGAGGGAGAGAGAGAAAAAGAGGGGGAGGGAGAGGAAATCAGAGAGGGAGAGAGAGAGGGAGAGGGAGGAAATGAGAGAGGGAGAGGAAGGGAGAGAGAGAGAAAAAGAGAGGGAGAGGGAGAGGGGGAGGAAATGGGAAAGGAAGAGGGAGGGAGAGGGAGAGGAAGGGAGAGAGAAAGAGAGGGGGAGGGAGAGGAAATGAGAGAGGGAGAGGGAGAGAGAGAGGGAGGGAGAAGAAATGAGAGGAGAAGAAGAGAGCAAAAGGAAATGAGAGAGGGAGAGGAGAGAGAAAAAAAGAGA
The DNA here is from genome assembly GCF_053477565.2 of Lygodium microphyllum. Classification (NCBI taxonomy): domain Eukaryota; kingdom Viridiplantae; phylum Streptophyta; class Polypodiopsida; order Schizaeales; family Lygodiaceae; genus Lygodium; species Lygodium microphyllum. The sequence goes on along the minus strand of NC_141161.1, from coordinate 90,090,919 downwards.
GAATGAGAGGAGAGAGAAAAAGAGATAAGATGTTAAACATAATAGGAAAAGAGAGAAAGAGAGGGTGTGGGTGAGGGTGAGGGCGAGGGAGAGAGAGGGAGAGGAGAGAGAAAAAAAACACAATGCTATTGCAGAGCTATTTGCTTTTGTAGCAAAACTATAGAAGTAATGAGAAAATTCATCATGGAAAAATCTAACATGAGACATGGTGTGAGGTTGAAGATGTCTATTGCATAGAGGGAACCTTTCCTCCTCTCACAAAGCCCATAGCACCCAAAGTTCTAACAAAGGTGTAGTATCAAATTTTCTCTCCTAACATGGTGAACTACAAAATAGATAGTTCAAATTTGCAATCCCTTGAGCTCAAGATGCAAGCTTTGAAAAATCAAACTACATTTGTAGCCTCTCTTCCTCTAAGACATATCAAAATCAAACTCTTCATTATGTGATTTGATAAAAGAAAATAGTGCCTAAATCTTGAATATGTGCCAAATTTCCTAAATTGGTCTTCCTAGAAGTATGTGCCTTCATGTTGAAGTAAAGTCTAATCTGAATTTATCCCTCCACTTTTTCGCCCTTGTTCACCAATATAGACTAAACACTATACCTTTATTTCATGGGTATTAGCCAAAATATCAACTTGAAAGGGTCATGAGATGGATTTTTTGTTCTTAATAGAAGGAATAGCTTATGGAGCAATGTAACTATTTTTCCTTTACTCGACTCTTTGCAAAGCCTTATTAGGGTTATTGGAGATGCCCTTGGTTTCTAGCACTTCTCCAATATTGATACACATGAGGGATATTGCTATAGTTATACATGGTATAAGGTTCATGTTATGCTTATTCAAAAGTTTCTAGGTGCTCTTAATGGTTTTGGATATTTTGCCCATTGTAACTTAATAGATACCAGGTTTTCTTTGGATACTTGAGTGAATTCTTTGAGTTGGACCTTTGATTTTCATTGTGGCTCGAACATTGTTTTGGCTAGGGAAATGTATCTTGTAGGAGCTTCTCTTTGAATTCACTATTTTCATTTTGGTTCTCATAAACTTAACTCCTATCTAGTGGTTTGTCTTTCTGATTCCCTACAAATTGTGGCTTTACATGATTACCCCTTCGATATTTGTGGTGAACCCGTTGTGAATGTTGCATCAAGATTGTAGGATGGGAGATTGTAGAAATCATGAAGTTGACAAGGACTTTATCAGGGACATTTGCATGGACTAGATCGAGGTATTGAAAGATTGTGTAAAGGAAGAGGCTAAGCATAAAGATTTGGATATGGATTGAAGAATACGAAAAGTTCAAATATTCATGGACGCAATACAAATGCAATTACTACAAAAAGTCATAAATACATTAGAACAAGAAACTACTGACCAAGAACTTGAGCAAATAAAGAATTTGGTAATGAAAGTACTTTCACTACAAGGAAACGTAACTATAGTGACAGCGGGTAGCGATATCCCACAGGGAAAAAAAGAGGGCCGAAACCCGAGCGTGTTTCATTTCCCGCATTCATGAGACATTTCGAGAGGGAGACTGAGAGAAAGAGCGACCGTTTTGCATAGAGGGTGAGAGAGGAAGAGGAACAAGGCTCGCCGCCACCGCCGCCGCCATCGCCACTGCGGCCGTTTGCGAAGGAGAGGAGGAGCCGCCAAACCCTCGCCAAATCTTTACACTGAGTCCATTCTCTCTCTCTTTTACTTGTTGAGGGTTTAATTTGTGTATATTGAGAGAGAGAGAGGAAATGAGAGAGAAAGAGAGGGAGAGGGAGAGGGAGGGAGAGAAAGAGAAAGAGAGGGGGAGAGAAAGAGAAAGAGAGGGAGAGGGAGAGGGAGGGAGAGAAAGAGAAAGAGAGGGGGAGAGAAAGAGAGAGAAAGAGAAAGATAGGGAGAGGGAGGGGGAGAAAGAGAAAGAGAGGGAGAGGGAGATGGAGGGAGAGAAAGAGAAAGAGAGGGGGAGAGAGAGAGAAAGAGAGGGAGAGGGAGAGGGAGGAAATGGAAGCGGGAGGGGGAGGGGGATGAAATGAGAGAACGAGAGGGAGGGAGAGTGTATTCTCTCTCTTATTTATTTATTTTTTGTATAATTTGTGTAAAATGAGAGATGGAGAGGAAATGAAAGAGAAGGAGAGGGAGAGGGAGAGGGAGAGGGAGAGATAGAAAGAGAGGGAAATTAAAGAGAGGGAGAGAGAGGAAATGGGAGAGGGAGGGGGAGTAAATGTGAGAGAAAGAGAGGGAGAGGGAGGCGGGGAGAAAATGGGAAAGGAAGAGGGAGGGAGAGAGAGAAAAAGAGGGGGAGGGAGAGGAAATCAGAGAGGGAGAGAGAGAGGGAGAGGGAGGAAATGAGAGAGGGAGAGGAAGGGAGAGAGAGAGAAAAAGAGAGGGAGAGGGAGAGGGGGAGGAAATGGGAAAGGAAGAGGGAGGGAGAGGGAAAGGAAAGGAGAGAGAAAGAGAGGGGGAGGGAGAGGAAATGAGAGAGGGAGAGGGAGAGAGAGAGGGAGGGAGAAGAAATGAGAGGAGAAGAAGAGAGCAAAAGGAAATGAGAGAGGGAGAGGAGAGAGAAAAAGAGTGAAAGATCATTAAACCTAATGGGAAAAGAAAGAAAGAGAGGGTCAAGGTGAGGGAGGGAGAGGAAATGAGAGAGGGAGAGAAAGAAAGGGAAATGAGAGAGAGAGAGAGGAGAGAGAAAAATGAGAGAGGGAGAGGAGAGAGAAAAAGAGAAAAAACATTAAATCTAATAGACAAAGAGAGAAAGAGAGGGTTAGGGTGAGGGAGGGACAGGAAATGAGAGAGGGAGAGAAAGAGAGAAAGGTAAATGAGAGAGGGAGAGGAGAGAGAAAAAAATGAGAGAGAGAGAGGAGAGAGAAAAAGAGAGAAAAATTATTAAACCTAATAGGGAAAGAAAGAAAGAGAGGATCAGGGTGAGAGAGGGAGAGGAAATGAGAGAGAGAGAGAAAGAGAGAAAGGGAAATGAGAGAGGGAGAGGAGAGAGAAAAAGAAATGAGAGAGAGAGAGGAGAGAGAAAAAGAGAAAAATCATTAAACCTAATAGGAAAAGAGAGAAAAAGAGGGTCAGGGTGAGGGAGGGAGAGGAAATGAGAGAGGGGAAGAAATAGAGAAAGGGAAATGAGAGAGGGGGAGGAGAGAGAAAAAATGAGAGAGGGAGAGGAGAGAGAAAAAGAGAAAAAATCATTAAACCTAATAGAGAAATAGAGAAAGAGAGGGTGAGGGTGAGAGAGGGAGAGGAAATGAGAGAGGGAGAAAGAGAGAAAGGGAAATGAGAGATGGAGAGGAGAGAGAAAAAGAAATATGAGAGAGAGAGGAGAGAGAAAAAGAGATAAAAATCATTAAACCTAATAGGAAAAGAGAGAAAGAGAGGGTCAGGGTGAGGGAGGGAGAGGAGATGAGAGAGGGAGAGAAAGAGGGAGGGAGAGGAAATGAGAGAGGGAGAGAAAGAGAGAAAAGTAAATAGGACCTTACAATAAGCTTAGGGTACTATGATAATGTGTACTAAGAATGAGTCCACCTCACTAAGAATAGGATTGGCGATTCACCTCACTAAGAATGAGTCCATGTACCTAGCACATACCATCATAAGATCCCTCTTAGCATCATCCCCTTAGCCTCATAGTATCCTAGAATCAAGCTTCCACTTGTGTTAGCACAAGGGTACCATTGTATTTTACCCTCCTGTTCTCTATATTTGTGTATGCATCTAGGTACAAAGGGTACAAATACATTATCATAGAAACTACATTATACAAGCTTCCACTTGTGTTGGCACAAGGGTACCATCATATTTCACCCTCCCCCTCTCTATATTTGTGTATGCATCTACGTACAAAGGGTACAAATAAAAACAGACAGAAGAGAAGCCAAATAGACAAATGTAACAATATGTGGGTATAATAGTCAGTGTTACAACTTCTCTTCTTCTTTACTACCCATATTTGCTATTGTACAGAAGTATTATGAAGGTAGATAGATAGATAGAAAAATAGATAGATAGACAGATAGATAGATAGATAGATAGCTTAATAGATAGATGGATAGATAGATAAAGAGATAGATAGAGACATAGAAACATAGTTACATAGATAGATCTAGTACCTTCTACCTATTACATAATATCATGGTATCCTAATATTTACTATCTATTCAATATTATCATGCTAGCGAAGCATTTACTATCTATTGCATAATATCATGCTAGCCAAGTATTTACTATCTATTATATAATATCATGCTAGAGAGATGGAAGGAGAGGATAACAATCTAAGAAAAAAAAAGAATGATAACAAAAACAAATTGTTTGTTGTAACGTAGACAAAATGGAAAACGATGAAGGTCCTATTGTTCAAGATCGCGAGGGGTATCTTAATCAGCGTGTCCCATGTCCTTGCTCTCAATGCAAGCTGGCAATTAGACGAAAATGCTGATTGGCTATAGAACACGTACGACGATTTGGCAAGTTTCAATCTGAGATCATTGATCAGGCGATTGCGGATTTTCAGCAAACGGTAAGGAAAGTTAATATCAATCATGCATTGTACTCGCAAGCTAATTCAATACCATATACAATAAGATTGGGTCTCGCTGGCAAATTTTCTATCCAGGGAGGTGATGTCTCGTCCCAAGGAGGAGTACATCCTTTGCGGCCAATTAGAAGAGTTCATGGGCATGCGATGGATGGAGTGCAGGAGTCAATCCACCAGTTGCAAGGCCAATCTATACCATCAATGCCAGAGGAGACATGCAACCTTCCACACCTACCTACAATCTTGGAGCCTGAGATGGAGGCAATGATCGATGCATTGAATCCCATGGATGTCGAGACTTCTGATCCGCTTAGAGAGGAAGCATCCATACCATTATATGATGGGTGCCGAGTATCTCGCCTGAAGACACTGCTTGCACTTTTAAGTGTGCAAGTAAAATACGGGTGGAGTGATACAAGTGTGACCGAGTTATTCAGGTACCTTGTACATACGCTTCGTTGATTTTTTTTTTTTGGCACTATTATTACAAATATTTGTGCTTTTTCTAGATGTTTATGATTTTTTTCAGGTTATTGAAATATCATATATTAGCACCTGCAAATACTATGCCTGAGTCTCGTGATGATGCATGACATGTTTTACGAAAGCTTGGCATGGACTACAATAACATCCATGCATGTATCAACGATTGCATACTGTTTCGAGGAGAATACAAGAGTATGGAGACATGTCCAAAGTGTGGTGCTCACAGGTATCGACAGGACTTGCAAGGGCAAACCATCCCTCAAAAAGTTCTCAAATACCAAAGCCTCCTCCAATAGACTCGGAGGAGTCCTCTTAGTAGTCAATCGAAATTCATATCCATGCACATCACCATCCCATCTTCCCATGGGAAACCTTGGACTTAGTTGAACATGGGAATCTCAGTTCTACTTCACAGGGGAAGGGTGGACAAGTCACCCCTAATAGCAATCTAATGCCCACCTCTAAGAAGGACCACTTTGTAATCAATCAAAGGCAAGAGATGAGGTTAACACCGCACTTGGTTCAAAGACAGTGAGAGATGGGAGAGAGTGTTAAACTTGGTAAAATATCGGCTTCGGCCCCCTAAAACGGTGTTAAACGTGGTAACTAATCCTACCAATATTGGGAGGGTCACGATTTAATCAGCTCTTTCTAGTGTTGAAAAGTTACGTGACTTATCAGGTCCACCTAGTCATATGTGTTTGATTGTCAGGAGATCGAAGCCTTCCACTTTCCTCGATTGGGTTTGCTTTAGTTTTCTAATTAGCAAAGCATACTACTACGCTGTTCGGACATATAAAAAACAACTTTCTTTTATTACTCCATTAAATTGGGTTCGTTAAACTCAAGCTTTAGCACATAATAAACGATTCAAAAATCAGATGCTTTATTTCACAATAACAAGCAGAACCATCAGTCGCCAGAGTGGTACAAATCTATATTTTTGCAGAAAGATACCGTCGATAGGACCTTCGAATCCCTCGAGATTGGGTTGTATGTGATCGCACTCCATCCACGGTCAACACAGAATTTACTGGCTCAGAGTCCCTCTAAGATTTCCTGAGCCTTAGGAGCCATCCTACATAGCAAGGGAACTTATTGCTCAGCCCTTTGCCCTCTTAGCTACTCGAGTGATCAAAAACCAAAAACACCGACCTTCCTCAGGAGCATATGACCCCCCACCCATAGGTGAGTTTTTTCATACTCTGTAGAGTGTTAGGGAGCATTGGGTTGGGGACCGCAACATCTCAAACCACCACAATCCACAACTTGTCCGATTGTGCAAGCAGGAAATCATAAGAGACATAATTCATCACTCACAAATCCAAAAGCAGCCATAACCATAAAACATTTTTAAAACACTTGTCAATGTATGGCGATGCATAGAATCTATCCCCCTCATCAATTCCGATGTTCTTTCCTAAAAAGAAATTGGTAATACTAACATGTTTTTGTAAGTTTAAGTATGTTCTAACTAATTGTAATTTATGTAATAGACTTATCTTAAGGGCTTTTCTAACATTACTAACATATCACTCATTAGGAAGTTGTAGAGTTAATAGATTAAAAGCAATCCTTTTCTTATGTACTAAATCTGATTATCCCCGTTCGGCCATCCATCATGATTATGGGGTATGACCACAACCTCTGTTTGTTGTGGAATAACCGGTACTTCGGGTTGAATGGATTCGGGGGTAACTTCCGCCTGCTTGCACTTCATCTTTGTGTTGAGTTCCCTCAGTTCAGTGATTACTTCCTCGTGTTGGCATGACCTCCCTCAGCATCTTGACGTCTCTTGGGAGCCATGGAAGAAGCTTGATGGATTTGAGTGGCACTTGTGCGTACACATGGAGAGAGAGAGGCTTGACTAACTGCAGCAAAGCTTCGTTGCATCAACAACAGAGAGCCTTTCTGCATGGGTTGTTGTTCTAACGTGATGCTCTACTCCTCTTTATATAGTAATGAAGAGGGCGGGAGTAAAGAGAGAATATTTGTTTTTTAGCATTTTCAATGACATCATTGATGATAAAGAGAGAATTCTTTATTTTAGCGTCTTTGATGACATAAGAGAGGGGGCTCCATTTTTGTAGCATGAAGATAAAAATTTACAAATATATGGGCGAGCACCGTGCGTCACTCCAAGGCTTAGGACCAAGGCGGTGACCAAGGCATAGACCTTGGCATCTTGGCCTTGGCACACTTGGCAATGGGCTATGAAGGCTTCGTTGTTGGCGTCATTGGCTGCGCATGAGAAGCTCTCACTAGTTGTAGGAAAAGCTTCCTGGGAGGTCACCCATCACGGCAATGTCGTCACCCAAGTCCACTTAACTCCCAAGTGACTATCTACTAGGAAAGTTCTTTTTGTTGTTCAATACTACAAACATAGTTCTAATAAGATTGTCTGGGGAGGGTTTCCCAAGCCTTTCTTCCATGAAGTGGCATATAATACCTCATCAATTATCTTCAATTGTGCAATCTTTACCATTTTTTTTTCAACATAAATCAATTTTTGGAATGTATATGTACATTATTTATTAAAATAAACTAAGTAATGGGACATTATAAGCCTCCTCCACCTTAACTATTGGAAGAAGAAGAGTGAGACGATCTTGAGATGGTAGCGTAGAAGTACCAGCTAGAATCAGTAGTGTTTGATTTCAAAATAAGTGAACAAGCTAGGTTCAAGGAGAGCCACTGCCACAACAAAATATAAGAATTCTCATTTGAGCAGTTGCTAGCATAATAGAAAAGTGGGCATCACAATTGGATATGGATGTGTTCAAAGAAACTTGTCACTTCACCCAAATTAAAAGCCACAAGAAGCTTGGTGAGGATAACTAGAGTGGAGGTATCCCATCCTAGAAAATGATTAGATGGCGTGGGAAGCCTTCATTTATGCTAATCTTGGGGGGGTCACTCATGAATATATATATATATATAACGTGAGCTCAAAATAAGGGGTTTTTAAAAGACCATTTTTATACATTTTTTTACATACAGACGGGTGTCATATAAAGGGGTTAGTTATAGATTGAATAGAAAAGGATTTGTTTTATTCAAGGAAATTTCACAGATTAGGATATTGATAAAAAGGCCATGAACACAGGTTATATAGAGAATATATATATAGTGAACCCCCCGAGATGCTAATGATCATGTCTACATGAACCCACTTCAATGTGCTTATCTGCGTCGACATGACAATAACTATAATGAAGAGGAACATGGTAGGTACAATTTTCCCAAGATTTCCAACATCAAGGCAACCAAAGATGCTAAGAAGACCTACCTATTCTAGCCCAATGACCTCGTCCTCCTTTAGCCACTATGTCGAAAAATTCACCAATTTCCCAAATCCATCCTTCATCACTACTTGCAATTACCTCTATCACCTCACTGTATTGCTAAAGCAACCCATTACACCCAATGGGGAGAGGCTTCTGTCACTTTCCTTGGATGTGAATGCAGATATTGAGAGAGTGGCTATTTTATAGCTTCACATGAGGGCCTTGCTACTACCTCCCTACTACATTGAGCTCCTAGGTGACATGGTGGACAACGGATTTGCCCTTTGCACGTGCCCCTTCTACCCCCTGTTTGGTAGCTTCATATTCTATAGAAACATGGGGATTTCTCAATCTCAAAAACTTTTCATAATCCTCAAACAAGTTTCAACCTTCATTGAAAAATTGAGTTTTTAGAATTTGAAGTTTTAGGGTGGAGTCAGTGATTCATTGGATTATGCATCCATTCTCCAGTTTCTCAAGGAATCACTCAGGATCCTCTCCCTTTAAACTATGAAATTCACGAAAAGAACTCGCAAGTGTAAATAGTCACTATCATTCAAACAAGAACAATAAAAACAAAGAGTCAAATTGGCACTCCTCAATGTGGGGGCACCAAAAAAGATATTTCATGAGCAATGATTCAGACAAACCCCAATCACAACCCGAAAACACAAGAGAAAAACAGAACATGTGTATAGGTTCGTGGCTTGATACTTAGCTTCACACAAGTATAGATTCTAAGCACTAAGATCCTTTGAGTATGCTTTGACAATGCTCTATACATAATTTGACCTCCACCACTCACAAAAAATCACAAGCAAACTAACCACAAAACAACATTTATGCTTCTTATAGTCCCAAACACTCATAATATAGAGCGATAGCAACCCTCAAACAGAAGAAAGTCTTGAGTTTAGGACAAACACATAATATCATTGTACCTTGAATATTTGTAATTGAAGCTTTCAATTATGTTAACTTGCTCATGAAACTTTGCACGAGGAAACCACCACTCAACATTTGGAGATCAATATCCTATGACCTTCTTTACTAACTTACTACTAGGTTATCAAATAGCTATTTTCTCTACTCGATCACGTCGCTTAAATTTGCATGTACCATCTGAATATGTAGTCTATTCCACTTAATAGCCTCCTAATTAGCATTATTCCCTCCTTTACCAAACATTACCCTAGAATGTCTATTGGATAGTTCCAACCTAGAACAAGTAGTGATCTTTCATTAAAGCTATAACATCTTTTGTCTCAACATGTGCTTTTTAAAAAGTTTGTATATCATGTAGTTCCAAAAAGTATTCAGAGACAACACTTTGAGATGACAAATGGGATAGCTGCAATGGAAGATCACCACCTATTGTAGATCACATTTGTCCAATGGAATTTTAAAAAGATAATCTTTAGATGGAGTCCCATCTTAAGCATGGTAAGGAAACATAAACACCCTTTGAGCTTTTCTTCAAGACTATCATCACTGAACTCAAAGACTAGCACGTTCCCCTAGTATACAACTTGTGCAACCGTGAGATAGATAAGTGTGAATATGCCCCTTTTGAATTTCCCTTAAGTCAATGCAAGCAGAGAAACCCTATACAAGAGGAGGGAGAGACAACTCTATGTTAGAGCAGACAGGATGAAAAACCTTGGTTAACCACTCTAAAAAAGCATATGGATTGTTAAGGTGCCCAAGGAGAAACTCAACCAAACCTTTGATTGTAAGCTATTCAATTGGACTATTTAGTCTTTCACGCTCAATAATAAAGAGCCACATTGATTAAAAAATGACTTTATAGGCCCACTAAACAAATATTTTATAGGTTTTCAAACATTGATGGAAGAGACCCTTTTCATTGTCTAAATTGAGTACTTGGAAAGGGAGGCTCATGCATGTTTGAAAAAAATACTCCTTTACAAAAGGAAAGTAGTTTTAGTGACATATATAAACATCTAAGGAGTTTTCTAAGTAGGAACTATGCATTTAAAACTAAATGTTAATCAAAGTGCTTAACTTTCCCACTTTAATATGGATTAACACCTTGAATATATTTTGTATAGTAGTTTTTGTCACATTGAATCTATGTGTAGTTTATTGTTTGTCTAAACGTTTAGCCAAGCATCAAGAGATTGTAAACATAGCTAATCAATAGTTGTGGCATCATGATACATGAGTGTAAATCTATTTATATATTTATTTATGTATAAATATTCTAGAAATCTTTCAAGAAAGCATTTATAAAGCCATTGAAAAACTTGCAAAAAAGCACATTTATGCACTCATTCAACTAGAAAGTTTAGAAGTGTGAACAACAACCAACAAAGAATAAGAAGAACAAAGAAGCAATAAAAGAGTGAATTTTTTTATGAAAACCATATATTCTTAAGACATTGGAAGTGAGCCGAGCCTTGGAAATTTTGAGAAGAGAGTTCTCTCCATGTCACAAAAGCTCCCATGCCTTGTATATGAGCTCCAACGCCTTATAGTACATTGGATGATCTCTATGTGTGTGTGTGTGTGCGTGCGTGCGTGCTTGTTTACTTTCTATTTTCTCCAAAATTTTCTCTTTTTCTTGGCTTTTTGGAATACCCAAAATTTGACATAGTGGTGTTTTAAATGGAAACGAGTATAATGCCACATTAAAAGATAGGTGTAAATAACACTTTTTCTCATGTTTCCTTATGCTGTTAGAAGGGATTTTTCTTGTTTTAGGTCTAAGCCACATTAAATGGGTTACATGTAGAGCACTTGAACATCCCCACTTGTTTGCATCTGGCCTCCACATCTCTCTTGTAGTATATGCAAACTAAAGCACACAAAGAGAAATGATGTGAACAAGATACTAGGGATAAAAGAATTGCAAAAATAAAAAACTAAAATGCACTAAAACCCATGGTAAATTGTAGATATACCACAATAACTAGCCAACATAGACCCACATTGAATTGCACATGTAACCCTACATTCTTAGTTTTGATGAATCTAATTTAACTACACATGTGACCCTATGTTAAGCTTGCAAAATTCCTACGCATGTGCTTGCAACCTAGTAATTAACCATGCATTTCACTCTAGTATAAAATCAACAAAAAATAACATTAAAAAACGAATAAGAAATTACATATCTTTGTGGAAGAAAATGGAATTTCCTTCTCCTATGAGTACTTTACAACATGTCTTTAAATTTTTCTTTCAAAGCTGTGTGTGTGTGTGTGTGTGTTGCTTATACATTTAGAATGTGTGTTTATCTTTCTTTTGTTTCTCTAGAAAATGAAACTAAAATGATTGTAATGAAAGAGATCTAACTGTCCTAACTAAGGGCACAAACATATGGCATTGACTATGAAGAAACATTCAGTCCGGTTGCAAGGATGGCAACCGTAAGAGCAGTCATTGCTATGGCTGCATCAAAGGAATGGTCTTTACATCAGATGGATGTAAAGAATGCCTTCTTGCATGGTGATTTGCAAGAAGAGGTCTATATGGATCAGCCACCAGGTTATCTGCATGCTGTTCATCCTGAGTTTGTTTGCAGGTTGAAGAAAGCCTTGTATAGCTTGAAGCAAGCACCTAGAGCATAGTCTGACAAGATAGGACAGTATCTTGTCACTATTGGCTTTCAGATTTCCAAGGCAGATTTCTCACTTTATGTGAAAAAACAGAGAAAGGTATTATGCTACTTGTCATTTATGTTGATGATTTGATTATGACAGCTGACAGTGATGAAGATATCCTTCATGTGAAAATGCTATTGAAGCAGAAGTTTGAGATGAAGGATTTGGGAGAGCTGTGTTATTTCTTGGACATTGAGGTGATTAGATCACCAAGTGGGATACAGCTCTTGTAGAGGCAGTATGGATTGGACATGCTATCCAAATATGGGATGACAGGCTGTAAGCCTATTTCAGTTCCTTTGGAGCAGAATGTGAAGCTGAGCACATATGCAGGTGAGCTTCTAGAAGACCCTACTATGTACAGACGCATAGTAGGAAGTTTGATTTATATGACTATTACCAGGCCAGATTTGAGCTATGCTGTTGGATTGGTAAGTCAGTTTATGCAGGCTCCAAGGAAACCACATTTGGATGCGGCTAGACGCATACTCAGGTATGTGAAGTCCACATTGCAGTATGGACTATTTTATGAGACTGGGGTTCAGATACAGTTGCATGGATACACTGATGCTGATTGGGCTGGTAGTATTTCTGATAGACGATCTACCAGTGGATATGTGTTCTCTTTTGGGAGTGCTGCAGTCACTTGGAGCAGTAAGAAACAGCCTACAGTTGCCTTGTCGAGCACAGAGGCTGAGTACAGGGGTGCAGCAATGGCTGCATGTGAGGTAGCTTGGTTGCATAAGCTATTTTATGATATGTATCAGTCTACAGATGGGCCAGTTGTCATTTATTGTGACAACATGAGTAGTATACACTTGGCAAATAACCCAGTCTATCATGCTAGAACAAAGCACATTGAGGTGCATTATCACTATGTGCGAGAGAGGGTTTTACTAGGTCTTATTGATCTAGTTTATGTCAGCACAGAGGATCAGGTAGCTGACATATTCACGAAGGCATTGGGTGCAGAGAAGCTGTGCAAGTTCAGAGACTTGCTTGGTGTGCAGGAATTGGGATTGAGCTCGAGGGAGAGTGTTGAGATATCGAGCTTCACTCGTGATATGCCAGGGTGACCGTGGTGCATTTATGTCACCGACTTGTCAGTGGATGTGGTTGGTACACCGCCCATGAATAATAGCTAGATGACAGCTATCCTTATCTACTCTAGTTCGTGGCTCAGTTAGTATGCCACCTTAGTTAGTTGAGTTTGGTTTGAGACCCATATATAGGGTTCTTCTATTTCTTTGTAAGAGAGCTCTTTTTAGCTTACACAACTAAGAAGAGGAAAACTGTTTTCAGCCTCCACCTTTGTGTGTATTCCCCCATTGTGCAAGCAAGAAAGCTACAAGTGAGACTCATTCCTTCTCTCCCACAATCTTGACAGAAAGATGGTGTAACGACGGACCTCATTAATGGGAAAGCCAGAGGAAGGTGTTAATGTGGAAACATGCTCAGAAACAAGGGCCTAATATGAGGAATCAAGCTTTGTGCGTGAAGGAGAAATAAAGATTCTTGCCTAAATCAGCAACGCCGATCAGGGACAAGAATGAGCGAAAGCATTCTGGAGGCCTTCATGGCTATCTTGATGCAGAGATATTGATCCTAATTTCGTGGAGGCCGAACCATAGGATATGGCGGCACATTTTTCTGGCTTGGAGGGCAGCGATAAGTGCATCTACATCAGACTATGATGAGGAGAAAGGAAGGGAGGCTTTCGAAATTGTTTGGTGGTGTTGCTGTTCTGAAGATTGGTGGGGCTAGTGAGGTGGAAGTTAGCAAGAAAAAGATCGTGTGACAGATGCATAGAATGCAACAAAAGCTGCTGTTGATGAGGATATTGTGCCAGGCTTGAAGGTTTGTGCCATCAAAGCTCCAGGCTTCGGGGAGAACATAAAATTTTGTCTACAAAACGTTTCCATACTCACTGGGAAGAGACAATTCCTTTGGGTGCAGACTGTTTTAAGAGATTACTGCATTAAGCAACTTCTTACGAATGTATCTGTATGACAACAATCTATATTCCAGTAGCATTAATGTGCCGAAAGAAACAAAAATAGAGTTTTCAGATCTCTGTGGGAACCTTAGCTCTTTCTTGGAGCAATGGAGAGGAAAGACTGTGAAACAGGTTGAAGAGCTCTTGGTGGAGAGATACAATTTCCACACAGGATGGACCACAGTTCGTGATTTTAGTAAAGAGACTATATTACAGTTCATGCCTCCTAATTGTAAACTCACTGATGGCAGTTTCTTACACATTATCAACATCCTGATGGCAAGATGCACGTATGTGGACAACTCTTATAAGGTGTTGGGTGGATGGTTCAGCAGTTACAGAGGACTTAATAATAGGCTTTGATCAGGAGACAGCTGCTGTAATTTTGGCTCATTTAGTATCACACAAAATAGAGACAGAGGAAGAATTTGATGCAATTCGATGGTTAGATCGTTCACTTATTCGGATTTCTTCTTCTTGAACCTTGTATTTGTTATTGGCAGAAATAAAACAAAGTCTTGGCATCATTTTCTCATCTTGCTTATTCACCTGTTTGATCTTCTATCCTGAAATTAGTCAAGGTCTTCTGTAGACATGACTTTGCTTTGCTTTGGCAAATCTTTCGACATCTTTGGTGAACCCGACGTGAAAGCGTCGCAGAAATTTCAGGATGGGAGATACTTTAGCATCTATTTCAACCTCTTCTACAATTCCAGCTGCATCTTCTACTTCAGCTCCTTCAATGACTGCTACATCAAGTACTTCAACAGATGATCTAAAGCAGATTTTGCAGAATATGTCCATGTATATGCAGCTTCAAAATTAGCAGACACAATTGTATATGCAACAACAGCTCAATTGCATCAACAACAGTTGTCTCAGCAAAGGCAACTATATTCGGAGCAGGAGAATGCAAACAGCGCGACTAAGGCGATTGAAGCAGTTGAGAATGAGAAGAAGCTATTTGATGGTCGTAATGTTTCAGCATATTTGAAGACATATGAGATCAAGATGGGGTTTTTTGGAGTTCCAGCTGGACTTATGAGTAAGTACTTCCTTCGACTTGTCACACCCGCCTTGAGGGCAAAAGTGACTACACAGCGGTCATTCCGAGAGTGGGTCTACATGCCAAACAAAGGTCTAGCTGCTTCAGAGTTGATTCGAGAGTTTGAAGAAAGGTATAGTCAGCTTGATGCCATTGAACAAAGAGCATTGGATGTTGAGAAAGTTGAGCTTTTCTTGCAAGCTGCATATCTTGCTCTTCAGGAAGAATTGGGAGAGCTTCTTGAGGATCGCATGAAGCCTATGGGTCTTAAAACGGATTGGCAGGATGCCCAAGATGCAGTCTTGACTTTGACCAAGAGGAGGATATAGAAGACCCGCCTACAGAATGGTTCTATGACACCGACACCATCTTCTGCTCCTATGCTTGCTTCTATCCCTGTTATTTCTTCCCCTCATCAGCCAGTTTCTTGGCCTATGCCAGTGCCTACTGTTTCTACTCCTCCTATTCCTCCTGTTCCACGACCGGTGCCTGCCTCTCTTGATGACATAATCAGTTAAACCATCCACTCCATCGGTGCCTACCTCTCTTGATGACATAATCAAAGGCATAACGGATTTGACACTGGATTCAGTTAAAGCGAAGTTGGTGGGAAAATTGAAAGAGCAGTTTGCTTCGACTGCGCCTACTATTTCTTCTAGTGCTCCTATTGCACCTAGGAGTGTTCCTAGTGCACCTAGGAGAGATCGGAGATGTATTTGGTGTGATAGTACGGACCATCAGCATTGCAGGGATTGTGAATCTTTTCAGGATGCAAGGAGAAAGAATTTGGTATATTGGGGACAAGATGGTAAGATTTGGTTGACTGAAACAGGAGCTTCGCTTGCTACCAACTTTGGGAAAGGCGGAATGAAGAAGTTAGTGGATGACATGGCTGCGCGTACTTCTTATGTTACAGCTAGAGGAGATGCTTCTGCATATGGAGTCCAGATTGAGAAGGGATCAGAGAATTAGTCAGCACTATGGACTTATGCTATGGAGACTGCAAACAAGGGAAAAATTCAGCAAATTGTTTTGACTAGTGCAGGCTCTAGCATTAGATCAGAGACAGGTTGGGATTCACTATTGACAGGTACTCTATTTATGCCTACTTGACTAAGTCTCAGGGAGCAGATGTACTTGTTGAGGAGAAGCAAAAGAGGGATAAAGAAAATCCAAGTGCAGTTAAAAAGACTAGAGGGGGTGAGTTTGTTACTCCACCTACTGCAGGACCATCTTTGAGACCAGGGCCAGAACGACAGATGGAAGATGCTCAAGAGAGAGAAAAGAGGCAAGAGCCTAGAGAGAGAAAGAAGCCAGGATTTAGATTGATGTCCAATATTGAGACATCTACAGACATGAAGAAAATCTTTAATGACAAGATACTTGGCAGTGAGGTGACTTTCACTATTTCTGACGTTTTGGGCATCTCGAAAAGAGAGTTTCAAGATCAGTTTCAGGAGGTCCTGAAGAGGAAAAGACATGCATTACCTACTACTGATACACAGGGAGTTTGGATTGGGGAGTTGGATGAGGATGAGGATGAGGTTTTGGTTGAGAATGCTTCTGTTTTTCCACAGATAGAGAAGAGGGTTCAGCCTATGCATTATGCTGAAACTGATGAGCCTGTCTTGATACCGCGTAGTCACTTTTCGCGGAGTCATTGGGCTAGGGCAACAACAGAGACTATGGTAAAAATTGGAGAGAAACAGGTGCCTTATGTTGCTTTGGTGGATCATGGTTCAGAGATTAATCTCATAGTTCGTGGAGTTTATGAAAGTAACAGATGGCCTATGGATGTAGAGCATGGGTGGCGTATGAGAGCCGCCAATAACACTGCAGGTGATTTGTATGCTGCCTGTCCCAGTATTAGGGTTTCTATTGGAGATATAGAGGAGGATTTTCATTTCTTTGTGCAGGATTCATGCTCTTATCCCATAATTCTTGGACAGCCATTCATCACAGAGATGCGTATGGAAACAAAGGTAATGGATGATGGATCTGCTTAAGCACGGATTCGCAGTAAAGATGGCATGAGGGCAGTACAGTTTATGACTGTGTGTGTGAACCATGTTAGAAACAGGGATACTCTTAGAGATGCACCTTTGCCCACTGTGAGGGATTCGGGTTTTCATTAGGTACCGCCGTTTCGCGAGACGATGGTGGTACAGAGCAGAGGAGATTGGAGTTCTCGCCTCCTGGCAGCAGTGTTTTCTCCTCTGGTTTTGTTGGGATTTCAGCAAACAGTTCGATGAGCTATCAGAAGATTTCTAGGTTGCCTAGAGCTGCCAGGCAGTACATATGCAGGAAGGAGAAAAATTTGAAAAATGCAGGAATTTTAGAGGATGATGAGCACATAGATGGGATGTATGACAATATGATTTGTGCAGATACGATGGAAGAGATGGAAGATATGCTGAAAACTGATATGCAGAGTTGTCACAGTAATGTATTAGTGCAATCCTTGGATATGTTTCATGAAATTACAGATTTTGTGTCACAGATTGAGTGAGAGGCTGAGATGATTCAGCAAAAAGTGTTGAGTACTGAAGAAATTCAGCAAACAGAGTTTCCGGCTGATTATGATCAGCTTACAGAGCCACAGAGGGCTGAAAATTTTCAGCCAACAGAGTTTACTGCTGAAATATTTCAGCATCCAGAGTTTAGGGCTGTTCCTATGCAGTCCATAGAGCAGAGGGCTGAGGATATTCAGCCAATGGAGTGCAGAAATGTTGATTTACAGCAAGATTTGAGTAATGCAGAAGAGAATAATGAAGCCAGGGTTGACACGAAATACAAAACTGTGGATAAGAAGGTGAAGCCAGTAGCTGTACCGCTTCCACCTGACAGTGATCAGCAAATAGAGAGGGCTGTCAAACAGCCAATTTTGAGGAATCTGGAGCATATTGGCCATAAATTTTCAACAGAGACTCTTGCTGAACTGAAAATTGGAAATATTGATTTCTTGCTACCTACAGAGAAGCAATGCTTTCAGGAGATGCTTGAGTGACATGGAAGGGGGTTTGCTTTTTTTCCGCATGAGATTGGATGTGTGAATCCTGATATTGTTGCTCCTATGGTGATCTTTACTATTCCTCATATTCCATGGAACCTCCGACCTATTCCAGTGCCTAAGGCACACCTGCCAAAGCTGATTGATTTATTGAATGAGAAAATCAGGAGGGAAATTCTTGAGCCTTCATCTGCACCATACTCAAACAGGTGGTTTACAGTTCCAAAGAAGAATGGTACTCTCCGATTTATACAGGACATGCAGCCAGTAAACAGAGTTACTATTAGGAATGTTGGTATATGTCCAGTTGTGGACGAGTTTGCAGAAGGATTTGCTGGACGTGCCATCTATTCTTTAGGTGATTTGTATTCGGGATATGGTCAGTTTCAGCTGGCTTTGGAAAGCAGGGACATAACCACCATGAGAACTCCTATTGGGCTTGTCAGGATGTGTACCTTGCCTCAAGGTGCCACTAATTCTGTTGCACATATGATGAATGCCATGCATAAGGTCCTTCGTGATTACATACCTCAGCTTACTATGCCTTTCTTGGATGATGTGCCCATTAAGGGGTGTGCAAAAGAAGAGAAAAATGAGAGCCTAAATGAGCAAGGATGCAGATACTTTGTGGCTGATCATATTTCAGCTTGTGAGAAGATTTTGGCCAGGTTAGAAGAAGTGAACTTGACACTATCAAGGCAAAAATCTGTTTTTGGAGTGAATGAGGTTGTTATTGTTGGACATATGTGTGGTTATTATGGCAGGAAACCCTCACCTGATAAGGTGAATGCTATAGGCAAGATTGTGGAGTATTGTTCTACCACTTCAGAGGTACGGAGATTCATTGGAGCTTGTGTGTTTTATATGATTTGGATACCTCATTTTGCACACATAGCAGATTGTTTATATCACCTGCTTCGAAAGGGGCAGAAATTCTATTGGGATGAGAGCCACACTAGAGCCATGCGGAAATTGAAGAAGTTATTGCAGATTGCTCCTACTCTCAGGAAAGCAGATTATAATTGTGGAAGGCCTATTGTATTGACAGTTGACACTAGTCCAATTGGCATAGGTTGGGCTTAGGGTTAAGATGGAAACAGGTATGCTATTCGGTTTGGGGTGAAAGTCCTAAACGAGAGACAGAGGAGATATCCACAAATCAAGAGGGAGTTACTGGGGATTGTTACGGCTCTCAAATGTGACAAGGAGTACTTTATTGGAGCTTCAGTTGTGGTAGAGACAGATTGCTTGCCATTGAGATTGGTATGATTACGAGTTGTTCTACTCCGGATATAGCTATGTTGAGATGGATTGCATACATAAAGTCATTAAATCCGGAATTTAAACACATAGCAGGGAAGGATAATCCAGTGGCAGATATGTTGTCTAGAGCCAGATATGATGATGAGGAGACTCTACTTGCAGAAGAGGATGATGCAAAAATTTCAGCCGCTATGGTTGATCATGTTTGTCATGTCTATGATATTGTGGCTTTCATAGAAGAACTCTATGTTGGAGATTGGTTGCAGATTGGCAAGTACCTTAGTACACTAAGCAAAAGAGATGAATGGATACATGAAGAGTTCAAGAAGATCAGAAGGAAAGCCTATGGTTATTTTCTCAAGGACGGATTTCTTTGGAAGCATCCAAAGAAAAGAGGTGGATTACCTTTGCGGGTTGTCTATGATAGAGAGACACAGTTACATGTGATGAGGGAGTTTCATGAGAGTCCTTGGGCTGGTCATAGAGGAGTGTGGGCTACTTATGAGAAAATCAAGGAGAAATATTGGTGGAAAGGCATGTATAGAGATGTTTCTCACTTTGTAGAGACATGCAGAGATTGCTAGATGTATTCGGTAGTGCGTCATCGAGATGAGCTTCATCTGACCTATCCACTATGCATTCATTATAAGTGGGTAGTTGACTTGGTTACTATGCCTATGGGTCTATGGCAGATGAGGTATATTTTTTTGGCTAGAGAGGATCTTACCAATCATGTTGAGGGCAGATCTTTGAGAATGAAGACCACTAGTGCAGTGTGTAAGTTCTTATTGGAAGAAATTTTCGGCAGGTATGGCTGTGTGGGTAAGATCACTGCGAATCGCGGTGAATTGGATGCAGATGAAGCTAGGGAGTTTTTCTCTCAACTAGGAATTAAGTTGGCTCTAACTACAACATACAATCTAGAGGGAAATGGGAAGAGTGAAAGAGGGCATCCGCCGATAGTGAAAGCATTAGCCAAAGCATGCAGAGGACGGATTGGAGAATGGCCGAGACTTCTACCATTTGCTTTGTGGGCTGATCGTACGACTCATAGTGTTACCACAGGATATATGCCTGCAGAGTTGATGTATGGTCAGAAACCGGTTATGCCGACTGAGATTTGTGCTTTGACTTGGTCAGTTTTACCTTGGCAGGAGGATTTGACGAGAGAGGAGCTCTTAGCTCTTCGGATTCGGCAGTTAGAGAGAAGACCAGAGGATATTCAGCTAGCTATTGACAGGTTGAAGGTTGCTAGACTAAGAAATAAGGATAGATTTGACAACAGGCATCGCTTGCGGCCTGGAGCAATAGAAGAGGGAGATTGGGTATTAGTCTTTGATAGCAGCCTTGAAAATCAGCATACTGCACTTTGAAAGATGGTGAAAAGATGGTTTGGGCCGTACATAGTCAGGCATGTCTTTGATAATGCAACATATGAGTTGACAGAATTGGATGGGACAGTGCTTAGAGTGCCTATTGCTGGAAAAAGAATCAAGATTTTCAAGAAAAGAGGTGATGAAGATTATGCATTGGAAGAATTTGCAAGAGAAGAGCAATGAGAAGAAACTCCAATGGAAGAGACAGATGATATGACATATAATCTTGTTGATATACCGGAAATGCATAATGAAGAGATTGATCTGTTTGTGGATCTTGATGATAACGATCATGGGTAGTTGGCCCATCCGGAGGATGCGCAGGATTAGAGGGGGTGGATGTCGTATTGCTGTGCATTCGAGGTGTGGAATTCACCAAAATATTGTGTGTGTGACATTTGTTACTTTGTACATACTTAGTCGTTGTGTTTGCATTTATTTTTTGCATGCGAGTATAGTGGAGAGAAGTTTGGAAGCATAGTAATGGAAATGTTTGGGAAGTTTGGATCAGTTTCAGAAGCACTAGAAGATCAATTACCATCTACCTTGGATTTTGCAATGGAGGTTTCTGCAGTTGAAATGTTAAGGGTCTGGCAAGTAGTGTGGTTTTTGATACATATGGACTTGGTTGGGACTAGTTTCTGCTTCAAGAAAGGTTCTTTATGATTTATTAAAAGATGGTTGTAGCTGTGTTCTGATTCCTGGAGGTGCTAGAGAGATGCTCTTTATGGAACATGACCGTATATTTGGGCAAACCCATGTTTACAAGTGGTGATATATCTTTTTGTCATTTGATGCACGTTATTGTGGGGAAGGCTATTTTGAAATGTATGGCTATTTTTAAATGTGAGCTTTTTGGAGGGAGAAAAAAAAAGAAGGATGACGCCCTGTGGGCGGGGGAAGAAAAGAGAAATGGGCAGAAGAGATTATGACGGGGAGATCCCTTGAAAGCCTTCCTCTCGAAGGTTTTGATTATGCTTCTGTGCTTTCTAGCTGACAACAACGATGACGATATAGCATATTCAGTCAGTCGTGGCTCAGTAGCGTCTTATTCGTTGGAAAGCACTATTGGTGATTGCCATAGAGCTGCATGCATCAGGAAACGGGCAATATTGGGGGAGCTTTCTGGGAAGTCAAGGAATTCCAGATTTCTACCAAAAACTGCAGCGGATTCATATGGAAAATTTTCTGCTTCTGGGTTTGCTAATTGGGTAAAAGGGCGCATCAATGCAATCTCCTCAGATAACTCGTCTGGAGAGGTTGGAAAAAATCCATTCAACTTACTTTCAAACAATTTTAACAAACGGTCTACTTCGAAGATTCCCGTTGTTACCAAGGAATTTCTGCAATCCTGGCGAAGGCAAGCTCTCTCTCCGTCATCGAAAAAAATGGTAGTGAAAGATGGTGTAACGACGGACCTCATTAATGGGAAAGCCAGAGGAAGGTATTACTGTGGAAACACGCTCAGAAACAAGGGCCTAATATGAGGAATCAGGATGTACACGTTCACCTTTTATGCTCACAGGCTTTCTGCGTGAAGGAGAAATACAGATTCTTGCCTAAATCAGCAACGTCGATCAGGGACAAGAACGAGCGAAAGCATTCTGGAGGCCTTCATGTCTATCTTGATGCAGAGATACTGATTCCAATTTTGTGTAGGCCGAACCATAGGATATAGCGGCACGTTTTTCTGGCTTGGAGGGCAGCGATAAGTGCATCTACATCAGACTATGATGAGGAGAAAGGAAGGGAGGCTTTTGAAATTGTCTAGTGGTGTTGCTGTTCTGAAGATTGGTGGGGCTAGTGAATTGGAAGTTAGCGAGAAAAAGATCGTGTGACAGATGCATAGAATGCAACAAAAGCTGCTGTTGATGAGGGTATTGTGCCAGGCTTGAAGGTTTGTGCCATCAAAGCTCCAAGCTTCGATGAGAACAGAAAATTTTATCTACAAAACGTTTCCATACTCACTGGGAAGAGCTGCAGACTGTTTTTAGAGATTACTGCATTAAGCAACTTCTTACGAATGCATCTGTATGACAACAATCTATAATCCAGTAGCATTAATGTGCTTAAAGAAACAAAAACAGAGTTTTCAGATCTCTGTGGGAACCTTAGCTCTTTCTTGGAGCAATGGAGGGGAAAGACTGTGAAACAGGTTGAAGAGCTCTTGGTGGAGAGATACAGTTTCCACACAGGGTGGACCACAGTTCGTGATTTTAGTAAAGAGACTATATTACAGTTCATGCCTCCTAATTGTAAACTCACTGATGGCAGTTTCTTACACATTATCAACATCCTGATGGCAAGATGCACGTACGTGGACAACTCTTATAAGGTGTTGGGTGGATGGTTCAGCAGTTACAGAGGACTTAATAATGAGCTTTGATCAGGAGACAACTGCTGTAATTTTGGCTCGTTTAGTATCACACAAAATAGAGACAGAGGAAGAATTTGATGCAACTAGATGGTTAGATCATTCACTTATTCGGATTTCTTCTTCTTGAACCTTGTATTTGTTATTGGCAGAAATAAAACAAAGTCTTGGCATCATTTTCTCATCTTGCTTATTCACTTGTTTGATCTTCTATCCTGAAATTAGTCAAGGTCTTCTGTAGACACGACTTTGCTTTGCTTTGGCAAATCCTTCAACAGCGGTATTGTATCACAGCATAGATTCTGGAACCATAACCACAATCGATCAATTTTATGCAGCTTTTCGAGGAGAGTATGCCTCTGAAAGAGGTGGCCAATATTGGTTGCGTGTCTTGAATGTAACACGCCAAGACCCCCATGAGAATGTGAAAGCATATACCAAGAAACTTAAGGAAGTGTTTCATAAGTTACAAACTTACATTCCTATTTCGCCGGCTGCCCAATTGCAATACTTCTTGCATGGATTGGATTTCAATATTCAAGTACAATTGAGCAGTGTGGCTTTGGCTGATATAAACACCGCCATTGCGCGGGCAGAAGGAGTAGAAGCATGATTACAAACGGCCTACTCCTCTCGAATAAATGTTAATGCGGGTTTAGTACCTGGAGGCAATCTACCATTGACGAATGGAAGTCAAGGGATGCCTATGACTAACCCTAATGGGAGAGGAAGCATGGTTCAAAATGTACCTTTGCTGTCGGCTCCTCGCAGTGTGACTATGCCTATGACAAGTCAGTTGGCTCCACCAAATGTTGGAGGCCAAGTTTTGAGCCCTAATGTTGTTCTTGTGAGTCAACAACCAATGCCAAATCAAATTGTTAGGCTAATGGAACGACGGGTAGACGATCGAGGCTATGAGTCGAGTGCATCTAATGTCCTTGGCGAAGTTAAGGATATGATGAAGTATTATACCGACATGATTTCTAAAGAATATCAGCAAATAGCTGTTGATGTTAATTTCTTAAAGAAGCAGCAGAATCTGATAAGGAATCGGCGCCTTGAAGAGGGTGGACCCTCAAGATTCAGCTATAAGTGGTGTGGTGGACAACATTTCCCTAGAAATTGTCCAAATGTTAAATGTGACATTTGTGGGAAGTCAGGCCACTTAACCGCTACATGTTGGAGTAAGATTAGTTCCCTCCAACAAGGGAGTAAACAGCCAGGTCCAGTTAATCATAGAGTGCAAGGTAATAACTTGTAGCAAAATGATGTACCAAGACAAATATTGCAAAGGGGAAAGACCACTATAGAAGAGTTACCACAAGGCAATGGAGTCAGCCTTATCGAGGCTGTACGAGTCAATGATGCTAAAACCTCTAACCTACGAGCCGTGATAAGAGGCCAAAAGGCTAAAGAGGTTGACAAAGATAATGCAAAATCAATTGAGGGAAACCCTAAGCAAGGGGATAAGGGGACGCAAGTCCAGAATCCTGGCGTGGAAGGTGGACCTCTAAGGCCCGTTGACAAGAAAGTCGATCCTAAGAAGGATGAGGAAGTTCCAAGAAAGAAGGCAAGAGCTAAAAAAGAAGCACCAAAGCCGGTCCCGAGACCAAAAGAAAGAATAGTTTGGCGAGAAAAGAGAGCTTTGGCTACCTATCATGATTTTGATTTAGCAAGTTCTCTTTGCGAAGTCAAACCAGACGTAAACCTTCTACAGTTGATCAAATTATCTCCAGGAGTATGCAAGGAATTCAAGAAGATCCTGCGTATTGGGTATATTGTAGAACCTTTGGGCATAGCATGAGTAGGGGAAGATTGGTTTGACCATGCTAAAAAGCATTGCCCTAGGGTTCCAGCATATGTGGATGGAATACTAGTAGAACATGCTATCGTAGACACTAGGTCCTCCGTCAATATCATGAGTTCAGAGTTGATGGAGAGGCTGGGTCTAGGCATCCAAAAAGATAGCTCCACCCTTCTTAGAATGCCTGATGATAGTCTAAGACAACCAGAAGGTTGCGTTACTAAGCTCCATGTTACAATTGCAAGTGTAGAATGCTTCCTGGACTTTAGGGTGATCCGATTTGCAGGACGTCCTAGCTATCGAGTCTTGCTAGGTAGGCCTTGGATCTTACGAACAAATTGTCAAGTTGATATACCCGCCGATCGAGTGGTTCTAGGTAGAGGTGCTAATCGAGTAATAGTCGATGCTTACCCTGAGTCTCCTCAGAGTGAGAGAGATCCTTTATCCTCTACTAAATTAGAAACAACAGATGATCCATCTGGTAGTGAGACATCTTCTAGTGACGAATCTAAAGAGGGATCCACTACAGAGGATATTTATCAGATAACTCTAAATGAGCCGATAGAGCCGCAAGATAGGATAAGAGACGCGGATGTGATTGAGTTAGACCTTGGCACGCCAAATGATTCGCAGCCAATTAAATTAGGTTCCATGCTCAGTTCAGCAGAAAGGGAGGACTATGTGTCCTTGATTCAAGAATTCCGCGACATCTTTGCTTGGAGTTATGATGAGCTGAGAGGCATTCCTCCTAGCCTGGCTATTCATACTATTCCTGTAAAAGAAGGCAGTCGTCTTGTGCGTCAGAAGGTAAGACATATGCCTTTTGAATTGAGGGACGGGCTGTTTGAGGAGTTACAGAAGTTAAGAAAAGCTGGTTTAATCTTCCCTGTACAACATACAGAATGGTGTTCACCAGTTGTTATCAGGAAGAAGAAAAACAACCAGATCCGACTATGTGTAGATTATATTGTGGATGTACAACCAGAAATACAACCACAATGGTTTTTTAAAAAACCATTTTAAAAAATGAAAATGGAAAGGAAACTTAGAATTTCAAAGTTTCATGTAAAATTGAGCTAAGGGCTCTTCTATTTGCAATTTTATCAAGCATGAGAATGTGAAATCCAATGGAAAGATCAAAATTAATTAACTAAAGGCCACAAAAATGGAACAACATTCATCTATTTAAAATATTTTTGTATATACAAATATTACAAATTACATGTGGAACAACATATGCATTTTGCAATTAAAGTAACAAGATTTGTGACCCTATCGACAAATGATAGAATCTTGTATAACTAGATATCTTTCCAATACTAGGTCAAAATACTTATCGGGTTTTCTTCACCTTATTTAAAATTTTCATGGTAAAAACTACAAGTTGAATGCATGAGTAATGGTCTATCTTAAACTTCAAAACATGATATTGGTCTAATTCTTAAATACATTATTTTTTGTAGTAGGATTTACTATATCAATTGATCTTCACATGCAATTGAATCTCAAAAAATATTATTACCATAATCATAGGGCCATATTCATTAAAAGATGAACTTTTTCTACTTATCTACAATTTGGTTGCAAGCTCCTTGCTCACAAAGCAAGTTAGATGAGGCAGCATAATTGGCTCAAGTTTGGAGAAAAGTACATCACAAGGAAACAATGGTAAACTTGCTCTAGGTCTCCTCTAGATGTGGCCCACCCAAAAGACACATAAAGGACCCACTTAGGGTCATGCCATAGCTAGTTGTGACTAGACTTTGTGGGCATCTTGCAAGTAAAGTTTTCCTCTTTGTCTCCTTATTTACTAAAATATTACTATCTTTACTTTGAAATTCATGACCGTAGGTTTCAATACTATCCTCACATGTTTGAAATAGTTTCTTTGCTATTATCTCCTCTCCAAGGTATAGTACACTTAAAACAAGTCAAAGTGATGCATTTTAGTCAAAAAAGAAGCACATAACTTGAGCCACTTAATGTAAACCATGAAAAAAGAAGGATCACTAGGCTAAAATGGTGCAAATTTGTAGGTCACCATATACTACACCAAAATTGAACTATAGACATAGTTGTCGAACACAATTTTATGATCACATTTAATTATGTGTGTATACTTGGAATCCCAAAGGAGCATCATAAATCCCATTTAAATGGATAAATAAATGATAAAAGATTTCATATACAACATTGTATATGCATGCAATCTTAAGTACATACGTGTTTTCAACTACAAGTACTACCATTGTAATGAATGGGGATCACGGGAACATGGCATGGGAACATACCAATCACATTGACGGTATATAAGGTGTAAGAGGGTATTTTGAGGCATCACAAAAATTATCAAGAAACTCTCTTTTCACCTTCTCAAGCTTCCATGGCTTCTTCTTCTTCCTCCTCCTCTTCTTCCTTTCTCCCTCTTTCTCTCTCTTCTTCTTGCCTTTCTCTCTCCTCTCCCTCTTCTTCTGCAGTCCTTCTCTCTCTCCTTCCCCTTAGTTAGGACAGTTAGGTCTCTTTCATTACAAGTGGTATGAGAGCTTTGTCCTTGATCCTTCTCTTTTCCCATAGATTTAGGGCTCTCATAGTTTCTCATAGTTAGAAAACTCCAGTTACATCTCTTTCGCAGGTACACAGGAGTACTCAGGTAGGCTGTCAGCCCTCTTGAAGACTATGGCAGCCTTTCTTGGAGCTTTCCCAAGAACCATGGACACATCTGGAGGCGGGCAGACAAATTTGGCAGGTCGTCACTAATTTGCATGCAAGTTTTTTTTTAGGGTTTTGGGAAAAAAGGAGGGTAGCACAGTTAGAGAAGGCCAA
The DNA here is from genome assembly GCF_053477565.2 of Lygodium microphyllum. Taxonomy (NCBI): domain Eukaryota; kingdom Viridiplantae; phylum Streptophyta; class Polypodiopsida; order Schizaeales; family Lygodiaceae; genus Lygodium; species Lygodium microphyllum. The sequence goes on along the minus strand of NC_141161.1, from coordinate 90,063,288 downwards.
AAACTCAGTTACTTTTCAAGAAGACCTTCTCTCTCCTCCTTCCTCCAAGCTGCCATGGAACCTCCAGCTCAAGAACCTCAGGAATCTTGCTTCCCCCTCTTCCTCAGCAAGAATGGCTGGTCCCAATGCTTTCCCTTCAGCTGGAGCAACATCTAGAGCAGCATCAAGCTTGGTCTACCCTGTCTGTATAGCCTCTAAGAGCAGCCCCGAAATTTGTGGCGCAAAAAATGGGCTGCTTCCTCGCCTGCTGAACAGCCCCCCCAGTCCTCCTCTCCTCCCTGATCTCACTCCTGGCTCTTGGCAAGCCTCTTGGGCAGCATTGAAGGCTTCCTCCTCAGCTCTTGGACTCCCCTTTCCACTTCAAGAAACCCTGATCTAGTGCAGTCCATGGCAGCCATGGAACCTTGGCATCAAGCTCAGAAATCTTGAAGATTTTGGTCTTTTCTTAGTCCCTGAGAGTCCCTCTTCAAGGCTAGCTCAAGATTTCAACCATCAAGAAGCACGGGAAGAAGATTAGAAGCAAGATTTGAAGGCATGCACTTGTGGGCAGCCATGGCTATGGGAGTAAAGCTTCAATTTCAGCAAGAGCTCTTCATGGGAAGGTCCTGAGCCATCCTTCCCCAAGCTTGACTTCACCCTTTCTTGACGGAACACAACCATTTTGGAGCTATGGAGCATGCGGAATCAAGTGGAGCTCTCATGAAGGACTAAATTGGCATTAATGGCCGCCTTCTTCTCCAAAAGACTCAAGGTAACCAATTCTTGGCTCTCATTCTCTCCGTTTAAGGCTCTTGTTGAATCCTATTCACTGGTTTGAGAGAATTTATGAGTCCAAGTAGATAATAGGAGTCCCAAACATTGAATGCATGCTGAATATTAATCCCAGTCATTTCCCTTTGATCTACTGGCACTGAAATGGATTTTACTCATGCTGAAGCTTCATTGAGATTATATTTTTGCTTACCCATAACCCATTTGGCTTCTTATGAATTGGTTGAGCCAAGAATTGATTAAAAAATCCATTGTATAAGGGTGAGTAGGCAGTGAGTCACTGCCGGTAAGCTCTCTATCCTTATTCCCCATTCCAATTCCATGCACTTCATGAAAATGCCAAAATTTTGATTCCTGAAATGCATCTCAAGCTAGGTGTTTAATTAATAAATGTATGCCATGTATATTCCGGGTGAGGAAAATCTCGATGCTAGGCGAGGTGGCAAGACAAAAGAGGGGTGATCCCCCCTTGCCATCAAAGACCCTGAAGGGCTGCACAACCCAGCCCAGGGGGAACTTTGCCCACCTCCCGGTGATTCGGAGCCCAAAGAATTATTGTAGCTGCAGGTACATTTGATGGAATAGCCCGAATCCTGATCATTTGAGTCTACAAGCCCCTACATGCATTGGTAATGTCAGGAATCACTTGGTAATATATGGTGGATGCAATGCAAGAAGGGCAGGGTATGCAGTTATGGAAAGGGTCTCAGCAATGAGCTACGGATGCAAAGGATGTATGGCTTTATGTGGCATTGAGAGCCACCATTGAGGCCCTGGATGTCTGGGATAATATCCTCACCATTGGGATAAGGTATGCTCCTTGAGGGAGTCTTTTGCAGGGTATTGCAGACAGTCGGTCTACAAAAGTTGATTATAACAAAGCCTTCTTGTGTGATTGAGTGCTGGCTCTATAGCTTGATTTGAAGAGGGCATCCTCATCTTCTATCTGAACTAAAAAGCTCCCCATTCCGCCTTACGGTTTGGGAGATACACTCAGTTTTGTGCTTAGAGGTACTGTGGGACAGGCAGCAGTCCTACACAATCAGCCCACAAAATTTGATTACAGCAAAGCCTTTTTGTGTGATTGAGCACAAGTTGTATAGCTTGATTTGAAGAGGGCATCTTCCCCTTCAATCTAAACTAAAAATCTCCCCATTCCGCCCTACGGTTTGGGAGGTACACTCAGTTTTGTGCCCAGAGGTAATATGGGACAGGTAGCAGTCCTAAACAGTTAGCCCACAAAAAGTGATTACAGAAAAGCCTTGATCATCTATTTTCAGAGATATTTTTAATAGCCTCGTAGAGGGGATCGAGAGCTTTCATTTTAATCAAAAAGTTTGGCGATGAGAGCTCCCTAGCTCAAGATATCATCATTTCTGTAACAAGGGATCTAGTGGACTGCACTTGGGATGGCAGGCCGCAAGGGTAAAGCAAAGGCCCATGAGGAATTTCAGCGTGAAATAAGGGACTCCCGTGCCTCAATGAATGATCCTAGCTCGGCCCAGGAGGATCGTGAAGACATGTTTGAAGAGGGTGCCCCCGAGATAGACCGCTTATCTCTGCTCAACCAAACCTTATGCCAACATGAGACCCATCATGCTGAACGACACCGAGAGATGGAGTAACGCCACAGGGAGATGGAAACTCGCCAAGATCACCGTCATTCCAAGATGATGGCCAAGATGGACTTACTCATAGAGCACATGGGCGCCCTCATCTCCGCCATTGCCCCCCCCTCGGATTGACCCAAGGAGTACGTCCCTCCCCGTGAGCTAACCGCCCTCCCCCCTTGGAGACCGGTGTCGTATTGCTGCGCATTCGAAGTGTGTAAACCACCTAAAAGTTGTGTATGGGATTTGGTACTTTGTACATACTTAGTTGTTGTGATTACATTTATTTTATGCGTATGAGTATAGTGGGGAGGAGTTGGAGACAAAAGTGGCAAATATGATGAGATGCTTTCAGCCTATGTTGAGCAAGGTTGAGTGAAAAGCACAACTGATGCTGGTGAACATGTTAGGACTTTGTCTTCTCCTTCTCCAGCTACATCAAAAATACCTAATGATAACAACCCTCCACATCCAGGAGTTGGAAAGAAGGAGGCTAAGCATTGAAATGTGCTATGAGAAGCATGGAGTTATCACTGTTACAGTGTGTGTGTGCTTGTTTTGGGTTACAATGTGTTGTTTACATGGGCGCCAAAGATATGGAACGACAGGTTCTTAAAGTATTCAGAATGAGACTTTTTGGAATTGAGGTACGTGCTGTCCGGTTTGGTACAGGTACGTTGAAAGATGTGGCATCAGAAGCAATAAGATACTTGGTTACAAATGAAGAGACTACACATTATATTTTAAGGTCCGTAATTGGATCTCACCCTTATCCAATGCTGGTGAGAGATTTTCATGCCATTATTGGCAAAGAGACTAGACGAAAGTGCCGTGCTAATGAGGGATTTAAAAAAGCTAAGAAGGGAGGGAAAAGAGGAGTGTGTGACGAAAAGGAAGGAAGGGGCAATGCTAATTCTGGGAGAAAGGGGGAGAATTCGAATGGATGGAAGGGAGGAATCTGAAGATGGAGGAGGCATAATCGATGACGGGAGAGGAAAAGAAAAGAAAGTCCTATCTCAGAACGACACTGGCCTGCTCCTGAGGACTTTTGTCATCACAAGGTGTGCTAAACATGGAGTTTTGGGGGGCGATCTCCATTCCTGTGATCGGGGAGACTGCTGGAATGATGGAGAGGGAGCCGAAGTGCTTTTCTTTTCAAAAGAAAAGAGAGCTGGTGGGCGCATTCGTTCAGAGCTCTCTCTCTCTCTCTCTCTCTCTCTGCCTGTGTCTGTGTGTGCAGTTTTGAGCGAGGATGCCTGAGGACATTGGGGCAGTGCCATCCGATTGGCAAGCCATGGTGAAGGAGTTGGACATGAATGCTAATGTGTGCAATGCAGCACAAATGCCGACCGTGTGTGTGACTGGAGCTGGTGGATTCATAGCTTCTTGGCTTGTCAAGCGCCTGCTTGAGAAAGGCTATGTCGTCAGAGGGACTGTCCGAAATCCGGATGATCAAAAAAAATGCTCATCTTAAGAAGCTGGAAGGAGCTGCAGAACGATTGACGCTAGTCAAAGCCGACTTATTGGATTTTGACAGCCTTTGCTCAGTCATCAAAGGATGTGACTGTGTCTTCCATCTGGCTTCTCCTGTTACTGATGACCCGGTGCAGATGGTTGATCCGGCTGTCAAAGGCATAATCCATGTTTTAGATGTAGCTGCTCAAGCTGGGGTAAAGCGCGTCATTTTCACCTCATCCATAGGTGCCGTGTACATGGACCCCATCAGGGATCCAAGTGTTGTGGTTGATGAGAACTGTTGGAGCAACCTTGACTTCTGCAAAGACACACGGAACTGGTACTGCTATGGGAAGACTGTTGCTGAGCAAGCAGCTTAGAAACATGCCAAGGAAGTGAATGTAGACCTGGTAGTCCTGATTCCTTCCCTAGTTCTTAGGCCCTTATTACAATCCGAAGTGAATGCCAGCACTGCTCATCTCCTCAAATACTTGACAGGCTCAGCAAAAAGCTATGCCAATTTGGTGCAAGCGTATGTTGATGTGAGAGATGTTGCAGATGTTTGCATCCTCCTCTTTGAAAGTCCTTCTGCAAATGGGCGTTACCTTTGTGCTGAAAGTGTGGTGCACAGAGGGGACGTGTGTGACTTGCTTACAGATCACCCTGAACTGCATTAAAACCTAAGGAAAAGTGGAAATTGAAATAAAATATAAGGATCTTTGGTTACCAAGGAGAGGATCACTTGTTGAAAAACCAAAACTGTTCATGACAGCATATAAAGAACATGGGTTTGCTCAGTTTCTTTGTTGTAACTCTACGATTATGACAAGCAATATAGTGATCTTTGACATCAAAAATTTGAGTTCTTCTTGTTAGACTCTTCCATTGCTGTACCTTGAACCCCGTGTTCTGCAGCTCTTGCACGATCTCTTTGACATTTCTGGTGAACCCGACGTGAAAGTGCTGCGTCATCAGCAAGATGGGAGACTCGCAAGAAGAGATGACAGATGATAATGTCATGAAGAACCTGTTTCAGTCATTTACCATGTATATGCAGCAGCAAGCTCATGCAAAACGTGACAGTGATGCTATGGATGCTTTGAAAGCTGTCCAACAGGAGATGAAGCAGTTTAATGGCCAGCAAGTGTTAACTTACCTGCATTTGTATGAGGAAAAGATGAAGTTTTTTGGGGTTTCTCAAGATGTTTGGAGCCGCTATTTCTTGCGGATCGTGGTGCGCGCTCTTGAAGGTCGAATTGCAAAAATTCAAGAGGCACATGCAGGTTGGGCTGAATTTAAAAAGGCATTAAAAGATGAATATTTCCTGGAGGATACAGGTCTTATGAATCGCAGGAATTTTTTAGCATGGGTTTCTATGCCTAATAAGGGACTTTCTGTTACCGCTCTTCTGCGAGAGTTTGAAAGCCGTTATGATCAGTTGGATGGGACTGAACAGCAAGCTTTGGAGATGCAGAAAGTGGAGTTATTTTTGCAAGCTGCAGATGCTGATTTACAGGAAAAGTTGGATGATCTTTTGGAAGATCAAGCTACTGATTCAGGTTTAAAGACTGAGTGGAGACATATCATTGATGCTGTGAATGCTCTTGTCAAGAAGCAGCGCAGGAGAGTCAGATTGCATCGAAATACAGGATCAGTTCCTGAAAAATCCTTGGAGACTTCCTCTTCTACCCCTGCTGCAGCTTCTTTGCCTAAGCCTACTCCTCCTGTTGTGAATCCACCAGTACCTGCTGCTCCAGTGCCCTTATCTGTAGATGATGTTATTAAAGGCTTGGCGGATTTGACAATTGAAGCAGTCAAAGCTGAAGTTGGTAAGTTAAAGGAGCAACTTATGTCAGTACCTGCTGTAGCGCCTGCTCCAGTGACTGCTTTTCCAGCTGGTCAAAGAAAAGGGCGACGATGTATTTGGTGTGATAGTACAGAGCACCAACACTGCAGAGATTGTGATGCTTTTCAGGAAGCACGTAAGAAGAATGTAGTGTTTTGGGGACAAGATGGGAAGATATGGCTGACAGAGACTGGCGCTCCTCTTGACACGAACTTTGGTAAGGGAGGTATGAAGAAGCTTGTTGATGATATGGCTGCGCGATCAGCTTATGTGAGTGTTAGAGGAGATGCTTCAGCTTTTGGAGTCCAGCTTGAGCAGAAATCTGATGGAGACTCTGCTTTATGGTCTTCGGCCTTGGAGATAGCGAGAAGAGGGAAAGTTCAAACTTCTACTATGACTTGTGTGGGCTCTAGCATCCGAGGAGAAACAGGATGGGATTCTCCTGTTGACAGGTATTCTATTTTTGCTTATATTGCTAAAACGCAGGGTTTAGATGCCATGGTTGAAGAAAAAAGAAGAAGAGATGAGGAGGGTCCTAGTTCCTCCAAAAAGATTAGAGGGGGTGACTTTGTTTCACCACCTGTTACAGCTCCACCTATGTCAAATTCTCCAGCTCAAATAGGTTCTGATCAACCAATGGGAGACAAGCAGAAAGAAAAGAGGCAACCAAGAAAAGAGCCAGGATTCAAGCTCTTGTCAGACCTTGATATGCAAATGGATATGAGTAAGATTTTTCATGAAAGAATTTTGAATAGTGAAGTCAATTTTACTATTGGAGAGGCTCTTGGGATTGCTAGAAGAGAAATACAGGATCAGATGCAGGATCTTTTGCGGAGGAAACGGCATGCGATGGAAGGACCTGCTCTACAGGGATTGTGGCATGGAGCTCTTGGGAAAGAGCATGATGATGCAGTGATGGTTGAGAATGCTTCTGTTAATCCGCAGTTGGAGAAAATAGTGCAGCCTATGCAGTATGAAGATGATGAGTCCCCTATTCTCATTCCTCGCAGCCATTTTTCACGAAGTCATTGGGCTAGAGCAACCACTGAGACAGTGGTAAGGATTGGAGAGAAACAAATTCCCTTGATCGCTTTAGTTGATCATGGTTCTGAGATTAATCTTATTGCCCGAGGTGTTTATGAGAGTGGCAAGTGGCCTATGGATGCAGAGCATGGCTGGCGCATGAGAGCCGCCAACAATACTTCTGGTGATATGTATGCTGCTTGTCCGAGTATCAGAATTTCTATTGGTAATGTTGAAGAGGATTATCATTGCTTTGTTCAAGATTCATGTTCTTATCCGATTATTCTTGGACGGCCTTTCATTACAGAAGCAAGAATGGAAACAAAAGTGATGGATGACGGATCAGCTTATGCGCGGATACGCAGTAAAGATGGTATGCAAGCTGTTCAGTTTATGACTGTTGGGGTAAATCATCCGAGAAACAGGGACTCCTTGCATGAGGCACCACTACCTGCGAAGGAGTTGGATTTTCATTAGGTACCGCTGTCTTGCGAGACGCCAGTGGTACGGAGCGGAGAAAAGAGGAGATCTCGCCTCCTGGCAGCCAGTCTTTCTCCAATAACTTTGTTGGGTTTACTTCAGAAAGTTCAGTAAGTTATCAGAAAATTTCAGATTTGCCTAGAGCTGCCAGGCAGTACATTGGTCGTAAGGAGAAAGAGTTGAAGAATGCTGGTATTTTGCAAGCAGAAGAGCATGTGGATGGATTGTATGAAGGGATGTCTTATGCAGATACATTGTTTGAGATGAGTGCAATGCTGAAAACTGATGTATGCAAGGGTTCAAAGATCATACCTGTGCAAACCTTGGATATGTTTCAGGAAATTTCTGGTTTTATGCTGCAAACAGAGTTAGAGGCTGAGAAAACTCAGCAAACTGAATTTATGGCTGATCTTGATCAGCTAATAGAATTGCAGAGGGCTGAATCCATTCAGCCAACAGAGTTGAATGCAGAAAAATTTCTGCATACAGAGTTTCAGGATGCGTCTATGCAGTCCATAAAGCCGAGGGCTGAATTCATTCAGCCAACAGAGTTGAATGCAGAAAAATTTCTGCATACAGAGTTTCAGGCTGCACCCATGCAGTCCATAGAGCTAAAGGCTGAAATTTTTCAGCCAACAGAGTTGAAAGATGCTGAAAATTTGCAGAAATTGCAGCAAAGAAAAGAGTGCTTGAATGATGCCAAGGTTGACACAAAATATAAAATAGTTGATAAGAAGGTTAAGCCGGTTGCAGGCCCGCTTCCTTCTGATAGTGATGAACAGATTGAAAAAGCTATGAAGCAGCCTATGTTGAGGGATCCTGCAAATATTGGACATAAGTTTACAGCTGAAACTCTTGCAGAATTGAAGATTGGAAATGATGATTTTTTGCTTCCAGTGGAAAAAGAATGTTTTAGAGAGATGCTTGGACGTCATGGTAAGGCATTTGCTTTCTTTCCACATGAAATTGGCTGCATTAGTCCTGAATTGGTTGCATCTATGGTCATCTTCACTGTTCCTCATGTACCATGGAATATACGTCCTATACCTGTGCCTAAAGCACACTTGCCAAAGCTGATAGAGTTGCTGAATGAGAAGATTAAAATGGGGATTTTGGAACCCTCCTCTGCACCTTATTCTAACAGGTGGTTTACTGTACCAAAGAAGAATGGTACTTTGAGATTTATTCAGGATATGCAGCCCGTGAACAAAGTGACAATCAGGAATGTGGGTACAGGTCCAGTTGTGGATGAATTTGCTGAGGCTTTTGCAGGACGAGCCATCTATTCACTAGGTGACTTGTATTCAGGTTATGATCAGTTTCAGCTTGCCTTGGAAAGCAGGGATATTACTACTATGCGGACACCTATTGGTCTTGTGAGGATGTGTACCTTGCCACAAGGTGCTACAAACTCAGTTGCTCATATGATGAATGCTATGCATAGAGTTCTTCGAGACTATATTCCGCAGTATACCATGCAATTTCTAGATGATGTGCCTATTAAGGGTTGTGCAGAAGAAGAAAAGAATGAAAGTCTTGATTTGCGTGGATGTAGACAGTTTGTGGCTGATCACTTGAATGCTTGTGAGCAAATATTGACACGATTAGAGGAGGTAAATTTGACACTTTCAGGGCTGAAATCTGTCTTTGCTGTTAATGAAGTCATCATAGTTGGGCATATGGTTGGATATTATGGCAAAAAGCCTTCTCCTGCAAAGGTGGATGCCATAAACAGGATTGCAGAGTATTTCTTGACTACTTCAGAGGTGCGAAGATTTGTGGGAGCTTGTGTATTTTACATGATTTAGATTCCTCATTTTGCTCATATTGCAGATGTTCTCTATCAGCTGCTTCGAAAGGGGCAGAAATTTCATTGGGATGATGAAGCTGATGGAGAAACAGGTTTACTAGAATCAGAAGATGGACTTGACCTGTTTGTGGAGTTGAATGATCCTGGATAGTTGGCACATCCGGAGTATGCGCAGGTTTAGAGGGGGTGGATGTCGTATTGCTACGCATTCGAAGTGTGTAAACCACCTAAAAGTTGTGCATGGGATTTGGTACTTTGTACATACTTAGTTGTTGTGATTACATTTATTTTATGCGTATGAGTATAGTGGGGAGGAGTTGGAGACAAAAGTGGCGAATATGATGAGATGCTTTCAGCCTATGTTGAGCAAGGTTGAGTGAAAAGCACAACTGATGCTGGTGAACATGTTAGGACTTTGTCTTCTCCTTCTCCAGCTACATCAAAAATACCTAATGATAACAACCCTCCACATCCAGGAGTTGGAAAGAAGGAGGCTAAGCATTGAAATGTGCTATGAGAAGCATGGAGTTATCACTGTTACAGTGTGTGTGTGCTTGTTTTGGGTTACAATGTGTTGTTTACATGGGCGCCAAAGATATGGAACGACAGGTTCTTAAAGTATTCAGAATGAGACTTTTTGGAATTGAGGTACGTGCTGTCCGGTTTGGTACAGGTACGTTGAAAGATGTGGCATCAGAAGCAATAAGATACTTGGTTACAAAAGAAGAGACTACACATTATATTTTAAGGTCCGTAATTGGATCTCACCCTTATCCAATGCTGGTGAGAGATTTTCATGCCATTATTGGCAAAGAAACTAGACGAAAGTGTCGTGCTAATGAGGGATTTAAAAAAGCTAAGAAGGGAGGGAAAAGAGGAGCGTGTGACGAAAAGGAAGGAAGGGGCAATGCTAATTCTGGGAGAAAGGGGGAGAATTCGAATGGATGGAAGGGAGGAATCTGAAGATGGAGGAGGCATAATCGATGACGGGAGAGGAAAAGAAAAGAAAGTCCTATCTCAGAACGACACTGGCCTACTCCTGAGGACTTTTGTCATCACAAGGTGTGCTAGACATGGAGTTTTGGGGGGCGATCTCCATTCCTGTGATCGGGGAGACTGCTGGAATGATGGAGAGGGAGCCGAAGTGCTTTTCTTTTCAAAAGAAAAGAGAGCTGGTGGGCGCATTCGTTCAGAGCTCTCTCTCTCTCTCTCTCTCTCTCTCTCTGCCTGTGTCTGTGTGTGCAGTTTTGAGCGAGGATGCCTGAGGACATTGGGGCAGTGCCATTCGATTGGCAAGCCATGGTGAAGGAGTTGGACATGAATGCTAATGTGTGCAATGCAGCACAAATGCCGACCGTGTGTGTGACTGGAGCTGGTGGATTCATAGCTTCTTGGCTTGTCAAGCGCCTGCTTGAGAAAGGCTATGTCGTCAGAGGGACTGTCCGAAATTCGGATGATAAAAAAAAATGCTCATCTTAAGAAGCTGGAAGGAGCTGCAGAACGATTGACGCTAGTCAAAGCCGACTTATTGGATTTTGATAGCCTTTGCTCAGTCATCAAAGGATGTGACTGTGTCTTCCATCTGGCTTCTCCTGTTACTGATGACCCGGTGCAGATGGTTGATCCGGCTGTCAAAGGCATAATCCATGTTTTAGATGTAGCTGCTCAAGCTGGGGTAAAGCGCGTCATTTTCACCTCATCCATAGGTGCCGTGTACATGGACCCCATCAGGGATCCAAGTGTTGTGGTTGATGAGAACTGTTGGAGCAACCTTGACTTCTGCAAAGACACACGGAACTGGTACTGCTATGGGAAGACTGTTGCTGAGCAAGCAGCTTAGAAACATGCCAAGGAAGTGAATGTAGACCTGGTAGTCCTGATTCCTTCCCTAGTTCTTAGGCCCTTACTACAATCCGAAGTGAATGCCAGCACTGCTCATCTCCTCAAATACTTGACAGGCTCAGCAAAAAGCTATGCCAATTTGGTGCAAGCGTATGTTGATGTGAGAGATGTTGCAGATGTTTGCATCCTCCTCTTTGAAAGTCCTTCTGCAAATGGGCGTTACCTTTGTGCTGAAAGTGTGGTGCACAGAGGGGACGTGTGTGACTTGCTTACAGATCACCCTAAACTGCATTAAAACCTAAGGAAAAGTGGAAATTGAAATAAAATATAAGGATCTTTGGTTACCAAGGAGAGGATCACTTGTTGAAAAACCAAAACTGTTCATGACAGCATATAAAGAACATGGGTTTGCTCAGTTTCTTTGTTGTAACTCTACGATTATGACAAGCAATATAGTGATCTTTGACATCAAAAATTTGAGTTCTTCTTGTTAGACTCTTCCATTGCTGTACCTTGAACCCCGTGTTCTGCAGCTCTTGCACGATCTCTTTGACACTGGGCGTAACCCACAAGGTCTCGGTGGTACCCATGGCATTCCCCATAGCACTTATGAGACGGGTGAGCCCTCCATTCGACATGATGAGCCCCTCCTTCCCTCCCCCGTTACGAATCCTTCAAGCCCATCCTTGGCACCCCAACTTCCCCATAAATAACGGAAGCTACTTGCACACTCAAGGGAATGGCTCCAATGCAAATCTTGGGCAGCATGGAATGCATGGAGTGCATAGGCAGCATGCACATGGCAATGGGTAGCATGCACATGGGCATCATGCATATGGCAATGGGCAGCATGCATATGGCAATGGGCAACATGCATATGGTAATGGGCAACATGGACATTTTGGACAGCAAGGTCCTAATAGGCAATTTGGTCCTCATGTAATGCAAGGGCAGCATGGCCCCCATGGAAATTTTGGACAGCCGGGGATTGGACAACAAGGCATGTATGGGCAGCATGTAGCACATGGCATTCATGGGCAGCAAGGCCCAAATGAGCTGTGTGACAAGATTGTGTTTACTAAATTCAATGGGCAGTCCTCATCCCCAGCTGAACTAGAGGAATGGACCTCTAAATTGGAAGCCTACTTTCTCATCTACCCCCGTACAGATGAGGCAAAGATCATTTTTGCCTCCCTTCATTTAGAAGGTTTTGCCCACACACGGTGGAGATTCGTTCAAAGAGAAAATCAGCAGTTTCGTGATTGGGAAGAGTTCAAGATGCATATGATCCAAGTTTTTGTCTCCCCGATGGAAAAAGAATGCTTAGCTAGGCAATGGTATCAGTTTGATCAGCGAAATCTCACCGTGAGGGAGTACACCAACCAATTTATGAACCTATCCATGTATGTTGAGGTAGTCAGTGATGAGGCGCATTTCTCAGCTAATGTAATGGCTCAAAAGCCAGCCACCTTGTTTGCAGCCATAGAATTGGTTGAACGCTATGGTCGAAAATATCGTCGCAATGAGGGCATGCAACCGATTGCAAGACAACAAAGATACCTTATCAGGCAACCCCCATATGCTAATAATTATTGCAGCAACAATGTAGGGAATGGCAGTCCCAAAATCCCTACTTACCCCACTTTTAATGATGCTGAAAGGAAATATGACAGTTTTGGGATAGCACCACCCTTCAAAAGTGACCCAAAGTATGCTAAAAATAAGACAAGGAATGGCTTTAGTCCTAACAGTCAAAAATTCATTCCTCCTGAAGTTTTCAACTATAGAAAAGCCAAAGGCTTGTGCTTTAAATACCGGGATAAGTACACGACTGATCATGCATCTAAATACCCCTTTAAGAACGCCATTGTCAAGTTTAATAGAATGTATATGCTAAATGATAGTGACAAGTTAGAAGAGGACTTGCATGACAACTCTTCCATGATGACACTTGCTGAAAATGCTAAATATGAAGAGGATCTTGATACGGATCAGTTTTATGACTCACCAGATGAGTTCCCTTTTGACCCCGGTGGCTGCCCCATTGATGACATGATTGGGAATGACCCTTGGCACCCCCTTGGGGGGGCCACTCATGAATATATGTATATATAACGTGAGTTCAAAATAAGGGGTTTTTAAAACACCAAATTTATATAATTTTTACATACAGAAGGGTGTCATATAAAGGGGTTACTTACAGATTGAATAGAAAAGGGTTGTGTTTTATTCAAGAAAAATTCATAGATTAGAATATTTATAAATAGGCCATGAACGCAAGTTATATAGAGAATATATATATAGTGAACCCCCTGAGGGCACCCCTCATTCATCACTATATCAACTTGCTCGATCTCCATGGTTGCATGGACCGGCTCTAGGAGCCCGAACACCCTACGAGTGCATGGTAACATTGATGGCAAGAGTGTATACATCCTCATAGATAGTGGTAGCACACACAATTTTGTGAATAAATCGACTCTTGGCCGTTTGACATGTGTTCCCACAGAATTAGAGCAACCTCTTCGGGTTCAAGTGGCCAATGGAAATGAGGAAGTGAGCTCCCATGTATGCACACAAGTTTGTCTTATGCTGGCTGAAAATTACACAACAAAGGTGGACTCAATTACCCTTGATATGGGCCCCGTGGATGTTTTTTTGGGATGTGATTGGCTTCAGCAGTTGGGAAAAATCTCTATGGACTTCTCTCAGCTGTATATGGAGTTTGTAATGCATGAGCAGCTTGTACACTTGGAGAGAATCAAAGAAAATGCAGATTTTCAGCTTATAACAACAAGACAACTCAAAGAAGAATTCACGAAACGCTCCCAAATCTTTGTCTTGCATTTACATAAGGATAATGATGACCAACACACCTTGGGGAAGCAAAATGCAGCACTAAAAGCGCTTTTGGCTAAATATGAGGACCTATTTTAGCCCCCCACTACCCTTCCCCCTCAGAGATCGGTGGATCACCCGATTGACTTGGAGCCCCATGCCAAGCCCATCAATAAACCCCCATATCGACTCTCTAAATGTGAGAGAGAGGAAGTAGCAAAGCAAGTCAAGGAGCTCACTGAGATGGGATTCATAGAGCCTAGCTCTTCCCCTTATGCCTCCCCGGTTCTATTGGTTAAGAAAAAGGACGGATCTTTCTGGTTGTGTATTGACTACCGTGATCGCAATAAGATCACTGTCAAAAATAGATACCCCATCCCTCGAATTGATGACTTGCTTGATGAACTCAAGGGAGCACGCTACTTCACCAAGATTGATTTGCGATCCGGTTACCACCAAATCAGAATGAGGGTGGGTGATGAAGTCAAAATAGCCTTTCGGACTGACCGTGGCTTGTACCATTTCCTTGTCATGCCATTTGGGCTCACTAATGCGCCCGCCACATTTTAGAGCTTAATGAACAAAATATTGCAGCCATGGCTTTTCTAGTTTGTGTTGGTATTCTTTGATGATATACTCATTTACAACAAGTCACTGCATGAGCATCTGAAGCATGTCAGGCAAATTTTTGATGTATTGAGAGAGCACCAGCTATTTGCCAAAGAAAGCAAGTGTGTCTTCTTGCAAATAGAGGTTGAGTACTTAGGACATATTGTTAGTGAAAAAGGCATCCAAGCTAATCCTAAGAAGTGCAATGTGTCCAGGAGTGGCCCACCCCCACTACCACTACCTCCTTGCATGGTTTTCTTGGCCTCTCCTCTTTTTATCGGAGATTTATTTGCCATTATGCCACAATTGCAGCCCCGTTAACAAACAGGCTGAAAAAAGAAGCTTTCCTATGGGATGAATTGGCTGACCGCAATTTTCAGCAGCTGAAAGACTTGCTCACTTCAGCCCCCATCCTCGTATGCCCCGACTTTTCAAAGGATTTTACCATCCAGTGTGATGCTAGTGGATGGGGTATTGGTGCAGTCTTGCTGCAAGAACACGGGGTAATAGCATTTGAGAGCCAAAAATTGGATGATAAAGAGAGAGAGTTGCATGTCTATGATCAGGAGATGTTGGTAGTCATTCATGCTATCAAAAAGTGGCATCACTACTTGTATGGCAGCAGCTTTAAGGTGAAAAGTGACCACCGTGTGCTCAAATACTTATTGACTCAGCCCAACCTCACTCCCAAACAACGTAGATGGGTGGCTACCCTACAAAACTATGACTTTGAGATTACCCACACCCGTGGCAAGGACAATGTAGTGGCTGATGCACTCTCTCGCATGTGGGCATGCAAGGTTTCATCCATCGCTGAACTCCACCATGATTGGATTGAAGAGCTCCAAGAGGCATACTTGCTTGATGCTGAATTCAGCCCTCTTTTGCAAAAATTACAGCAAGGTGTCATGGATGACAATTCCCAATATCAGCTCCACGATGGCCTCATTTGGATCCATGGCCATATTGTGATTCCCCATGCCTCTCCCTTCACCCAAAGGATCCTTGAAGAGATGCATTCTTCATCGATTGCTGGCCACTTAGGGGTCTTCAAAACATATGACCGAGTTTCAAAAAGCTTCCATTGGAAAGGCCTATGGCGGGATGTTAAAGACTTTGTGTCTAGATGTGTGCCTTGTCAACAAAATAAAGATAGCACTCTTAAACCAGGTGGATTTTTGCAGCCTTTACCTATCCCCGAAGGAAAATGGACCCACATTACCATGGATTTCATCACTGGTTTACCTACAACCAAGAAGGGTTGGGATAGCATATATGTGGTAGTTGACCGACTCACTAAAGCAGTCCATTTCATCCCTACAAAATCCCAGTTTACAGCATCTCAAGTTGCCACTCAGTTTATGGAGCATGTTTTTAAGTTGCATGGCTTACCGCACGTCATAGTACATGACCGGGACACCAAATTTATGAGTCAGTTTTGGTAGACAATTTTCAGCTCCATGGGGACCAAATTGGCTCCATCTACAGCCTATCATCCCCAAATGGATGGGCAGACCGAGAGAGTTAATAAGTGGCTTGAAACTTATTTGCAACATTTTTGTCATGATGTGCAGAATTCTTGGGACGTATGGCTGCACTTGGCTGAATTTTCTTACAACAACTCCACTCATTCGAGCATTGGAGCCTCTCCCTTTGAAGCATTGTATGGTTATCGGATGCCCCTTCCTACCGTGATCTTCAATGAAAAGCTCAACCCCCTTGGAAAAGAAGAGTTGGACCGCATGCAAGCTTTACTTCAACAATGCAAGGTAAACCTCAAAAGGGCTCAAGAGCACATGAAGCTCCATGTTGATGCAAAAAGAAGACCCCTTGACTTTCAAGAGGGTGAATTGGTACTCCTCAAGGTCCCCAAGTCCCGTTATGCCACACTAAAGGACGGTTCTTGCAACAAGTTGGCACACCGTTACTATGGGCCCTACAAAATCATTAAGAAGGTCGGGGACTTGGCTTACCGTCTCCAACTCCCTCCCACTACTAAGATCCATGATGTCTTCCATGTGAGCCAATTGAAACCTTTCATTGGCACTCCCAAAGATCATGTAGAGGAGCTACCACCAAATATGGCATTATTGCTTTACTTAATTTGATTTTTCTAAGCTTGTAAATCTTTATCGACGTGACCTTGTTCATGGTATGGAATTCAAAGCTCATCCTCATATGGGTATTTGTGAATATTGTGCACTTGGAAATCATTTTTGAAAACCCTTTTCCATTTCCACCACAACTCATTCCAGAGATTTTCTTGGTCTTATTCACATTGATATTTGTAGACCTTTTCCTCCATCGAAATCTCAATATCTATATTTCATGACTTTTATTGATGACTTCTCAATATACACCATTGTTTTTCTCTTGCAACACAAATCAGAACTAAGGTTGCTAGGATCTATAACAACATTTGCAACATCTTCATCTAAAGATAACTCAAAAAAATTATCATTTCAGGGAGAAACAACTATGGGTTAGTTGTCTTTCTCAATGCGACACTTTGTATGGTAAAAATGGACAAAGAGACCAAGATCCACAAGTCTTGCAATTGAAAGAAAATTCCTTTGAATATTGGGGACAAGTAAAACTCCATGCAGAATTCTTATTGAAGAAAGAGTACCAAGATATAAATCACCTATACCTTTGACTTGACAAGTTTTGTCATAAGCAAGATAAATAAATTTCTTGACATGAATAGAATGATAATTATATAACCATGGGGACTGATATGTCATGTTTCCCATAGCAACCAGAATCAATAATAAAAAGACTCCATCACAAACATGAAGTATCCTTTCTGGAGAGATTGAAAAACTCACACTATTTACTTCTTCAATAGTGTTATCACGTGTAGTAGCATATGATTTGAATCAAAATGCCTCTTGAAACATAGATGGGTTGGATGATCACTCTTTTTGCAATAGTCAGATGGAGAATAATCTCTTGATAAACATGGTTGTTTATTTGCAATACCATATTCTTCATCATATTGTTTTGCCCAACAATCATCTGTTAGTGTGACCATTTCTATTGCAATAAAAACAATGTTTGTTAGGAAATTTGAGACGAAAGAAGTTACACCATGATCACTCCATATGTGTATAACATGGAAAGGATGCTGGTCACAGGATAAAGACCGAGGATCTCCCCTCAACAAAACCCATGAAACAACACCATTGAACACATGATAAAAAATTCCTGATCACTCACTCCTCATTGAGACTTCAACTCAACACTTAAACAGTTCAAACCTTCAAGCTCAAATTTTACCACTTTTAGAGAGAATCTGACACTGAAACAACCATGGCTGAAACTTTGACAATACAAGCTTTCAGATTCACACAACTCCTATTTTTTAGGGATGGTGACCCTATGTAGCAAAGTGTCCCATAAAGCATGATTGCCTCAATCCTTTCATAGAACAATTCTTCCATGGGTTTATCACAACTAAACCTCAACAATAGTTCAACACATTCTTTATATTCTCCATCAAAAGAACAAGAGAACACAAAGTAATTCTCCACTTTGAATGGAAATCATCACATAGTATTCATCTTCATATCTTCATAATCTCTCTCATGATCTCTCACTCATAGATATATTGTTTTGCATGAAAATTTTGCTATCTCTTAGTCTCACTCTCTCTCATACATGCTCTTTCTCAATAGTACCTAATTATCCATAATCCCTCTTCAGTGGTGATCAATAACCCTCCGAAGAGATATGTCTAATGTTAAGGGTCACCATAACCACTACAGTGTCCTTTCGTAGCTCAATAGTGTCACTGTCACTTCAGCCTTTACATCTTCCACTTCTTTAAGCTATTTTGAACTTGTATTCATCTATTCCAAAATTGAAAAACTTCCCCAAGCTTTAGATTTATCCCAAAGAACACGTACTGAACAAACTGAATAAAAACAAAATAGAGATAGAGGCTCTATAGAAGTCTCACAAAAGCTCAACAAAGGGTCTACAAAACCATATATTAGGTCATCAAAAAGCATTTAACTAAACTAAAACCATCAAGATTCTTTCAATAAGCTTTCAAACACTCTTAAAGTCCATCAAATCCACCAATCATCATTCCAACCTCTCATACATAAAGAAAATAGAACAAAAAATAAGCTAAGTACAATCAATCAAAACCTATCAGGCGCTCAATAGAACCTTTAAGCAATCATTCAAATCATACAAAAATCACCCAATAATCCAACAAAAAATAGCCAAAAACATAGTCATATTTACCCTCAACATATCCCCACACTTAATTAGGGAGTGTCCTCATGAGAGTGGAGTTTTGAGCCCGGGATGTACCTAAAATTTGCCAAAAAATCCAGAATTTAGGGGAAAAATATTTAACATCAAAGGCGGCGGCTCCAACTAGGACAATTTTAAGCACCAAGTGAAAGACGACTTTTAAAAGGCGCCCAAGAGACACTTGTGGATTTTTGATAAATTTTCAGACTGCCATGTGGGTTGTCAAGAGTTGCCAGTCAATGCAGGATGTCAAACCGGACGCCCAGGATTTTTCAGAGCTCGATTTGGATGCCAGACGGGGAAATGACTAACACATGGTCAAGATTTGAAAGGATGGCCAAACTTTGGGCCAAATGGGTTGTGACCTTTGGGGAGTTGGGGCATTTTATGCCACATGAAAATTTGCATCAAAGCGTGGAGAGAGAGAGGATGAAGAGCACGACGTCTGCTGCGCCTGAAAAATGTGCTTGATGCCATGGAGATCATGATTGCTGCCTACAAACAACCTACCCAATCGATCATGGCCCCGATCTTCTCCCTCTTTGCCGGTCTTATCGCCTGTCTTCGCCCGTGCAATGATGGCCTGAATGTAGACTTGAAAATCTAGTCTTTCTCTCTCCTCCCTCTCTCTCCCTAAGGGGCTGTTCTTGTGTGTAAGAGGAAAATGAAGAATGGTGAAGGAAAGCTTGTCCGGTTGGGACCGGATTGCTTCCAGGTCGATGTAGACATGAAGATTGCTGATTGTGAAGGTGCTGGACATTGAATGTGGGCTGACCCATAGTCCCACACCAAAACCGAGATCCCGAGACATGAAGCCTAAGATTTAATTCTATTTTTATGAAGAAAAAATGAGTTTTTATGCTATTTGGTTGATGAAACATTGTTTCCATGGGCTGATTATGCATTATGATGTTGTTTTCTATGAGTTTCAACAGTGCATAATCTGAAAACCGGAAAATCATAAGTGATATGACTGAAATTAATGGTATAAAACCCGTAAAACACGCATTTAAGGGGTAAAAATGGAATTTTTTGCAAAATAATTGGAAAATATGAGATATAATACTTATAAAAACCTAAAATTTTGCTGTCAAGGAACCTAAGGGCCATAGCCCACAATCAATTTTAATTTCTAGTCATTTTTTATTGAAGAAAATAGAGGAAAAATACCAAAAAATTGTGGAAAATGGGTTTTAAATGGAAGAAATTTAGGAAACAGTAAAAGAAAAATTCTAGAAAATTACATGTGTATTTGTGCAGCGTATAATGAAGGTAAAGCATGAGATTGGCCTCGTTTTACCCTCGTTTCTATGTTTTTGTTCATGTTTATCACTTTCTTTCTAAGGAAATACACATAAAATGACTCTTCACCTATCAACGAATGCAAAACATTAAACGGTAGGGTGAGAGGGGAGGTTGAGTGTCAAAATATAAATTAAAATCTAGTTTATGTGTTGCATCATGCCTATATGACGTTGTTTTAAAATAAAGGGAAAGGCAACATGAGCGTAAGGCTCGCTGTTTGTTCTCTTTGCAGTACATAAATGTTAGCATGGAAATCATGGAAAAAATTGTTTCACACGATGCATAATGCTGATTTTCTCCTGTTTGTGCACTAAACCATTCACGTTATGCACTATGCATAGTTCATGGTATCGAAGGAAAAGCTCCTGGATTGCATAACAATTGTTTTCTTAGAAATTTGACCCACGATTGAGAGCATAAGGTTATCCCTTGCTGTAGGATAGAGGGTCGGTTTCCTAAGGGACTGTTTGGTGAGGAAGCATGGTATATCTCCTAAATTCAAAATATAAAAGAGAGGAGTTTGTGTTTGTTTATGTTATATGTTGAGCAGCGCATCAAGGGGCCAATCCCTGCGATGTAGGAGAGCTGCAGTGGGGCCGCGGTGTTTTTACCGAGAGATTGCCTCCATGTATGTTATCGTGGTATTTATTGCCAATATGTATGGGTCCTCCCTTTGAGGAGTTTATAGAAAGGGAAACGTTGGACTACAAAACGATGAAACTATAAATGCATAGATTAGGCTTTAGGGCAGTTTGTCCTTTAGCATTAGATAGATGCTCCTGGTCTGCGAGGCCGTAAGGGTGTGTTTGTCTGTCATGAGCATGAGATCCAGCTAGTGCCATAGCCAGTGCTGGTCCATTTCAGGTCCCATCAGTGGTGCATCTGCTGGGAGCTACCAACAAGTGGTGGTTCTCGAATCTAGGGTTTTAGGGACCAAGAAATTTGATTTATGTCCTCTGACAAGGACCGTCAAGCCGAAATACAAAAAGCAGAACGTGCTAAGAGGGCTAGACAGCAGTTGGAGATCGTACGTCACTATTCTTCTCAAAGGAGTAGTCCGATACGTATAAGAGGCAGTGGACTTAGTAACCCAACTGTTGCACATAGTCCTTTAGGTGCAAGAGGAAGCGTAAGTTCTTCCTATCTTCCACCAAGTCAACCCACTTCAAGTGGGGACGTGATTCCATCAGTTCAAACTCCTATTGTCAATCCGATTGTCGCTATGGCACAACCCATTGCAATTCCTACAGGGATGTCGGATTTGCTAGCTTTAGGAGTTCCTTTTGCCCATTTTTAATGGGTTGGCTGAAGAAGATGCGGAGTTTCATATTTGTGAATTCCAAAGACTAATTCTTAATTATCGCATCCAAGATGAGGGACATCTCATGATGTTCTTTAACATGACGTTAAAAGGAAGGGTTGCGGTATGGTATCATAGCATAGAGACTGGAACCATAACCACAATCGACCAATTTTATGTAGCTTTCCGAGGAGAATATGCCCCTGAAACAGGTGGCCAATACTGATTGCGTGTTTTGAATGTAACACGCTAAGACCCCCATGAGAATGTGAAAGCCTATGACAAGAAGCTTAAGGAAGTGTTTCGTAAGTTACCAACTTACATTCCTATTCCGTCGGCTATCCAATTGCAATACTTTTTGCATGGATTGGATTTCAATATTTAGGTACAATTGAGTAGTGTGGCTTTGGCTGATATAGACATCACCATCGCGCGGGCAGAAGGAGTAGAAGCACGATTACAAACGGCCTACTCCTCTCGCATAAATCTTAATGCGTGTTTAGTACCTAGAGGCAATCTACCATTGACGAATGGAAGTCAAGGGATGCTTATGAATAACCCTAATGGAAGAGGAAGCATGGTTCAAAATGTACCTTTACTGCCAACTCCTCCCAATGTGACTATGCCTATGGCTAGTCAGTTGGCTCCACCAAATGTTGGAGGCCAAGTTTCAAACCCTAATGTTGTTCATGTGAGTCAACAACCAATGCCCAATCAAATTGTTAGGCCAATGGAATGACGGATAGACGATCAAGGCTATGAGTCGAGTGTATCTAATGTCCTTGGTGAAGTAAAGGATATGATGAAGCACTACACTGACATGATTTTTGAACAATATCGGCAAATAGCTGTTGATGTCAATTTCTTGAAGAAGCAGCAGAATCTGATAGGGAGTCGACACCCTGAAGAGGGTGGTCCCTCAAGATTTAGCTGTAAGTGGTGTGGCGGACAACATTTTCCTAGAAACTGTCCAAATGTTAAATGTGATATTTGTGGAAAGTCGGGCTACTTAGCTGCTACCTGTTGGAGTAAGATTAGTTCCCTCCAACAAGGAAGTAAATAGCCAGGTCCAGTTAATCATAGAGCGCAAGGTAATAACCTGCAGCAAAATGATGGACCAAGATAAATACTGCAAAGGGGAAAGACCACTATAGAAGAGTTGCCACAAGGCAATGGAGTCAGCCTTATCGAGGCTGTACGCGTCAATGACGCTGAAACCTCTAACCTAAGAGCCGTGATGAGAGGCCAAAAGGCTAAAGAGGTTGACAAAGATAATGCAAAACCGGTTGAGGGAAACCCTAAGCAAGGGGATAAGGGGACGCAAGTCCTGAATCCTAGCATGGAAGGTGGACCTTTAAGCCCCAGTGACAAAAGAGTCGATCCTAAGAAGGATGAGGAAGTGCCAAGAAAGAAAGCAAGAGCTAAAAAAGAAGCACCAAAGCTGGTCCCGAGACCAAAAGAAAGAATGGTATGGTGAGAAAAGAGAGCTTTGGCTACCTATCATGATTTTGATTTAGCAAGTTCTCTTTGCGAAGTTAAACCAGATGTAAACCTCTTACAATTGATTAAATTATCTCCAGGAGTATGCAAGAAATTCAAGAAGATCCTGTGTATTGGGTATATTGTAGAACCTTTGGGCATAGCATGAGTAGGGGAAGATTGGTTTGATCATGCTGAAAAGAATTGCCCTAGGGTTCCAGCATATGTGGATGGAATATTAGTGGAGCATGCTATTATAGACACTGGATCCTCCGTCAATATCATGAGTTCAGAGTTGATGGAGAGGCTGGGTCTAGGCATCCAAAAAGATAGCTCCACCCTTCTTAGAATGGCTCTGATGATAGTCTAAGACAACTAGAAGGTTGCGTTACTAAAGTCCATGTTATAGTTGCAAGTGTAGAATGATTCTTGGACTTTAGGGTGATAAGGTTTGTAGGACGTCCTAGCTATCGAATTTTGCTAGGTAGGCCCTGGATCTTACGAACAGACTGTTAAGTCGATATACTCCCCGGTCGAGTGGTTCTAAGTAGATGTACTAATCGAGTAATAGTCGATGCTTACCCTGATTCTCCTCAGAGTGAGAGGGCTCCTTTATCCTCTATTGAATTAGAAACAACAGATGATCCATCTGGTAGTGAGACACCATCCCGCGATGAATCTAAAGAGGGGTCCACTATAGAGGATATTTATCAGATAACTCTAAATGAGCCGATAGAGCCGCATGATAGGATAAGAGATGTGGATGTAATTGAGCTAGACCTTGGCACGCCGAATGATTCGCAGTCAATTAAATTAGGTTCCATGCTCAGTTCAGTAGAAAGGGAGGACTATGTGTCCTTGATTCAGGAATTCCGCGACATCTTTGCTTGGAGTTATGATGAGCTGAGAGGCATTCCTCCCAGCCTGGCCATTCATACTATTCCTGTAAAAGAGGGCAGTCGTCCTGTACGTCAGAAAGTAAGGCATATGCCTTTTGAATTGAGGGACGGGCTATTTGAGGAGTTACAAAAGTTAAGGAAAGCTGGTTTAATCATCCCTGTTTAGCACACGGAATGGCGTTCACCAGTTGTTATCAGGAAGAAGAAAAACAACTAGATCCGACTATGTGTAGATTTTAGAGAGCTGAATAAGCAGATGGCTAAGGATTACTACCCCTTGTCATTTGTTGACCAGATTTTGGATCAATTAGCGGGTAGGGAAATATATTCATTCATGGATTGCTTTGCGGGTTACAACCAGATGGCAATTGCAGAAGAGGACAAGTTGAAAATGACTTTCATTACTGTCTTTGGTACTTTTGCGTACCATGTGATGGCCTTTGGCTTGTGCAATGCACTTGGATCATGGCAACGAACAGCAGACAAGACCTTTGGTGACATCTCCCCAGATGAGTTGAAAGTATTTATTGATGACTTGGGGGCAGCCACTGTAAGGGAAAGGATGTTGATTATTTTGAGAAAGTGCTTTGAGTGCTATAGACAATTTTGTATTGCTCTTAACCCACAGAAGTGTGTCTTTGGAGTGCCTTATGGGCTATTGCTAGGTCATGTGGTCAGTTCAGTCAGGATCGCAACTGACCCTGAAAAGATCAAGGTTATAGTTGCTATGAGTCCACCACGCACCCCGAAAGAGGTACATAGCTTTCTATCATCAATAGGGTACTATCGGAGGTTTATAAATGCCTTGGCAGAAAGGACGTTGCCATTAACAAATTTATTATCCTTTAGCTGTCTATTTGAATGGAGACCCTTGTAAGGTAGCTTTCGAGGATGTGAAACAGGAGCTAGTAAAAGCACCAGTTTTAAAAGCACCTAAAAGGGACGAGGTATTTTACATATTTTCAGCAGCCACCACGCATAGTACCAGCTGCTGCTGTTTATCCCAAATCTGGGAGGAAAAGTGGTATCATCCGATAGCTTTTGCTAGTCAAAAATTGGGCATATCAGAGATCAACTACACCTACATGGAGAAGTTGTGTCTTGAGATGGTCTTTGGGACTAAAAAATTCAGGCACTATATCCTCTATGAGAAGGTAGTGTTCTATACGAAGGCGGAAGGGCTTAGATTGCTTATGAACAAGCTACAACTGCCTGATCGCCTAGCAAAGTGGTTAATCACTTTGCAAGAGTTTGATTATGAGATTAAGAGTAAGCCACTGAGGTTGTAGGGTATTGTGGAATGCCTTGTGGATTTTGGGGAGCCGAAAGAGATTTTGGCTGAAGGAAGTGACATTGATGCAATGTTTAAAATTGATACAGCTTCTATTCCATCTTGGTATGCTGCTATTACGCATTATCTATCAACAGGAGAGACTAGAGCTAGTCTATCAAAATCAGAAAAGAGGAAAATCAGACAACAGGCTTTGAAGTTTTCCTTGATTGCAGGAACACTATATCGGCAAGGTGTTGATAATATCTACCGTCGATGTGTGATGCCTGATGAGGTTCCTTTCATCTTGGAAGAGTGCCATGACTCTGCATGTGGAGTGCACTTTGCGAGACGGTTGACGGCACAGAAAGCTTTAAGAGCTGGATATTGGTGGCCGTACATCTTCCAAGATTCCTTTGAGTATGTTAAGAGATGTGATACCTGTCAAAGATATGACAGAGAGAGAATAGGAAACACCCACTTACGCCTATCATGGCTATTCTTCCATTTGAGAAGTGGGGCATTGACTTTTTGGGTCCTATCACCCCGTTGTCTACTACTCAGAAGAGGTACATTATAGTAGCAACTGATTATTTTACAAAATGGTCAAAAGCGCGGGAGACGAGGCAGGACAATGCAAAAGAGACTGCAAGTTTTCTTTTAGAGCAGATTATCTACCGTTTCGGTCCACCAAAGGAACTAGTGTCGGACCATGGAACCCACTTTTTGAATAAGGTGATCAAAAGCTTGATTGAAGCTTGGCAAATCAAGCACAAGAAAACGACCCCTTATAATCCGTAAGCAAACGGGCAAGTTGAAAGTACTAAGGAGCTTGTGGATATCTTGTCTAAAATAATCTCTGAGAAGAAACGAGACTGGGACAGGAAGTTATATGTGGCAGTATGGGCGTACAATACAACGTTCAAGCGAGCTACCGGCCATACTCCATTTAAATTGGTTTATGGGGAAGAGTGTGTGTTACCCCTTGAAATCGAGTTGCCAACCATACAGTTTGCAATTAATCACTCTTTGGGAGACGAGGATTCCCTCTTTGAGCGTTTCATGACCATAGCCCACCTGGATGAACTAAAATTGCAGAGCTTATTACACCAGGAGGTAGCTAAATGTCGGATGAAGCAGTTGCACGACCGTAAAGCAAAGAAGTATACCTTTAAAAAAGGGCAATTAGTTATGTATTACGATGCGCTTAGGGAGTTGTTTCCAGGGAAGCTGGAACCTAGATGGGATGGCCCCTACAAGATTGTTAGGATAGGGAAAAATAGATCTACGGCTCTACTAGCTGATCTGCATGGAGTAGAGTTTAAAAATAAGGTTAATCTTATAATATTAAACCTTATTATTTCTAAGTATGCTAATATAGAAAAAATGCATTACAGGTCCCTGCTGGGGTTGATTTGAGACCTGCAAAAGAGCTTAAAGCTGGTTGATGGGGCGTTTAATTCCTTATTTGGAGCACCCATATCTGGAGTAGAGATACCATCAGGGGAAGCTTATCTGGTGGAGCAAAGGATACAAAGTGATTGAGCAAGAAGACGGAACCTTTGTGTGGGAGATCAAAGTCTTTTGCCATCACTGTTTACGACTGTTGACAAGTATCCCTGTTGAGTTTAATGAAGAAGGTGGGATGGAGCCGTCAGTTCATCCTCTGAACATGCTGAATTTTGACTATCACAATTACGAATAGAGGAGTTCGTGATGGCAGGCTGTGTAAACCCATTGTGGACGCACACATTATATTTTGACGGAGTGTCCAGGGGCCCTAATAAAAAAGGGAGTGTTGGAGTCGTAATCCGAGATCCCTGATGTAGAGTTATGATGAAGTTAGCGGCTTATCTTGGGGTAGGATTCACTAACAATATGGTGGAGTATAAAGCCTTGATTATGGGACTGCATATTGCCAAACAAGGTGGTATCCGGCGGTTGTTAGTAAAAGGGGATTCCTAGTTGATCCTGAATCAGCTAGATGGGACATACATAGTGCGGAATCCCATCCTTTGTATGTATCATCGAACTGCGATGACCCTACTTGCGGAGCTTGAGAGAGTATCTTTTCAGCTGATTCCACGTTATTGGAATCAGTTTGCGGATTCACTAGCAAATCTTGCTTATGAAGAAGACCTTTTCTTCAACTGTGGTCCTAGTTTGGAGATTGCTATCAATAATGAGACATAACCCAGTCGCTTGTGGGGAATGTTATCAGAGCATGCAATATATGGCAGGCGATGGTTAATATGGGTGATGCAAAAAGTAGCCGAGACCAATCTACCGTTGTTATCCTGGACCCATAGGTTGATTAGACAACATGTTATGCGCACGCCTCTTGCTATATATGTAGGAGGGATGGGTCATAATCTTATGCATTTAGCTTAGGGCTGCAAGTCCTATTTCTCCTCCTTGGAAAGAAGCATATTATGGTATATCCGTACTGTTTCAGGGAGGGATGTGCAGATGTTATTCTGTTTGATCTCGTTAGGTCAGGAGGGCCAATCAGTTTTTTGTAGTAATGTGATTTATTTCATAAGGCCAAGAGGGCCAGTTGTTTGTTTAGTACAGGTGCGGTTAATGGTTTCTTGTTGTAGTTCTATCCTAGATAGGTTTAAAGAAGAGCTTGGAAGGAGCCTTTTGTTGTGCGGGAGCTTCTTGTGGCCCTATCCAGGTGATATTTCTCCTTTATGAGTACCGTGTTTTTATGCTACATGTGTATGTGTACTTGTTGGGGGATTTTTCTTTTCTTGTTGGGGACCGGAGTCCAAGGCATGAAGTCCCATGTTTAGGTTAGGTATGTTTGAGGGAGGTCTGAGTAGTCATTGCCTCCTGTAAAGACATTGCCAGGGATCAAAAGACCTGTTTTAGAAGGCAGTCCTAGTGACCCTGTTCTGCTAGCCTGTTAGGCAGCCATTCTAGAAGTTCTTGTTAGTTGTGAGGCAGCTAAAGAAGCCTGCCGAAAGAAAAATAATGATGATAGAGAGAAACAACCCTAAATATCTTAAAGGAAATTAATATATACAAAGGTGTGTAAAAAGGGGTTCTAACCCCTATAAAAATAGAAAAGAAACAAAAGCAAAATTTATAAGCAGTTGATCATCGCCTAGTGAAGGCCTGGTAGGTTCCTAGGGACGAGTCAGACCCAGGGCCGATGCCTTGTCTTTC
The DNA here is from genome assembly GCF_053477565.2 of Lygodium microphyllum. NCBI lineage: Eukaryota > Viridiplantae > Streptophyta > Polypodiopsida > Schizaeales > Lygodiaceae > Lygodium > Lygodium microphyllum. The sequence goes on along the minus strand of NC_141161.1, from coordinate 90,035,314 downwards.
GAGGGGTGGTATCTTGCTGGAAAAGAAGAAAGTAAGGAAGGTTAGAGCGAAAATAAAAGTGAGCGTCAGAAAAGGATTAAGTGTCGCTTTGCGAGGGCTTGGTAGGTTCTTGGGTACCGAGACAGGACCTGAGGCTGATGCCCTGTTCTCCTTGGGTCACTACACTCAGCTCCCTCCTTTTTACATACCCGAGTATGGAAATACAAAACCTAAAAGAAGAAATGTGCTAAAAGGAAATACTTCTTGATCAGGCTATAAGAGTCCTCGCCTAGTAGGAGCTCCTGGTGGTGTTGTTCTTAGTTAGGTAGGTAGTTCAGACCACCACTTAGGGCGACCTCTTCGATAGTTCTTTTTAGTTTGACCGTGTTGGAGCAGTCGCTTAGTGACTAGCTTCGGACCTTCTATCAGATTATGCTAGGCCTACTCCTTGTGGATGTCATGCCTTGGTCTTGTTAGGGGGTAGGGTGAGCACTACGCTGTGTTTTAGTATGTACCTCTTTTGTATCAGCTTGATGCTTCCTTTGGTTGTTTTGTGCAGATCTATTGTGGGATTCGACGGGCTGAGTCGCCCTATCCCATGGTCGCCAATGAGAGCGTAGTTTTGAGACCGAGATGTGCCTAAAATTTGCCAAAAGATCTGGAATTTACGGGGAAAAATATTTAACATCGAAGGCGGTGGCTCCAGCTAGGACGATTTTAAGCACCAAGTGAAAGACGACTTTTAAAAGGCGCCCGAGCGACACTTGTGGATTTTTGATAATTTTTCAAACTGTCGTACGGGTTGTCAAGAGTTGCCAGTCAATGCAGGATGTCAAGCCGGACGCCCAGGATTTTTCAGAGCTCAATTTGGATGCCGGACAGGAAAATGGCCAACACATGGTCAAGATTTGAAAGGGTGGCCAAACTTTGGGCCAAATGGGTTGTGACCTTTGGGGAGTTGGGGCATTTTATGCCACATGAAACTTTGCATCAAATCGTGGAGAGAGAGCATTTTTTATTGAAGAAAATAGAGGAAAAATACTAAAAAATAGTGGAAAATGGATTTTAAATGGGAGAAAATTAGGAAACGGTAAAAGGAAAATTCCAAAAAACTACATGTGTGTTTGTGCAGCGTATAATGAAGGTAAAGCATGAGGTTGGCCTCGGTTTACCCTCGTTTCTATATTTTCGTTCATGTTTATTACTTTCTTTCTAAGGAAATACACATAAAATGACTCTTTCACCTATTAACGAATGCAAAACATTAAATGGTAGGGTGAGAGGGGAGGTTGAGAATCAAAATATAAATTAAAATCTAGTTTATGTGTTGCATCATGCCTATAAGACGTTGTTTTAAAATAAAGGGAAAGGCAGCATGAGCGTAAGGCTCGGTGTCTGTTCTCTTTGCAGTACATAAACGTTAGCATGGAAATCATGGAAAGAATTGTTTCGCACGATGCACAATGCTGATTTTCTTCTGTTTGTGTACTAAACCATTCACGTTATGCACTATGCATAGTTCATGGTATTGAAAGCTCCTGGACTGCATAGCAATTGTTTTCTTAGGAATTTGACCTACGATTGAGAGTGTAAGGTTATCCCTTGCTGTAGGATAGAGGGTCGGTTTCCTAAGGGACTGTTTGGTGAGGAAGCATGGTATATCTCCTGGATTCGAAATATAACAGAGAGGAGTTTGTATTTGTTTGTGTTATATGTTGAGCAGCGTATCAAGGGGTCAATCCCTGCGATGTAGGAGAGCCGCAGTGGGGCCGCGGTGTTTCTATCGAGAGGTTGCCTCCATGTATGTTATCATAGTATTTATTGCCAATATGTATGGGTCCTCCCTCTGAGGAGTTTATAGAAAGGGAAACATTGGACTAAAAAACGATGAAACTATAAACGCATAGATTAGGCTTTAGAGCAGTTTGTCCTTTAGCATTAGATAGACGCTCCTGGTCCGCAAGGCCGTGAGGGTGTGTTTGTCTGTCATGAGCATGAGGTCCGGCTAGTGCCATAGCCAGTGCCGGCCCATTTCAGGTCCCATCACCTCATGACCTTAGAAAAAGAGAATAAAAGTTCAAACTAATAGCTCAACTTGATCTTCCACAACAACTTCAAGAATCACCATCCAAACATAACCCCAACTTATAGCATGCATCCAATAAAGAATTGAGATGAAAGGAAAATACCATTATCCATTAGCATAGCTTAGAAATAGAAAAGCATGACAAAATTTTAAAGTATATAAGAGATTTGTTTCCCAATAAGCATCCATCCATCAGATAGAATCATGAACCACTATCAATCAAATTTTCGATCAGCTTCATATTCGTCTTCAACTCCATGCAACAAGGATAAAACATCACATATACATCATAGAACATACACATATCTCACACAGACACAAGACAATGTAGTCTAAATGACACATGCTTCCAAAACATAAAGAGCAAAGAGAAAGTTTTTCATTAAAAAGATCAGTACAACCAAAAGATCAGTACAACCAAGAGAGTGTCCACATGCTATGTAGGATGAAGATATGTTTTATTGAACTTCATACTCAGCTTGAGACATTCTAGACTCTTATTATCATCCACCAAATATAGAGGCACATTTTAGAGAAATTGTAAACAACACATCCTGATAATAAACCTAGTAGGAAAAGCTTGTGTAAAATAAGACTGGACATCCATTTGAGCAATAATCATATCCTCATTAGGATTAATTGTCAAGTTTGGAATACTCTTCTAAGTATTTAGATTAGACTACTGATGCATAAAAGCAAGATACCAACAAAAATGAGATGCCGATTGTACCGAGATATCCTGAGAATGAGCATGTACTCTCACAAATTGAAGATAAAAAGTAGAACATTGTGCAAAAGTGTCCCAGGACCCAGGAATGATAGGCCGATTAAGCACTAGTCCTATCAAAGAATCATTCAATGTCCATTGCCGTCAACGAAGAATATCAATGTCATATCCAAGAGTATCCATCACTGATTGTGGATGAAGAAGGTGGGTAATATAAATTATAAAATGTAGATATTTGAAGGGATAATGATGAAGGGAAAGAAGGGAAAGAAAGTAAAAAAGATTTAAGATATTTTTTTGGAAGAAGAGAAGGAACGGGTGGGACAAATAGGAGTAGGTTCAATAGAAGTAGGCAAAGATGTAGGATTAGCAATAAAATGGGCAAGTAGTAAAGATTGAAATTTGAGGGAAAACTACAGGGGGTAAAAGATAAGAGAGGGAAGCTATCTAGATTAGAAGTTAGGATAGAAATATACAAGCATAATCAATAAGAAATTAGGGAATAAGATAAGATATCATGAGAATCATATGGATAGATGGAACATCGAAAATCAAAAGTTCAAAAGAAATCCTCTATGAACAAGGGATTGTTAGCAATATGGTTCAACACTTGGGATCACAATGGCTGAATATCCAACTTATGAAATATACTACATTAATGGCAAGGATGCAAAACATCATCCTCCAAAGGAGGATGCCAACCATAGCCTTTACACCACAAACGTTTTTATGATAATTCTTTAGGCCATCAATCAAAGTCATTTTAGCAAAATGGACATATATGACTGCCTAGAAAATCACATCTCCTACATAAAGATTCATGTCCTCCTCATCAGGGATGTGCAATTCTCCTTGAAGATACATAAAAGATAATAACTGGCCTCATGAGAGATTAACTCATCAACAAATCTATCAAACACTACTTTGAGTAAATCTATTGACCACATGTTCTTTCACCCATCTTATAGAGGTTCTAAATCCACATTACTCAACGAAATTTACAATGCAAAGCCATGTTGATGATACTTAATCTAGAAGGATGATGAAGGTGACACCAATTTAGAATAGTGAAAAAACTCTTCCTAAACACAATTCATACGCTGTTATTGAAGGCACTCTACCTTGGCAGAGAAGCCATCACACAACTTAGCTTTTTGTTGCAATTGTTTTGGCTCTTCTTTAGAAGAAAGTAGAGAAGACATCATTGGGGTTAGAGGAGGAATAGAAAGAGCAGCAACTTTCTATTTAAGTTCTTCAATAAACTTATTGTGCAACTCTACAGTTTCTTGGGAATGTCAGAATTGGCTCTCATATATACCAAGCTTACGAGTTGATTCTATCATTTCCTCAAGAGCTGCATTTTTCTCCTTGGTTAAGGACACGTTCTCTTGTTCTAAAGTAGAAACTTTAATTTCTGACTCCTTAATCATGGCTTTCTCTAAATCCATCAAAACTATAGCTCCAGTCATTTGTGTATGAATATCGCTCAAAGCAGTCTTTTCAGAGGCTAAATTCTCCAAAGTCTTGCTAAGCTGATTGCTTACAGAGTCCACTTTGTCTTGCAATGAGCTATACACTCTTGTATAGATTGTCTAAAGACCAAGGTTACGGAGATCTCCAAAGTAGATTGAACACCAAAAACTAGCTGCAAAAGCATAGATGTAGAAAGCATTTTTTGTAAGGAAGGAGGATTTTGTAGATCAAATTGTCATTCCCATCATTGCACTACAAAGAGGTTGGTATAAGAGAGGAACGAAGGAAGGGAGCTTCTAGACACCTCAAGTATCGGCGGAATTTGTACCAAAGGGGTTGAAACATGTAGAGGATTAGAAGGACCCTGTGTGTGGCACTTCTTTTGAATGATTTTGATAGAGGGTACATCTGCTAAATCTAAATTGACTTTCATAGGAGAAGAAGGAACAAAAGGAGAAGATTGCCGACAAAAATCGAATAGGATCAGGCACAAGAATGCCACGTGGTGGAGGGGCCAATTGAATGATCTTCTATAGAAAAACCCCATAGGAAACAACACTAAGTTATCCCTTCATTACACGTTGACAATGCTTATCCATTTTAGCCAAAAAAAATATTATCCAATGAAACTTAACCCCCTCTAGGATTCTGACTCATGCAACAAATAATTCTCGAGACAAACACTTGGATGCAAGCTTTCCCAACATAAAGCAGTCCTAGAGGAATCAACATAAGTGCTTTCATAAGGGAGGGGAAATATGTACCACTAATACTCCTAAATTGGCGATAACCTTATGCACTACCAAAGGAGTAGAGGTCTCCTTTTGCAACAAGGCAAGGATCTCTGTGTACTGGATAATACATAATTACCACTAGACACAGAGGAGGTTGCAAAAGTTAGGAACAAGGCCTTATTGTTGATAGTAATAGGCGAATAAACAGAACTCACGCCATAGATCAAGCATGAAAGCTTCTTGTAAGTCTCGAGAAAAGAGTAATAGAGCTTTGTATCCACTGGAGGAAAATTCAGGGCCACAAAGAGATGAAGACTAGCTTTGGAAATACAATCAATATCCAAAAAAAGAGTGTAATCATAGATTGGTAATGATACATGTTGAATCACAAGTGGAGGTGTGGAAAAAGATGTCATTTAGACCACATTGGATTACCCATATACACACAAAAAACCAGAAAAAAGTGAAAGTATTCTTGCAAAACCCACACATACCACCATTGAGACAAATAACAGGGAAAAAAAAAACAACATAATTGAGTGGACTAGACTAAACCTCCCCAAGTAGTCCACATCCTACAAAAAATTCGACATGGTCTACGCACATATGCGATCAAAAGCTTCATGCCATATGGACATATAGGTATCCAAAAACCCCATAGAGGCAAGCACTCAAAAGAAAAGAAAATGCTACGCATGCCGTATCCCAAACACAATCTCGAAATCATGACTAAACCAGAGACTTGGATCATTAAAATAAATATAGATGGATAAGACCGATATCTTTGATCAAGAAACCCCAACCACCATAAGCGTATGATGTATACCTATGGTGTGGTGAAGTAGGTGGGTGAAAACTATATAAATCATTTTTATTAGATGACCAGTCAATCACAATTCATTATTAAATTATCCCATTAATGCATGGTGAGTTGTATTTGCATTGCAACCCCTACTTAGACTATTTGACTAGACTAGAGTAGGGGTCTCTACAAATGTAACTCATTTTCAAAAAGTAGATAATCTATGACACAAAGTGCATGCATACATGATTTTGAGGGGTTTATTATTATTGAGTTATTATTTAGAAATTAAATTGTGTATAGCATGCGTGCGCGTGCATTATGCATGGATTTTAATTTACAAAATCAAATGTGTTATGGTGTTAAGTGTGTGTGCAATGACAAGGTTCCTTTTATAAATTAACAGTTAGTTCTTTTTAATTAAAAATTTATGAGGTGCATTTTGTTTTTTTAGTGGGTGGAACGGTTGGTTGATTTTTAATTACAATTATATGTATATTAGGGTGTATATGATAGAGGGAAAAAAAGAACCTAGTAGTGTGTGGACACCCGCAAGGTCTGATGCACGAAATCCCATGTCCAGACAAGTTGTACAATATAAAAATCCACCTACACAAAACAACAAGTCGACCAGGGGACAATTGGCCTCTTGTAAGGTATGAAAAAAAACCAATACTAATATCATGCATTTGTAAAAAAATAAATAGGATGGAGACAAGGAAGGATTTGTCACTTCTTGGGTGCTCATGTAAAGCAATTTGTTTATGTTTTTAAATTTTTTTGGTAAATTTATCTTTGTTTTGTTTCAAATTTCAATGTTATTTTGTGTAGTGTTTGGATCCTTAGAATTTCGGGAATTATGTATTAAAATATGTTCAAATTTTGGTTTTTCAAATGTCATGTCATATTTGATGTGAATGAGACTTGAAGCATTTTGATATTGTAGCACTAGAGCTACAAATTTCAAGCTGAGGGTAACCTTCTAGAAGGCATAGTGGAGATCATCTAATGGATGACTAAGGATGGAAAGAATGAGAGAAGGAACTATTATTACGAGTCATGGGGGGTCTTTTGGACTGATGAAAGAGCCCAATAAATGAGATAACATGAGGAGAAAGCTGCAAGTGCTTGCAATAAGGGCTTATTTCTAGTTACCGTGAAGAGAGGAGCATGGCTACGGTGAGTAAGAGAATGAAGATGTTGCATGAGATAAAGGTCCTCGTTGGGAGACCTCTACTGCAACAAAGGATTTGTCATCTTGAGATTTTGAATGTATGAAAATCTTATTTAATTTGCTTTGTAGATTGTGTGTTTGAAACTTCCAAGGTGATTGTGTGGCAAAGCTAGGAGGTTTAAACATTTTTGCATGTGTCTCAATAACCCAACAGGCATTGCACCAAATAGATAATGAATTTGTGATCTCTTAACCCACAATATTCATAACAAATTGACTAATGAAATTTCAGATTTATTTCTTTAGTCTTGTTGTGGTTATCCAAGCACAAGCTCTCAACGTGAGGAGAAGAGAAGTTTTCTTATGCCTATTGAAATCCAATGTTAACAATTGAAACTAAGAGAGATTTTTTAGAACATCCAATGCTATGGAAGTTGAGAAGGCTCATTAATATCTTCTTTGAATATGTTTGAAAGAGGATGTTATTGTTTAAAGTAGTTTTTAAGAAAATATTGAAAGTTAAAAGGAGGATTGTGAGTAATAAGAGAGGTATACCCTCTAGGAAAGAGCTAGGGATATAGAGGCTATAACGAATAAATTTTAAAATCATGATGGACAACTAGTGATAGTTATATGCAAGGAATTTTGTAGGGTTCTTTTACCTTCTTGATGGTGCCTTAAGAAGACCTTTTAGAAAACAAACTATTACTAGTGAAAAGTAGGTTCATGATATGCTTGTGTCTTAATCTATTATGGAAGGGAAAACCCATGATTTTATATGATGGACACTTCTTTTGTTCAGAGTTTAGAGAATGTATCCTCATGACCTCATGCATTTTTTTCAATAAAATTGCCATCAAGTAAAGAGGAAAACCTAGTAGAGAGGTGTTGATAAGCTTTACCACTAAGGTAAGGGCATTAGAGGCATATTAGAGTAGCTCTTTGAAATATCATTAAGAGAAAATTGTCTCCTTGTGCCTTCAAGTTTTTGTTTGCTGGTCTTGTGATGAGGGAAAGTTCAAGTCATACAGACCCTAGCATAAGGTCACTAAACAATACCAACACTCCTTAGCTTCCCTCCACCGTGCAAGCTTTAGATGGTTTTTGCTAGCAGTCAAACACATGTCAACATGGGGGAATAAGAAGTGGGGCTAGAGGCTTAGGGATGGAGTTGTGCAACCAAGGAAATTGGTCATGCCTAACTTAGGGATCTCTACGTGCAGTGTCATGCTTATGAACACATATTTTTGTTTTTTGTTTTTTACTTTTCTTAAGGACAACCCATTGGATGTCAAAAAATTAATGATGGAGTAGTTCATCGGACTTGAGATGGGGTCTCACTCAAATTATAGCTTGGTTAATGGAAAAGCTTTCACCATTGATAGCTACATATCTTCTCATTGGTATTGGACCTTGTTTGTTGGTAGAGACAGAAGAGAATGCCTATGGAGGCATACTGGCATATGAAGCATGATCCTTGCAAATGGGTCCTTATAGTCCCTTCTAGCAATATGTTATGGATAGGCCTTTATTGCTTACTGGTGCTTTTGATAATTCTCCCAAGGGACGATAGTCCTTGGTGGCTTCGAGCATTCAATCTACCAACTTGCATAATCACTTGTAATGTCCTACATTCACTTGATAGAAATATGAGAGTATATGTAGTTGACATGCTCCAAACTTCATTAACAGGGTTGTATTAAAAGAAGTGCCACTTACTTTAGTCTAGTTGTGTTGACCTTGATTTTGTTTACCTCTACTTGATGATCATTGCTTGTACGGTGTGTGTAATTTTTTTGTTAGTTTGATTTGTAGAAGACAATTATCAAAACCATATTTATTTTATGTAGATCTTTATAATCTATGAATCCATGTCACTCCGAGATATTAAAAGCCAATTATAGAGCTTAGGATTAGATTCTAGCATAGTACAAGTGCGCTAAGGAGCCATGGGAACTTTATTAGGAATCATAAGTATTGTGTAGTGTTGAGTGGTGTTGTTCCTTGTCCTAGTGTACTAGTAACATGCAACTCCTCTTTCATTAGAATTTTGTTAAGAAAGGGATATTCTAGGATAGGTCCCACTAAAGAGTACATAGGTTGGGTCTCTTTGAGACTTCCATATGGCTCCTCTCTCCTTTGAGATAGTCATTGTTGGCCTCTAAGTTGAGCCATTGAAGCTTGATTATTAAACTGACACTTCTCAATTCTCAAATTAGCTTTATCCCTCAGCTTGTTGTTTACACTCCTTAGTCTTAGATAGTTCATGTCGAGAAAGCACCAGCTTCCTCATTAGATGTGTATCATAGAAGATTGTCTAGAAACCCATCACAGTGCTCACCAAGATATTCTTGATCCTCCCAAGCTAGCAAATATCCTCGTCTAAGATGTGCCATAGAAGATTATCATAGCGCTCTTCAAGATATTCTTTCATTTTCCAAGGTAGCAAATTTCCTAGGTATTTCTCATGTTCTTTAGGCAACATACCCATGTCAATGTGGATGCAAGGAACTTCAACCAAGTATTCAATTCTATGAGCTATTGACTGGAATTCCTATCTTCTAAGCATGCTTGTTTTGCTACCATTTCTTCATTCTCAAATTGGCTTTATCCCTCATCTTGTTGTTTCAACTCCTCAATCTTAGATAGGTAATGCTCACAAAGCACTTTGTTGAATATAACTAGTAAGTAGTGAGCTTTAGCTTCCTGATCAGAGTTGTACTATAGAAGATTATTCAAAAGCCCATCATAATGCTTGCCAAGATATTCTTCATCCTCCAAAGCTAGTGGATATTCCAATGTGAGATGTGCCATAGAAGATTTTCTAGAAGCCCATCGTAGTACTCACCAATACTTGGCCAACATTCTATCCACTGTAGACCAAAAGTAGTAGCATGTACAACTGCATAAGCATTTCAGATAGCAAAGTCTTCCAACAACTTTTTCATACCTCCCTTTCCAAAATTCAAAGTAAGAGACAATCCCATTTCCAAAAGATGAGCTGTCGTGCCAAGGCCTCTTGATAAGTAGCACAATCCTTCCTTTCATGTTGTAAATTATTACACCATATACATCATTTCCTTGGTTTAGTGATTGCTACCCGTCCCCTTTTCTCTTTTTCTATTTCATCTAATTTTGCAACCTTCAACTCAAGATCTTGCATCCCTTTAACCAATTCATCTAATACGTCTTCCCTAACAGTGGGAACAATAGGTGTAGCCATAGTGTTAGCTACAAAAGTTGGATTACTAGATATATCAATTGTTTTGCATGCGTAACAGTAGGAAAGCTAGATACATGCAATCTTTCTCTTCTTCTATAAATTTTCACCAATGCAGTAACAACAACCTTAACATGCCTCCATTGCATTTTAAGCCTTGTCTCTATAGTCTCATCCTCTAACAAATCATCAAGCTTCTCTTGAAGCTCAAGATTTGTCATTTGTGAAAACACTTCCATTTTTTGACTTATAAGAGCCTACTCTTCTAGAATATTTAATTACTCAAATCGACTTTCAAAGTCTCTTAAAAAATTTGTAGCCACAGGACTCTTATTAGGTTTTAGAACCCACTCTTGGAAAGTCTTGTGAGTAATCAAATTGGTATCTTCAATGTAAAAGTATTCCAAAAGTGTCTTCTTGAAAGCTATCCAATTTGCATCCTACATGTATAATTCAGTAACTTGGGCTTTCAATTCATGTATAGTGACCCATACAAAATATTGGCTCCATGCAAGTCAAGCCACCCCAAAGAACTCCATCTTTTGAGCATAGATATGCAAATATGCAAACATATTCTTGCCATTAAAAAACTTCAACTCTCACGCTCTATTGCATGCAGAGCATTCATCACAATAGTTTCTATTTGAGTAAAAGCATGCATCACCTATTATTATTGTTGTACCTCCATAAGCATGTTCATATTCTACACTATCTACTACTGAAACAAATCACTAGAAACTTTGCTAGAAGGTTTTCCCATCTTGCCTTTCCTTTTGTTGACATTTCACATCAGGTTCACCAATGTCACAGGGGTTTTAGTCGAAAGCTCGTATCCATTGAGAATCAAAGAGAAAAGGAAGTAAAGAATAGGAGATAGAAGAGAAGAAAAAGAATAGTTAGGAGATTCAAACAAACCTCAAGAATGTTGAAAGTCAAGTTCTCTTCAAGACATATCCATACATCATGAATCAATTTTAAAACCTTCTGCCAAGATTGCCAAAGCCTTTACACAAGATAAAGAAAAATCTCAGTGATTCATACTCTACATGTATTACATGTAAACTCTGCTATACATTCAAGAAAAAGAGTCCAAACAATCTATATGTCAATATGTTTAGATGATTTCTTGGTTTGAGAAGCCCAAGTACTTCTCTTGGGATCACTATGTATTGATAAAACTTGAAAAGGGAAACAAAAGCCTTGTATGGGAATCCAAACACACTTTATCCTTGTGTATTATTGTTTATTATAGCAATCATAAGCTAATCATTTGATGGCTAAAATCCAAGACAAATGATTCTTGGATTATCTAGACAATCTCTACTACTACGCGAAAGCAATCTCCAAGCACCAGATCTCCTCAAGCTTCCTGTTATACCAAAAACATGCATGAAATACTAGCTTCTTCTCCACATTTTTGCTCCATCTATTCTAGACCTTCAATCATTAGCATGAAGTAACAAACACTAGTCAATGCAATAAATGAAGCCATTTTAAATACTGCAACTAATAAATCAAGCGCCCACAGAATAATTTGCCTTGCCACAAAGCCCAACACAGACTCACATATGCATTGACTCATTTTCTAGCAAGAGTTTCCCTCAAGTTCTCTCCAACCTACATAGAGTACTACAATTATGTCAAATGGAGATTATAGAATCCCCTTATCCTTTTGTTATACATAGGCCACCCTAACAAGCAACAACCCTTCATAGGATCTCATTAACCCCTTTTTTATCTAATTAGCTTGCTCATGGTAGCATCACCTCACATTGCCCTTCTTGATGGAATTCTCATAAGCACCAACATGATATACTACCCTATCTTTTAGTACATGGCCTTCTCTTGCCAAAAACAAGCCTCCAAGATAATGCTCTCTAAGCTTCACCCAAAGAGACAAAGCAATGAACATAAGAGTGCTACATCCTCGCACACATTCACCAATGTCAATTACTAAGGTTTCCAAAAGCTACCACCATTAGGCTAATCTCTACCTTCTCAATCACTAATGAACTACTGTGCTATTCTAAGTGCAAGCCCCTAAAAACAGTCTCTCTTTGTGCCAAACAATGACTGTGCAATGATTTTCCTTGAAGTAGGAGGCCTCTCCCCAGCACAAGAACTCCACAATTCCCAACCTTCAACATGCTTCTTTTTCCTAGCCCAACCTTTGGAAAAAATGCCACCACTACTCATGAATCATGATCCCACAATCCCCATAGAAAAATCCTTCATCGGCCCTTTATTTTGAAACTAATCAAGTCTAGGAGTTGAGAAATTTCACCCACCAACATCAATTAAATTGTTGCCAACAGAGTCATCTAGTTTCAATCTTGTCCAACTATTTGACAACACCCACATCTTTTTTGCTACAAAGTAAATATGCTAGAGCAAGCTTTCAAGTTGTGAAAAATAAACTTAATTTAGTTCTAACCTTGGCAACAAGAGTTGGTGAGTGTAGTTCCATTCTTTCATGCTATATATCTTCAGATATAGACTTAGCGTACATTCTCAAACATAACTTAATTTCTTTACAATCTAAGTTTTTCTCTATAGTCCGCTTTCATGAATTTCTCTTGAGGGTCCTACCCTAGAGGGCACATTTATAGTGATGGTTTAACTCATGCTTCTAGCCCTTCCTATGATAATCTATTAGGCTCATAGGGTTTCTACTCACTAAGATCAAGGAGGTTTAGTTTCAAATTGGTTTGGTTATAATCCTCCCCAATAGGAGGATTGAATTGGCATAGATTAGGGTTTAAGATCCGAGGCAGCCCTATAGATCCTAATCCCCTAATGGATTAGTCCAAGTAAGCCCTAGGCCTTATCTAGTGAGTTTTAAAAAAGATCTTTTTATGAGTACAAACAAGTATAACTTAAAGAGCTAAAGATCAAATGTAAACTCATGTATGATCCCCAAGGATTTTTCTTTTAGTATGATATATATATTAATTGGATTGAGAGCACCTAGAGGTCCTGGCATGAGGCACGTTTCATCATAGTTGTATCCATAGAAAATGTGAATCCTAGCATTTGCAAGCTCAATTGGATTCTCCTCTTCATTTCCATGTCCTTCTCCCCACGTTTTGATTGCACTTACTTTGGTTCTTGAACATCTTTTAGAATGTCCTTTATCAAGGCCTCATTGATGCTCAAGGGGTAGTGTAGACTTTGATGCTAGGTAGGAAGTGATGGGGAATATTGTGCTTTCAAAATAGATGTGGATTTGGAGAACCTTCCTTCTCAAGTATGGGGAGAAAAGATAAACGATATGTATCCTCTTCTTCTTCTTCTTCTTCTTCTTCTTCTTCTTCTCTCTCTCTCTCTCTCTCTCTCTCTCTCTCTCTCTCTCTCTCTCTCTCTCTCTCTCTCTCTCTCTCTCTCTCTCTCTCTCTCTCTCTCTCTCTCTCAATTTCTCTATTGCACAAGGGAGTATTAACGTATAGCCATAAATGATAAATCTTACCGTTGTTCTAGGGAATCGACATCCAATCCCTAATCAAGTGGTTAGACCAATGAAACAAAAGGCAGAAAATCGTGGCTATGAGTTAAGTGCCTCGAATGTCCTTGGTGAAGTTAGGGATATGATGAAGCACTATATTGATATGATTACCAAATAATATAGAAAAATAGTTGTTGATGTTAATTTCCTTAAGAAGCAGTAAAATTTGATAGGAAGTCGATGCCCTGAAGAGGATGGCCCCTCAAGATTCAGTCGTAAGTGGTGTGGTGGCCAACATTTCTCTAGGAATTGTCCAAATGTTAAATGTGACATATGTGGAAAGTCCGACCATTTAGCTATTACCTATTAGAGTAAGATTAGCTCTCTCTAGCAAGGAAGTAAACAACTAAGTCTAGTTAATCATCGAGCACAAGCAAATAATCTTCAGCAAAATGAAGGACCAAAACAAATATTACAAATAGGAAAAGCTATGGTAGAAGAGCTACCTAGTGGCAATGGAGTTAGCCTTCTAGAAGCTGTTTGCATCAATGACACTGAAGCTTCTAATCTACGGGTTATTATAAGAGGTCAAAATGGTAAAGAGGTCGACAAAGCCAAGGCAAAATTTGTCGAGGAAAACTGCAAGCAAGATGATAAGGGGACGCAAGCCCTTAATCCCAATATGGAAGGATGACCTCTCAAGGCCATAGATGGTAAATGTTGATCCCAAAAAGGATAAGAAGTCGCCAAAAAAGTAGGCAAAAGCCAAGAGAGAAACACCAAGTCCGGTTCAAAGACCAAAGGAGAGAATAGTCTGGCGAGAAAAGCAAGGTCTCGCTAGCTATCATGAATTTGATTTAGTGAGTTTCCTTTGTGAAGTTAAGGCAGATGTAAATCTTCTAGAGTTGATTAAGTTTTCTCCAAGAGTACATAAGTAATTTAAGAAGATTCTATGCACTAGGTATATCGTTGAGCCCTTGGGAATAGCATGAGTAGGAGATGATTGGTTTGAGCATGCTGAAAAGAATTATCTGAGGGTAGTAACATATGTCGATGGAGTATTAGTGGACCATGCTATTGTGGACAGAGGATCCTCTATCAATATTATGAGTTTGGAATTGATGGAGAGACTGGGATTAGAAATAAAAAAATATGCCTCCACAATCCTCCGAATGGCTGATCCCAGTTTAAGACAACTTGAGGATTGTATTACTAAAGTCCATGTGACCTTTGCCAATGTAAAATGCATTGTGGACTTTAGGGCCATTAGGTTTGCAAGGTGACCTAGCTATCAAGTATTTCTAGGAAAGCCATGGATCTTACAAGAAAAGTGTCAGGTTCATATAGCTGTTGGGTGATTGATCTTTGGTCGAGGTGCTAGATATGTAGTAGTAGATGCCTATCCTGAATCTCCTCAGAGTGAGAGAGTTCCTTTATCTTCGTTAGATTCTGATACACTAGATGATCCATCTGCTAATGAGACATCATCAAGAGATGAATCCAATGATGGGTCCACTATAGAGGATATCTACCAAGTGACTTTGAATGAGTCAATGAGGCTCAGTAGAGGATAAGGGATGTAGATGTAATTAAGCAACATTGGTACGATGAATGATTCACGGCCAATTAAATTAGGGTCCATGCTCAATTCGAAAGAAAGAAATGATTATGTGTCCTTGATTCAAGAATTCCACGATGCCTTTGCTTGGAGTTATGATGAGCTTAGAGGCATTCCTTCTAGCCTGGCTGTTCATATGATTCCTTTGAAGCAAGATAGCTACCCTGTGCGACAGAAAGTAAGGCATATGCCTTTCGAATTAAGGGACATGTTATTTCAAGAATTGACAAAGGTACGAAAGGTTGGTCTGATATTTTCGGTTCAACACACAGAATGGTGTTTACCAATTGTTATCATGAAGAAGAAAAACAATCAGATTCTGCTTTACTAGATTTTAGAAATCTTAATAAGCAGACGGTTAAGGATTACTACTCGCTGCCATTCATTGATTAGATTTTGGATTAGTTAGTGGATAGGAAAATATATTCATTTATGGATTTGTTTACTGGATATAACCACATGGCTATTGCGGAGGAAGATGAATTAAAAATGACATTTATTATTGTCTTTGGTACCTTCACATATCATGTAATGGTCTTTGGTCTATGCAATGTGCCTAGATATTGGCAATGAATAGGTGGTGTAAGACCTTTGGTGATATCTCCCCAAAGGAGTTAAAAGTCTTTGTTGATGATCTGGGGGCATCCACCACAAGGGAGAGACAATTGATTATTCTAAGGGAATTTTTTTAGCATTGTAGACAGTTCTGCATTGCTCTTAATTAACCTTAGAAAGTACATATTTTGAGTACCCTATGGGTTGTTACTCGGCCATGTGGTTAGTTTAGTTGGATGACTTTGAAAAGATAAAGGTTATCGTCTCTATGAGCCCGCCATGTACTTTAAAAGAGGTGCATAGATTTTTTTCATCAGTGGGACATTATCGAAGATTCATCAATACACTAGCAGAAAGAGCATTGCCATTAATGAATCTCCTATCTTTTAACTATATGTTTGAGTGGAATGAAGCCTAGCAAGTATCCTTTGAGGATGTGAAGTAGGAATTAGTGAAATCGCCAATCCTAAAAGCACCTAGAAGAGGTGAAGTTTTCTACATATTTTTAGCAACCACAATGGATAGTATTAGCTACTGTTTAGCTCAGATTTGGGAGGAGAGATGGTAGCATCCAATTGTCTTTGCTAGTAGGAAATTGAGGATATCTGAATTTAATTATACATACATGGAAAAACTGTGCTTTGGAGTGGTCTTTGCGATGAAGAAATTTAGGCATTATATTCTCTATGAGAAGGTAGTATTATTTACGAAGGCAAAATGAATTAGATTGTTGTTGAATAAGTTGCAGCCGTGCTTGAACATTTAGCAAAGTGGTTAATCAATTTGTAGGAGTTCGATTACGAGATTAAGAGTAAGCCACTGAAGTTGTAAGGTATTGTAGAATGTCTTGTGGATTTCGGGGAACCAAAGGAAATTTCTCGCTAAGAGAAGTGATATTGAAGGACTATTTAAAATCAATAGAGCTTTCATCCCTTCCTAGTATGTGGATATAACACATTATTTATCTATAGGAGGATTTGGGCCTACTTTATAAGTATGAAAAGAGAAAGATCAAGCAACAACCATTATGCTTTTCAATTATAGTAGGTGTCTTGTATTGAAGAGGAGTAGATGATATCTATTGTCATTGTGTAGTACCTGAAGAGGTACCATTTATTCTTGAGGAGTGCCATGATTCAAAATGTGGGGGACATTTTGTTGGTCGGCTTACCACCCAAAAATCTCTCCATACTAGATATTGGTGGCCATCGATTTTCCAAGATGCTTTCAGTTATGTTAAGCACTATGATGTCTATCAAAGATACGATGTGAGGGAAAATCATAGGTGACCTCTAAATCCCATTCTGGTTATCTTACTCTTTGAAAAATGGGGGATTGATTTTGTGGGACCAATATACCCTTCATCAACTTTACGAAAGTGTTATATTATTATAGCAATGGACTACTTTACAAATTGGTCGAGCAACGGTGAAGGACAATGCTAAGGAGACGGCCAGCTTCATTATGGAGCAAATTGTTTGCCCTTTCTACTGACTAAAGGAGGTTGTGTGTGATTGAGGGACACACTTCTTGAAGAAGGTTATAGTGGCCTTGACTGAAGATTTGAAGTTTGAGCACAACAAAACTATCCTTTATAATCCTCAAGCAAATAGTTAGGTTGAGAGTACAAATAAACAACTAGAAGGAATCTTGTCTAAGAAGGTATCAGAAAGCAAGCGTGATTGGGATAAGAAATTATATGAGGCACTCTTGTGGGCTTACAATACAACATTCAAGGGAGCCACAAGCCACACCCCGTTCAAGCTAGTGTATGGAGAGGAGTGTGTTTTGCCGTTAGAAATAGAGCTTTACACTCTCTGTTTTTCCCTCAATCATTCATTGGGAGAGGAAGAAGCATTATTGGAATGGTATGCTTCTCTAGCACATCTTGATGAGATTCTGTTGCATGCTTTATTACATCAAGAAGTAGAAAAGAGAAGAATGAAAGGCCTTCATGATCTTTAGTGAAGAATGGTAGAATACAAGGCCTTGATCATGGGGCTGAATGTAGCCCAATGTGGTGATATCCTTCGATTGTTGGTTAATAGGGACTCGCAGTTAGTAATCAATTAGTTAAATGGGACCTATAGTGTGCGGGAACCCATCTTACAGATGTACTGTCGTGCAACCTTGGATGTGTTGCATATCTTTGAGACTGTGACTTGTTAGTTAGTTTCTTGACAATGGAATAGCTTCGTCGATTCCTTGGCTAACTATGCTTTCGTGAAAGATATATTTTTCAATTGTGGTCCCAGAGGAGCCCTTACACTTACCTCCTAACATTAGCCCTGGACTACTTTGGGGTCTTCTTACTAACACATCATATTTCGACAGCCGATGGTTACTTTGGGTCATGAGTCAGGTAGCAAGTGAGCACCTTCTTACTCTGTCATGGATACATAGGATTGAGTATCGTCATACTCGTTGCACACCCCTTGCTATTTATGTAGGGGGGTTAGCTAATAACTTGATGCACCTAGTGTAGGGCCTAAGAGACCTTATCCTTGGTCGGTTTTGTGCTTTAATAAAGTAACGTTAGGACTAAGGGATTGTTTCAATAGTACGCTATGTTGAATGAGAATAAAATGTTTCATTTCATAAGGCCAAGAGGGTTGTCTCTTTCAAGTTCTAATGTTTTATTTCATAAGGCCAAGAGGGCAATTTTGTTGGTTGTGAAATATTATATTTCTTTAGGCCAAGAGGGCCATAAGTCTATTTGGTATAGGTATATTTAATGGTTTTTTGTTTTAGTGATTGCATCACACAAGTTCGAGGAAGTGCCTGAAGGAAGCCTTTGTTGCTGCGAAGAAGCTTCGTGTGGCCATTCTGGGTGGTATCATTGCCTTTCTGAGTTTTTTCCTTAAGCCGATAGTGTTATATGTGTATGTGGAGGTTATTTTATTTTCATTTGTGGGGACCGACAATCAAGGAATGAAGTCCTAGGGTTTGGTTAGGTATATCTGGGGGAGATTTGAGTAGTTGTCTACCTCATGTTAGGACATTGTCAAGCATTAAAGACATATGATAGAGGGTAGTCCTTGTGACCCTGTCCTTCTTGCTTCCTAGGCAGCTATGCTAGGAATCCCTACTAGTGTGAGGTAGTTAGAGGAGCCTACCAAAATATCAAAGAAAAGCAAGTTTCCAATATATCTCAAGATTAAAAATACAAAGGTGTGTAAAAAGGGATTCCAACCCCTCAATAAGAAAAGGAAAAGAAAAAGGAAGAAATTTCTTACAAGTAGTTGATTATCACCTTGCGAAGGCCTGGTAGGTCCGTGGGAACGAGTCACATAAGCTAGGGCCAATGCCTTGTCTTCCTAGGGGTAGCAGCTAGCCAAAAAAAGAATGAGGAAGGTTGGAGCGAAAATAAAAGTAAGTGAAAGAAAAGGATTAAGTATCACCTCGCGAGAGCTTGGCAGGTTCTTGGGTACCGAGACACGACCTAAGGCTAATGCCTTATTCTCCTTGGGTCACTCTATGCTCAGCTCCCTCCTTCTTACATGCCTGAGTATGAAACTGTGGAAGGAAAATGTGTTATAAGAAAGAAAATATGATGCCCATGCTATAGGAGTCCTCACCTAGTAGGAGGTCTTGGTCCAATTGTCCTAAGTTAGGTAGGTAGTTCATACCACCACTAGGATAACCTCTTTGATATACTTTTTAGCCAGTACACTTAGAGCAGTTGGTCAGTGACTCGCTTTGTATTTCTGTCAGATTATGTTGGGCCTATCCCTTGTGGATTCTCATGCCTTGATTCTATCGAGGATAGGGTGAGAGCTTTTCTTGTGCTTTGTTGAGTATATTTTTTGTAGCAGCTTGATACTTTCTTTCGTTGTTGTTTGTGCATATCAATTCGTGGGACTCAACAAGCTGAGTCACCCTATCACGTGGTCACCAATGAGAGAATATTTTAAAGATCCATGAAGTCCAAAAAGAAGTGGATTAATGCAAATTTTAGGCTAGAATTTAAAGCCAACGAAAGCAGAACATGAAGATTCGATAATTTTAGAGACCAAGGAAGACAGAAAGGCAAAACTTTGGTCAATGCGGTGGTTGCAGAATTTTAGTAATTTTTTTGACATCCAAATTGAAGAAAGATAACTTCTTTTCCGTTTAGGATGTCGAGTCAGTCAAGCAGGATTTTTCAGAACTGAATTTGGGCATAAGAGACGAGAGAGGAGAAGCCAAACATTGTCAAGTTAAAATGGGTAAGATTTAAAAGATTTGGGAATGGTCCTTTTGGGCCCCTTTAGAAAAATGTGATTTGGAGGGGGAGGGCCACTTGAAACAACACCGTTCAGGACATGCCACCCCCCCAGGCGATGAATTACATCATCCTCCGAAGGAACAAAAAAAGGCACTATGTGTGGCTCGCTTTGCATTGGCTCTCTTTGTGTGATGGACTAGCAATAACCCTATGAATAGTTAATTGCTCTCTTCTTCTCCGTCTATGCTCTATGTAAATTGCCTTCTCATTACCATTTGTAGCTCATGAGCCACAACAATGTTAAAATGTTAGGGCATCTCATTAGAACAATGGCATTCATTCAAGTTTGTAGCACATGAGCCAAAACCAAGTTAAAATATTATAGCATCCTTTTAGTTGGAGCATTGGCCATCTCTATTTTCTTGCATAGGTGTATGGAAACCTAGACATCTTTCTTTCCTCAAATATCTTAAACTCTATAATTACTTCATGCAAAGATTTGGTAAGCATCTCTTGATGTTGGATCATCTCATAAGTACGCATAAAATCCATGATATCCCTTGCTCTCACAACCTCGTGAGTTTGGTCTCCGATCTTTCAACTTTAGAGTCGGCCTTCACTTTGGGTCCACCAAATGTTAAGGGGAAGGGGGTTCTAAAATGTCAAGTGTAAACCACTAGGCTTCTAAGGATATGATTTTATAGATGAGAGAAAAAAGAAACTATAGGCAATAGAGAAATTAAATTGTATCTTATATTACTTGCAATTTCACTATCACATTCTCACTTACACCCCTATGAGTAAGGTAATAGCTCAATTAAATAACACTTGTTGAGACAATAGCGCAAACCTAAATACTTCAATCCAAAAGCTTTATGATTGCAATACATCAATCTTTGTATAAACTATGCGTACAGAACCTTACAATGTGCTTACTATAACCCCCTTGAATCAAATTAGCCCAAAAAATAGTGTGGTCCTTGAACAAAAGCTTCAAACCCCTTCTATTTTGAGTATAAGATCCTTGCACTCTTGCATTTATATCACTAAAAAAAGAAAGATCCAAAATTTGCCAAAAAAATTCCTCTTTTTAGGCACTCAACATGCAAGAGATAATACCTGAATCAAGACAAAATCCTCTACAAACTCTAATCACATCACTTCAATTGAAATCCTTGTTTAACAATAGTATACTAGTCCCAAATCTTTCCCAAATCTATAACATACATGCATCCACACATATATAATAAATTCTCTATGTTTGGCCTTGTTTTCCCTTGCTTTTCTTGTGTTTGAGTTTCAACAAAAACCATGTGTTAAGCCAGAGATCTATTGAGTATTTTTTCCTTGTTAGTTGGCAAAGATTAGTCATGCAATTTGCACCCAAAAAAGGGGTAGTCCTAGAGGCATTGGACATTGGCAAATGAAGTACAAATCTCATGGAGATTGATAGACACATCCCATATACATACACATGAAATATCAGAAGAAATATAGATCTTGTAAGTTTTCAACCCATAGACAGAGATTATCACTACAACACGCAATTGGAAAATAGGTGGTCGTACCTATTTATTGATTAACTAGCTAGAAAATGTTTAAGTTCTTTATGTTAGAAATTTTATCTCACTACAATGAACTTAATATTTGTACTTTTTGTATACCATCATATTTTCAGATTTCAATTTAGATTTTAGAAAATGAAAAATATAAAAAATACACAAAAAATGTCTAAAAATATGCTTTGAAACTATATAGATAAAAACACAAACATTAATCATCTTTGATACTTTTTAAATGTATTTTATGATATTGGAATTTTTGTGATTTTTTATTTTTTTTGTAGATTGGATTTATTATATTTGATCATTCCTAGACTACTTATTTAATTTAAAAAGTATAGTTTTCATTTACAAATTTTATGAGATCCTCATAAAAATATAGGAGAATTTATGGGGATGGTTGGAATACCACTTTTTTTTTCATTTTTGTTTTGGATTCTTCTTAACTAGTAAATAATTTAGATTAAAAGTTAATTGATTATATTGGCACAAATCATTTATGTCTTATGGTTTTTCTAGATAAAAATATGCTTAATCTTTCAATTTGTGTTGAATGTGAGTATTAAAACTGAGGAAGAATAGAATGGAAGGTTTTAATTTATATGTTTCTATTTTTTGTAAGAGATGAAAATTGAAGAAGTTTGAACTAAAAGGACCGCCTTCATTTGCTTTGGATTTTCATGTGTAAGAAATGAGGGAAGGGCTCGCAATCTAAATTCTTAAAATGAATTATGTTGTATGTGCATGACATGCCCTCAGTACTTACTTGATTAATTCCATATACTTTTCATTAATTTATTTTAGAGCATTAATAATGAGAAGTTTAGCATTTACTAAATATAGTAATTTCTTAATCATTAAAGAGGAGTGATGTGATGAACATAATATGATGTTTAAGGGAGTGGCATTATGAAAATAGAAGGGTAAATTTATGGGATTTTGATTGGATGTCAAAATGCTTGATTAGAATCTTTTCTGTTTAATATTATAAAACAAATCTAAGTTGAGTAAAGGTGGATATAAGCTCAAAAAGGAATTTAAATAGTGATAATATTTAGATCATTTGATGTGATTTTTTGAAACTAATTCCAAAAGTTTAACTCAAAAAAAATATGGATAAAATGGTGAGAGCAATATATTATGAGGATTGGTCCTTGAAAGATGGAAGAATAGATAGTTAGCCTAGGATACTTTTCTTAGTTCCTACTTGGGACCTAGCTCTGTATATTTGTGAGATATTTGTAAGAGTAAAAGTGACTATGGACTGGTTCAAAACTTAGCAGTTTTGATTAGTTAGAGTGATAAAAGTTTGTGTTAGTACTCATTGGACTACCTAAGTGGTTTTAAGGCTAGCTTGGAAAGTAAGTAAAAGAGTGTACTTATTAGTACAAGTCCATCTAATCCAGTGCAACAATCCTCAAAGGTTGGCTTGCTACCAAGTTAAATCTAGCTTAGCCTCAGCCTCGGGGGGTTCACTATATATATATTCTGTATATAACGTGCGTTCATGGCCTATTTATAAATATTCTAATCTGTGAATTTTTCTTGAATAAAACACAACCCTTTTCTATTCAATTTGTAAGTAACCCCTTTATGTGACACCCTTCTGTATGTAAAAATGTATAAAAATGGTGTTTTAAAAACCCCTTATTTTGAACTCACATTATATATACATATATTCATGAGTGACCCCCTCGAGGTCTCAGCATGTAACTGTAGAACAAAATTAGAGTAGAGATGCAAATACCGAACACACCCTAGTAGACATGTGCACTTTCTTGTTAGAAAATCATTGTGTATGTACAAGACTTATATAATGATAAACAATAATATAAACATCAATTTAAACATGAGAAAAGTGACAATTTTATTGTGACTATAAAGACACATTTACACCTTTCTTGATTTTCAAACTACTACCTACTATTTATGGATTTCCTCTTGTCGAACAAAAAGTGGGGCTTAAATAAAAACATAGAATAAACAGAGACACATAGAGCCGGAGAGAGACAAACAGATAGAGAGAGAGAGAGAGAGAGAGAGAGAGAGAGAGAGAGAGAGAGCTTTTAAGAGGAGTTGTAGTGACACCTAAGATGAAACATCTTCTATTAAATCTTACAAGGTAAACTTTCCATTATTGTTATGATTATCTTTTGCATGTTGTCTCCATAGGCATGAAGGGAGCCATCCTTGTGAGTTTAAAGGGGCTTCTTAATGTAGAAAAATGTGGGCATTATCATCTTGTGAAGACACTTTTCTGTGAAGAAATGAGGCTATAGGTGGGCATGTAAATGCCATAGGCGCTACAAGTATTCTTGAAGCTTTAACACCATTTTTCATGTGATTTTCACCAAAGTAATTAATGCATTATGGTTCTTGTATACTATAGAGAAAATGCAATCTCTACCAGTAGGATAAACATGCGAGATCTATTGTGAGGATGAGCACACTAGAGAGCTTGTTAACATGACCATTGATGAGCTATTTCACACATTAGTCAAGTTTTTTACATTTATTAAATACATTTTTCAGGGGTTTTATCGAGATTATTGATTAAAATCAATACATGATAACATGTTAAATACAATTGTGAAACAAGTAATGTTACATGTATATCAAAATTTATGACATGTACATAGAGAGAGAGAGAGAGTAAGATAGCATGGGTAAGAGAGACAAAGTGAGAGAGTAAGAGAGAAAGAAAGGGATAGTAAGAAGAGATAGTAAAAAAGAGAAAGGGGATGTGTGTGTGTGTGTGTGAGAGAGAGAGAGAGAGAGAGAGAGAGAGAGAGAGAGAGAGAGAGAGAGAGAGAGAGAGAGAGAGAGAGAGAGAGAACATATGTTGCATATCGAAGTTGGCTATATTAAAGACAACTATTAGCACAACTAAGTTTAGGCTAAATGTAAGCTAGCTTGGGCTTTGCTAAGCTAAATTTGAGAATATGCGTAGGATAAATGTAGGCTAAAATATGCCAAGGAAGGTCTAACTTGCAAACCATAGGATGTGCTTCATTATCAACTATCTACCATATCATCAACTATATACTACATCATTTAGGATGTGCTTCATTATCAACTATCTACGGCCATATCATCAACTATATACTACATCTTTTTCTAGGCTAGTCTTGGCTAGGCTTTACAAAGCCTATGTGAAACATAGATGCAAGCCAAGTGTAGACCATGCTATGCTAAATGATGTTAGGCTTGGGTATACTCATTTATACTAAGTGTGGGTAAGGAAGGCTATGTTAGGCTAGGCTTCACTAAGCTTAAGCTAGATATAGGCATAGGCTAACTATAGGTCAAGCTATATCAAGCTAGTAGGATTGGCTCTACTTGCCTATGCTAAGTGTGGGCAAGGAAATGCATCTTAGACTAGGTCTCCCTAAGCTTAGTCCAATTATAGACACAAGGTGAGGTTATGCCACTAGGATTGGCTATGCTTGTCTATGCTAAGTGTGGAGACAAGGAAAGATAACTTATGATAGAGTAACATTTGCCTTCATGAGCTCAAGACCTTTCTATCTCCAAAACGTAGAGCATCAAAGTGTTACTTCAAAAGATCTATGAAATGACAAGTGCACAAAAGAAAAGAATAGATCAAACACACCATATCCCTAACATTGGCCAAACCAGAAAAATTAAAACTAACTCATATCATGCCTACAGACTAAAAAATAGGTTGAATAAGGACTAATAAGACCTGATAAACTTCATCCTTGTATGCACATTTTGTTTGCCTAAAGTGCGGTGTAGTGGATGGGTGAAGGCTAATCACATTCATTTTATAAGGTGATAAATGATTTTTCAATCCATTGTTAAATTAACCCATTAATGCAAAGTGAAGCATAACTAATGTATCCCATCCCCATTCAAACTTGACTTGACCAAGGGTCTCTACAATGCAATTTATTTTTATAATCAAAATGTCACGTGGTGGGAAGTGTATGCATACGTGATAGGGGTTAATTTTAACTAGAAATTAGTGTATCTATAGTGCGGATGCGTGTGCACATGTGAACAACGAGGGTTTATTTTACATTAATAATTATATGAGTTATGGTGCAATGTGCTTATCCAATGGTGGGGGTTTATTTTACAAGATTAATCGTCAAAATTTTTAATATAGAAAATTTGAAGTACATTCTGTTAATTTTGTTGTACGAGAGTCAGTTGATTTTATTACAATTATTAGTATGACCCAATGTTTGAGGAATGATATTTTTCCCAAACATGAAGGACGGAGAGGTAATGTGTTTGCCTAAAGTAAATAATAAAGTCATACATATCTAAACCAAGAGTGCTCTCTATGTAGGTATTTTTCGTAGCAAGTTTGTGATCTACCAATCTACCAGGCGACAATTTACGACTCGTAAGCCCCCATACCGACTAAGCTTGCGTAATAATGATCTTGCTATGACAAGATGCAGCTTCGAGGTTCAAGCTCATGTGAAGGCTAGTGCAATAATGAGCGAACCATCACGGCTGCATACCAACTCATAATCATCTGAGCTTATTCAAAATGTAGCCTAAACCTCAAATCGGGTAGACTTCTCGAATCTCATACTTATCAATGCTCTTTTTCTTCCCATGTTTATGCCTACAAACAACTAGTTTCGAGCTTCGCCATAGCTTGCTCTGCCAAATGCTATAAAGGAACGGATGCAATATTTTCCACCAAGATATTTAATTTGTTTGTCCTAGTTTGTTGGATGCAATCTCGAAAACTAAGTCATTGCTCATCGACAAATAAGAAAAGTCCTCAGTGTGCCAAATTTGAAACCCCAGTACCATGTCTAGTCCATGATTATCTATTAGGAAGCCTAAATGCAAATAACACAATAGAGTAAAATATTCCATCCATCACCATATTGCATGCTAGTGAAGACACCTTCATTTTAGGTTTTAAAAGGCCATCATCACATGAGGGTTACATTGAAAGATGGATGTTGGTAGTTTCACGAGTCTAATTTATAAAAGAACACAATGCTATTGCAGAGCTATTTGCTTTTGTAGCAAAACTATAGAAGTAATGAGAAAATTCATCATGGAAAAATCTAACATGAGACATGGTGTGAGGTTGAAGATGTCTATTGCATAGAGGGAACCTTTCCTCCTCTCACAAAGCCCATAGCACCCAGAGTTCTAACAAAGGTGTAGTATCAAAATTTCTCTCCTAACATGGTGAACTACAAAATAGATAGTTCAAATTTGCAATCCCTTGAGCTCAAGATGCAAGCTTTGAAAAATCAAACTACATTTGTAGCCTCTCTTCCTCTAAGACATATCAAAATCAAACTCTTCATTATGTGATTTGATAAAAGAAAATAGCGCCTAAATCTTGAATACGTGCCAAATTTCCTAAATTGGTCTTTCTAGAAGTAGGTGCCTTCATGTTGAAGTAAAGTCTAATCTGAATTTATCCCTCCACTTTTTTGCCCTTGTTCACCAATATAGACTAAACACTATACCTTTATTTCATGGGTATTAGCCAAAATATCAACTTGAAAGGGTCATGAGATGGACCTCTTCTTCGTAATAGAAGGAATAGCTTATGGAGCAATGTAACTACTTTTCCTTTACTCGACTCTTTGCAAAGCCTTATTAGGGTTATTGGAGATGCCCTTGGTTTCTAGCACTTCTCCAATATTGATACACATGAGGGATATTGCTATAGTTATACATGGTATAAGGTTCATGTTATGCTTATTCAAACGTTTCTAGGTGCTCTTAATGGTTTTGGATATTTTGCCCATTGTAACTTAATAGATACCAGGTTTTCTTTGGATACTTGAGTGAATTCTTTGAGTTGAAGGACCTTTGATTTTCATTGTGGCTCGAACATTGTTTTGGCTAAGGAAATGTATCTTGTAGGAGCTTCTCTTTGAATTCACTATTTTCATTTTGGTTCTCATAAACTTAACTCCTATCTAGTGGTTTGTCTTTCTGATTCCCTACAAATTGTGGCTTTACATGATTACCCCTTCGATATTTGTGGTGAACCCGTTGTGAATGTTGCATCAAGATTGTAGGATGGGAGATTGTAGAAATCATGAAGTTGACAAGGACTTTATCAGGGACATTTGCATGGACTAGATCGAGGTATTGAAAGATTGTGTAAAGGAAGAGGCTAAGCATAAAGATTTGGATATGGATTGAAGAATACGAAAAGTTCAAATATTCATGGATGCAATACAAATGCAATTACTACAAAAAGTCATAAATACATTAGAACAAGAAACTACTGACCAAGAACTTGAGCAAATAAAGAATTTGGTAATGAAAGCACTTTCACTACAAGGAAACGTAACTATAGCGATAGCGGGTAGCGACATCCCACAGGGAAAAAAAGAGGGCCGAAACCCGAGCATGTTTCATTTCCTGCATGCGTGAGACATTTCGAGAGGGAGACCGAGAGAGAGAGCGACCGTTTTGCATAGAGGGTGAGAGAGGGAGAGGAACAAGGCTTGCCGCCGCCATCGCCACCGCCGCTGTTCGCGAAGGAGAGGAGGAGCCGCCAAACCCTCGCTAAATCTTTACACTGAGTCCATTCTCTCTCTCTTTTGCTTGTTGAGGGTTTAATTTGTGTATATTGAGAGAGGGAGAGGAAATGAGAGAGAAAGAGAGGGAGAGGGAGAGGGAGGGAGAGAAAGAGAAAGAGAGGGGGAGAGAAAGAGAAAGAGAGGGAGAGGGAGAGGGAGGGAGAGAAAGAGAAAGAGAGGGGGAGAGAAAGAGAGAGAAAGAGAAAGAGAGGGAGAGGGAGGGGGAGAAAGAGAAAGAGAGGGAGAGGCAGAGGGAGGGAGAGAAAGAGAAAGAGAGGGGGAGAGAGAGAGAAAGAGAGGGAGAGGGAGAGGGAGGAAATGGAAGAGGGAGGGGGAGGGGGATGAAATGAGAGAACGAGAGGGAGGGAGAGTGTATTCTCCCTCTTATTTATTTATTTTTTGTATAATTTGTGTAAAATGAGAGAGGGAGAGGAAATGAAAGAAAAGGAGAGGGAGAGGGAGAGGGAGAGGGAGAGGGAGAGATAGAAAGAGAGGGAAATTAAAGAGAGGGAGAGAGAGGAAATGGGAGAGGGAGGGGGAGGAAATGAGAGAGAAAGAGAGGGAGAGGGAGGCAGGGAGAAAATGGGAAAGGAAGAGGGAGGGAGAGAGAGAAAGAGAGGGGGAGGGAGAGGAAATCAGAGAGGGAGAGAGAGAGGGAGAGGGAGGAAATGAGAGAGGGAGAGGAAGGGAGAGAGAGAGAAAAAGAGAGGGAGAGGGAGAGGGGGAGGAAATGGGAAAGGAAGAGGGAGGGAGAGGGAGAGGGAGAGGAAGAGAGAGAGAAAGAGAGGGGGAGGGAGAGGGAGGGAGAGGAAGTGAGAGAGGGAGAGGGAGAGAGAGACGGAGGGAGAAGAAATGAGAGGAGAAGAAGAGAGCACAAGGAAATGAGAGAGGGAGAGGAGAGAGAAAAAAAGAGAGAATGAGAGGAGAGAGAAAAAGAGATAAGATGTTAAACATAATAGGAAAAGAGAGAAAGAGAGGGTGTGGGTGAGGGTGAGGGTGAGGGAGAGAGAGGAAATGAGAGAGGGAGAGGAGAGAGAAAAAGAACACAATGCTATTGCAGAGCTATTTGCTTTTGTAGCAAAACTATAGAAGTAATGAGAAAATTCATCATGGAAAAATCT
Organism: Lygodium microphyllum; assembly: GCF_053477565.2. Lineage (NCBI taxonomy): Eukaryota > Viridiplantae > Streptophyta > Polypodiopsida > Schizaeales > Lygodiaceae > Lygodium > Lygodium microphyllum. Next base: position 90,006,069 of record NC_141161.1, on the reverse strand, counting down.
AACATGAGATATGGTGTGAGGTTGAAGATGTCTATTGCATAGAGGGAACCTTTCCTCCTCTCACAAAGCCCATAGCACCCAAAGTTCTAACAAAGGTGTAGTATCAAAATTTCTCTCCTAACATGGTGAACTAGAAAATAGATAGTTCAAATTTGCAATCCCTTGAGCTCAAGATGCAAGCTTTGAAAAATCAAACTACATTTGTAGCCTCTCTTCCTCTAAGACATATCAAAATCAAACTCTTCATTATGTGATTTGATAAAAGAAAATAGCGCCTAAATCTTGAATACGTGCCAAATTTCCTAAATTGGTCTTTCTAGAAGTAGGTGCCTTCATGTTGAAGTAAAGTCTAATCTGAATTTATCCCTCCACTTTTTTGCCCTTGTTCACCAATATAGACTAAACACTATACCTTTATTTCATGGGTATTAGCCAAAATATCAACTTGAAAGGGTCATGAGATGGACCTCTTCTTCTTAATAGAAGGAATAGCTTATGGAGCAATGTAACTATTTCTTCTTTACTCGACTCTTTGCAAAGCCTTATTAGGGTTATTGGAGATGCCCTTGGTTTCTAGCACTTCTCCAATATTGATACACATGAGGGATATTGCTATAGTTATACATGGTATAAGGTTCATGTTATGCTTATTCAAAAGTTTCTAGGTGCTCTTAATGGTTTTGGATATTTTGCCCATTGTAACTTAATAGATACCAGGTTTCATTTGGATACTTGAGTGAATTCTTTGAGTTGAAGGACCTTTGATTTTCATTGTGGCTCGAACATTGTTTTGGCTAGGGAAATGTATCTTGTAGGAGCTTCTCTTTGAATTCACTATTTTCATTTTGATTCTCATAAACTTAACTCCTATCTAGTGGTTTGTCTTTCTGATTCCCTACAAATTGTGGCTTTACATGATTACCCCTTCGATATTTGTGGTGCACCCGTTGTGAATGTTGCATCAAGATTGTAGGATGGGAGATTGTAGAAATCATGAAGTTGACAAGGACTTTATCAGGGACATTTGCATGGACTAGATCGAGGTATTGAAAGATTGTGTAAAGGAAGAGGCTAAGCATAAAGATTTGGATATGGATTGAAGAATACGAAAAGTTCAAATATTCATGGATGCAATACAAATGCAATTACTACAAAAAGTCATAAATACATTAGAACAAGAAACTACTGACCAGGAACTTGAGCAAATAAAGAATTTGGTAATGAAAGTACTTTCACTACAAGGAAACGTAACTATAGCGACAGCGGGTAGCGACATCCCACAGGGAAAAAAAGAGGGCCGAAACCCGAGCGTGTTTCATTTCCCGCATGCGTGAGACATTTCGAGAGGGAGACCGAGAGAGAGAGCGACCGTTTTGCATAGAGGGTGAGAGAGGGAGAGGAACAAGGCTTGCCGCCGCCGCCGCCGTTCGGGAAGGAGAGGAGGAGCCGCCAAACCCTCGCCAAATCTTTACACTGAGTCCATTCTCTCTCTCTTTTACTTGTTGAGGGTTTAACTTGTGTATATTGAGAGAGGGAGAGGAAATGAGAGAGAAAGAGAGGGAGAGGGAGAGGGAGGGAGAGAAAGAGAAAGAGAGGGGGAGAGAAAGAGAAAGAGAGGGAGAGGGAGAGGGAGGGAGAGAAAGAGAAAGAGAGGGGGAGAGAAAGAGAGAGAAAGAGAAAGAGAGGGAGAGGGAGGGGGAGAAAGAGAAAGAGAGGGAGAGGGAGAGGGAGGGAGAGAAAGAGAAAGAGAGGGGGAGAGAGAGAGAAAGAGAGGGAGAGGGAGAGGGAGGAAATGGAAGAGGGAGGGGGAGGGGGATGAAATGAGAGAATGAGAGGGAGGGAGAGTGTATTCTCTCTCTTATTTATTTATTTTTTGTATAATTTGTGTAAAATGAGAGAGGGAGAGGAAATGAAAGAAAAGGAGAGGGAGAGGGAGAGGGAGAGGGAGAGGGAGAGATAGAAAGAGAGGGAAATTAAAGAGAGGGAGAGAGAGGAAATGGGAGAGGGAGGGGGAGGAAATGAGAGAGAAAGAGAGGGAGAGGGAAGCGGGGAGAAAATGGGAAAGGAAGAGGGAGGGAGAGAGAGAAAGAGAGGGGGAGGGAGAGGAAATCAGAGAGGGAGAGAGAGAGGGAGAGGGAGGAAATGAGAGAGGGAGAGGAAGGGAGAGAGAGAGAAAAAGAGAGGGAGAGGGAGAGGGGGAGGAAATGGGAAAGGAAGAGGGAGGGAGAGGGAGAGGGAGAGGAAGAGAGAGAGAAAGAGAGGGGGAGGGAGAGGGAGGGAGAGGAAGTGAGAGAGGGAGAGGGAGAGAGAGACGGAGGGAGAAGAAATGAGAGGAGAAGAAGAGAGCACAAGGAAATGAGAGAGGGAGAGGAGAGAGAAAAAAAGAGAGAATGAGAGGAGAGAGAAAAAGAGATAAGATGTTAAACATAATAGGAAAAGAGAGAAAGAGAGGGTGTGGGTGAGGGTGAGGGCGAGGGAGAGAGAGGAAATGAGAGAGGGAGAGGAGAGAGAAAAAGAACACAATGCTATTGCAGAGCTATTTGCTTTTGTAGCAAAACTATAGAAGTAATGAGAAAATTCATCATGGAAAAATCTAACATGAGACATGGTGTGAGGTTGAAGATGTCTATTGCATAGAGGGAACCTTTCCTCCTCTCACAAAGCCCATAGCACCCAAAGTTCTAACAAAGGTGTAGTATCAAAATTTCTCTCCTAACATGGTGAACTACAAAATAGATAGTTCAAATTTGCAATCCCTTGAGCTCAAGATGCAAGCTTTGAAAAATCAAACTACATTTGTAGCCTCTCTTCCTCTAAGACATATCAAAATCAAACTCTTCATTATGTGATTTGATAAAAGAAAATAGCGCCTAAATCTTGAATACGTGCCAAATTTCCTAAATTGGTCTTTCTAGAAGTAGGTGCCTTCATGTTGAAGTAAAGTCTAATCTGAATTTATCCCTCCACTTTTTTGCCCTTGTTCACCAATATAGACTAAACACTATACCTTTATTTCATGGGTATTAGCCAAAATATCAACTTGAAAGGGTCATGAGATGGACCTCTTCTTCTTAATAGAAGGAATAGCTTATGGAGCAATGTAACTATTTCTTCTTTACTCGACTCTTTGCAAAGCCTTATTAGGGTTATTGGAGATGCCCTTGGTTTCTAGCACTTCTCCAATATTGATACACATGAGGGATATTGCTATAGTTATACATGGTATAAGGTTCATGTTATGCTTATTCAAAAGTTTCTAGGTGCTCTTAATGGTTTTGGATATTTTGCCCATTGTAACTTAATAGATACCAGGTTTCATTTGGATACTTGAGTGAATTCTTTGAGTTGAAGGACCTTTGATTTTCATTGTGGCTCGAACATTGTTTTGGCTAGGGAAATGTATCTTGTAGGAGCTTCTCTTTGAATTCACTATTTTCATTTTGATTCTCATAAACTTAACTCCTATCTAGTGGTTTGTCTTTCTGATTCCCTACAAATTGTGGCTTTACATGATTACCCCTTCGATATTTGTGGTGCACCCGTTGTGAATGTTGCATCAAGATTGTAGGATGGGAGATTGTAGAAATCATGAAGTTGACAAGGACTTTATCAGGGACATTTGCATGGACTAGATCGAGGTATTGAAAGATTGTGTAAAGGAAGAGGCTAAGCATAAAGATTTGGATATGGATTGAAGAATACGAAAAGTTCAAATATTCATGGATGCAATACAAATGCAATTACTACAAAAAGTCATAAATACATTAGAACAAGAAACTACTGACCAGGAACTTGAGCAAATAAAGAATTTGGTAATGAAAGTACTTTCACTACAAGGAAACGTAACTATAGCGACAGCGGGTAGCGACATCCCACAGGGAAAAAAAGAGGGCCGAAACCCGAGCGTGTTTCATTTCCCGCATGCGTGAGACATTTCGAGAGGGAGACCGAGAGAGAGAGCGACCGTTTTGCATAGAGGGTGAGAGAGGGAGAGGAACAAGGCTTGCCGCCGCCACCGCCGTTCGGGAAGGAGAGGAGGAGCCGCCAAACCCTCGCCAAATCTTTACACTGAGTCCATTCTCTCTCTCTTTTACTTGTTGAGGGTTTAACTTGTGTATATTGAGAGAGGGAGAGGAAATGAGAGAGAAAGAGAGGGAGAGGGAGAGGGAGGGAGAGAAAGAGAAAGAGAGGGGGAGAGAAAGAGAAAGAGAGGGAGAGGGAGAGGGAGGGAGAGAAAGAGAAAGAGAGGGGGAGAGAAAGAGAAAGAGAGGGAGAGGGAGAGGGAGGGGGAGAAAGAGAAAGAGAGGGAGAGGGAGAGGGAGGGAGAGAAAGAGAAAGAGAGGGGGAGAGAGAGAGAAAGAGAGGGAGAGGGAGAGGGAGGAAATGGAAGAGGGAGGGGGAGGGGGATGAAATGAGAGAACGAGAGGGAGGGAGAGTGTATTCTCTCTCTTATTTATTTATTTTTTGTATAATTTGTGTAAAATGAGAGAGGGAGAGGAAATGAAAGAAAAGGAGAGGGAGAGGGAGAGATAGAAAGAGAGGGAAATTAAAGAGAGGGAGAGAGAGGAAATGGGAGAGGGAGGGGGAGGAAATGAGAGAGAAAGAGAGGGAGAGGGAGGCGGGGAGAAAATGGGAAAGGAAGAGGGAGGGAGAGAGAGAAAGAGAGGGGGAGGGAGAGGAAATCAGAGAGGGAGAGAGAGAGAGAGAGGGAGGAAATGAGAGAGGGAGAGGAAGGGAGAGAGAGAGAAAAAGAGAGGGAGAGGGAGAGGGGGAGGAAATGGGAAAGGAAGAGGGAGGGAGAGGGAGAGGGAGAGGAAGAGAGAGAGAAAGAGAGGGGGAGGGAGAGGGAGGGAGAGGAAGTGAGAGAGGGAGAGGGAGAGAGAGACGGAGGTAGAAGAAATGAGAGGAGAAGAAGAGAGCACAGGGAAATGAGAGAGGGAGAGGAGAGAGAAAAAAAGAGAGAATGAGAGGAGAGAGAAAAAGAGATAAGATGTTAAACATAATAGGAAAAGAGAGAAAGAGAGGGTGTGGGTGAGGGTGAGGGCGAGGGAGAGAGAGGAAATGAGAGAGGGAGAGGAGAGAGAAAAAGAACACAATGCTATTGCAGAGCTATTTGCTTTTGTAGCAAAACTATAGAAGTAATGAGAAAATTCATCATGGAAAAATCTAACATGAGACATGGTGTGAGGTTGAAGATGTCTATTGCATAGAGGGAACCTTTCCTCCTCTCACAAAGCCCATAGCACCCAAAGTTCTAACAAAGGTGTAGTATCAAAATTTCTCTCCTAACATGGTGAACTACAAAATAGATAGTTCAAATTTGCAATCCCTTGAGCTCAAGATGCAAGCTTTGAAAAATCAAACTACATTTGTAGCCTCTCTTCCTCTAAGACATATCAAAATCAAACTCTTCATTATGTGATTTGATAAAAGAAAATAGCGCCTAAATCTTGAATACGTGCCAAATTTCCTAAATTGGTCTTTCTAGAAGTAGGTGCCTTCATGTTGAAGTAAAGTCTAATCTGAATTTATCCCTCCACTTTTTTGCCCTTGTTCACCAATATAGACTAAACACTATACCTTTATTTCATGGGTATTAGCCAAAATATCAACTTGAAAGGGTCATGAGATGGACCTCTTCTTCTTAATAGAAGGAATAGCTTATGGAGCAATGTAACTATTTCTTCTTTACTCGACTCTTTGCAAAGCCTTATTAGGGTTATTGGAGATGCCCTTGGTTTCTAGCACTTCTCCAATATTGATACACATGAGGGATATTGCTATAGTTATACATGGTATAAGGTTCATGTTATGCTTATTCAAAAGTTTCTAGGTGCTCTTAATGGTTTTGGATATTTTGCCCATTGTAACTTAATAGATACCAGGTTTCATTTGGATACTTGAGTGAATTCTTTGAGTTGAAGGACCTTTGATTTTCATTGTGGCTCGAACATTGTTTTGGCTAGGGAAATGTATCTTGTAGGAGCTTCTCTTTGAATTCACTATTTTCATTTTGATTCTCATAAACTTAACTCCTATCTAGTGGTTTGTCTTTCTGATTCCCTACAAATTGTGGCTTTACATGATTACCCCTTCGATATTTGTGGTGAACCCGTTGTGAATGTTGCATCAAGATTGTAGGATGGGAGATTGTAGAAATCATGAAGTTGACAAGGACTTTATCAGGGACATTTGCATGGACTAGATCGAGGTATTGAAAGATTGTGTAAAGGAAGAGGCTAAGCATAAAGATTTGGATATGGATTGAAGAATACGAAAAGTTCAAATATTCATGGATGCAATACAAATGCAATTACTACAAAAAGTCATAAATACATTAGAACAAGAAACTACTGACCAAGAACTTGAGCAAATAAAGAATTTGGTAATGAAAGTACTTTCACTACAAGGAAACGTAACTATAGCGACAGCGGGTAGCGACATCCCACAGGGAAAAAAAGAGGGCCGAAACCCGAGCGTGTTTCATTTCCCGCATGCGTGAGACATTTCGAGAGGGAGACCGAGAGAGAGAGCGACCGTTTTGCATAGAGGGTGAGAGAGGGAGAGGAACAAGGCTTGCCGCCGCCGCCGCCGCCATCGCCACCGCCGCCGTTCGGGAAGGAGAGGAGGAGCCGCCAAACCCTCGCCAAATCTTTACACTGAGTCCATTCTCTCTCTCTTTTACTTGTTGAGGGTTTAACTTGTGTATATTGAGAGAGGGAGAGGAAATGAGAGAGAAAGAGAGGGAGAGGGAGAGGGAGGGAGAGAAAGAGAAAGAGAGGGAGAGGGAGAGGGAGGGAGAGAAAGAGAAAGAGAGGGGGAGAGAAAGAGAGAGAAAGAGAAAGAGAGGGAGAGGGAGGGGGAGAAAGAGAAAGAGAGGGAGAGGGAGAGGGAGGGAGAGAAAGAGAAAGAGAGGGGGAGAGAGAGAGAAAGAGAGGGAGAGGGAGAGGGAGGAAATGGAAGAGGGAGGGGGAGGGGGATGAAATGAGAGAACGAGAGGGAGGGAGAGTGTATTCTCTCTCTTATTTATTTATTTTTTGTATAATTTGTGTAAAATGAGAGAGGGAGAGGAAATGAAAGAGAAGGAGAGGGAGAGGGAGAGGGAGAGGGAGAGGGAGAGATAGAAAGAGAGGGAAATTAAAGAGAGGGAGAGAGAGGAAATGGGAGAGGGAGGGGGAGGAAATGAGAGAGAAAGAGAGGGAGAGGGAGGCGGGGAGAAAATGGGAAAGGAAGAGGGAGGGAGAGAGAGAAAGAGAGGGAGAGGGAGAGGAAATCAGAGAGGGAGAGAGAGAGGGAGAGGGAGGAAATGAGAGAGGGAGAGGAAGGGAGAGAGAGAGAAAAAGAGAGGGAGAGGGAGAGGGGGAGGAAATGGGAAAGGAAGAGGGAGGGAGAGGGAGAGGGAGAGGAAGAGAGAGAGAAAGAGAGGGGGAGGGAGAGGGAGGGAGAGGAAGTGAGAGAGGGAGAGGGAGAGAGAGAGGGAGGGAGAAGAAATGAGAGGAGAAGAAGAGAGCAAAAGGAAATGAGAGAGGGAGAGGAGAGAGAAAAAAAGAGAGAATGAGAGGAGAGAGAAAAAGAGATAAGATGTTAAACATAATAGGAAAAGAGAGAAAGAGAGGGTGTGGGTGAGGGTGAGGGCGAGGGAGAGAGAGGAAATGAGAGAGGGAGAGGAGAGAGAAAAGAACACAATGCTATTGCAGAGCTATTTGCTTTTGTAGCAAAACTATAGAAGTAATGAGAAAATTCATCATGGCAAAATCTAACATGAGACATGGTGTGAGGTTGAAGATGTCTATTGCATAGAGGGAACCTTTCCTCCTCTCACAAAGCCCATAGCACCCAAAGTTCTAACAAAGGTGTAGTATCAAAACTTCTCTCCTAACATGGTGAACTACAAAATAGATAGTTCACATTTGCAATCCCTTGAGCTCAAGATGCAAGCTTTGAAAAATCAAACTACATTTGTATCCTCTCTTTCGCTAAGACATATCAAAATCAAACTCTTCATTATGTGATTTGATAAAAGAAAATAGCGCCTAAATCTTGAATACGTGCCAAATTTCCTAAATTGGTCTTTCTAGAAGTAGGTGCCTTCATGTTGAAGTAAAGTCTAATCTGAATTTATCCCTCCACTTTTTTGCCCTTGTTCACCAATATAGACTAAACACTATACCTTTATTTCATGGGTATTAGCCAAAATATCAACTTGAAAGGGTCATGAGATGGACCTCTTCTTCTTAATAGAAGGAATAGCTTATGGAGCAATGTAACTATTTCTCCTTTACTCGACTCTTTGCAAAGCCTTATTAGGGTTATTGGAGATGCCCTTGGTTTCTAGCACTTCTCCAATATTGATACACATGAGGGATATTGCTATAGTTATACATGGTATAAGGTTCATGTTATGCTTATTCAAAAGTTTCTAGGTGCTCTTAATGGTTTTGGATATTTTGCCCATTGTAACTTAATAGATACCAGGTTTTCTTTGGATACTTGAGTGAATTCTTTGAGTTGAAGAACCTTTGATTTTCATTGTGGCTCGAACATTGTTTTGGCTAGGGAAATGTATCTTGTAGGAGCTTCTCTTTGAATTCACTATTTTCATTTTGGTTCTCATAAACTTAACTCCTATCTAGTGGTTTGTCTTTCTGATTCCCTACAAATTGTGGCTTTACGTGATTACCCCTTCGATATTTGTGGTGAACCCGTTGTGAATGTTGCATCAAGATTGTAGGATGGGAGATTGTAGAAATCATGAAGTTGACAAGGACTTTATCAGGGACATTTGCATGGACTAGATCGAGGTATTGAAAGATTGTGTAAAGGAAGAGGCTAAGCATAAAGATTTGGATATGGATTGAAGAATACGAAAAGTTCAAATATTCATGGATGCAATACAAATGCAATTACTACAAAAAGTCATAAATACATTAGAACAAGAAACTACTGACCAAGAACTTGAGCAAATAAAGAATTTGATAATGAAAGTACTTTCACTACAAGGAAACGTAACTATAGCGACAGCGGGTAGCGACAACCCACAGGGAAAAAAAGAGGGCCGAAACCCGAGAGGTGTTTCATTTCCCGCATTCTGAGACATTTCGAGAGGGAGACTGAGAAAGAGAGCGACCGTTTTGCATAGAGGGTGAGAGAGGGAGCGAAACAAGGCTCGCCGCCGCCGCCGCCGCCATCGCCACCGCCGCCGTTTGCGAAGGAGAGGAGGAGCCGCCAAACCCTCGCCAAATCTTTACATTGAGTCCATTCTCTCTCTCTTTTATTTGTTGAGGGTTTAATTTGTATATATTGAGAGAGGGAGAGGAAATGAGAGAGAAAGAGAGGGAGAGGGAGAGGGAGGGAGAGAAAGAGAAAGAGAGGGGGAGAGAAAGAGAAAGAGAAAGAGAAAGAGAGGGAGAGGGAGAGGGAGGGAGAGAAAGAGAAAGAGAGGGGGAGAGAAAGAGAGAGAAAGAGAAAGAGAGGGAGAGGGAGGGGGAGAAAGAGAAAGAGAGGGAGAGGGAGAGGGAGGGAGAGAAAGAGAAAGAGAGGGAGAGGGAGAGAGAAAGAGAGGGAGGAAATGGAAGAGGGAGGGGGAGGGGGATGAAATGAGAGAACGAGAGGGAGGGAGAGTGTATTCTCTCTCTTATTTATTTATTTTTTGTATAATTTGTGTAAAATGAGAGAGGGAGAGGAAATGAAAGAGAAGGAGAGGGAGAGGGAGAGCGAGAGGGAGAGATAGAAAGAGAGGGAAATTAAAGAGAGGGAGAGAGAGGAAATGGGAGAGGGAGGGGGAGGAAATGAGAGAGAAAGAGAGGGAGAGGGAGGCGGGGAGAAAATGGGAAAGGAAGAGGGAGGGAGAGAGAGAAAGAGAGGGGGAGGGAGAGTAAATCAGAGAGGGAGAGAGAGAGGGAGAGGGAGGAAATGAGAGAGGGAGAGGAAGGGAGAGAGAGAGAAAAAGAGAGGGAGAGGGAGAGGGGGAGGAAATGGGAAAGGAAGAGGGAGGGAGAGGGAGAGGAAGGGAGAGAGAAAGAGAGGGGGAGGGAGAGGGAGGGAGAGGAAGTGAGAGAGGGAGAGGGAGAGAGAGAGGGAGGGAGAAGAAATGAGAGGAGAAGAAGAGAGCAAAAGGAAATGAGAGAGGGAGAGGAGAGAGAAAAAAAGAGAGAATGAGAGGAGAGAGAAAAAGAGATAAGATGTTAAACATAATAGGAAAAGAGAGAAAGAGAGGGTGTGGGTGAGGGTGAGGGCGAGGGAGAGAGAGGAAATGAGAGAGGGAGAGGAGAGAGAAAAAGAACACAATGCTATTGCAGAGCTATTTGCTTTTGTAGCAAAACTATAGAAGTAATGAGAAAATTCATCATGGAAAAATCTAACATGAGACATGGTGTGAGGTTGAAGATGTCTATTGCATAGAGGGAACCTTTCCTCCTCTCACAAAGCCCATAGCACCCAAAGTTCTAACAAAGGTGTAGTATCAAAATTTCTCTCCTAACATGGTGAACTACAAAATAGATAGTTCAAATTTGCAATCTCTTGAGCTCAAGATGCAAGCTTGGAAAAATCAAACTACATTTGTAGCCTCTTTTACTCTAAGACATATCAAAATCAAACTCTTCATTATGTGATTTGATAAAAGAAAATAGCGCCTAAATCTTGAATACGTGCCAAATTTCCTAAATTGGTCTTTCTAGAAGTATGTGCCTTCATGTTGAAGTAAAGTCTAATCTGAATTTATCCCTCCACTTTTTTGCCCTTGTTCACCAATATAGACTAAACACTATACCTTTATTTCATGGGTGTTAGCCAAAATATCAACTTGAAAGGGTCATGAGATGGACCTCTTCTTCTTAATAGAAGGAATAGCTTATGGAGCAATGTAACTAGTTTTCCTTTACTCAACTCTTTGTAAAGCCTTATTAGGGTTATTGGAGATGCCCTTGGTTTCTAGCACTTCTCCAATATTGATACACATGAGGGATATTGCTATAGTTATACATGGTATAAGGTTCATGTTATGCTTATTCAAAAGTTTCTAGGTGCTCTTAATCGTTTTGGATATTTTTCCCATTGTAACTTAATAGATACCAGGTTTTCTTTGGATACTTGAGTGAATTCTTTGAGTTGAAGGACCTTTGATTTTCATTGTGGCTCGAACATTGTTTTGGCTAGGGAAATGTATCTTGTAGGAGCTTCTCTTTGAATTCACTATTTTCATTTTGGTTCTCATAAACTTAACTCCTATCTAGTGGTTTGTCTTTCTGATTCCCTACAAATTGTGGCTTTACATGATTACCCCTTCGATATTTGTGGTGAAACCGTTGTGAATGTTGCATCAAGATTGTAGGATGGGAGATTGTAGAAATCATGAAGTTGACAAGGACTTTATTAGGGACATTTGCATGGACTAGATCGAGGTATTCATAGATTGTGTAAAGGAAGAGGCTAAGCATAAAGATTTGGATATGGATTGAAGAATACGAAAAGTTCAAATATTCATGGATGCAATACAAATGCAATTACTAGAAAACGTCATAATACATTAGAACAAGAAACTACTGACCAAGAACTTGAGCAAATAGAGAATTTGGTAATGAAAGTACTTTCACTACAAGGAAACGTAACTATAGCGACAGCGGGTAGCGACATCCCACAGGGAAAAGAGGGCCAAAACCCGAGCGTGTTTCATTTCCCGCATTCGTGAGACATTTCGAGAGGGAGACCGAGAGAGAGAGAGACCGTTTTGCATAGAGGGTGAGAGAGGAAGAGGAACAAGGCTCGCCGCCACCGCCGCCGCCATCGCCACTGCTGCCGTTTGCGAAGGAGAGGAGGAGCCGCCAAACCCTCGCCAAATCTTTACACTGAGTCCATTCTCTCTCTCTTTTACTTGTTGATGGTTTAATTTGTGTATATTGAGAGAGAGAGAGGAAATGAGAGAGAAAGAGAGGGAGAGGGAGAGGGAGGGAGAGAAAGAGAAAGAGAGGGGGAGAGAAAGAGAAAGAGAGGGAGAGGGAGAGGGAGGGAGAGAAAGAGAAAGAGAGGGGGAGAGAAAGAGAGAGAAAGAGAAAGAGAGGGAGAGGGAGGGGGAGAAAGAGAAACAGAGGGAGAGGGAGATGGAGGGAGAGAAAGAGAAAGAGAGGGGGAGAGAGAGAGAAAGAGAGGGAGAGGGAGAGGGAGGAAATGGAAGCGGAAGGGGGAGGGGGATGAAATGAGAGAACGAGAGGGAGGGAGAGTGTATTCTCTCTCTTATTTATTTATTTTTTGTATAATTTGTGTAAAATGAGAGAGGGAGAGGAAATGAAAGAGAAGGAGAGGGAGAGGGAGAGGGAGAGGGAGAGATAGAAAGAGAGGGAAATTAAAGAGAGGGAGAGAGAGGAAATGGGAGAGGGAGGGGGAGGAAATGAGAGAGAAAGAGAGGGAGAGGGAGGCGGGGAGAAAATGGGAAAGGAAGAGGGAGGGAGAGAGAGAAAAAGAGGGGGAGGGAGAGGAAATCAGAGAGGGAGAGAGAGAGGGAGAGGGAGGAAATGAGAGAGGGAGAGGAAGGGAGAGAGAGAGAAAAAGAGAGGGAGAGGGAGAGGGGGAGGAAATGGGAAAGGAAGAGGGAGGGAGAGGGAGAGGAAGGGAGAGAGAAAGAGAGGGGGAGGGAGAGGAAATGAGAGAGGGAGAGGGAGAGAGAGAGGGAGGGAGAAGAAATGAGAGGAGAAGAAGAGAGCAAAAGGAAATGAGAGAGGGAGAGGAGAGAGAAAAAAAGAGAGAATGAGAGGAGAGAGAAAAAGAGATAAGATGTTAAACATAATAGGAAAAGAGAGAAAGAGAGGGTGTGGGTGAGGGTGAGGGCGAGGGAGAGAGAGGGAGAGGAGAGAGAAAAAAAACACAATGCTATTGCAGAGCTATTTGCTTTTGTAGCAAAACTATAGAAGTAATGAGAAAATTCATCATGGAAAAATCTAACATGAGACATGGTGTGAGGTTGAAGATGTCTATTGCATAGAGGGAACCTTTCCTCCTCTCACAAAGCCCATAGCACCCAAAGTTCTAACAAAGGTGTAGTATCAAATTTTCTCTCCTAACATGGTGAACTACAAAATAGATAGTTCAAATTTGCAATCCCTTGAGCTCAAGATGCAAGCTTTGAAAAATCAAACTACATTTGTAGCCTCTCTTCCTCTAAGACATATCAAAATCAAACTCTTCATTATGTGATTTGATAAAAGAAAATAGTGCCTAAATCTTGAATATGTGCCAAATTTCCTAAATTGGTCTTCCTAGAAGTATGTGCCTTCATGTTGAAGTAAAGTCTAATCTGAATTTATCCCTCCACTTTTTCGCCCTTGTTCACCAATATAGACTAAACACTATACCTTTATTTCATGGGTATTAGCCAAAATATCAACTTGAAAGGGTCATGAGATGGATTTTTTGTTCTTAATAGAAGGAATAGCTTATGGAGCAATGTAACTATTTTTCCTTTACTCGACTCTTTGCAAAGCCTTATTAGGGTTATTGGAGATGCCCTTGGTTTCTAGCACTTCTCCAATATTGATACACATGAGGGATATTGCTATAGTTATACATGGTATAAGGTTCATGTTATGCTTATTCAAAAGTTTCTAGGTGCTCTTAATGGTTTTGGATATTTTGCCCATTGTAACTTAATAGATACCAGGTTTTCTTTGGATACTTGAGTGAATTCTTTGAGTTGGACCTTTGATTTTCATTGTGGCTCGAACATTGTTTTGGCTAGGGAAATGTATCTTGTAGGAGCTTCTCTTTGAATTCACTATTTTCATTTTGGTTCTCATAAACTTAACTCCTATCTAGTGGTTTGTCTTTCTGATTCCCTACAAATTGTGGCTTTACATGATTACCCCTTCGATATTTGTGGTGAACCCGTTGTGAATGTTGCATCAAGATTGTAGGATGGGAGATTGTAGAAATCATGAAGTTGACAAGGACTTTATCAGGGACATTTGCATGGACTAGATCGAGGTATTGAAAGATTGTGTAAAGGAAGAGGCTAAGCATAAAGATTTGGATATGGATTGAAGAATACGAAAAGTTCAAATATTCATGGACGCAATACAAATGCAATTACTACAAAAAGTCATAAATACATTAGAACAAGAAACTACTGACCAAGAACTTGAGCAAATAAAGAATTTGGTAATGAAAGTACTTTCACTACAAGGAAACGTAACTATAGTGACAGCGGGTAGCGATATCCCACAGGGAAAAAAAGAGGGCCGAAACCCGAGCGTGTTTCATTTCCCGCATTCATGAGACATTTCGAGAGGGAGACTGAGAGAAAGAGCGACCGTTTTGCATAGAGGGTGAGAGAGGAAGAGGAACAAGGCTCGCCGCCACCGCCGCCGCCATCGCCACTGCGGCCGTTTGCGAAGGAGAGGAGGAGCCGCCAAACCCTCGCCAAATCTTTACACTGAGTCCATTCTCTCTCTCTTTTACTTGTTGAGGGTTTAATTTGTGTATATTGAGAGAGAGAGAGGAAATGAGAGAGAAAGAGAGGGAGAGGGAGAGGGAGGGAGAGAAAGAGAAAGAGAGGGGGAGAGAAAGAGAAAGAGAGGGAGAGGGAGAGGGAGGGAGAGAAAGAGAAAGAGAGGGGGAGAGAAAGAGAGAGAAAGAGAAAGATAGGGAGAGGGAGGGGGAGAAAGAGAAAGAGAGGGAGAGGGAGATGGAGGGAGAGAAAGAGAAAGAGAGGGGGAGAGAGAGAGAAAGAGAGGGAGAGGGAGAGGGAGGAAATGGAAGCGGGAGGGGGAGGGGGATGAAATGAGAGAACGAGAGGGAGGGAGAGTGTATTCTCTCTCTTATTTATTTATTTTTTGTATAATTTGTGTAAAATGAGAGATGGAGAGGAAATGAAAGAGAAGGAGAGGGAGAGGGAGAGGGAGAGGGAGAGATAGAAAGAGAGGGAAATTAAAGAGAGGGAGAGAGAGGAAATGGGAGAGGGAGGGGGAGTAAATGTGAGAGAAAGAGAGGGAGAGGGAGGCGGGGAGAAAATGGGAAAGGAAGAGGGAGGGAGAGAGAGAAAAAGAGGGGGAGGGAGAGGAAATCAGAGAGGGAGAGAGAGAGGGAGAGGGAGGAAATGAGAGAGGGAGAGGAAGGGAGAGAGAGAGAAAAAGAGAGGGAGAGGGAGAGGGGGAGGAAATGGGAAAGGAAGAGGGAGGGAGAGGGAAAGGAAAGGAGAGAGAAAGAGAGGGGGAGGGAGAGGAAATGAGAGAGGGAGAGGGAGAGAGAGAGGGAGGGAGAAGAAATGAGAGGAGAAGAAGAGAGCAAAAGGAAATGAGAGAGGGAGAGGAGAGAGAAAAAGAGTGAAAGATCATTAAACCTAATGGGAAAAGAAAGAAAGAGAGGGTCAAGGTGAGGGAGGGAGAGGAAATGAGAGAGGGAGAGAAAGAAAGGGAAATGAGAGAGAGAGAGAGGAGAGAGAAAAATGAGAGAGGGAGAGGAGAGAGAAAAAGAGAAAAAACATTAAATCTAATAGACAAAGAGAGAAAGAGAGGGTTAGGGTGAGGGAGGGACAGGAAATGAGAGAGGGAGAGAAAGAGAGAAAGGTAAATGAGAGAGGGAGAGGAGAGAGAAAAAAATGAGAGAGAGAGAGGAGAGAGAAAAAGAGAGAAAAATTATTAAACCTAATAGGGAAAGAAAGAAAGAGAGGATCAGGGTGAGAGAGGGAGAGGAAATGAGAGAGAGAGAGAAAGAGAGAAAGGGAAATGAGAGAGGGAGAGGAGAGAGAAAAAGAAATGAGAGAGAGAGAGGAGAGAGAAAAAGAGAAAAATCATTAAACCTAATAGGAAAAGAGAGAAAAAGAGGGTCAGGGTGAGGGAGGGAGAGGAAATGAGAGAGGGGAAGAAATAGAGAAAGGGAAATGAGAGAGGGGGAGGAGAGAGAAAAAATGAGAGAGGGAGAGGAGAGAGAAAAAGAGAAAAAATCATTAAACCTAATAGAGAAATAGAGAAAGAGAGGGTGAGGGTGAGAGAGGGAGAGGAAATGAGAGAGGGAGAAAGAGAGAAAGGGAAATGAGAGATGGAGAGGAGAGAGAAAAAGAAATATGAGAGAGAGAGGAGAGAGAAAAAGAGATAAAAATCATTAAACCTAATAGGAAAAGAGAGAAAGAGAGGGTCAGGGTGAGGGAGGGAGAGGAGATGAGAGAGGGAGAGAAAGAGGGAGGGAGAGGAAATGAGAGAGGGAGAGAAAGAGAGAAAAGTAAATAGGACCTTACAATAAGCTTAGGGTACTATGATAATGTGTACTAAGAATGAGTCCACCTCACTAAGAATAGGATTGGCGATTCACCTCACTAAGAATGAGTCCATGTACCTAGCACATACCATCATAAGATCCCTCTTAGCATCATCCCCTTAGCCTCATAGTATCCTAGAATCAAGCTTCCACTTGTGTTAGCACAAGGGTACCATTGTATTTTACCCTCCTGTTCTCTATATTTGTGTATGCATCTAGGTACAAAGGGTACAAATACATTATCATAGAAACTACATTATACAAGCTTCCACTTGTGTTGGCACAAGGGTACCATCATATTTCACCCTCCCCCTCTCTATATTTGTGTATGCATCTACGTACAAAGGGTACAAATAAAAACAGACAGAAGAGAAGCCAAATAGACAAATGTAACAATATGTGGGTATAATAGTCAGTGTTACAACTTCTCTTCTTCTTTACTACCCATATTTGCTATTGTACAGAAGTATTATGAAGGTAGATAGATAGATAGAAAAATAGATAGATAGACAGATAGATAGATAGATAGATAGCTTAATAGATAGATGGATAGATAGATAAAGAGATAGATAGAGACATAGAAACATAGTTACATAGATAGATCTAGTACCTTCTACCTATTACATAATATCATGGTATCCTAATATTTACTATCTATTCAATATTATCATGCTAGCGAAGCATTTACTATCTATTGCATAATATCATGCTAGCCAAGTATTTACTATCTATTATATAATATCATGCTAGAGAGATGGAAGGAGAGGATAACAATCTAAGAAAAAAAAAGAATGATAACAAAAACAAATTGTTTGTTGTAACGTAGACAAAATGGAAAACGATGAAGGTCCTATTGTTCAAGATCGCGAGGGGTATCTTAATCAGCGTGTCCCATGTCCTTGCTCTCAATGCAAGCTGGCAATTAGACGAAAATGCTGATTGGCTATAGAACACGTACGACGATTTGGCAAGTTTCAATCTGAGATCATTGATCAGGCGATTGCGGATTTTCAGCAAACGGTAAGGAAAGTTAATATCAATCATGCATTGTACTCGCAAGCTAATTCAATACCATATACAATAAGATTGGGTCTCGCTGGCAAATTTTCTATCCAGGGAGGTGATGTCTCGTCCCAAGGAGGAGTACATCCTTTGCGGCCAATTAGAAGAGTTCATGGGCATGCGATGGATGGAGTGCAGGAGTCAATCCACCAGTTGCAAGGCCAATCTATACCATCAATGCCAGAGGAGACATGCAACCTTCCACACCTACCTACAATCTTGGAGCCTGAGATGGAGGCAATGATCGATGCATTGAATCCCATGGATGTCGAGACTTCTGATCCGCTTAGAGAGGAAGCATCCATACCATTATATGATGGGTGCCGAGTATCTCGCCTGAAGACACTGCTTGCACTTTTAAGTGTGCAAGTAAAATACGGGTGGAGTGATACAAGTGTGACCGAGTTATTCAGGTACCTTGTACATACGCTTCGTTGATTTTTTTTTTTGGCACTATTATTACAAATATTTGTGCTTTTTCTAGATGTTTATGATTTTTTTCAGGTTATTGAAATATCATATATTAGCACCTGCAAATACTATGCCTGAGTCTCGTGATGATGCATGACATGTTTTACGAAAGCTTGGCATGGACTACAATAACATCCATGCATGTATCAACGATTGCATACTGTTTCGAGGAGAATACAAGAGTATGGAGACATGTCCAAAGTGTGGTGCTCACAGGTATCGACAGGACTTGCAAGGGCAAACCATCCCTCAAAAAGTTCTCAAATACCTTCTGCTTATCCCCCGCATAAACCACATGTTTCGTACATCCGGCATGGCGAGCTTGACAATGTGGCATGCGCAGAATAGGTCCACAGATGGAGTTCAACAAATATCAGTGGATTCACACGCATGGAGCCACATTGACTCTACCTTCCCAGGCTTTGCTCGAGAGCCAAGGAATCTTCGACTCGGTCTTGCAATGGATGGCATGAACCCATTCGGTCTGCGCTCAACTTCTTATAGTGTGCGGCCTATAGTCCTTGTCAATTACAATATCCCTCCATGGCTTTGTACGAAGAAAGGACATCTCATCCTTAGCTTACTCATCTCCGGCCGCTACAAAGTCAAAAATATGGACATGTATCTTCGTCCATTAGTCAATGAGCTTAAGATTTTGTGGGAGGAGGGGATCACTGTGCAAGATATAAGCAGGCGCGATGGTCGGTCAACCAATATTCGAGCCATTCTCATGTGGACGATGCATGACTTTCTGGGATTTAGAGAGTGCTCAGGTGAACAGGCCTCCGTTCTTGTTGGTAATATCTATATTTTATCTCGTTCAAGCAAGTATTCATTGGGTCGTGGTGTTGGAACAGGTCTGGTTACCTCAGGTTATCATGCATGTTCATTGTGCAGGCCACAGTTAGACTCCCGAAGGTCACAAACCATGAAGAAGATGGTATATCAAGGACACACTACTTTCTTGCCAGAGGATCATGAACTCAGGGAAGGTTTCCTTGGACGACCTCCAACACGTATGAATGCCGCAACTTGGTACGAGCTGAAAATGGTCAATGTGAAATCACATCCAAACAAAATGCGGCGGTTCTCAGTTTTCTACGAGTTGCCATATTGGACCCACTTACAGGTCAACCACTTGTTGGATCCCATGCATATTTTCAAGAATGTGGGTAGCTTGCTATAGGACCACATCACAAGAAAGAGAGACACTATAGGGGCACGAATGGATTTGAAAGAGGTAGGTAAGATGGAGGCGCTTTGGCCGCAGTCGAGTACTGATGGTCGCGTGCAGCTTCCTTGCGCTCCTTGGGTTATGTCCACTAAAGAAAAGCGCATTGTGAAGCAAGTAGTCAAGTCTATCCGCACTCCGACGGGTATGATGCATTCTCTCGGGTCTGCATTTTCTAAAGACAACCAATTATCAGGGCTAAAATCCCATGACTGGCATAAGATATGTCAGGTTTGTACTACGAATGGATTGTAATTGGCATGCACATTTTGCTATTTGGAGTGTAGCCATTATTCATAATGCTTTCTTATTTGTGGTAGTTTGTACTACCAATCGCGATCGCAGGATGTCTTACTCCAGAAATACGCGGGGCCATTTACAAGTTGTCAACTTTGGTGCAATGGATCTCATAGAAGGAGATTAAGATGTCCTCTATTGAATCCACGAGGCGGGGAGCAGTGGAGACGGTCTCTCTCTTTGAGAAATACCTTCCCACCAGCATGCTCACGATACAAATCCACCTTCTTGTGCATCTTGTAGATCAAGTGGAGATTGCTGGACCTGTCCATACACGATGGATGTTCTTCTTGGAGCACTTCATGAAAACCCTAAAAGGCTTTGTGCGACAATGAGCTCGACTAGAAGGTAGCATGGCTGAAGTTTGGTTGGTGTCTAAGGCGCTAGTGCATATTTCACAATGGCTACCAACAGTGGATCTAGACAACGAAATGCTATGGTCGCTGAAGGATGATGATAGACTGATTGGAGATGTGGTGGTTGGAAATGAGGTAAAAAAAAGAATGGACACCTCAATGGAGGAGAAGGTGAATTGCTTTTGTATGTTGTACCATGCCTCTATGGAGATGTGGCTCGCCAAGTACCAGATCACTAGGCAAGATCGAGAGGAAGCACGAGCTGAATTTCGACGTAGTACGCGTCATTGACCGATTCGATATCCCGAGGGCATGGAGGAGATGCCGCGGTTCATGTCAACGCGATGGTTGCATGGAGCTTTGACCGCAGCGTCTCGCGAAGGGACAGAGGTCTCAATGGAGGAGTGGGAATTCTCGAGGGGATGTAGTCCAAAGGTGATGAGGGATTTAGAATTTATTGTATCTAAACTTTATATGCAACAAATTTGAGTGTTTTAATGTACAGTACAAAATATATAGTACAGCATGGTCGCATGGACGGCATTTTCGCGTGGAGCGTATTGACAAAATGCGCTCCAGAATGGACTGTGGTATCATGGCAAGGTTCGAGCAAGAGAGCCGGCAACGAGCAACGGATCCAAACACTGTTGTGGATGAGATGGAGTATTTTGGGAACTTGCAAAGTATTGTTACGGTGGATTACTGTAGCTTCTCCATGATACTATTCGATGTACAGTGATTCAAAGTAGTACTTGGAGGAGTTGGAGAAATAGTTCGATGAGGTCCATCTGGATTTCTTGAAATAGATTCCGAAAAAAAATTGACGGATTTGCGTGATACCTTTGTGTTGCTAGTTCATTGTGTGAACAGGTGCATGGACTCATTTGTTTGCTAATTGTATTACGACATGGTTTATGTCACAATGGTTTGAACTCTCTTGTACGTGTTTGTGAATAGATAATCTTCTATCCAAACCCCCGACAACCTCGATGGTGGTATGTTATACCTTCAACTCCCTAAAGTGCAAGAGTATATGATCAAAGCGATGTTCTGAGCATAGATGAAGATAATATACAAATAGAGGGGTCGATATTGCAAGGGGTGGAGGCCATCAGAAGCTTGGAGCTAGCATCGGCTAACAATGATGGAAATACAGGAGTCCAAGAATTCTTTGAGAACGAGGTGGACTCATCCTTTTGTGGTGACATGTCTATCGACCTTCTAGTGTATGTGGAGTTGTGTCAAGAGATTGACATGGGACCATAGGATACTTCATACTTGGAGCATCCACTTACTCAATTAATTGACCAATCGCTTATAAGGATACATAAGATATGCATTTTAAGTGAGCTTTTTTTTAAAAGGATTTGTATTACCGTGCTTTGTATGATTTAAATTGATTATTCTGACATCATTTTTTATTTGTGCAGGTGACATTTTCAGGATGAGTCAAGGGATGAGCGATGAGGAGTTATATTATATCTTCACACGTATGTCTCCAGACCAGATCACGAGATTTAGAGATATGGCAGACCAAGAGCTCTCTTGGTCTTCGTCAGGGTGCTCTGCTAGATCTACTTCAGCGCGATCGGATGCTTCAGCTTCGAGCAAACGAGCTCGACGCTTCAGATTTGGGCCAGAGGGAGGGAGTGCTTCGGGGTCAAGGGGATGCTGCAGAGATACGGATGCAGTGAGCCCGCGGTTGACACCACGGGATATAGGTGTGACTCCTCACTCTCGTGGCCCTTCCAGGGAGTGTGGCTCAGGCTCAGGTGGATGCTGTGGAAGCACGGATGAGGTATCTCCGTCTCATCGTTCAGCTGGAGTTGCATCACCTGAGGGATCTGTCACACCTGTGGGGATGTCTACTGCAGTTATTCTGGCTTTTCCTCAGCCGTCAACAGGTGGCACCCCTATGGGTGCCACTTTGAGAGATATTACCCCGGTCGGTACACTGGATACACAGGGGTCTCTTGGATATGCCCAGGAGCGTGGACGCAGATGGGAGAGGACCCATCTTAGGCAGACTCCAGGGGGATATGGATATCTAGTCGATGGTAGGTCAGGAGCCATCATCATGAATGATGAGGGGAGGAGGGTGATGGCTCGGATGAGAGAGTTGTGCCAATAAGTTTTTCTACACAACATCTTAGATCATTGGAAGAACATACTGGAGGGAGCAAGGACTACGTAGTAGCATCCTTGCATGAGGAGTTTCCGGTTCCAGCCTCAGTAGATAGATTTTCTACGGGTTGGATGATAGATTGCATGCGTGCATACATGTCACACAGACGATCCGACGTACGCAAGGCAATCAAGAGTGGGGTTGCAAAGCTCGAGTGGTTAGATGCAGACGACTAGCGCTGACTGAGGGAGGAGGCTATAGATTCTCTAGGACATTGGAGTCAGTGCAACATGAGGCAGCGAGGGCATGACTCGAGGCCGAAGTGGTCCATCATCTTGGGAGTGGCGGCCACATGACATATTTGGAGGACTTTGTAAGTTTTTCTTTTGTTTTACTTGTTTATTTTTTTGCAATATCCTTTGTACTGACAATCATGTTTGTAACAGTTAGCATTTTGTTTTCTTTGCAGCACTCCATTACAAATCGAGATCCGACTGGCCTTGAGACTTGATATGTAGGCATGGTCTCACTTCATTGATTGACCGATTGTATAAACGCGGCGGCCCTGTAAGGCACTCATCTTTCTTGTCCGTAGTTACCATGTTTAATTAGAATGCATTATTGTATGGTGGACTGATGTGTTGTTTCTTTTTTTGCAGAGTCCGTTCGATGCTCCTTTGCGGCAGGACGAGCTTTCGGAGAGTGAGGATATGTAGCTCGCCCTTGGATCACTGAAGATCACACACCTTTATTTTTGGGTCGCTTGATCTATGTAGACATTTTCTATGTATTAGTGATATCTTGTCATGATTGTACCAATCGCTTATTATGCGATCATGTATTTATTTCATGTATCAGTGTTATGATTTTAGTATACATTGTTTTTGTTTGCAAGTGCATTGTATATAGTGTAGAAACTATTTTGTATGGCTCTAATAAAGCATACAGTGCCATATAAAACTGCCCTGCCACAATTTTTTTTTCCTTGTTACCGTTGCTATTAGTGTCGCAAATTTTACTACTCGCATCGTAACTGGCGTCGTTATTTTCGTCGCAAATCGTCAGTATCAGCGTCGCATTTGTGATGCTGATACCAACACCAATACCGACGCTGATAGTGACTGTTCTATGGCATCGCCAATAACTACGCTTTTTGTGACGACAGGGGGAAAATTTTGTTATTTGCATTTTCATCGCTTTTAACGTTGGTATAAGGTCTATATCTTATAGTGTTTAGATGATTGCAGACGAAGTGAATCTATTTAATGAGCAAGATATATTATACTATTCAAGAGTTTTTAAGGAAATAATGTAACAATATGGTATCTCAAAAAATTAGAGGATTGGACATTTTGAATGTAGTATTGAATAGGACGAAGACACAAGTTCAAGAGATATGATGGATGTATAGCACAACTTGAAATAAATACAAGCATGCTCTTAAAACATGGGAAGAAATTAAGCCTACTCATAAAGCTAAGTTTTACATGCCAAATCCTGATTTGTCTATGATGTCTTCTTATTACTACTAGTGAATCCCTCGTGTATTATAGAGGGGTATCATAAACTATTACTGCCTTATGATTTAGGTGGGAGTGTTCTGGATTGCTATGCATTTTTTATAATGATTGGGTCTATGATCCTAGTTATGCACATGCTTGTTTGGGTGTTTGATCCAAGTGGCTACATAGTGTTGTATCTATGGGGAATGTGCAAGTTTGGAGGGGGTGGATATCATGATGCCACACATCCACTCATGAAAGTCCTTGGAGGATAGTTGTGAGTAAGTTGTTTTGTATTGCCAAAGATAACATTACTAGCCATATGTTTTAGATTGTCAAGTGTGGTAGCTTATACATATTTTCTTTTCCCATTTTACTTTTTGTAAGTTAAGAAAATCATTGAAGGTGATGGGTATTTCTCAATGCTATGGTGGCATTATATGACTGACGAGGACATTAAGCATGTATATTCACTTCTGACTCTAAATGTATGTAGAGGGCCCTTTGAAGGCTCCATGTGCTTTTAGAGGCAATGATTTTGGGGGGTCATTTTGCATGGGTGGAGGAAAAGGACAGGTGGAGGAATGAGCTATAGAAGGGGAGGTGTCAAAAAAGGTGTGAAATATCTAAGCATAGTCTCAATAATTTGTGTTCATGTTGAAGATAACCATGTGGCATTTGGGTCTGGCAATCACCTTGCAAGATCTATTAGGGAAAATATGGACTCAAAAAGGGCTATTTAGCTTAAGGGTTAATTACTCTCCTAACGACAATAGATTTGAGGTGGACTAATGGGAGAGGGGGTGGTGTGCACATTTTATCCACTCCCTTTTTCCCCTTGTCCAAACCACTTATAAGGTTGCCCCCCTATGTCCCCTTTTACCTCCCCCCTACTTTTAACACCCCATGTCAGATGGATCTCACTGGGCATCCAAAAAGGTGACCCAAAATTTGAAAATTTCCTCCTCCCCTCCCTAGAACCTCTTCTTATGACATGTATAATCAAAAAATGCATTTTTTGTGTCTTTCTGTAAGACATGCTTTCAATTTGATCATTCTCTTTCCTCCATTTCACAAATATTCTCATCTTTCTATGCTCCCAGCTTCTCAACTATAGCTACATAGCCCCAGCTTCTCTCATCCATAGCCACATAGCACCCAGCTTCTCTCCCTCTTCCATGGTAATTCTCTTCCTACATTCCACAAATCTTCTCATCTTTCTATCCTCACATAGCCATAGCCACACAACCCCCCACTTCTCCTAGCAATAGCCACATAGCACCTAGCCTCTCTTTCCTGTGAGCATATCCATAGCTACATAGCCCCCATATTCTCCCAACCATAGTGACCTAGTACCCAACTTCTTCTCTTTCTTCCATGGTAATTTTATTTCTTCCATTCAACAAAATTTCTTGTCTTTTAGTGCTCACATAGCCATAGCCACACATGCCTCCTTACTTTCATTACCATTCCAATGGCATCTACATATTAGCAAAGGCAACCCCTTGATTCCATATCTATTATCTATGTACATAATATAAAGGATAAACATGGCAAATGGGAAGGAACATTGTTCAAGAAGGATTCATGGGTCTACATGAAACCTTCAACAGTAGGGCCTCATTGAGTTTGTCATCATGGAGTACTACAAAGTCATTGGAAGTGCAGAGTGCTTGGGTTTCAGGAGGCTCAATATGGTGGTCTTGTTGCATTAGTTCAATATGTGTATGGTGTGAAGGACTTGAGGCTACCTCTTGGGACTATTCAATAAAAGTTTTCCCTTGAATTGTAAGTCAGTGTTGAGAGTATAGGCATATGAACCCTCCTTATGCAAGAGTGGATAAGGGCAGTCAGGTGTGAATAGTCGTGAGGGGAAGGGGAAACCCTAACCCTAGCCAGTTGGGGCTATATAAACAGCCCAAGGGTCTACATCAACTTTTGAGTGAGAGTGACCTAAGTTGTACTTCATGAGCAACTGAATAAGCAAGACTTGTTCTTGTACTTGTGAGCTCTTCTTTCCCTCTTGTGCACACTTCAATCCTTGCTTTCACTCTGATTTTCCACATGGTATCAAATCCATCTTTGATCCTTTAGCTTCCCTCAGCCTCGTTACACACCTAAGTGCACAAGAAGAACTCTTGCCCTCTCATTTACCTTCCTTTTCACCATAGCTAGCTTGACCCACCTTTGTTGGAGGACCTACAGAGAGCAAAGGAGAGCATTTTAGCTCTTGATTTCTTCTGGAGATCTTCTCCTCAGCTTAGGGAAATTCAGCATGGCACATCAAATGTTGAGATTAGGTGATGAGGAGGGTGGCATTACGTTTTTCCTGAAACCGACACAGGTTTGCAGGCGACACATCACGAGCTGCTGTGAATGCTGATGACGATGAAATCTTGGTAGCTATCATTATGCTTTGTTAGCCCCCCTAGTGGTCCATCACTCTCTAAGAGGGTTTGAAGAAATTCCTTCTCTACTGGTTGTTATAAGCAAAACCCTAACTGTGGGTTTCTGGCAACAATAGCCAAGAAGCATCAAGCTTCCTATTTTTTCACTTTCTTCAATTTGGAATCATTAACAGTGATTCTAATCACTGAAGTATATACTTTGAAGCATATTCTTGATCTGTGAGTAGCTCAAACACTTGGGCTTGACAAGGTAAACACCTAAACATCTCAATCTTGAGATGAGTGCTTCTAAGCACTAAAAAGACATTTAGTGACATGAGTACTATTGCCCTATGTTGGAACATGAATATTGATGTGGTTGAAATCTCCTCGGACTCTTCACCAGTGTGAATTCATTAATCAACCTTGCTCAACCAAATGCTCGTACACTAAACCACAAGGTAGGGAGGAGCCAGAAGTCTAGTCAAAGCTCACCTCATTGAAACCTAGGAAAATAGTAAAACTTAAATCAAGGGTTGTTCGAAGGAAAGGACCACCAAAATATTACCTTGAAATATTACATATGTATGATTTCCAACCTTTTTCATCCTTATAACTTTAAAGTTGGTTATCATTTGTAGAGCTATCAATTATGTTACTTTGTTCGTACTTGGCCACCTGTAAAGGACTAGACACTGCCATTGCCTAAGGCAATAGGTAAGGCCTTCCTATAATGGCCATGGCCTATGCAGATGTAAGGCCTCAAATCTGTAAGTTTAATGGAAAATATTTCCATCCTTAGCAAGTCCTAGTAAAATATAAAATGATGGAATGGGGCTGTTGGCCCTTCATAAAAGGGACCAAAGTTATTGACCCATCAAATCCCCTCGATATAGAAGATGATGAAAGAGCTTAGGCCATCATCATGCTTCATTTGGATGAATCCTTAATTCATCATATTGACCAACTCTCCACTGCAAAGGAGAAGTGGGAGGAGCTTGAAAGGCTCTATGGCGCTATAGGGAAGAACTCCAAGATTTTTCTAAAGATTGAGTTTTTTAGCTTGGAGTATAAACAGGGAGAAGATCTAAGTGAGTTTATTTCACATATGAAGGGGCTCATGGCACAGTTGGCCTTCGTTCAAGCACCAATTCACGATAAAGATGCCATTGCCATCCTTTTGAAGTCTGTAAAGAAGGTCTTTCTAACCCTTGTTACTACCCTTAGTAATATCCCAAACCCAACTTTGGCAAGTACCATTGAGTCATGCCTAGATGAAGAGAAGAGGAACCATAATGAAGGCTCTTTAGCATTTACTTCGTGTGAGCAAGATTTAGTCCATACAGCTTCTACACAGTGCTCCTTCTATCATAAAAAAGGGCATACTGTAAGTAATTGTTGGAAGAATTATCTTGAAAAAATGAAGTGCAATAAATGCAAAAAGACTAGGCATATCACCAGTAAGTTTCCCAGCGTTCTAGAAGTACCTAAGGAATTGGAGGCCAACTTTGCCTCCTAATCCACAAATGATTGACTCTTCTCAGTCATGTATCCTTTATGCCTATAACTATCCTTGTAAGCCTGTTCTATAAAGGCATCCAATTTTTGTTAAGGGGGGGCATTCTCTTATGCTTTGTACTCCACTGCCACTTGGCATTGAGGGGGTGTTGAGAGTATAGGCATATGAACCCTCCTTATGCAGGAGTGGATAAGGGCAAGCAGGTGTGGGGGGGAAGGGGAAACCCTAACCCTAGCCAATTGGGGCTATATAAATAGCCCATGGGTCTACATCAACTTTTGAGTGAGAGTGACCCAAGTTGTACTTCATGAGCAATTGAATAAGCAAAACTTGTTCTTGTACTTGTGATCTCTTCTCTCCCTCTTATGCACACTTCAATCCTTGCTTCCACCCTAATTTTACACAGTCACTACTTTTGTATTCTTAACTTCTCATATGTTTTTGAGGGTTTTACTTCTTCTTTCCATTCAGGTGTTTTCCCTTCGAATCTTGCTGAGGACTAGTCTTTGGGAAGCTTGTATGGAATATCCAAAGCTCTACATGTGGATGTGGGTGAGATAATAATGATTGGAAAGTCATCAAAATATCTT
This sequence comes from Lygodium microphyllum, assembly GCF_053477565.2. NCBI lineage: Eukaryota > Viridiplantae > Streptophyta > Polypodiopsida > Schizaeales > Lygodiaceae > Lygodium > Lygodium microphyllum. The sequence continues at coordinate 89,978,287 of NC_141161.1, read as the reverse complement.
TCACATCACAAGATTTTATTCTATAAGTTCATCTATATAGTGCCTATATCAGTTGATTCGTATGGTTCTCGTGAATTGCTTCCCTCTCCACCTCTCAATTCTTTGGAATGGCGCATTTTGGATGAGTGGACACTTCAGACATTAAAAATAAAGATTGTACATGACATTCACAACTCATTGAGATTTGGGAGAGCTTTAAGATCAGTGGATATTTCCTAGTTTGTACTAATTCATGTTTTTATATATATCTTCAAAAGCACTAATGCAGAACAATGTCCCTCTATGTTTATTTGTAAGGACATAACTAAGGACTTTCTTGATTCAAATTTTGAAGACAGATGGAATGATGTGGATGGGGTACGCAAAGGTGAAATCTTTTTGTGCAAAAAGATGGTATCTAGTGTTACATTTCATAACTTGATTGCTCATTCATTATAGTATATACGCTTCTATACTGATGTTGAATGAAGAAAGCAAACCAATGGATTCCCTTGGAGATATGGAACAAGCATTTGATATTAAAATTCATATACTAGGTGGAATGATTGACTCAATCATAGTGAATGATTATTAGAGTCTTCTAAATATATATGAGCATCTTGTCTTGATAGGAAACATTCATATGGAGAGCTTCAACTTCTATATTGTTGTTAGAAAGGTGTTGGATTTTTTTTGTTTTTATGGGGACATAGTAGTTCGAATTTTATTTGGTTTCTTTTCTTTCAAATGGGCAAAATAATAGAGAAGAATTACATGTTGTTGAGTGCTTTGCAACAAGTCAAAATTTATGTACAAAATTATATATTAGAAATCAATTATGAATAGATATTCTAGGTTCTCTAACATTCTATATTTTGGATTATTTTGTGATTTAAAAAAACTTTTTAAAGCTATATTAAAAGATCTTAATAGATTTTTTAAAACTAAAACTCCAAGTCTATGGCCTATAAAAACTATTCACTTGGTCTCATTTTCATTTTCCAACTCTCCAACCACTTCTCCTCTCCCACCCTTGCACTTGCCTCCTTTACCCCTTCTTCCATGATGGATCACACTCTTAATAGCTTCATGCAATTCCTTCAGGGCACAAAATTCACCACAATATTAGAACTTTTGTTCCAATATTAAGTACTATAATATGGTTTTGTGGCATGGTCCAAGTTAGCAATGCCCTATCAAGTAGATGAATACGTACTTACAAGAATGTATCATCAAATTCTAGGATTTCAACGAGGAATAGGTGCCATGCAATCTTTTGAAGTACATCAATGGCATGGAGGCATTTCGAAAATGACTAGGTCACAAATCTTACCCCCACCTACTTCAAGCACCTCACTCCTCGACAAGCTAGGAAATACAACTATGGCACTGACTACCTCTCATCATGGACTACCACTTTTGTTTTATTACTCAATGAAGGTGAGGACCCACTTGAAATCATAGTGGATGTTGAAGAGCATATGGAAGGGCTTACTAAAGGATATTCGTGATCCAAAGCCTTCACCAATGGACAATGCGAGAGAGGAAGTAGAGGCTATAGAAGAGGTAAAATCTATAGACCTTATGGTTGATAGAGCTATAGTTACCATGGATAACATCTTAGAAGATGGCTCAAGTGAGCAGGAGGCTATACCCTCCACCGTTAATGTAGCATGTCACATAGCTAGCATGAGCGGTATTCACCAATGACAAAGAATTCATATTTCTCCATGACATGGAGAAAAATTTTGGGGTGAATGTTGAAAATCACCAATGAACTCCCCCTCTTCTCCAATGATTTGCCTACGAACACAATATTACTGAGTTTAGGAATCTTCCGATTCCCATTTTTTGAATACTAAAAAGGTGGCACATGGATACCCATAAGTTTCTCAAAACCATATGATGTGACCTATCATTGGAAAGCACTTGAAAAATGGAATCTATTGAGCTACATACCGCTCAATTTGGAGTTAGTGTTCAAGTTATGACAAATCCAAAGATTTGACCATGTGTCCCAAACTTATGGGAAATTCCCATATTCCCCAATATGGTGTTTACGGAGTATAGAAATCAGAAGTCAGAAGACATAGATAGTGCACTCATAGCTCTTGGAGATATCGTGGACTTAGCAAAGCATGTTATGGTTAGCACCCAAGAGTTTGAGACAATGTACGCTAGCTTGGTAGTAGGATAGGTGCCCTTGGAAGAGTAACAAGCACCCCTTGATCGACGAGTTTAAGTCGACAAGTGCAAACTTGAACAAATCCTTGGAGGTTACCACTGATGTTGAGCAAGAAGTAAGTGTATCAGTAGTCTATCTAGACATTTTATTTTACTATGTATACTATTTTTAGCTAACTTCATGTCAATCTAGGTTTTTCTTAATATCAATGATTTTTTAAGTCTCTAGAAGGGTAGGGGAGCATTTGCGAAGGATGCCTCCATAGGAAATTATGAGTTTATTTTGATCTATCTCTGTCTAGTTAGAGTCATGGCATGATTTTTACTATCTTTTATTCGAGTGTTTGACTACAGGGACTAGGGTGCTTGCATGTTTGCATTTCATGAAGTTTTTGATCATCCGAGTGTGTAGGTCATGCCAAAACTTTTACATAGGATGTGGTCTACTTGGGGGTGGTCTAGTTCAATCTTGGCCATCCTGGTCTTTTTTTCACTAATTCTTTCTCTCATTTTTTATATATGTCTTTGTTTTTGCAAGAATTTTCTATTTTTTTTAAATTGTTTTGTGTGTGTGATTTTGCCTGTGTAGTCTAAATGACACTTCCCCTGCTAGTGGTTCAGCAAGTTTCACTACTGATATTCACGATTATTCCCTCCTAGTAGGTGTTGATTGTATCGATTGATCTAGCCTTTGTTCCTTTATTGCCCTAAAATTCCCTCCAATTGATGCCAAGATTTGTAATTCCTTCCTAGATTCCTATAAGAAACATACATGCTTGGTATATGGCTATATGTTTTGTTTATCCACCACCAACATCAGTGAGGACTTATTCTTGCCGCTCGTTGCTTCCCATGTGCCCAGTGCTAACAATCTATTATCAATCGAGGAGATCCTTGCCGTTCCTTAAAAGGAGACCTCTAATCCAATGGCACCAAACAAGGTCATCAGTAATTCAAGGGTATCAATGGTACACATTTCCTTTACCTTGTGGAAGTAGTTGTGCTAATTCTTGCAGGATCGATTTATATCTACTAATAGGCCTGCACTCAAGTGCTTGTCTAAAGAGCTACTTATTTTTTCTATTAAGATCCTCACGGAGCTAATATTAATTGGGCCTCATTTATATTAACCAAAATGGATCATCATTTTCAATGTGTTCAGAAAGGTCAACTTAGCACTATCTTGTATGGGACTTTCCTACAAAATGTGATTATCCTTGGGCTTGAGGTGGTACTCCTATGTTCGATTTGGCCCCTCTTCCCAAGAGGTCTCCCTCTTCAGTTCTCTTTCCTCTTCCAATGCACAACTCAGATTTTGATGATGAGCCTCCTACCAGGTTCATTTGAAAGAAGCGCTCCCATACATAGGGTCCTTTGTGTCTTGCAACTATACCCTCCCCTATAGTACTAATGCATGTGCTTGCTCTATCTAGTGGTTCCCTTCCCTCGTTCCTTTCCTTTACAAATTATTTGTAGCACAAAGGGAAGGTCAATTAGATTCCCAAATTCCCTCTTCCCTACTCGAGGGGTCTACCTATAAGAAATCATCTATATAATGTGCGTTCAAAGGATATTAAGAAATGCCCATTCTTTACATGCTATAATGCATTAAATGACACCTTTTACTTGAGAAAACGTACATATTTTTTTCAAACTTTAATTAAAAAATCATTTTGTAAATATAATCCTCTAAATTTTACAAAATACAATATCCTTTCTTTGGAACTCATATGGTATCTTACATGTTCTATAAGGTGGACTCCCTAAGCTTCCCTACAATGGATGATAGCTAGACCCATGCTCTCATAAGCTCATGTCTAACGTTTAGGCTAAAATGGAAATATACATTATTTCATGCCTCTAGTCTATATATATAGGTGTCTATATCTCTTTGCAAGACAAGGTAGATTCCTTGACCAGCCAATTGAGCAAGGCATTAGAAGATCTAACTTTGAAAAGATCTACTCTGAGAGACATACATAAACAAATACAGGAAGCTACCACTCTGATGGGGATTCTCCGAAAGCTACTATTAAAGAGCAGAAAGCTAAAGTTGTAACCTTAGAAGGGGATAAGGTGTCAGTTATACCAAAGAAAATGATGCTGCTTTAGCAGATATAATTACTTTAGCCACAAAGCTTGGTGTATGTGAGGGCCAATTAAAACATTAGCATGAGACAGTGGGATTCCAAAAGTAGACTTTTGATGAGTTTTAGTCTAAAATAGTTACCCTCTCTGCTACCCCATTTGCTTCTATTATTACTTTTATTGTGCCTTCTAAGGAGGAGGTGGAGCAATTACAACAACAAGCAAAGTTATGTGATGCATTCTTTGCTAAGGTCGAATGCCTACATCACTATATGAATTGTGTTCAAGAGAATTTCACTCCTTATAGTGATCTTGTCTTCCCTCCATCCTCTTTTTGGCTCAAGTACCATCAACATAAATTTTCCATGTACATCTATTCAAGTAATGTGGATCTAGAGGCTCCATAGGAGAGGTGGCATAACCTTTGGTTGAGTGATTTGCTTTTTATAAAGTCAATCATTAATACAGAAGTGGATGATACGCTTGATCATGCAGCAACATTGCTCTCTTTTATGTACATTTGAGGGGACTTATCGATACCAGATGAGGAAGATATAAACCTTTAATGGATCTTGCAGATGGCTTACAAAATTATCATCAATGCACATCCTACTGTCGATGTTGGCATCCTCCTTTGGATGATTCTATCATGGAGCCACGTCGTCGACAAAGTACATTCCGTAAGTCAAATGTTCAGTAGTTATGTGCCAAAGTGTTGAAATACATTACTAATAATCGTTTATTCATAGATAAGTTTTTCCAAAGTTTTTAATATAGTTACTCTATTTATCCACATGATCCCATTAATCTTATTTCACATTCCCTAAGTGCCTATTGATTTCCTTCTTTTAATTTCCTTCTTACTAGTAATCGTAATTCTATTCCCATATTATCTTTCATCCCTACCCTACGTCCTCATATTCTTATTTTTACAACATGTCCCTTCATTGCTGATCCCACAACTTCTCCTGCTCCTATCGGTCCTTCCCCTATTGTTCCACCTATTCCATCAACTTTTTCTTTAGAGTTAATTCAATTGTTTTTATTATCCTTTTCTCTGCAGCATTCTTATTCCTTCACCTACCTTCCTTTTATGACCTATTATATCCACCTCTCCAATGTTCTACTCTTATTTTCATTCCTCCCTCAATCAAATATGTTAACCTTCTATCTCAATTTGTGATGAATAATCATAGTTTTGACCATGATATGCTCCATTGATAGCAATGGACATTGCATAATTCCTTGACAGGACCAATGTTTAATTGGACTTCCATTTCAGGGTCTTGGGAGACTCCTTCACCTTGTCCAAGTTTTTATCTTTGGTTTGCTAGAGCATAGGATCAGTCAAAGGATACTTTTGTGCGTCTTAGAGCACACTTTTGTTGGTATTTCACTTTTATGCATCAACGGTATCATTTGAACACTAGCAAGACCATACAAATTTGATAATTAATCATAATGAGAATGTAACGGTGGCTCAGATGGATGTGCTATACTATTTTTCCCAAACTTTTTCTACTAGGTTTATCATCTTATTGGAAAGAATGTATTGTTTGCAATTTCTTCAGAATGTACCTCCACATTTTGTGGATGAGAGCAAGTCCCTATAATGCCTCAAGCTTAGTCTACAATACAAGAAGAAGTATCTTCATCCTAATGAATAGGAAAATTAGTTTTGTGATAAATCATCATTATTAATGAGTCTTCTTCTTTTTTCTCTCCATTTTTTGGGGCATTTTCCATTCAGAATGCCTTGCCTTGTGAATGTGAGTTCAATGTTTTGTGGTAGTGTGATGCACTATGGTGTGTGTATTATCATTTTCACAATGCACTAAAGACAAAGTTGAAGCTAATCAAGATGCTAGTCCTTGTTGGAGATAAATGGTTATATCTGGATGGAAGGCAGATGAAGAAATTTCTTATATCCTTTACAAGTTTGTTATGATTTTATGTTTTTAGGATGAGCTAACGGATAAATATATTTTCTTTTTATAAAAATTCTTTGCCAAATGCAAGTTATTGGTTGGGGTCATGGATTTGATTGAGCTAGAGTTGATGACTAATAATGATTATCTTATAGCATTCATTCTATCTTTTCCAAGGTCACGATAAGGACACTCCATGTCTATGTGTGGGGGTATGTTGATGGATAAAATCATAGAATTTTAGATATTTTTTGTTGGATTTTGGGTGAGTTTTGATCAATCTAAAGTAGAATTAATTGAGTTATGATATTCTATTAGGTTCTATTGTGTGTCTATTTGGTTCTTAGAGGTCTATTTTTGCCTTTGTTTTAATCGATTTTCTTTCTATTTGAGAGGTTATGATTATAAATGAGTAGTTTGAGGAATGATTGAGAGTGCACCAGATGGTTTTTGATGTGCTGCATTGGTTTTAATTTGAGCTAAATGGTTTTTTGTACTTCCTATTAACCTTCTATTGAGCTTATGTGGATCTTCTACTATATTATGTATGCTTCTGTGAGTATTTTGTTGGATGGATGTTTAGTTTGGGGATGTCTTCTAATCTTGGAAAGAGAAGAATGGAAACTCTTAATAGATCAAAGAAGTAGCTCTTGAAGACTTGAAGTGATAGTGACAGTAGTGAGCCTTAAAAGGACGTTGTAGTGGCTCTAGTGACTCTTCATATCAAACATACCTATTGGGAGATGTATGCACAACCAAGAGAGAATTATTGAGAGTTATTCTAATTTGTTATTCTTATGTACTATTGCGAGAGAGCATGTGTGAGAGAGATTGTATATGAGAGAGAGCCAATTCCTATGAAAAAGCATTGTATCTGCATGTGAGAGATTAAGAGAAGACCATGAAGACTATAAAGATGATGAAATATGAATACTATGTGATGAATTCCATTCAAAGTTTAGCATTATTTTGTGTTCCTTTGGTTCTTTGATGGTTTCTATGAAGAATATGATGAAAATTTATTGTGATAAATCCATGGGAGATTCACTCTATGATGTTGCATGAATAATTGTTATTTACGGTGTTCTTTTTCTTCCTTTGGTTGATTAAAATATGAAGAACATGCTTGTTGGTGTTACAAAATAGATTTTCTTAGAGTTTTTTCCCAATTTCTTTGGTGTTTTCTTCGTGGCTCTAGATGGTGTAATGGATGAGTTGGTAGAAGGCATGTGAGATTTATAGCTGAAATTTACAAAATTGGAAGAAAAAGAGTGGTCTACAAGATCGAAGCTTTAGACTCGTGAACACTTTATAGGCAGGTATGTTTGGTGTGATAGTATGAAGCATGAATGTAGAGACTATGAAACATACAATGATGTTTTTGATAAAAATGTGATTTTTTTAATATGGAAAAATTCATATGCATGAAATTAGATTGCCACTCAATTCAATTTTGGAAAAGGGTGGTATATAAAATTAGTAAATAAAATAGTTGTTAATAATGCATATACTATAGTAGAAGATACCACTTTGACTTGCAAATTGAGAATATTTCTAAGAGAACTTCCAAATGCAAGTCTATGTTTGACAAGAAAACAAAATCTTGGTCATATTCAATGCATATCACAAAGAAAGGGAAGATTAAAAGAGATTAATTGAGTAAGGTAGGAAACTATACTTGAAAATTAGCACGATGGGATAATCCAACTATTTCTTTCTCTATATATGCATAACTTGCCAAAGCATAAAATATTGAAGCTATTGTAGAGGAAAAGAGGAAGTGGGATTGTGGAAATCTAGGGGCATCAAAGAGTGTTGCAAAGGTGAGTGGAAGGCTTGAGTCAACATTTACCTCTTGTACATTTTAAAAAGTGTTTTTGGCCCTAATGTCTTATTCAGCCTCATTGACGATGCAATGCATTTTTGTTGAACTAAAAAAAACCCCAAAATGCATTTTGTAGATATGATTTTTTGTGCTTGTTTGCATGATTGCTATCTTGGTTCTTTTTAGCTTAATTTGTTGTGTTTTTTTAGACTAGGATTATCTTTGACTTTTTTTAAATCTTTTATCATTATGGTAGATTTGATATCAATTTCGAGCCCTATAAGAAATTGAGGAGAGAGAAAGTACTATGCAATTTATAAAATACACCATTGGGGCAAAAAAAACAATCTAAGGAAAAATAAGCACTTCCTAGATGAAAGCATGGTTTGGTGGTATAAGAAAACAATCAAATTTATCTATGCTGGTTGGTGCTTCCATTAATTCTTAATTTATATTTTGGATAAAAATCCCTAGATAAAAAATTAAAAATTTTCCACAAAATGTATGTGTATGGTGTCATTATAATTGTGAATGAATGGAATTCAGTTAAGTAGACTCAAGTTTGAACTACTAAGAAATGTCCTATCCTACAAATGAATCATGATATCATCCAATTGATGGGACATAAGAAATGTACTAAAGATTGCTCCCTAGATATAGCACAATCCCCCTCAAGCCATTAAGCTCTCAACATAGCCCTCAGGGCTCTTTGCTATGCCGCTCAAACTCTCTTCTTGGTGCTTTGCACCCTATTTGCCTATTTACCTATTGCCATGAGGACTCCATCAAGGAAAGGGGCTATTATATACACCCCAGAGGAGATGTGGATTCCAAACACTTGTGCAAGCAAGGATAATTGTTCCATGGAGTAATCTAAGAAAATTTCAGTCATGTTTGGTGATGAAGACAATTTCTCGACGAAAATGTCAATCATGTTTGGTGTTACTTTGTTTCGGATTCACTTCCTTTATTTTGGATTTTTCCAAATTTAGCAAGGACATGATGTACTCTATCATACTGGCACATATGGTGAATGGTGACATCAAAGAAATATTATTTCTCAATCTCAGTGTTTTAATTCCAAAGAGCTTGTTGCTAGATCATGAGCCTCACATGGTTTAAACCCACAATGGGTTATCATGAAGTGAGAGAAGCCCCTCGCAAGGGTGGAGAGTACCAATCGCTTGGTGGTGATCCTTTTGTGAGGTGAATCCTACATGGGTCACCACCAAGCGAGCGATCCCCATGTCAATGGCAGAGGGTCCTCATATCACATGGTTGTGGGATGAGAATTGTGTTCAGGAGAGGTGAGAAAATCCTATATATTGGAGACCTCCTTTAGATCATGGATTTTGAAAAAGCTTATGATACGCTTTGGTGATCCTTTCTACTAAGAATCCTCCAAGTGATGGGGTTTGGGGACAACCTTCTACAAGTAATGGGGTTTGGGAAAACCTTCCACGAAAGAACTCCTTCAGGTGTATGATGACCTTTTTGTCCCATCTGTCTCTAAAATCAATAAGGCAAAAAATAGAGACTTAAAAAATTATCAATAATTTTCTATTGTAACTTTAAACTTAAAAAATTTTCTATTGTAACTTTAAACCACATATTATATGTCAAACTGTCAACTTAAAAAATTATCAATGTATATGGAACTGTAAAGTTTTTGGAAAAATTTTGTGGATAGGTAATCACAAGGAATGTCAGTCCCAAATCAAAAAAAATTTAAGGCATATAATATGTGCTTAATAAATATCTAATCATTTTACTCTTAAGGGTTAAAGTGGATTTTCTATTGTAACTTTAAACTTCAAGTGGTGATAGACATGGATTTACTATGATTGCCATATTTATATGTAATGCTTGATATTTATTAATTCAAATCTATCTTTTTACGTCTAAATTTGCTATGATTGTCAATGGATTCACAATGTTCAAAATTGCCATGTAATTGGGTTGGCAAGCTCAAAAGAAAATGTCCTATAAAAAGTAGGGGTGTATGTTGAATCCTAATGTTTCTTATGATATAAGAAATGTGTAAACCACATATTCAAGAATTTGAAAATTTTCATAAAGTTTGGGAATTCCTACTGTCATTAATATCTCGACACATGGTCAAATCTTATCCCCTTACTTGAAGGTGAAATTTTCCCTAGACACTATATAAGCAATCTCCCCAAGTCCCACTCTCAAATATGGAGTTAATATTTAGCCACTTGGTCAAATCTTTACTCCTTATTTGAAAGTGGAACTTGGGAGATTGCCAAATTCTCTAATATGGTATTTGCATAAAGTGTCTGCTAAACTTTAAAGCCTTTAGCAAGACAGTTTCTTTTTTAGGCTATAAATTTTACCTTTACACATCAATACAAAGTTGTGTTAATGTTAAGAAAAAAACACCAAAGGGGACAATCTTCCAATGCATGCTTGTACATAGAGCACTTCTCATCAATGGCAACATGAAAGAAAAATTATTGCATGATGTCATAGTTTCGATTCCTAAGAGCTTGTTGTAGATGGTTGTCCAATTTCAGACCTTTCTAGGATAACGAGCATACAGACTAAACCTTTACAGTACCAAATTTGGTGGTGCAATAGCACCAAATTTGGTACTATTGCACTAGGCAAAATCTCTCCCAAGATTGCAGTGGCAGATGCAACTACTTTATATCCACATAATTTTGGATAGTTGATCCACATCCCCACGCGTTCCCTTCCCCATAACCATATATATTAAGTATTGTTTATTTTTCAAAAGAGGGCCATGGTATGTCTAACTCTGGAGTATTGATTCACATCTCTCATGAAAAAATAAAATGAAAGAGTACCCACAATTGAGCAAATTTTGTTATACGATAGAGGAGCTACATGAGGAGTATCACTTGAGTTTGGGAGGGGTTCTTCCAAAGGACTTAAGCGAAGATACCCTCCATGAAGACTAATGGTTGATCATCTTCAAGCACAAGCACCAAAAAGGTGCAAAGCTCTACCTAAGCTAATGCACCCTCACCTGGCAAAAGATTGTAGGTTACTTTTTCACAAGGTGTATCAATCACCTCCATCTTATGGTGAGATAATAGCCAAGTTTGTATGGTAGTCACATCATCAACATAGAAGGAATTTGAGTACTCAAAAAGGCCAACTTGGAATTGAAATTCCCAAGAACTTGTGCATATCAAGCAAATGTATGACATTGTGATGTAACTATGTGATGTTGTGATTGGGATGCTATGTGGTCACCAACATTAGTCATTATATACTAGGATCAATTGAGCTTGAGTAAGAACTCTAGGTGTAAGACTTGGGCCATTGAGGACGTAGTGAAACAATTTTCTTGTACAATACAAACCCTTTCTTCTTTAGGACATTAAAAGTCCTTACCTTACGGGCACAAGAGTCTTCAATGTCAAAGTTCATCACATCCTGACACAAACTATCTCTTTAGATGTACTCCACATAGGCATTATGTGATAAGAGCAAAACTCTTGACCTCCCACTTGGGATCTCCTCATGGGATGCAAGTAAACACATTGCAAGACCTTCTCGCATAATGACCCTCATAGTGCAATCATAAACTTGTCCAAGACTTTGATAGTGGTGCCTCAAGCTATTTTCTTTGTTACTGAAAGAATTTGAATTGTATTTGGCTATTCAAATATCATAAAAAAATTTTGTATTCTTGAATCTTTGAAGTTGTCTTTGAAAAACCTAGTTGAAAAAATGTTCAAGATTATGGCTTTTTGTTACTCCTCCATCATGTCTTGTACGAGGGCAGTAACATATACAAGCTTGATAATGGGATTTTTCCATTCCTTAGCTGTTGAAAGTTGCTAATGGCCCATGCTCTTCCACAAAATAAAGCCAATGAATTAGAAGAATGTGTTGCATCATATAAGAAGCAAGAGTTATTTTCTATTTATTTTTTTTCAAAAATGCATGATTGAGATCTTCTTTATCTTACCAAATAGAAAGTAATATCCTTTTTTTCCCATGCTTCTTGTATTGCTTGAATAAGATTTGTAATTGAAGATTTGTATTCTTCTAGATACCTGAACAACATTTTTTTTGCTTGATCATTTTCAAAAAGATGTCACCAAATCTTCATTAGCAAAAATATAACCACTACAAGGAAATGAGGGTATAGCGATGGCAATTTGCGACGTGAAATAGAGGCATCACTATTTGCGTCGCTATTAAGGTCGCAAATAGCCACGCAAATAGCGACGGTACTCAGACAAAAAAAACACGGGCCGAAACCTGAGCACGTTATTTTGCACACATTCACGAAAGAGAGAGAGAAAGGGAGAGTGAGAGGGAGAGCAAACATCTTACATTTGAGAGGAAGAGAAAGAGAAATAGAGGGAGAAAGAAGGCTTCTCACCGCTACCGCTGCTGTTCGCGAAGTAGAGGAGGAGGTGTACGGAGGGCGAAGAGGAGCCGCCGTCACAAAGAGAAGCCGCCAAACCCTTCTTTGAGCCTTTACGGTGAGTGCATTGTCCATTCTTGCTTTGCTTTTGTGTTTTCTCTCTCTCTTTTACTTGTTTTTGGTATAATTCATGTGTATTGAGAGAGGGAGAGGAAATGAGAGAGAAAGAGAGGGAGAGAGAGAGGGAGGGAGAGGAAATGAGAGAGGGAGAGGAAGAAGAAGGGGGAGGGAGAGGAAAGAGAGGAAAAAATTCAACATAATAGGGAAAGAGAGAGGGAGAGGAAGAGAGAAAAAACATTAAACATAATAGGGAAAGAGAGAAAGGGAGGGAGAGGAAATGAGAGAGGGAGAAGAAGGAAAAAGCATTAAACATAATAGGGAAAGAGAGAAAGAGAGGGAGAGGGAGAGGGAGGGGGAGGGGGAGGGGGAGGAAATGAGAGAGGGAGAGGAAGAGAGAAAAGGAAATGAGAGAGGGAGAGGAGATAGAAAAAACATTAAACATAATAGGGAAAGAGAGAAAGAGAGGGAGAGGGTGAGGGAGGGAGAGGAAGAGAGAAAAGGAAATTGTTATTATTTGTTATTGTTGTAGTAGTAGTAGTTTTTTTTTCCTTTTCTTGTTTATTTTTGTTTTATTTTCTTGTTTTTTGTTGTTGTTGTAGTAGTAGTAGGAATAGTTTTTTCTTCTTTTCTTGTTTATTGTAGTAGTAGTTGTTGTTGTTGTTGTTGGTTTTTTTTTCTTCTTTTCTTGTTTATTATAGCGCTAGTGGTAGTGGTAGTGATAGTGGTAGTCATGGTCATGGTCGTGCTCGTACTCGCGGTCATAGTCATAGTCGTGATCGTTGTCATCATCGTCATCGTCATCATCATAGTCGTAGTCATGGTTGTGGTCGTGGTCATGGTCGTAGTTGTAGTTGTTACAACTATATATATTATCTCTCACTTGACTTGGGTCTCACCTATATATACTAACTCTACATCAATATGAATCATTCTTTGGGAGCATGTCTTGTGTATCTCTCTCGTACTCTCTCTCTCTCAATATGGTATTAGAGCTATGGATGCGTAGCAACAACAAGGAAGATAAGTTGTTTCATTGTTTATACTTGATTGAATTCTTTGCTTAGTGCATTTCCTTACTTTCTTTGTGAGTCTACTACTTCTGATGATCATAAACCTCCTTCACCTCCAAAGAAGATTGATGAAAATTTGGAGATATATATCGATCTTCCTATTGAGATAGAGCATGGATTCTATTCTATTGAATATGATGTCTTTGATGATGCTATGTCTGTCCAAGAGGATCCAATATCGTATATGGAAGCTATCAATTCATCTCAAAGGGATCAATGGCAAGAAGCTATGCAAGCTGAGTACGATTTTTTAATCTCCAAAGGTACATGGATTCTTACTGAACTCCCCTCAAATCGTGTTCCTATCAAATGTAAATGGGTTTATAAAACCAAGACCAAAGTTGATGGCTCGTTTGATAAGTTCAAAGCACGACTTGTTGCAAAAGGTTACTTGCAGATTGCAGGAGTAGATTATCAAGAAACATTTTCTCTTGTTGTGCGCTTCACAACTGTTCGTATGCTTTTGGCTTTTGCAACACTATTTGATCTAGAAATTCACCAAATGGATGTTAAAACGGATTTTCTCAATGGAGATCGTAAAGAAGAAATCTATATGGAGCAACCTGAAGGTTTTATGATTGCAGGAAAGGAGTATCTTGTATGCCAGCTTCATGGTGCATTATATGGATTGAAGCAAGCCTCTCGTGCTTGGTATATTAAGATTGATTAGTTCCTCACATCTAAAGGTTTTGTTGCATGTTTTACTGACCCAAATCTTTACATCAAAAGGGAGGACAAATGCTTTATTATTCTTGCTCTATATGTTTATGATTCTATTCTTGTGTCAAATAATATTGCTTTCTTGGATGCTATGAAGAAGCTTTTATCAGCTGCATTTAAAATGGTGGATCTTGGTGAGATACATTCTTGTTTGGGTATTCAAGTTCAACGACACTGACAACAAGGCATTCTTCTTCTTCGCCAGACAAAGTTTATTAATGATATTGTTAAGAAGTTTGGGTTGACAAATGCGCACTCTGCCAACACTCCCATTATTTCGAGCTCTACCAAGGGTACATCTACAACACGCAATGAAGAATCAGCCATTCATCAACCTTTTGCTAATCTTGTTGGTTGTCTTCAATTTATTGGTTTAAACACAAGACCTGATATTTTATTTGCAGCTAACTTTTTGGGACAGTATCTTTCTTCCCCTTCCACTATTCATTGGAGTGCTGCAAAACATATTCTTAAGTACCTCAAGGGTACTAAGAAGTTTGGTCTTATTTATCCTCGTCGAGAGGATTCTTCTTTATCTTCTTCAACTTCTCTTGACCTTATTGGATATACAGATGCTGATTGGGCAAGTTCACATTTATTTATGCGATCTACAAGTGGGAACTGTTTCTTTGTAAATGGATGTTTGGTTTCTTGGTCCAGCAAGAAACAACGATGTGTTGCGGTTTCTACAACTCAGGCCGAATATGTTGCTGCATCATTAACAGCTCACGAGCTAGTTTGGCCGCGACAACTACTTGCAGATTTGGGACATCCTTCATCATCTAGTACACCTCTTTGATGCGACAACCAAAGTGCTATTAGTCTTACCAAAGACTATATACAACATAGTAAATCAAAGCATATTGCTATTCATTATCATTATGTTCGACATGAAGTCAAGAAAGGTTCCATTATGGTGGAGCATTGTCCCAGTGATCAAATGGTTGCAGACATCTTCACAAAAGCTCTTAGTAAAGCTCACTTTAGTTCATTAAGACATGCACTTGGTATTGTTCCAAGTTCTTGTCTCATTGATTGAGGCATGTATCATTGTATTCAAGAAAACTTTATAGTAAATCATTTTTGTATCGTAGGTATGTGTAGGGGCTCGGGTTTTCCCCTTGTTCTCCCCAAGGGTTTTTTCACTCGCAGCAGCCAGAGACCTTTGTTTGAGTGGGGATGTTACAACTATATATATCATCTCTCACTTGACTTGGGTCTCACCTATATATACTAACTCTACATCAATATGAGTCATTCTTTGGGAGCATGTCTTGTGTATCTCTCTCGTGCTCTCTCTCTCTCAACAGTAGTCGTGGTCTTGGTCGTGGTCGTGGTCGTGGTCGTAGTCGTAGTCATGGTCATGGTCGTATAGTCGTGGTCGTGGTCGTGGTCGTGGTCGTGGTCGTGGTCGTGGTCGTGATCATGATCGTTAAAGAAAATGAGAGAGGGGGAAGGAAGAGAAAAAAGAAGAAGGAATGAGAGAGAGGGAATAAACATACATCATAATAAAGAAAGAGAAAAAGAGAGAGAGATGGAAGGAGAGGAGATAATGAATGGATAAAAAACAAAGAGAGAGTGGTAGCAAGGTCCAGTGAGATCCAGTGCAACACCATGAGATGGAAATGACTCCGACATATATGCATTAATTTGTGGGTGGGTGGGTGGAGACTTTACATACAGGAGGCATATTTCATAGTGGATTCCGTGAGGTTTTACAGTTGATTCCGTAAACTTTGATGACCGGGGCTCATACACAAAGTGGATTCTTTGTGCGAGAAGTTGATGGGGACGCCTGTCCTTTTGGGGCGTTTCATTAATTTAGTGTGTACATGGGTGATTCCATAGCGGGTGATTTCGGAGAATGCATATTAAATTAATAAATGTTTATGAGTTTAGAGTGCGCACTCGTAATAAATTAAGGTTAGGATTGATTTCTAACCAGTTGATTTATTTATGTAGCTGAAGACTGCTAGGTATTCACTTTTGTCGGGTTAATTGTGTTATTTTACTAACGATTGTGAATGCTTCAGTTGATGTGTAGAGATAGCAGCAGTGGCGGAGGAAAGCATTGGATAATAGCGTGTATTCGAGTTATCATCTATATTTTGATGGGCGCATACCTTAGACATGGAGCCTATATTTTGTCGCGCCTATTTATTGAGGCGTTGGATATTTATTATTATTTTGTATGCGCATGGGCGCATAATTATGTTATTTATACTTGGACATTGTATTGGGCATGCTAGACTCTTTGGGCACCATCCATTAGCTTTATTCCTATTTTGTGTTAAAGCAAACTCAAAAGCTAAAAGCTTGCTATTTTGTAATTTCGGCTATTATTTGAGCTTGAAGATGAATAATACATAAAATACATGCTTTGTGGAGCGCTCACACAAGGCATGGGGGGAGATTGCACCCAATTGGTCTCTTGTTCATGTCATTCATGCTTTTTACCTTGTAATTTGTGCAAAAAGTAGAGTTCTATTGTTCTTGGGGACCTTCAGGCATTCACTACGCAAGCGTATAGCATCCGATCTGCGCACCAGGATCAGTAGCAATCCTCAATACTAGCTAGTCATCCTACAAGCTAGTTGATTACACCCTATCTTTATTCAATTTTTGAGCTCATCTTTTTTTTTTTGAAAATCTCAAAAAAAGTTAGCCAACCTCCATGTAGGTCTCAAACAACAATAAGAATTTTTTCTAGAAGCTTGATGAGACTAGCTACTCATAGTGCTAATTGCTATGAATTGCTTAAACCAAATATACCATAATTTTAGAAATTTCTTGAAAATTATAGAGAAATTTAAATAAAATTTCAATAATTTGTATGCATTTTCATTGCATACAAATTTTCTCAAACTGTGTCATCCCTCCAAGACAATGTTTCTAGTCATATTTTATGGGTACTATCTGTAATGTATGCAACATTCCAAAAACCCATGAAAAATTAAAAAAAGAATGTTTTCCAAGATTTCATGTAGCTTTCAAATGTTTTTTCACTTCAGTAATTGGTCATTACAATGCACATAAAGATAATGTTTATTGCCACCTAAACGTAGATTGCATCTAGCTACTTGTGGTCAAGTACTTAGCCCATGTCATGCTTAGTATTTCCATGATAAAAACATGTGAAAATTTAGTAATTAATTAGAAAAAATTTATAATTCTCGTAATTTCTCAAATCATGAAGCACACCACTAGTCAAAAATACTTGACAGTTCCTTAGATGCAAGCAATGATGTTTGCTAGCAAAATATAGTGATACTTTTTTTTGTATGTTTCTATTTTTTATGAATCAAAAAGGAAGTTTCCTGATCTCATTATTTTCTTCCAAGATCCCACTCTTTTTCAAGAAGAGAGAAACAACACTCGCATAGACGAGTTCCCTTCCAACCCATCTTCCTAAACTAAGATGTGTGAGGTTTCTACATTGAGCTAGTCATGGTGAGAAGATTTGCTCGGAGCTTGGCATATTCCACACATGGTTGATGGGTAGAGAATCAACCAAAGAGACTTTTTCAAGTCCCAGTAATGGAATCAAAATGTAGGTTTCTTTGCCTACAAGATAGATGTAGATGGAAATATGCATATAAATCATACACCCTCTTTACTCTAGATTCTCACAGCCTCTCACATTGCGATAACTCCTTCCATGGTTTCCACTCCCTATGTATCTCACATGCAAGTTCACTTGCAAGTTCCATAAGAGAGTATATGACTATCAAATAGTAGATGGAACAAGAGAAATCTCACTAATTATTGTAGTCCAGGATGCCAATGAGTCTCACATGCTCCATAGATCCCACCATTCTCATTATTACTAGGCTTCCTTGATCTCAATGCCACGAGTTTTGTGAAAGGAGTTTCCATGCTTGAACCTCCGATCTATGCAACTACAATCTCGCTCTCTACCTATTTATCTCACAAACTAGGGTAGAGCTCAAGGAAGTGAGAAGATGAGCTGGAGGTGCCTTGTGGCCAAGAAAAGGATCACAAAGAAGAGAGTCAATTGTTGCACTCATATAAAAAATGTCTCTTTTGAGCATGCATGCAACACATAGACATAGGAGATTCCTCGGAGAGGAGCAATACAGACCATGATGAGAGCCAAAAGAAGAAAAATATTTTTCATTTTTCACACTTTGGAATGCCTTACATTAAGGTTTTCCCCACTTACATGTGGAGTTCTCTTTCTATTTTGGGTTGCAAGTGGGCAAGGGGCTTGACTTCTGGGTGGTGCTTGTAGCACCAAACCTTAGTAACTCTAGTTATAGATGGCCCTCTATTATTAGAAGAAGTCACATAAATTTTCATATCTAAAGTTATTCTTGACCATGACCAACCACAATTAGAATTTGAAATTAGTGTTGGGGATAGAGGTGCCTCTGCTTAGTCGCCCATGTATTACTACACTGACAATACCCGCACACCTATATACTATAGTAGGCATTCATCACTATCACTTAATTTTTTATTCTTTTAGTGAAATTTGAATAAAGGAAAGGCCGGTCACACATTGTGACTATTGGAGTTCCCACATCTTGTGTCTCTTTGTCTTTTACTCTTGCTCCTTCTACCATAGCTATTGCTTCTACTCGCGTGCTTCCACTCTGGGCTTACTCCCTTCAAAATTGGTATTAGAGCCAACAATTCAAGGTGCTTCTTTATTCTTTGCTTCAGCCCAGATTCAGAGCTTCAACTCAAAGTTTCATGGTAGCCATTGTTTCTTTCTCTCAAGGCTTAGTTCCATCTTGAGTCTTTCCTTCTTCCCTCGTGTTCCATCTTGCTCTGCGCTGTTGAGGAGCTTCCCAAGGCTTAGTTGAGCCTTGTTGAGTGCTTATTGAGCTGAGGAGTAGTTATTTCATCCATTTTGAGTGGATATAGAGCGTGCTATAGAAGTCACGGATAGTTATGGCAGCTTGACAACACTATTGTATTTTGGTCATAACTTTTGCATACGGTATCGAATTTAAGCATTCTATAGCTAGAAATGAAGAGCAAAATAATATCTATGAATTTGGGCACTCAAAAAGTTGATTCTCTACAATTTTTTGTTCTCTATTTCACATAGAATAGAATTATTCTAGTTTGGATAGCAAACAATAAATTCCACAATGCATATTTAATGCTTCGAGGATGCTATTTTGGTGCCTAGATGGTATGGTTAAGCTTTTGGGCTGATTTGAGCACACATTTGGCTCATTTTTCTCAAAGATTTTATTTTTGTAATAGCAATAATAAATGGAATTTATTTGATTACTTCATGATTTTGGGGCTTGGTATTGATTCCCGAATCTTCACTTGACACTTGGGGATGCTTGACACATGTCTTAGAATACTTTTGGGCTTTTATTGAGCTCACATTTGCTCAGTTTTGACTATTATATCCCTACTATTCATAGTAGAAAACAAGCAATTTTTTGAAAAGGATTATGCTCATTATGCTCCAAAGCTACTCGGGTGTCACATTTTGGATGGATTGACACTTTGGTTGTTATGTATGCATATGGATATGTTTATAAAAGGCTCCTAAGTTGAGATTGGAGCTTCGATGCTTTGGCATTGGCTGCCATTCTTGTCCTTGGATGCTACAATCAGAGTCTTGCAAACTACTTGGGTTCAATGCTTCTGAATGTATACTCTATGGATCTTGGATACTAAGATGTCATTCACGTGATGTTTTGAGATTTTCTTACTCATTTGGCATTTGACTTTTGCTTAAGTGGAAGCTGCTTGGCTTTATGTACTAAGCCATATTGGCACTTGGATGTACTACATAGCATTTGGTTTATGCAGTTGAGTTTGAGCTTATTACACTGAGATAGTGGGACTCATTGTGACATGTACATGGTCTCTTGATATTTATTTGATGCAATTACCCTATTGTTGATTGATTTGATCTCTTAGCTTGAACATAGTACTTATGTCTATTAGGGTGTTGTCAATGGTATTTATGTGCTTCTGGGTTATATACTGAGATTTTCTCATTGGATTATGCATCTAGCAGTTCTCTTCATTTACCTTTGAGACCTACCTTTTGCATGATGTTCACATCTATTCAATGTATGGTTTCTGATACACTACCGTTGTGATAGTCTTCACTACCAGTCATTCCTGGCTTCTTCCTTCTTGGTTGTTGGCATATTGCAACAATTTATTGTAGCAATCTATCATTTCAGTTCTACGCATTCTATTTGAGGAGGGCAGTCACCTAGACTTGATAATGTTTTGCTTATAGTTTTTGGAGAGCTCATTACTTTGGCAATATCTCCTATCTCCCACTTGATTTAGCAGTGGTTTTGGAGTTGATTTATAGGGTGCTAGAAGAGCTCATTTTGCTCTTCTTTGTAATTTTTTGGTCTCATTATGGCTAGTGATTCTCACGAGAGTACTATCTTTAATATTGAGAAACTAGATGGAACCAATTACAGCTATTGGAGGACCCAAATATGGCAAGTTTTAGTATAGAAATGGCACATTAAACCACTCCAAAATGGAGTTGCCAAGTCTGAAAACATTGTTGTTGAGGATTAGGATGAACCAAATGAGCTATGCAAGTTCACAATCATTTTACCACTCTCTAAGTAGTTTCACTATAATGTTGTTACTGAAAATTAGAGTGCATATGAGCTTTGGACATAGATTAAGAATATTTATGACAAGTAAAGTCATGCATCTCAAATGTATTGACAAAAATAGGTGATGGACCTTCACATGAAGGAAGGGACTTCTATATTTGCACACTTGAATGAGTTTCACTCCATCATCAACCATTTAGCTTTGCAAAATATTGAGTTCAAGGATACTTTGCAATTTTTATTTCTTTTTGTATTCTACCTGAGTCATGGGACACTTTCTCTATGACTCTTATGCTAAGGATAGACTAAAATTGCAGTTTGTTGAGAGTGCCCTCTTGATAAAAGAGATGAACATAAAGAATGTGGATGCTTACCATATGTCCCATGCATTAATTGTGAGAGGCCAATAGGATGGAAATTGTCATGGTAGAGACTTTAACAAGTCATAGTCTAGGACATGTAGGTAGTCTCATAGTAAGTCCCATGGCCATAAGTCTAGTCTTAGTTGTCATTAATATAGGGCAGAAGGTCACATATTCATCCATAGTTCCATAAAATGCATGAAGACAAGTGCAAGGAAAAGGAAAAGGGTAAAGTGCAGGACAAAAATGATGATCACAACATTGTGCCTAGCAAGTCTAGTATCAAGATTGAGGAGAATAATGTGGTGCAACTTGATGTATTTGAAGATCCTATCTTGGCATATTCTTCTTTGGATGCATCACAACCAACTAATTGATGCTTTATTAGGACATATACAATTTTGGTTGATAGATTTATGGGTTTCCTTTCATGTGACCCCTCATAGAGGGTGGCTTTACTCCTATTGTAGTATGAGTGGATCTATTGGTTTCGATAATGACCTGGCACTGAAGATCATTGGCACTAGTGATGTTTAGGTGCATTTTGGTTTAGGCAGCATATTCACTCGTCATTATGTACATCATACAACAACTCTCACAAAGAGCCTTATCTCTACTAGCACCTTGGATGACGTAGGTTATGTTGTCTCTTTTGGTGATTCCTCATGGAAGATTTCTCGTGGAAATCTTGTTATTGCACATGGTGTGAACTCTAGTACCCTCTATCACTTTTCTTGTATCTAGGTTGGTTATTTTGGTTGTGGTTGCAGTTCCATATGTATTTCTTTGGCATCGTCACCTTGGGCACATATCTTTGAAAGGAATAAAAATGCTTACTAGTTTGCAATATCTTCTGTCCCTAGACTATAAGCGTTTTGCATCTTGTGATCATTGTTTATATGGCACATAGACACACAGTATGCATAAGAAGGCATGAAGTGCATGGGTGAGCCTTTAGCTCTTATTTATTTGGATGTATGTGGTCCTATGCCCTATCACTCGCTAAGTGGTGCAAAGTACTTTGTCACATTCATTCATGATTACTCACATAAGGTCCAAGTTTTTCCTATTAAGTAGAAATTGGATGTATTGTCTACCTTTTAGTGTTGGCTTGCTCTTGTTGAGAACCACTCTATGTGGTATAGGAGGCTAAAATGCCTAAGGTGAGACAATCGGGGTGAGTATGTCTCAAAATCTTTTGAGTAGTTTTGCAATGAGCGGGGTATTAAGCATCCCCTACACCCCTCCCTAGAATGGTATTGCTGAATGCATGAACATGATAATTCAAGAGAGAGCCTACAATATGCTCAATTAGGTAGGCTCGCCCCACCACTCGTGGGCTAAGGTAGTTACTACTATCATACACTTGATTAAGAGGTCTCCTTGCACTACTATCGATTGCTAGGTTGTAGAGGAGATATGGACTTGAAAATTTTCATCATATGCTCATTGCATGTCTTTGGTTGTGCGGCATTCTGCCATGTTTTCAAGGACAAGCATAATAAGATCAATACTAAGTCTGTGAAATGCATCTTTCTTAGTTACGAGGATGCATGTGAGATGGGCCATTGCCTATGGGATCTGCAGGCTTGCAAGGTTATCCACAACCATGATGCCATTTTCCACAAGGAAAATATGCATAAGTAGCTTGAGCATATGTTTAAGGTACACAAGGTGATCTTTTAGGAGGAGCCTCCTGCTCCCGTTGTCGTATTGCTGCGCATTCGAGGTGTGTAAACCACTCAAAAGTCGTGTGTATGATTTAAAACTTTGTACATACTTAGTTGTTATGTTTGCTCTTT
The DNA here is from genome assembly GCF_053477565.2 of Lygodium microphyllum. Lineage (NCBI taxonomy): Eukaryota > Viridiplantae > Streptophyta > Polypodiopsida > Schizaeales > Lygodiaceae > Lygodium > Lygodium microphyllum. The sequence continues at coordinate 89,955,256 of NC_141161.1, read as the reverse complement.
CAATTTATGCCGAAGACAGAGAAGAATAAGGAATTTTGGTAGATTGGTGACTCAAGATGCAATCTCATGGACCACTTTGATTGTGACCAAGGGTTCATTTGAAAGCTTGTGGCAACATTGGAGCCATTGAGCAGGGGAACCTAGTATTTATTCAGCTGACACTGGACAGTGTTGTATCTGATTTGGCCATTGGCAATGCACTGGTTGACATGTATGTGAAATGTGGGAGGATGGAAGATGTACGAAATGTTTTAATCGACTGCCTAAATAAGATAATGTCTCTTTGGGCTCAATTATTGCAGGGTATGTTCAGCGTGGGCAAGGGATACTGGCTCTCAAACTCTTCGAGAAAATGCAGTAACATGGCATGAAACCAGATGAGTTCATGTTCTCTACAGCTTTGAAAGCATGTGGAACCACAAGCAATGAAGAATGGGGCGGCCGAATATGTGTGAAATATCACTAACTAGTCGGCTATTTTCAGGAAAAAAGCTAATTTGAGGACCGCTTTTGGAGAGAAATTGGGAAAAGGAGGCGTAGAAAACGTGGAAGGAGGAGACTAATAAGGGATTTTTCAAAGACTAAAGAGGGGATTTTCAAAAGCTAAAGAGGGAGGGAAAAGTAAGTGTATGGGATGGAAAAAAGAGGTCGAGGCTAATCGGGATAGGGGAGTATTACGCTGAATCTGAAAAAGAGGAAAAAAACAGAGGATTGGAGGGGGGGAGCTACGAGGAGTGCAGAGAGAGGATTGGAGGGGAAGTTTTTGAGAGAGTACTGGCTTTTGTATGCATTGGAGGAGGGAAGACGGAGAATTCTTAGTGAAGCATGGCGCCCTTGCTCCTGAGAGGATAAGAGCTATAGAAACTGGTGGCTGTCCTCATGCAGCTGTTCGAGAAGATATAAGTATAAACCTTGGCCCATTGGAGGATCTATCCAGGACCTTTTCAGCAGATATTTTGCTTTGCGAATCAGGAGGAGATAATCTGGCTGCCAATTTTAGCAGAGAGCTTGCAGACTTTATCATATATATCATAGATGTTGCCGGAGGTGATAAGATTCCTCGCAAAGGAGGACCAGGAATTACACAGGCTGATCTTCTGGTGATCAATAAGACTGATCTAGCAGATGATGTGGGTGCTAATTTGGAAGTGATGGAACGGGGTACTCTCTGCGGCTGATTGGAGAATAGGGAATGATTACGCTAATCTGGAGGGAAGAGGAACGATACTCTGCGCTGGACGAAAGGAAAGGAGGAACAGAGTATTAGTGGAGAAGAAAAGTTGCCCATGGGGTGTGCTCCTAATTGTCTTTGGAGACTCGGTCTGATGCTTTAGTACAGACGGCAGCAAGATGTGCAAAATAAAAAAAAAACCACCTGCAGGTGTGAATCGAGAGTGCAAGAACCATTGTAGTGATAATTGAGACCGAGAAGACCGATGTATTGATGTTGGTGACCATGGCAATTGTTGCGACTGTCGAGATTGTATTAGAGATTGTGTCACAGTTCGACAGGTTACTGGGCCTCCAGCATATCTGAAGGACAGTGTTATTGATCTCACTCCCAGTCGTTCTCTGAGTCGTCCTCATCCACACAAACAATTTGGAAAAGACAGAGCGGCAGATTGTAGGTACTCGGGCAATGATAGAGGCAGACGGGAGGCGGGAAAAAAAAAACGACCGTGGAGAGGAATTGCTGTTTGTTAGCAGCAAGGCAATCTTCAAGCCTCCAAAGGCTATCCGAGGTGGAATTCCCATTTGCTTCCCTCACCATAATTTTCAGTGACTCCAATTATTTGAGCCCAATTTGTGGTACGGTCTTTCTGGAACTTTAAATTCCACAGTACTTGTTGAGAGAGTGGGTCCACTGTTTCAACAGAGAGAATCAACTATCTAAAACAATTTGGCTGTTTAGAGTCTCTTCTCTTGTGTTTGTCCTATTGTTGCTGGACTGGCTACCCTGATCATAATATTCAACCAGCTACGACTTTTCGAACTGACTTTGGCATGTAGTGTTTATGAGACTCAGTATATTCCATTGTGTTTGTTGAGAGAGTTGGCACTCTGGTGTTTCAACTGCAAAAGATCAACTATATGAAGCAAGAGCTAAGTCTTTTTGCATGCATATTCGCGTGCTTTAAGAGGGAGATGGAATGCAGTTGTGATGTAACAGTGTCTAGATCTGTGCAGACTGCCATGCCAGGACTATCTCTTTCCTTATGTGTGTGTATCCTTTGGTTTCTGAATTGGCTTTCCTGACTTTCAGCTAACTGTGATTCTTCAAGCAGATTTTATGACAAAGACTCATTTTATCATTTTACTTCATAAAATAGAAGGCCTGGTTATTCAAATAAACCAGATTGGATTGAAGAAAAAGTTCATATACAACTTGGACGAGGAGAGCAAACTGTACGAATGTATTGGTAGATATATTGAAGTTTAGAGAATGGTCATATTATCTTGGATAGCCTGTTCTTGCTTGATTGATCTTCTATCCTGAAATTATTCAAAGTCCTCTGTGGTTGCGACTTTGCTTTCCAAAACCCTTCAACACCGTATAGCTAGCTAGATAGCCTATAGTACTTGATGCTGCGGTGGCCCAAGCCATGCCTATTGTACAAGATTAGTTTGCTTTGAGACACTCTACTAGAGCTAGAAATCAGCATGAGCACTTTACTCTCTCCATGGATTATGTTATGGTGATAGATGTAGGTGAGCCTCTTTCTTATGATGAGGCCATGCACCAAGATGATAGTCACTCATGGGATAGGACTATGTAATTGGATTTTGACTCCTTATAGACCATACATGGGATTTGGTTCCTTTGCGTAGTGGAAAGAAGGCATTATCATATAAGTGGGTATAAAAGCTAAAAAGTATCCCTGGATTCCCCAAACCCACTTATAAGGCTTGATTGGTAGCTAAGGGTTTTATGCAAGAATATGGTGTTAATTTCGATGAAGTCTTTTCTCCTATGCTCAAAATGATAACCCTTGGTGCTAGCATTGGTTTCTCAAATAGATATGGACCATTACCAGATGAATGTAAACACAACTTTCTATATGGACACTTGCATGATGGGATCTATATACAATAGCCTAAGGGCTTTGAAGAAAAAGGTAGGGAACGCCTAATGCGCAAGTTGAGAAGGAGCCTTTATGGCCTTAAGTAGGCACCTAGGGAATGGCACCACATGTTTGATTCTTTTATGCATTCATAGGGATATAGATGTAGTGCTATAGATCTATGTTTATACATGAAAAAGACTTGTGATAGCAACCTTATGAGTTTGGTACTCTATGTGGACGATATGCTTATTGTTGGGAGAGCTCATGATGAGCTGGATACCTTGAAAACTTAGCTCAAGAAGAGCTTTTAGATGAAGGACATGGAATAGACCTTGCACATTCTTGGGATGTGCATCGTGCATAATCACTCTAAGGGGATCCTTTATCTATCATCATAGAAGGAGTATATCTAGAAAGTCCTTGAGCAGTTTCATATGAAGGATGGCAAGCCTATTGGTTGTCATTTACCTTCTCATATGAAGGTTAGTCAACCTAATTGTCAACAATCTGATGAGCTGAAGGTTGAGATGACCAAGATCCCTTATGCATCCAAAGTGGGAAGTTTGATGTATGCCATGATAGCTACTGATCCTAACATAGCATTTGCAATGGGAGTTATGGCATGCTATATGGCTACACCTGGTAGAAGATATTGGAATGCGGTCAAGGATATCATGAGGTACTTGAAGGGCATAGTAGCTATATTCATATGTTATTATGCTAGGATATATGATTCATGGGGTACACTGACTATGATTATGTAGGACATGCTAACAGTAGGAAGGGCACCTCTAACTATGTCTTCACTTTTGCTAGAGGTGCTATTTCTTGGATGCCCAGGGTACACAAATGCACAGCCCTCTCTACTATTGAAGCTAAGTATGTTGCAGCCAACGAGACTTGCATGGAGGCTCTTTGAATCAATATTACTAATGTGGTCTCTACACTACATTTGGATTCTATGAGTGCTATCTAGTTAGCTAAGAATTCAATCTTCCATGCAAAGATGAAACACATTAAGGTGTAATACCACCACTTCATTAGAGAGGTCTTTGAGGATAGGTTTGTTGACCTTGTCAAGATATCAATTGAACAAAATCTTGCAGATTTGCTCACAAAAAGTCTCTCAACGGTGCATTTTTCCTTTCTTAGAAAGTTGCTGGGCATTGGATGAGATGACATCTTTCCTCATTCTATTTTACTTGTGTACATTTGTAGTTTGTCACTTTTTTTATTGTTCTCTCCTCATTAGGGACACATTCACCTTTAAGTGGGATGTTGTTGGGGGTAAATGCGCATATGCCTAGCTGCCCATGAATTACTACACTGATAGTATCTGCACATCTGTACATTGTAGATGACAAGCACCCATCATCATCACTTCATTCTTTATTCTTTTAGGAACATTTGAATAAAGGGAAGTCCGGTCACACATTGTGACTATTAGAGTTTCCGCATCTTATGTCTCTCTCTCTCTTGCTCTTGCTCCTTCTACCATAGCTCTTGCTTCCGCTCACATGCTTCCACTCCAAGCTCACTTGCTTTAGTTAGTGTCATAGGTATTTGGTGAGGTATAGGAATAATTCTATGGAAGAAGCTTAGTGGATTAAAAAGTTAGCACTAACACCAACCTATGACCATTTAATAAATTCCTAGCACTCACACTTATATTAATATAACACAAAGAAAGATTCTCCACATTAGATAGTGCTTTGCAAAAATCCATACTATACAAGTATATATGAAGTTAATAATTTAGCTATGTTATGTCTAGTTAATGTGCTTGTCTACCATTATTCTACATTGTTGCTATATTGGTTGAAATAGAGGAGCATGCCATAGTAGCCAAAAATAATAGATCCAATAGAATAGCAGTAATGTGAGATTCCAAGACATTTTTTTGTGTACCCATTGTAGATTTTGATACAGCCAAGGAAAATCTAAAAGATGAAAACATGTGTTTATTTGCATAACTCTCTGATTGAACTAATGGCATACTCGTAGTTTAGACTTGATAGACTCTGAATTCCATAACATGTCACTATGTGGAATGAAGACCATCCCATGAATGATGGACTGTCTATGTCTTGCTCAAAACTTTTATCCCCTTACTGTATGCAATCGTCTCCTTTGGAAGGACTGCTAGGCCTTCACAAGAGTTGGTTTGTGATGTCTAGTACAAAGGAATCATCTGCAATAGGTTATGTGTCAACCGCATCTACTCTTTCTACAACTCATGGCTTTACACAACACCCTAAGTTTGCCACACTCCCCCAACCCTTCTCACCATCAAACTAATAACTCCCAAAGAGAAGATAGAATCCACTCATATGAGAGCTTCTCTAGTTTTTAATAGCACTAACTTGTATGGGCTACTTGTTTTTGAAGGTGTGTAGATGATACAATTCATGCTTGAATAAATTTGGATATGTTTTATGGACCAAATCCACTTAAGTTGATTACAAAAGAGATGCGGAAAGCCTAAATGCTACTCTATGATCTAGGTGGAATTACAAGGTATGCGATGCTACAAAGTTTTGATATGGTATGCTACCATTTTATCATGGTCGATCTATGAATTTCTTGGAGCAGGATATAGATGGCTATATGCTATTTGGGTTTCATGAGCTTTGGATACCCTATGATTTTGTGAGGTGTCCACTAGGCTGAATCCAAGGCGCACCTTTTTGTAGTCTCTCATTGGGTTTTCCAAATGATGCCGCCCGACGCTCCTTTATCATGGGGTTTGTCACTTAGGCCCTATTGAGTCTACATTGCAATGGAAGAGTTTCAGCCAAATCCACTAGGATCGACCTGAATTTCTTGGTTCTAAAATCAAACAGGTCTCCTAACAGTTAGCTAGCATCAGTAATTTTGAATTCCCATTTTCTATAGAATTACTCGAACTGAAGCGGACTTGCCATTGCACTTGGTTCAAAGAGAATGGGAGACCAAGGGGAGTACAGTACGTCAACCCTCCTGCCGATAAGGCAAAATCCCATTCCAGCTACCTAAAACAATGCAAGTTGGTTCTACCTAGCGACTAGTTGGGAATTTATCGTCTTCCTATTTCTATCGTTGATTTACAAAAGCTCCCAGCTAACCCGGACCACCCTACCATTGGACGACGGACCCGTCGGAGGTCATGCCCACCCACTTTCCTTTCATGACCATATCATCTTTAGTTTTTTAATTACCTACAACACATTTATTGAAACATGTACAACCAGCTTTCTTAATTAATCCGTTGAATCACAAGTTCCTTCATGTAATTTATCTCACAAACACGCATACAATTCAAACAAACCTTGAATAAAAATAAATTCATTTATTAAATTGGAAGTTCAATACAATTTCCATCTTTCTGATCCTATGGAAGATGTACAAAATTCCACGAGGGTATTCTACCCACCAAGATTCCTCCCTTGTAACTAGTAGTAGGGTTTTAGGATCCCATCCTGGGGTCACGAAGGGGCTTGTCAGATTCTAGGAGTAATGTGGAATTTACGGACAGAGCCCCCATTGGTATCCACATATCCTATTGCTCGAGACTATCCCTACGGACAAACCTTTTGCTATGGAGCCAATCTAAGCCTCTCGAAGTGATAACCATGACCCCCTTAGAGTAGGGTCTCGCAACTAGCTTGGGAGTAGCCTAGCATGATCTTTCCTTTTATCTTTTTTGTCAATGTTTTTAATCAAAGATCTAGATTCTAGCAAACACAAAAAATCCTTTCAAACATATATCAATGATGTAATGACAATCACACCATCGTGTAGCTCACAGCTTCACATGGCCAAGGTAGATCTTAGTCTAAGGTAACCTTACTTTCTAATGAGGATTCTTCTCCCCATAAAGAAGTGTTGAGTATAAATCTTTCAAATTTCTTAAGCAGGACATGAATTTTCTATTTAGGGCTAACTTACCCAACATAAGAGAATTTCCTTTAGTTGGTACTTAGAAAAATACTACGACAATAACTTAACGAGATGATTTACAAGACCTTTAAATAGACTTTCACTTTTTAAGTGTTAGTCAACTCTTAACTATCGCATTTGACAATAAATATATCAAGTTATTTTACTAGTCTCGAGTGCACATAAGTCCTTTACTCATTTTGTGCAATGTCCTCCTACAACTATTGTCATCATGATTCTACGAATTATAATCTCGATTAACCTAACTACAAATCATAGGTAGCAATTAACCAATTATGTGTGTACTAATACGCTCTCTAGATAAAAGCTCTAACTTTATGTAAGTCTAAATATGGAAGCTAATATTTTGTGTACTTAATTTCGGCAAAAACCTTATTATTTTATGTGGCGATATGAAAATAATAGTCTATTGCTAAGTCATGAAGAACCTGGTTTGGCACAAGGACATTGGAAATTTTGTCTTTGCTTGCACTCATGTTCGCCAGACCCAATGTTTCATTGAGTGGCAACTCCGACAACCTCGGACACCCCCGTATCTCTCACAATATCCCGCTTGTGGTAGATCTCATGGTATTCCTGCCTCATTGCTTTGGAGCTATCATTCTCAAGCGGGTTTGAGAGATAGAGAAGGTGGAATGAATTTGAGATGGAAGAGCATGAGAGAAGATTGGGAGTTGGTAGGGGAATATTGATTTAATTCTTCCCTGTCTAACCCTCTCTCTAATTCCCTCTCTTGCAGCCTCTCAGGATCTTCTTCCCTCTCTCTCTCTGTGTCTAACTCTCTCCCTCTCTAGCTCCCTCTCGCAACCTCTCAGGGGGGCATCCTTCTATCTCTTTCTCTCTATCTCCCTCTCATAGCCTCTCAGAATCTCCTTGCATCTCTCTCTGAAATCACTAGAGGGCATGCCTTTATATAGGCCAAAGGGAGTGCATGCTGCCTCTCCCTTCCCCTCTCTTTCTGCTCTCTTTGTGTAAAGACAGCTCCTCCACTCAAAGTGGGGAGCTTCTTTCTCTTTTATTTTATTATTTTATTTTATTTTTCTAAAGAAAAAGGGGAGAGTTGTGAGGCTCGTCGATGCCTATTTAGGTGGTAAAGGAGATATTTATGGTAAAGAATGTGATTATGATAAAGGAGATGCGGAAGATGATGAGGATGATGATAATGATGACAAAGAAGAAGATGATGATGATGATGGTGGTGAGGCAACCAGTGGCGAATAGTCTGATTTCTTTTCTTTTTTATAATGTTACTTTTTTAAACATTAGTTTGTTATTAGTTTTAGTTAGTAAGGTTAGTTATTAGTTATATAACTTACTAACTTAACCTTACTGACTATCTTACTTACTTACTAACTTAACTAACTAACTTATTATCTTAATAACTTATTACTGACTTTACTAACTTACGAACTAACTAAATAACTTTTAATTGCGTGGAAATATTACATCCTCCTCCCCTTAGAGAAATCAAGATGTCTTCATCTTGAGAGAAACCATGGGTATTGTTGATAAAGAACAATCTCATCTATCCATGTAGCATTTTCTTCAAGATAATCTTTCCACTTGACAAGGTATTCTCTAAGGGTTCTATTTCTCAATTTTTTCTCTTTTATATCAATTACTTTGTCAGGTTGTAGCTCAAGGACTCCTTGGTTAGGTATTACAACTTGTTGATCGTCAAGGATATGCTTAGGATTAGCCATGTATGCTTTCAATAAGCTAGCATGAAATACATTGTGGATTTTAATATTCTCAGGGAGTTGTATCTTGTAAGCGCTTGGTCCTAAGCACTTGAGAACCTTGTAAGGTCCACATATCTTGGACTTAGTTTCTTAAATTCTCCTAAAGACAAAGAACTCTTCTTTGGGTGGACATGGACGAAGACCATGTCTCCTTCTTTGAAGATTCGCTCTTGCCTTTTTAGATTAGCATACGCCTTTTGTCAGTCCTTAGCAACTTGAATATCTTCTTCGATAATCTTGATTTGATCATCCATTTCTTCTAACATTTTTCTTGAAGCTTCTACCCTTAGAGTGGGATCGAAAAAATTAAGTGGCATATGGCAATCTTGACCATATAATGCCTGAAATGGAGTCATTTGAATACTTCGATGATAGGAGGTATTATAAGCAAATTCCACTAAGGGTAGATACTGAATCCACCTTTTAGATTCCTTGATGCAATATGCATGCATAATATCCTCAATCACTTGGTTAACTCATTCTATTTGCCCATCAGTTTGTGGATGATAAGTAGTGCTAAAAAAAAGTTGGGTCCCAATGGCTTCAAATAAACTCTTCTAGAAATGTGATGTGAAAAGAAAATCACGATCACTAATGATCCTTTTAGGTAACCCATGTAACCTAAAAATATATTTTACAAAAAATCTTGCAATATCTGAAGCTTTGTAATTGGTTTTTGTTGGAATAAGATGAGGGAACTTTGTTAACATGTCTGCTATCACCATCATTGAGTTATATCCTCCTTGCACACAAGGTAACACAACTAGTCCATGCTAATAAACTCCCATTTCATCTAGGGAATGTTAAGTGGCTAGAGTTTTCCTAGTAACTTGAGATGCTGCTCAGATTTTACCCTTTGACAATTTAGACATTCACTGACATACTTAAGTACATCACTCTTGAGTCTTTGCTAGTAATAGCTTTTCCTGACAGCATTAAGAGTTTTTGCATACCTCGAGTGTCCAAAAAAATGAGAGTCATGTGCTTCCCAAAGTATTCTTTTCTTGAGAGTCTGACTTGAAGGAATGCATAGTCTCATTCTGAAATAAAAAAGTCATTGTCTTCATCTGTAGAGAAATCTTGATACTTAGTCTTGAATTTGGGATCTTGTTCCTTACTCTAAACTTTCCAAAACAATTTTTGATAGTCTAGGTCCTTATTTGCTTCATCCTTAGTCAACTTGATGATAGTACTAGTCAGCATTGATACCATTGTAGCCAGAGTTTCTGCCCTAGATGGTTCTTTAGAAATAAGAGCATTAAGGAAGGCTTTATGACTAAGGGCATCTGCTACTACATTTTCTTTAGCATGCTTGAACTTAATTTCAAATTCATACTCCTACAAAATTTCGATCCACCGTTGTTGCCTCATATTAAGATCAGGCTGAGTAAAAATCCACTTAAGACTTTTATGATCTGTGACTAAGGAAAACTTATTTCTGAGCAAGTAATGTCTTCATAATTTGAGAGCGTGAATCACAACTAACAACTCTAGGTCATGAGTAGCATAACTCTTTTCATGGGCTTTCAACTTTCTCGAAGAGTAAGCTATAGGATGACCTTCCTATATTGGTACTCATCCCAATGCAAGAGAGCTGGCATCTATGACAACTTCAAATTAATTTCTTAAGTCAAGGAGCCTTAAGATAGGAGCACTTATCAATCTATGCTTTAGTTGCTCAAAGCTAGATTTTTCAATTGGTGTCTAGATACTAACAACTTGCTTTTTGAGTAACTCTAAGAGATGCTGCAATTTGGACATAGTTTCTGATGAATATCCTATTAGACCTAGTTCAAATATTGATTATTTGGACCCTTCTTGTGGAATGCAGCATGAATAGTTGCTTTTTCAATATCTTCTTTCATAGTAGGGTCTTTCTCCTTATTAATCTCTTTAAGCATAATATTTGACATCCTTCCTCTTGTCATAGCTATTTGACCACGGCCTTGAGCAGCTCTGCCTTGACCTCAAAATTGGCCTTGGTGATGGTTGACACGAAGCTTTGGACAATCTCTTCTGAAATGTCCTGGCTCATTAGAGTGAAAGTACCTAAAACCATCCCTGTTTCCCTAAGTAGGAACAAAATTTCCAACTACATTGGATTTTGTCTTTTTCTTTTGACCTTGGTGAAATTGACCTTGGGCTCTTTTTGCTTGACCTTTGAATCCTCCTCTGTTCTACTTATTGTAGCTCAAGAACTTATTATTTTTAGGCTTTTAATTGTACTTCATGCACAATAGGAGTAGCTCGAATCAAAGCATCTTGGAGGTCTATTGGGCGCATTGATTCCAAATTAGTGTTCAGAGGAGAATTTAGCCCATTGCACAACTTGGACACTTGTTAAGTGGTATCCATGGAGGATGCATATTTAAGAAGTGAAATAAACTTAGAGTAATATGCCTTCAAGGTCAGTCCAATTTTTGCTTCAAATTTAAGAACTCATTCATCTTCTAGGTACAATAAGCTGGAGGTAAATATCTTCCTCTTACAGCTTCTTTTAGCAAATCCCAAGTAATGGTATTTTCAAGAACACTTTGATCTCGACAGCACTGTTTCCACCAGAGTCCAACTTTGCCAATTAATTTTAGCTTAGCTATCATGGCTTGGTTGGTTGGGACAGTTCCAATAGTAGTAAAATAATATTCCATGGATTTGATCCAAATTTCTGCATCGGCTTCCACATTCTCGCCTCTCCCATCAAATTCTAGAGGTTTGCCTTGCTTCAAAAGATTCCTTTTCTCTTGGGCTTCATTGGGAATTATTGTGGGTGTGAGATTCTTGGAAATTTTCAACAATTCCCAAGTTAAACTTTACAAAATTTATGTAGCGTTAATATTAGAGCTTGATACTCAAATTATTTCTAGCTTAATTTATTGAAACAATTTCAAATAAAACTCTTTTCCCATTGGCTAAAGTTAAACTACAATTTCAAAAAGTCCAAGGGAAAGTAAGATTCCACTATTTCTTTGATTGATAAAGTATCAATTAATCTTTATTACAACGGATGTACAAGGTAATCAAATGGGAACAAATACATTATTCAAATAGCTCACAGCTTCATCTTATTTTTTTAGAAAAGGATTCCCTACTATAATCTAAGCATGAAACTCTGATATATCCTTTATGAAGTAACTTGGATTCTGAGAGTAGATATCTAGGAATCTATATTTTTGAGGGAGTTTAGGAAATCTGTCCTTTTTGTAGTTGCAACCGCTAAAGTGACCTATGACTTTTATTGTGTTAGCGGCTAGAAGGATCTTTGTAACTTCCTCATAGATATACGAGTTTAGTTTGATCTTCTTGCCCCTAGTATATAGGGTTGAGTTTACACTAGCTTCACAAAATAGATAGATCTTGAAACTTTTAAGATCTTTCATCCATTTTACCCTTTTCAAATTATTCTGAAGATAAGCTAGATTAGTTAAATTACAGGTTCCTTCATGTAATTTATCTCATGGACACACATACAACTCAAACAAACCTTGAATATAAAAAAATTTCTTTATTAAATTGAAAGTTTATTACAATTTTCATATTTTCGATCCTGTGGAAGATATACAGAATTCCATGAGGGTATTCTACTCACCAAGATTCCTTCCTTGTAACTAGTATTAGGGTTCTAGGATCCCATCCTAGGTCATGAAGGGTCTCACCAAATTGTAGGAGTAATGCGGAATTCATAGCCAAAGCCCCTTTGGCATCCACATATATTGTTTCTCGATACTATCCCTACGGACAGACCTTTCTGCTATGGAGCCAGTCTAAGCCTCTCAAAGCAACAACCATGACTGCCTTTTTTAATCAAAGATCTAGATTCTAGCAAACACATATAATCCTTTCAAACATATATCAATGATGCAATGACAATCACACCATCGTGTAGTTCACATCTTCACATGGCCAAGGTAGATCTTAGCCTAAGGTAACATTACTTTCTAATGAGGATTCTACACTCCATAAAGAAGTGTCGAGTACAAATCTTTTGACTTTGTTAAGTAAGACATGAATTTCCTATATAGGGCTAACTTACCCAACATAAGTGAATTTTCTTTAGTTGGTACTTAGAAAAATATTGCAACAATAACTTAACGAGATGATTTACAAGAACTTCAAATAGACTTTTACTTTTTAAGTGTTAGTCAACTCTTAACCATTGTCGTGTTTGACAATAAATATATCGAGTTATTTTGATAATCTTGAGTGCGCATAAAGTCATTTACTTATTTTGTGCAATATCCTCCTACAACTATTGCCACCATGATTCTATGAATTATAATCTTGATTACTCTAACTACAAATCATAGGTAGCAGTTACTCATTTATGCGTGTATCAATATGCTCTCTAGATGAAAGCTATCATTTTATGTAAGTGTAAATATGGAAGCTAATATTTTGTGTACTTAATTTCGGGAAAAAAATTATTATTTTATGTGGCGATATGAAAATAATAGCCTATTTCTAAGTCATGGATCACCTAGTTTGGCACAACAACATTGGGAATTTCGTATTTGCTTGCACTTGCATTCACCACACCCGATGTTCCGTTGGTAGTGGAAACTCTGGCAACCTTAGGCACTCTTGTATCTCTTGCAATACCCGTTCTTTGACTAGTTGCAGTGGATCTCATAGTCATTGGGCCTCATTGCTTTGGAGCCATCGTTCATGAGTGGGTTTGAGAGATAGAGAAGGTGGAATGAATTTGGGATGGGAGAGCATGAGAGAAGACCGAGATAGGGGAGGTTTAGTTAATTCTTCCCTCTTTAACCCTCTCTCTAATTCCCTCCCTCATAGCCTCTCAGGATCTTCTTCCCTCTCTCTCTCTCGCTCTCTCTCTCTCTCTCTCTCTCTAACTCTCTCCCTCTCTAGCTCCCTCTTGCAGCCTCTCAAGGCGGGGGGTATCCTTCTACCTCTCTCTCTCTACCTCCCTCTCGCAGCCTCTCAAAATCTCCTTGCCCCTCTCTCTAAACTGAGTAGAGCATCCTCTATGTCAATGGGTTCTGACTCATCTGAAGGTGGAGGAGGAGGTACTGGATCTGATGGAGGAGGTGGAGGCACAGTCTTCTGTAAACCTGAATAGGTTAAGAAGGCAGACAAATATGATCCATATGTAACATTGGTAACATTACCCCTGGTGACTTTAACGAAATGCTGATCCATTTTAGTGAGGAGGTAAGTGCTCCAATCAATAGCAACTCCTTTCAACACCATCCTGGAAGCTGTAAAAAGCTCTTTGGACAAATAGTGGGATGGCGTTTTGGCAGGCATAAACCTGTCCTGAAGGAACTGACAGATCGTGTTCCAATATATTTAAACGTTATCATAGTAATTCAGGAATTTCATGTACTTGATTCAAACCCTCACTTCTACATTTCCAATTTCACAAGTTTGTGATGCAAAAAAAAGTACGATTTTTGCTTAATTGACAAATATGCATAAGCGTTTCAACAACCCATTTTTAAGCATGCCAACATTAGTGCATAATCTGAAGTATTACGAGCATAATCAATAAGGTCCCGGATTCTTCTTTTGCGTGTATGAATACACGATTTCCAATATGATAAAATGATGTAAACTAAACGATGGTTAGTTGTGAAAGACTTTTTCCAAATAGTTTTCCATTCCCAATGAAGTCGGTCTATGTCCTTAAGACTCCCTGTTAGGGTAGGGTGAATGGAACGCACTTGATTACCAAGTGATGGGGTTCCTTGCCCCATGGCTCCATCGGTTGAGGCAAGATTCGTGTTTGGTTGGACCTTACTTCATTTGGGAGGCATCTTATGATTTGGCTTTTGCTTCGCGGCTACCCACCCAGATTGCGGAAGAGATGGCTCCTCGCAGAAGGGACTAGTCTGCGAGGCTTTTTCTCCTGGGGGGGGAAAGGAAAGAGAGACGGCGAGCTTCGATTTCTTCAACAAGGGAAGAAGAAAGAAGAAAAAAAAACAATTTTCTTATCTCTCTCTATCTCTCTTTCTCTCTTATCTTACCCTCCTTCTTTTTCTTCTCTTCTTCTTCTCCTTTCTCTCCCCCTTTCTTCTTATTCCTTTCTTTCTCTCATCCTCTCTACTTTCTTTCTCCCTCTCCCTCTTATTCCCCTCTTCTTCTCTACCCTCTCTCCCCTTCTTCTTCTTATTCCTCTCTTCTTCTCTACCCACTCTCTCCCTCATCTTCTTATTCCCCTCTTCTTCTCTACCCTCTCTCTCCCTCTTCTTCTTATTCCTCTCTTCCTCTCTTCCTCTCTTCCTCTCTTCTTATCTACTCACTGTCTCCCTCTCCTTCTTATTCCTCTCTTCTTCTCTACTGAGCAATAGCAAGTCGTGCCCTCCTTCTTTTCTACTCTCTGGCTGTTTTTATAGGTAATCGGGGGGGGGGGGGGGGGGGGGGGGGAGGAATCTGTAATGGATGCTCTCCCTCCTCTTCTCAAGCCCCCCCTTGCCACCTCCAGGGCGCACGACAACCCCCTTCCCTTCCAGGCACGCATCAGTCCCCCCCTCCTACCACCTCCTTCATCACGCAACAGTAGCCCCCCCTTGCCACCTCGATCGAAACGATAGTCCCCCCTGCCCTCACGCTATCCGCTAGTTGGCGGCATAACCAGGGGGGTTAATTATTTTTTTAAAAAATCATTTATGGGGGGAGGGGAGTCCTATAGTGGGACTGTCACATTCTTCCCCCCTTAAGGGGATCGAGATGTCCTCATCTTGAAAGGAATTGGGGGTATTGCTGGTTGAGAGTACTCTCATCAATCCATGTGGCATCTTCTTCTAGAAAGTCCTTCCACTATGAGGTACTCCTTGAGGATTCTACTCATCAATCTCTTTTCTTGAATGTCCAGGATTCTAGATGGCCAAAGCTCAAGGACTCCTTGGCTTGGCATTGCAACTTGTTGATCATCGAGTATATGGCTAGGATTTGATACATATTTCTTTAGCAGGCTAACATGAAATACATTGTGAACATTTACGATCTCAAGGAGTTGGAGTTTGTAGGAATCGGGCCTAAGGCATTTGAGGATCCTGTAGGGTCTGCAATACCTTGGACTCAATTTTTGAAATTCCCCCAATGACATGGAACTCCTCTTGGAACGTACACGAATAAAAACCATGTCTCCCTCATTGAAGAGTCACTCTTGTCTATTTAGATCTGTATAGGCTTTCTGCCTATCCTTGGTGGCTCTAATGTCTTGTCTGATAGTCTTAACCTGCTCATCCATTTCCTCGAGTATTTCCTTAGAAGCTTCTACTCTTAAGGTAGGATCTGAGAAGTTCAATGAAGTGCGGCAATCATGCCTATATAGTTCTTGAAAAGGTGTCATTTGGATGCTTTGCTAGTAGGAAGCATTATAGGTGAACTCTACTAATGGTAGATATTGAATCCATTTCTTGGGTTCGCGACAACAATAAGCTCTAAGGATATCTTCAATGATTTGATTGACCCTCTCTATTTGGCTGTCAGTTTGAGGGTGGTAGACTATGCTGAAACAGAGTTGAGTCCCAATGGCCCCAAATATCCCTCTCCAAAAATGAGACGTGAAGAGGGAGTTGCGGTCACTAACGATCCTTCTGGGCAACCCATGGAGCCTGAATATCTCCTTGATGAATAGTCTGGAAATATCTAAAGCTTTATAATTTGTCTTGATTGGAATGAGGTGTGCAACCTTGGTGAGCATATCTACTATAACCATAATTGAGTTGTAGCCCCCTTGCACTGAGAGTAACCCAACAACAAAATCCATGCTAATAAATTCCCACTTCATTTGGGGGATGTCGAGATGTTGCAGCTTCCCAGGCATCTTGACATGCTCTGCCTTGATGCGTTGGAAAGACAAACATTCCCTGATTTATTTAAGCATGTTGTGACCGTATTGAGGGTTTGACATATCCGAGATGGCCTGCAAAGGGGGAGTCACGTGCCTCCCAAAGTATTCTCTGTTTGAGTTTCCTGTTGGAGGGTATGCATAATCTTGTCCTAAAATAGAAGAGTCCCTTATTGACAGAGAATTCTTGATATTTGACCTTAAGTTTTGGGTTTTAGTCCTTCCCCAAAATATCCTCTATCATCACCAAATATTCGGAATGATGACTAGCTTCCTCCTTGGCTAGTTCAAGAATAGGGTTGCTAGGCATTGACACCATAGTTACCAAAAATTTGGCCATTGAGGGTTCCTCCATGATAAGAGAGTTGAGGAATGCCTTGCGACTTAGAGCATCCATGACCACATTCTCTTTGCCGAGGTCGATACCTGATCTCAAAATCATACTCCTATAGAACTTCAATCCAACGACATTGCCTGATGTTGAGGTTGGTCTGGGTGAAGATCCATTTAAGGCTCTTATGGTATGTGATCAAAGAAAACTTGTCACCAAGCAAGTAATGTCGCCAAATTTTGAGGGCGTGAATCACTGCTAGCAGTTCCAGGTCATGGGTGGCATAATTCCTCTCATGAGATTTTTAGCTTTCGCGAGGAATAAGCTACAGGATGACCTTTTTGCATTAGCACACATCCCAGTGCAAGTGTGCTAGCATCGGTGACAACTTCAAATTTCTTGCTTAAGTCAAGGAGCTTCAGAATTGGTGTTGTTTTCATCAAATTAGTGAGGGGTGCTGCGATTAAAGCATAGTC
The DNA here is from genome assembly GCF_053477565.2 of Lygodium microphyllum. Taxonomy (NCBI): domain Eukaryota; kingdom Viridiplantae; phylum Streptophyta; class Polypodiopsida; order Schizaeales; family Lygodiaceae; genus Lygodium; species Lygodium microphyllum. The sequence goes on along the minus strand of NC_141161.1, from coordinate 89,937,890 downwards.
CTTAATGAAGATCGTGTACCAACCTGTTAATCCAAGAAAGCTACGCACTTCTTTAATAGTAGTTGGTGGAGACCACTCTTCTTGGACATCCCTAACCTTGGTAGGGTCTACAAAGATCCCTTCATTAGACACAATAAATCTGAGATATTCATTCTTCCTTTTTAAGAAGGCACACTTTTTCTTCTTAGCATAGAGCTTGTGAGTCCTCATGGTCTCAAGGACGATGCGAACTTGGGACTCATGATCTACCTCCTTCTTGGAATAAACCAAGGTTTCATCAAAGAAGACGAGTACGAAAACATTGAGGTGTGGTCTAAAAATGTCATGCATTAGCCTGTTAAAGGTGGCGGGGCATTAGTCAATCCAAAAGACATTACTGTGAATTCAAAATGACCATATCTGGTATTGAATACTGTCTTTGGAATATCCTCATCCTTGACGCGAATCTGATAATACCCTGACCTTAAATCAATTTTGGAGAAGATTTTTTCTCCTTGCAGTCGATCAAGTAGCTCATCTATCCTTGGAATGGGATATTTATTTTTTATGGTTACTTGGTTTAGGCCTCTATAATCAATGCAAAGATGAAGTGTACCATCCTTATTCTTTTGGAACAACACTGGAGCTCCCCAAGGAGAACTGCTAGGGCGTATGTACCCTTGGTCCAGTAGTTATTTGAGTTGTTCCTTTAACTCAATGGCCCTAGGAATGGACATCTTGTAGGGCCTTTTCACAACTGGAGCAGCTCCTGGGAGTAGTTTAATCTCACGATCCACTTCCCTAGGTGGTGGTAATTCAATCAGTTCCTCTGGGAACACATCCACATATTCTTTTAGCCACGATGGTTCTTCATTAGTGTCTTCTGGCTGATCGAGTTTGTTTAGCTTGATCAAGTAGACAGATAACCCCTTCCTTATTCCTTGAACTATTTGCATTGCCTTAGCTAGCTAGATCTTTGATTTACCTGCTTCACCTTGTGTTGTAACTATCTCACTCTTAGGATTCCGAAAGGAGACTTGGCCCTTTCCACAATGAATGTGAGCATCATTGGGGATTAGCCAATCCATTCCGAATAGACATTCATGGACACCTAGATTCATTACTCTGAACCTAACAGTTTTGGGCTCATTTAGGAATTCACCTTAGTAGTTTCTCTAGTGCAAGTGACTTCTTGCCCATTTGCTAGTTCGACAAGCAAAGTGGGTGCAATTATAGTGGCTATCCCTAACCTTCTTGCACACATTAGTGAGATGAAAGAATGAGTGCTCCCACAGTCAATTAGGGTTTTGAAATCCTTACCCTGGTAGTTCGATGGTGTTTGAATCATCGAGAATTGGCGGTTTGGCCCCTTATTATGGAGGGCGACATGAATAGTTGCCCTCTCGATCTCGGCTTCCATGCACGGATCCTCTTCTTCATTTAATCCCTTAATGGTAATATTGGAAGTTTTTGCCCTTCCAAATACTACATGACCATGGCCATGGGTAGCCCTCGCTTGGCCTCAGAATTTCCCTTGATGGCATTCCCCGCCAAGTTTGGGACATTCCCTTTTGAAATGCTCGGGTTCATTGCACTGAAAACAACACACGCTTTGTTCACTTCTTTGAGTGGAGACAAAGTCATTGATTGCATTTGCTCTTAGCTTCTTCCATTGACCTTGACCCTATCCTTGTGCCCTTTTAATTTGAGCTCTTGACATCCCTGGATTTTGGTCTTTGTAAGCCCAAGGTTTGGACTTTGGCTAGACTTCTTGGGCAATAGGTCTTGCTCTCATCAATGCATCTTGCAAGTCCAAGGGACACGTTGATTCCAACCGAGTATTTATTGGCAGATTCAGTCTATCACAAAACTTTGAGTCATGTTGGGGGATGCTCATTGTCGGGGCGTATTTTAGAAAAGAAACAAATTTTGAGTAGTATGCTTTTAGAGACATGCCCAGCTGCCTCAACTTAAAAAACTCATTCATTTTTTGAGTTCTATACGCAGGTGGCATACACCTCCCCTGCACTGCTTCCTTTAGTTTTTCCCAAGTTATTGTGCTTTCACTATGACTACTTAGTCTTTTCACCATTTCTTCCATAGCCTAGTCTCGCCGGTGAGCTTGAGTTTAGTAATCATGGCTTGGTTCACATGTGTTGTTCCCGATGCACTAAAATAGTCTTTCATAGATTCAATCCATATTTCAGCATCAGCTTCAACACTCTTTCCCTTTCCATAAAATTCTGGTGGCCTAATTTGTTTGAGAAGAAACTTCTTCTCTTGTACTTCTGCTGAGCTCAGTGTGGTAATAGAGTTCTGGATCTATGCTTGGGGTTGTATCTGATTACCATTTAAACTTTCCCGTGTTAGGTTTGCATTTACACACCCCTATATAGATTAAATCAAAGTGCACACATTTTTCCATTGCAACCATTCAGATGAATATAAAATTCTTATTTACCCATAGGGAAACGTAAGCCTCAAGTAAAATTATTTGGGAGTGGATAGGGTTTGGCTGAGATGATTTTTTTCCTTCTTAGGAGTTACATTAGTGCCAGGTTAATAATTCTCTATTGGATTTAGCTACAAGGACAGAATAGTAGTATGGATTTGGGAAATCGATTCTTAGGAAACGATAAGTTATGGGAAGTTCAGGAAATCCCTGTTTCTGATAGCCATGACATTCCTGTCACACCATTATTTTAATTATGTCCGCTGGTACAATTTTAACCACCTCATCGTAGATGTAGTAGTTCTGATCTACTTGCCGGTGTCTAATGTGTAGGGTCGAGTTCACACGAGCCCCATGGAAGATGAATAGCTTGATAATCTTTAAGTCTTCCAACCACTTTAACCTCTTGAGATTGTTTGGAAGATAAGTGAGTCGGTTGGCGTCTATGTAGCAGTAACCTACGCTCCAAGTCCAATGCCTTTCCACATACAATGGTGAGGGGTTGTAGAGCCGATCCAGGATCCCCATCATGTCAGATCATCTACGATAGCTTGAAGATTTCATAGCTGTTATGAACATGATTTGAAATACAAAGAACCTATTCCATGCCTCGCAAGTTTGGAAGCGGCATCAATCCACAAGTGAGTATAAAAGAAAAACATTTACTAATGAACATATCACCTCACTCTTCCCAATTTCTATCCCTAATTGTTTTAATGGTAGGTCGACTCTCATACCAATTCTAACGTGCCCACCTATTGGCTATCCAAGCACATTTTTAGCGGTCCATCAAGATACAAGTCTAAGCGACGTTGCCCGGCACTTCCATGGAATGTCATGGGGTTTGTCGCCTATAGTTTCTCAAGTCCGCCTCGCAACGGAATGTTTGTGATCGAACCCACTAGGATCGACCTGAAACTTGTCCCTAGTGGTCAAGGTCTCTCGACAGAATTCTAGCGTTGGGTTTTGAACATCCTACTTTACGCAAGGATACTCAGCCGAAGCACACCCATGCCGCACTTGGTTCAAAGAGAATGGGAAACAAGAGGGATGTGGTGCTCCACCTCTCTGCCCATCGGGCATACTCCCATTTTGGTCCCCTAAAACGGCATGAATCAGGGTTCTAACCTAACGATTTCTAAGCGTCAGTCGTCGTCAGTAAAACCTTGTGAGAAGCCTCCCAGTTCTCTGGGAGCACCCTACCGTAGGAGAGACCCGTTCGGGGTTCCGCCCTCCCGCTTCCCTCACTTGGCGTACTTTAGTTGTCTAATTAGTCCTATCACTTTTAAGTGTGACATGTAAAAACAGCTTCCTTAATTAAACCTTTTTAGGGAATAGGGTTCATTCACATAATCTTATGGCATTGACACAAAAATAAATTTGAACAGTTTCCCTAGAAGTACTTAACATTAACAAATTATTATAATTACAAGTTTTGTTCAAAAGGGACAATATTGGGAAATCCGTAAGGATGCACTTTAATTCCACCAAGTTTTCGCCCTGCACTAGTAATAAGGGCCCCTTGAAAATCTATTTTGAGTCATGCTGATCGTTTAAGTAAGGCTTGGAGGCAGGGAATTTATAGGCAGAGCCCCAAGTTTTCGCCCTGCACTAGTAATAAGGGCCCCTTGAAAATCTATTCCGAGTTATGCTGATCGTTTAAGTAAGGCTTGGAGGCAGGGAATTTATAGCCAGAGCCCCCCTAGCATCCAAGCGTCCTCCTGTGTTCAAACCAATCCGCGGAGAGACCTCTCGTGGCCCGTTCGGTCCATATTCCCGTCACGGCTATTTAGAACCCCCTTGGCTAGGGTTGGCAGCCAATTGGGGGTGGTTTGGCGTGCCCTCCAAAATTTCCACCTGATTCACTATACTTATTTATGAGTTTGGGGTTATACAATCTTTTTCTTTTAAAATTTTTTAGAAATAGTGTTCCTAAATTTACAATCATAAACAAAGGTGCAGGTGAGAGCTCGAGACATCTGCTAAGGTGGGGTCCCTCTCATGACCCAAGCGTTGTCCTTCATGCCTTAGCGGTATTTTCCAATATCCTCCGAAGGGTAGGGAATCTCTTCGTTCCGTCCCCCTATGAAGTAACCCCTGATTGGCTTAGTTTCTTCGGAACCCTAAATAAGTTGAGTTGAACCCTATCCTTGGGTGTATAGGGTTCATTTAATATTGAATGGCTCTTGAGCAAATTTTTTTGTATTTCGTAAGTGTAGTTGATAGTTATCTTCAAGATGAATCCCTACCAGCGCAACTAGACTGATCATGATGCCACGCAATTTAGAGGCGTAGCTTTCCTAGACAATACAATGCTGCAAAGCAAGCCTTTGCTTTTGGGAATCCATTTGGATGCGTTTATGCCAAACACAAGTAGAGACGTGTGTGTGTGTGTGTGTGTGTGTGTAATCCTGGGGTGGAGGACGTGAAGTTATCAATCCTAAGGAAAAAACGAACACTTCCTCTGAAAGTTTATAGGAGTTAGATACCTACTTTAGTCTTGCAATGGTCTAGATATATTTAAACGTTATTGTAGCAATTCAAGAATTTCATGTACATAATTTAAACCCTCACTTCTATCTTTCCAATTTCACCAAGTTTGTGATGCAAAAAAAAGTACGATTTCTGCTTAATTGATGAATATGCATAAGTGTTTCAACAACCCATTTTTAAGGATGCAAACATTAGTGCATAATCTAAAGTATTACGAGCATAATCAATAAGGTCTCGGCTTCTTCTTTCGCATGCATGAATACACGATATCCAATATGATAAAATGATGCAAAGTAAACGGTGGTTAGTTATGAAAGAATCCCCATCAGGGTAGAGTGAATGGAACACACCTAATTACGAGGTGACGCGATTCCCCATTAGGTGCCTTCCATTCACCCTACCCTGATGGGGAGTCTTAAGGACATAGGCCTATGTCCTTAAGACTCCCCCCCATCAGGGTAGGGTGAATGGAACGCACCTGATTACCAGGTGACACGATTCCTTGCCCCATGGCTCCATCGGTTGAGGTGGGATTCGTGTTTCATTGGACCTTACTTCGTTTGGGAGGCATCATATGATTTGGCTTTTGCTTAATGGCTACGCACCCAGATTGCAGAGAGACGGCTCCTCATGAAAGGGACTAGTCTGTGAGGCTTTTTCTCCAAGGGGGGAAAAGGAAAGAGAGACAGCGAGTTCTGATTTCTTCAACGAGGGAAGAAGAAAGAAGAAAAAAAAACAATTTCCTTATCTCTCTCTATCTCTCTTTCTCTCTTCTCTTACCCTCCTTCTATTTCTTCTCTTCTTCTTCTCCTCTCTCTCCCCCTTTCTTCTTATTCCTCTCTTCCTCTCTACTCTCTCTCTCCCTCTCCCTCTTATTCCCCTCTTCTTCTCTACCCTCTCTCTCCCTCTTCTTCTTATTCCTCTCTTCTTCTCTACCCACTCTCTCCCTCTTCTTCTTATTCCCCTCTTCTTCTCTACCCTCTCTCTCCCTCTTCTTCTTATTCCTCTCTTCTTCTCTACTCACTCTCTTCCTCTCCTTCTTATTCCTCTCTTCTTCTCTACTGAACAACAGCAAGTTGTGCCCTCCTTCTTCTCTACCCTCAGGTGGTTTTTATAGGTAATTGGGGGGGGAGGGGGGGGAAGGAATCTGTAATGGCGGCTTTCCCTCCTCTTCTCATGGGATGTGGTAGGCCCCCCCCCCTTGCCACCTCCAGGGCGCGCGGCTACCCCCTTCCCTTCCAGGCATGCATCAGTCCCCCCCCTCCTGCCACCTCCTTCGTCACGAGGCAATAGCCCCCCCTTGCCACCTTGATCGACACGATAGTCCCCCATCTGCCCTCATGCTGTCCACCAGTTGGTGGTGTAACCACAGGGGGTTAATTCTCTTTTCTCAAAAAAAAAAATCATTTAGGGGGGGGAGGGGAGTCCTATAGCGGGACTGTCACATTCATATTGACCAACCCTTGTGTGTATAGTTTTAACACTCATGTTTATTGAGATTAAAGGTGGAAGGATAATTAGTTTTTTGAAAGCAAACTTTCTTTTTAATCTCATATGATTTCTTTCTTATTGTCTTGCATCCAGAAGGTAACGCTCATAGTAGATGTCATCTAGTGAGATCAAGCTATGTGGCAGTAAATTCCAATCTTTTCATATTGAGTGTAATGATTGTTGATATAGCATGCATCTAATAGGTTACTGAAAAGAAGAAGACCAATTCTAGATTGCATACTGCAGCTTATTCTCAATTGGAGGTTCAAACAATGAATCTTGCTAGAAAAATGCTTAGGTGTGTCCAAAACCATGCATGTACATAATGTCAAAGTGATGTAACAGACAAGAAGCAAAAGCCTATACTAGGCATCAAAATTTTATCATCGGCTACAAAAACAAAGAATGAGAAGTTACTGCCTTGATTCCAATGTTACAAATGCTATGAGATTCTTTGGTCATAAGCAATATGCTGAAGTAGCTCTGGCCATAAAAGTTTCTAGGTAGAGCTTCATCAGCCATTATTGAACCATACACATGCTGCAGTCCTCCTATTACTTCCCCTACAAGCACAACTTCAGTGACATCTCATGGCAATAATACACTTTTCCTTCAATCACATTGTAAGAGCTCCTCCTACTCAGCAAAAATGATCCAACAACTCCACTCGATTATGACCTGCTCTCGAGAATCATGTGGACTTGCAAAGAAGGTTAAATCTCTAGCAACAATAAATATAGGATCTATTCAGTATCATGAAATACTCTAGCATGAAGGCCTTTGATATGTATGTTGACAATCTCTAATTATATTGACGTTAGCTAGTTCATGATCACATCGAAGCCATGTTGATTATATGTATGTTACTTAGAGTAATGCCATGCTGCTCACCTATCAAATTGATGGTCCTCAGCTTCAATGTAATCTACTCCAAACCTGACATTAACTTTACACACCTCCTCCACAAAATCAATCTTTCAGTGAAGGATGCAAAACATTAGTATCGAAGGGGAAGGATGCAAAATCAATCTTTCAGTGAAGGATGCAAAACATTAGTATCGGAGGGGAAGCCTTTGCTCTCAAAGAAGCCAATGACTGGGCACCACATGAGGGCAGATAGAAAGAGAAGAAGGTGATGAAAACAAAGCTCATTGATGCACCTCCCCCTACTTCTGCAACTTCTTCCCTTCTCGAACAAACATGTTGAATCCCTCTTCAAAAATTAGGGCCTCCCATGAATAGCACTACCAAAATAACCAAATGTCGGAGCTAACCAAGGGAAAAGCATGCAAAAAGTCCAAAAAAATAGCCATGGTAAATGCCTTGCGTGTGTAGCCAATTAGAAGGCCCAATATAAAAAGCGCATTTCCATGCTCCTTCAAATAAAACAGTTGTTGAGTCTAACTTCTAGCTTAAAACTTTAGTTCTTCTGAATAGGAACATTTCCCTTTGATGTTTAGAGCCACAGAAGTTTGCCCCTAGACCCTCGTAAGTTGCAGAAGCAACCTCTCTTTTAGCATCAAAAGTGCCATTGTCAAATGACAATGTATGCCATAGAGCTACAAGGCCACTATTGCATGCTAGTTGACATGAACATTTTCTTTATACAAAAGGAATTGGAAGACACCTATGTTGCCAATGTTCCTCTAGACTTGAAAATAGAGATGCCAACTTGGAATACACAAATATTGGAGGTATAGATGTGGCTAGTTTCAAGTGTGACCACTACTAATTATGTCAATCAATGTTGGCTACCACAAGTTTCTAAGAAGCTAGGGATAGTCTATAGCTTTGTTGAAACTTGTCACACATAGTCTTGCAGGCACTAATGGCATTAAAACTAACAACAAATTGGCAGTAAGCCCAATCTCAAGACTTGGAGTTCTTCTCCACACAGATCAGTGTCATGAGAACACTCCAAAGTGGCTTTGTAATGGTGGACGTGCAACATCATGACATCCAAATGTGGGACATGTCGAGAATTCTTGTCTCACTGTTTGGTTGCTGGAAGGCATTGGGGCCTTTGTTTACTTGATATCACAACCAAGCACAAAAGAAAGAAAACATTGAAAGAACTCAAATTTCTAACACTCTAGAATTGCAGTAGCAAAGGTGGCAAGCTGGTAACTATGAGCTTCACGATGGTGTCAATTATATCTCCTTTCTCCTTTAAAGGTTGCTATTCAAGCAAGAAATTGTGGATTGCTGTAGAACTACTATCGTTTTGATTGTCAGTTCAGTACGTGTGCACAAGTCCAAATTTAGTCTTGCTATAATCATATCAAAGATGATAGCCGTAGCCAATTTGCTACGCAAAAGGGAATCATGATTAGAGCTACCTTTTTCCTTTACGGGTAGTTTCATCCACTACAATACATCCTCTTGATCTTTAGGCCAAAGATCTAGTGTAGTCAAGAAGTTGCCATCGAGTTATGGTAGCTCGTGATACTGTTTGCCTTGCCACGAAGTCGGTTTCTGCACTTCTTCCAATTTCGACTGATCACCATCCTTTTTTGGAATTTACACAATCCATATTGAAATGAGATAAAGGTAATACAATGAAATTCATGCTATGGCTTGTCCTCCATAGATGCTCGATTTCTCTCCACAATTGAAAGCAACGTCAGCCTGAGGTCAAAGTAGACACCCTGTTCATGTGTAGTAGAATCTCTCCCTCCCATGCACTAGCAATGTTCCCACCAGGATCAAATGGGTAATCATCTAAATAATATGAAAAGTAGGTGAGTTTACATAGATTATCATAGCATCCTCCTGGATCATATGGACAAATCAAAGTATGTAATTTTTCATAGATCATCACAGCATCTAGTGGCTTGGTCTTCTCTCATGTTAAAGTCTTCTCCATAGCATCCAAATCTTCTTTAGCTAGTTGATTATCATACAATCTTGTGACTTCAAGCTCTCTTTCCTCCTTCAATAGAACAAGTCTTGTTTGCGCCTTGACCACATTGACGTTTATATCCATCTCCATAAATGGCATAAACATTGGCAAATCATCATCACCCCCTTTAATGTAAGAGGTCTCATCATCCATAAGTAGCACCATTGATAATATAACCTCGTTTGGATTTTGAATAATTTCTTTTACAATATTTGTGCTAGGTAAAAAATCCTTTACAACCTCTACAAGTATCTCCATCAACTCTTCACCTGTTGCACTAAATCTGGTTTGTCTTTACATTGATTTTTACTCTTATCATCTAGAATGAAGAACCCCTGTAAAGGTTCATGGAGAAGAGCCAAAAGTTCCATGTCTTCCTTCAGTGCCAAAGAATCTTGTAAATATTCACCTCTATGATGACCAAGAAACCTCATCACATATATCATACATAGGGGTATTATGACTTGTAAAGAACTCCTCCTTCTTGTTACCCTCCATAAGATATTTGTGAACTGCAACATCACAAGACTCAGCATGCATCATAAAAATAGCATTAATTTCCATTTCCATAACATCATCATAGACAATCTTCCCACTGAATGCACCAAGAGACTACACATAATCCTCCATAGTATAATCACAATCATATAAACCATAATTGAAAACCTGAGAATAGTCCACGTAGATAGTATTTTCCTCCAAGCTAGTCATTTGACGGTCTACATCTTCATCTCCATCATCCTTGGAACCGCTCTTGGAGTAGTTGTGACATTCATTACCTTTGAAAAATTTTGTTCAACTTCTATTCGGTTTATATCTTTGACCTGTGTAGAATTGTCCAAAACCTAATTTTCCAATTGTGCATGGAGAACTCAAACTTTTTCCTCATCATGAGGTTCCAGACCATCACCATCTTTGATAAGGCATGCATGTCTCTTTGCCTTAAGATTTGCACAAATTTGCTCCCAAAATTCATCATACCTTAACTTTTGCCACAGACCCTAATCTTCTTGTTCTTTTGGAACACCTGCATCACCAAAAGTCTTCCTTATTTATTATTCCAAAAATAATAGTCACCCACTTGTATAATAACATCTTCAAAATCTATTCAAGTGTCTTCATATACTTCATTCGATTCATGTATTTGCTCATGCAAATCTAGAATCACTAGTTGTTTAAATTGTTTGATCATGCATTCATCTACTGGAACACCTCTATCTTTCATATCTAACTTGTAGCATGTAAGATAACCTTTAGCATCATATCCATCAAATACACACCTTTCCTCATATACTGCATCTAATGCATCTTCCATTGCTTCATCCATTTGCCTTTTTGGATTCATCAATTCACACTTTGGCTAGTTTCACATTGCCCTCACATCTCCTTCGCTTGTAATCCGAGTTCCAGCCTTCACATCAGGTTCACCAGATGTGGGACAGATCGAGAATTCTCGTCTCACTGTTTGATTGCCGAAAGGCGAAATCCTTTGTTTACTCGAGATCACAAGCATAAAAGAAAGCAAACACTCAAAGAACTCAAAATTCTCAAAATTTGTTTACAACTTCCAATTCATCAGTCTACTCGATGCTTAGAACAAATTCTTATCACATCACACACCTATGCTTGCACTCCATGATACTCACTCCAACTCTGTGTCCAATTTCATATTGACCAACCCTTGTGCATATAGTTTTAACACTCATGTTTACTGAGATTAAAGGTGGAAGGATAATCAATTAGCTTAAAGTGAAATTTCTTTGCAATCTCATCTAGTTTCTTTCTTGATGTCTTGCAACCAGACAGTAATGCTCATAATAGACCAGACTCTATGCAACAGTAAACTCTAGTCTCTTCATATTGAATGCAACGACTATTGATATAACATGCATTTGATAGGTAAGTCAAATGAAGAAAACCAATTCCAGACTATGCAGTGCAGCTTATTCTCAATTGCAGCTTCAAACGATGAATCCTGCTAGAAGATGCTTAGGTGTGTTCAAAACCACATGTGTACATAATGTCAATGAGAGCAGATTTTAAAGACCCGTGAAGTTCCAAAAAGAAGCGGATTAGTGGAAATTTTATGTGGGAATTTAAAGCTGATGGAAGTGGAACATGAAGGTCCAACAATTTTAGAGACCAAGAAAGATGAAAATGCAAAACTTCAGCCTTTGCGATGGTTGTAAAATTTTAGTAATTTTTTCAACAGCAGTCAGATTGAAGAGAGAGAGCTTCTTGGCCATTTGGGATGTTGAGTTGGTTAGGTAGGATTATTCAGAACTGAATTCGGGCATGGCATCGGATGGGACCAGAGACAAAGCTAGATATTGTCAAGTTAAAATGGGCAAGAATTAAAAGATTTGGGCATGGCCTTTTTGGGGAGCCAAAATCCTCTTGAAAAAAAAAAGATTTGGGGAGGCAGGGCATCGTTTGAAATGGGACCATTCAAGACATGTTGCCCCTCCTCTACGCAACAAATTTTGGTGGAGGGCTATGGCAGCTTAAAAAGAGGCATCAACTAGAGCTTGGCAGTCGTCTTCCTAATTTTTTTGCTTTGCGTCACCGGCTTTAGATCATGGAATGGATGCCTAATGAGGAAAATGCAATTCTGGTATTTCTCTCTCCTCCCTTCTCTCTCCTCTTGAGGGTTATTCACACGCATGAATCCATGGAAGAAAGGAAAAGAGTTGGATGTGAGATGCTGATGGAATAATTGTACTGGAGTGAAGGACATCATAGATCAAAGTTGGAAAGAGTGTAAGTGACAAAAGATAAGAATTAGTGGCCTCCCAACATTTAATTACGTGCCTCCAAAATCGGGTTTCTATGTGCAAGCACTCATTTCATTTGTTTTATGAAAGATATTTGATTAAATTATTTGTAAATGTATTCCTTTGATTGAAAATACAAAAAATTAGCAAAAATATTAAAGAAAACTAGAAAATTTTGTCGTTTAATAACTTACATCAAAACACGAGAAACCCACAAGTATGTGATTTTCATGAAAATAATAAAATTTGGGAGTTTTGTTGTGATTTTGGGATTCATATGTAGTAGAAATAAATATAAAACCAATGCTCAATAGTTTTGATCAATCCCAACTCATAAATTTGAAATATCAAAATTTTTATTTAAATAAATGAAGAAAAATAGTGAAGAAAGGAGAAAAGTAGTTTTTTTTACACTAGAAATTTAAGAAAAAATATGCATTTTGTTCGTGAATGTATGGCATGGTTGTAGCATGAGGGATAAGCCTTAGTTTAGTTGTATCTTCATGTTAAAGATCATTTTTACCGCTTTTTACAAGAAAAACACATAAAAAAACTGCTCAAACAATGCACAACCTAAATGATAGGGGGGAAGAGGGGTTTTGATGCTTATTAGTTGTTGAGAAAATTTAAGTTCTAATCTATTTCTTTGTGCATATCATATAAGACGTTTATAAATTAAGTTAAAAGGGGTTAAGCAACATGAGGATGCTTGGGGCTGACCCTTAGTAATGAAGCATGGCATATAGGCTGAAATCATTAAAAAAAATGCATGTTGCACTTTACAATGTTGATTTATGAATCATAAATTATTTGATCAATGTGGCATTCAAAGTTGCATTGCACATATCACATGGTAACTCCTAGATGCATTACAATTGGTTTCTTATACTTATGACCCATGTTGAGTTGTGAGACACCTAAGATGTAAGTTTTGTCATTTGGGTTATTTTGGAAACTCTTGAGTGAAGAAATATCATATCTAATGGATCGTTTTAAATAAGAGTGGACTTTGTGACGCCGATGTTATTTATGTTAGCGTCACATCAAGGGGCCAATCCCCCCAGTGTAGGAGAGTTGCACTGGAGCCACGGCATTCAGCCGTCGTAGAGGTGCCTCCTTTTGTACTACAGTTTAAAACAAATACAATGATCTATGTGTAGGGACTCCCTTCGATGAGTGTGGGGATTAATAGTTGGACTACAATTTAAAACAAATGCGAGATTCACAATAGCAGTTAGGGCAGTGTTTCCCTTATATGCTCCTAGCCACGAGGCCAAGGAGGTGTGGTTTTCTAGTATATAGAGTCTTATAGAAATGGACGTATCAAATGCATTATACTCCTTGCTTTAACCTATTCAATGTCTCTGCAATCATATCATCCTCTGAAACACGAGATCCAATATTAACCAACTAGTCAGTTATGGTCTTTATTTTTGTCATGTATGCTTGAATGCTCCTGCCATTCCTACACATGTTGTTGGACTGCTACTTCAGCTGTATCTTCCTTGCATGCGTGGCATTACCATAATTCTTCATGAGTGTATCCCAAGCATCCTTCAAGGAATAGTAACTGGTAATCTGCATACCCATCACATCAGAAATGCAATTAAAAAACCAATGCACTACTTTACTAGCTCTTTTTGACCACTGTCGCTGAGCTCTCCACTATTCTTGTGTAGGATTTCCTTCAAGAAATTCTGGTTCAACTTTAGCTCCCGTACATAAATTCCAATAGTCTCTACTAACCAAGAAATTTTGCATCCTAAACTTCCATAAAGAAAAGTTTTTGTTATCAAGCTTCTCTCCCACAATTTGAGCGATATTGTCATTGCCTTGAGCATTTTCCATATTTGCAACTAAGGTATAAAATGCTATATGAAATCTGTAAGTGCTTGACTCCCTAAAGTTCAGGAATAGACTTTATGTAGTTCACGAACAATTTTCGTGCAATTTAGGAACAGACTTTCTATAGTTCAGAAATAGTGTTCCTACAATTCAAGAATAGTTTCCTATAGTTCAGGACTAGTTTCTTGCAGCTCTTCAGGTAGAGATTCCTGTCAATCTGCTTGCTATAAATAGTATTCCAACAATGAAAAAAATGCAGTTAGCTAAGCATAAACCAAGCTCAAATTAGTTCAAAACATTCTATGGTAGTGGCAAAATATCCCAGCAAAAAACTATGTCCATACAAGCATCTATAGATGCACAGAACTGATGTTGACATTCACTAGATTTTCCCACAGTTTATGACAAGCAAGTAGCTTGTTATGACTAGCAACATAAACTCTACAATAATCATGGTATTCTCAGCTCAAGAATATCTTTAAACCACCATAGACATTTCCCGGTACATTGGGGATTCAATATGTGACCAAACAAGCATCAATGTTTGTACTGTATACAAGTAGTAGTGCAAAATACAGCCAGTCCACTACTATAACCAGTAGTATTTTCTCTACTAAAACAAGAGTATTCAGACCTCAAAATAGCCCCAAAACATCTCATTTAGTGGCCACTCCATGCAAGAGTTGATACATGTCCAACCGGTCAGAATATATTGCATGTATGTCAAGTAAAGATGATAGGTATCCTTCTTGTAGACAATAACCACTCAATACCTGGGTATAACCAGCAAAAATTTGTCCAAAATTTGGGCTTTCAGCACTCACAGTATCCCAAAAAGCATCTACCATTCAAGTGGTATGATCCAAGCATTTGTCTTAGTAGCAAATAAGCATCATAGATACTTCAACCCTATAGGTATATTGTTTCCAAATTTAGGATAGCAACCAATTCACTCTTTCCAACCTGTAAATAAGCTCCAAAATGAGCATTTAACACTCCAGAACCATGCTCAAATTCATAAGAATAAGGGCATATACATTGTTAGGATGAAAGTCACTAGTGCCCTGGAATTACCTCTTGTTTACTGTAGTAACTAGACAATCTTCATAGGTCTGTGCTAAATATCCCAAATTCTGTGAATAATTTGAAAAAACATTCTTCTACAAAGTTGTAGACACGTTGAAATGGTCAAGAATCATAGGCCATTTCTCCAAAATCCATTTTTGTAGCAAGATATGGCTTCTTCAAAAAAATGGGTTGTAGGCACAGTCTCCTTTGATGCCATTTTTTCAAATTTGATGTCTTTGATGTCAAATGGCCACTCATTGGTGCTCAATGAAGCCTTATGAAGCTCCCAAACAAGCCACAGCAAGCTCTCACACAATCACAAAGCATAAACCTTGATGCATACCTTGATAGAAACAATGGCCATCTTTCTTCTTCAGCAGAGACTCTTATCTTCAAACTCCAAATCCTAACTCCTTCAATGCCGTGCTCTAGAGAGCCCATTCATGTTGGCTCTGATACCATGTTCAAGATTTAGAGGGAGAGAGAGACAAAGACATGTAGTTTTAATAGAGAGTAGTGAACTCTCATTGTTCTCTTCTTCTCATTCTTCCATAATGCTTACTAAAGTTTAATCACACATAACTAATAAACATGCTAAGTTGCTAACTAATCGTACCACTAATTATGGTTGAGTTTGAATGACTCATTTATTACAACATACACATAGAGTGACAGCTAAGACAACAGCTATCTAGATAAGGTCAGGTCATGTCGATGATACTAATCATGAGCTTGATTCTCAATAACCCAAATGTATTGCTATTAAATGCAAGTGGGTTTATAAGACTTTAAAAAAAGTAGATGGAACCTTTAACAAATTCAAAACAAGCCTAGTTTCCAAAAGTTTCTCACATATTGTAAGAGTTGATTATAAAGAAAATTTCTCCCTTGTTATTCATATTACTAGTATTTGGGTCTTGTTAGTTTTTTCTATTGAGTTTGATTTGGAGATTCACCAAATCGATGTGAGAATTGCTTTTCTTAATGGTGATTTAAAGAAGAGATATACATGGAGCAACCTGAGGGATTTGTAGTCAAACATAAAGAAAATCTTGCTTGCAAACTTCATCAAGCACTCTATGGTCTCAAATAATCTTCACGAGCTTGGTATCAAAAGATTGATCTCTTCCTTTTATAAAACAAGGTTTTATCTCTTGTTCTTTAGATCCTAACTTATATGTCAAGCATGCTACAGTGATAGTTTTGTTATTCTTGCTCTATATGTAGATGATACCATACTTGTTTCTAACAATCTCAACTTCCTTCAACAAGGAAAGAAGGTTTTGTCTTCTACATTTGACATGGTGGATTTTGGAGACCTATACTCATGTCTTGGTATTCAAATTCAATGCTATCAAGAAAATGGTGTTTTATTATTGTGTCAAACAAAGTTCATTGAAGATATTAGTCAAAAGTCGACACATCCTACTACTACTCCTTATCTTGTGAGCTCTACAAAAAACTCTCGCTTTCTATAGAATGATAGAAAATTAGCATTACATAAACCTTATGCTCATCTTGTTGGATAGAAAATAGTGCAGTAGAAAATTAACCTTACATCAACCTTATGATAGAAAATAGTGCAGTAGAAATTTTCAGAAGAATGTATTTTGAAGGATTCAAAACCAGATCTCTTTCTCTCTATAGTAATATAAAAACTAGATTCAATGACTAAGATAAGTAAGAAGTGCAAAAACTATTCGCAAAAGCATCTTAGTACTTGTAAAAACACAAACATGCTTCATTTGTTTCTATACTTGCACATGCATATTCTAAATAAAAACATGTTATTGATAAATATATAATAATATTGTTTAGATCTGTATTTTTATGTCATATGTTAGAGTGATTCAAAATTACTTAATAATAATAATATTATAAAAAATTTAAAGAAATCACATAAAGCATGACCATATTCACCACATGATGAGTTATTTTTCTTCTTTGCATGCGATTGATATACTTGCCTTTTAAGGTGTAATCATAAAGTTTGTATACACTTTCTCATATACATTGTAGCATAATAGGTGTGCCCACACTCAAACTCACATGTAAACCTCCATTCACTAGTATGTGTAAGCACAAGCACAAATATATACAACATGCATATGAACACACAAATAAACACATGCATACATGCAATTGCACACGCACAATAGTATAAACAAGTGCACGATCACATAATCACCCACTCTAACACACATGCATATAGTCACATGTAATAGGCCTCATTAGATACACACAAACCTCTATATATTTATATACCATATATTTCTAGTCAGTTGACTATCCGATGGGCCACAACAAAGTTAGATTTTTGCTTATCAAATTTCTTCCTCCACCTATAGCTTTTTGGCTAGTTGTAGCGAAAATAATTATATGGTGGATGGCCTACATGGCCCAACTTCTTAGTGACCAATGTTGACCTGCAATCTCTCTGCCTAGTGGATGTCCTAAGGTTCAACCAACAATATCTCAGTCCAGACATTCTAGATTGACTTCTTCCTTTTTAGCTAGAACATAGAAGGTTGTCCATTTGGAAATAGAATAAGATGTAGTCTCAGTACCCACTCCTAGAATCTACTCTGGAGGAGAATCAGGAGGGTGAAGCCAATGATGGGAAAACAATTATGATTAAAGCATCAAAGATCAACTCCAAAAGGCCACCCAAGTCATGAAGGATAAACTTTCTAAAGTGTACCTCTAGATGATACCAAGCTGGTCAAGATTAGTATATCTCTGGATCCAGATTTTTGGACTTAGTTGATCAATATTCTAAAGGAATTGAAATATGTTTTCACTTGGGATTACTCAGATATGAAGAGCCTTGACCCCTAGTTCTATCATCAATTTCATTTTTCTTAAGTCAAACGATGTGCCTTCTTAGATGTAATGGTACCAAATGAATCTGCTTACAACTAAGTTAGTCAAAGAAGATCTGAATTGCATCCTCAAGGTTGGGTTCATATGGCTAAGTTAGTCAAAGAAGAGCAAGATCACCTCCTCAAGGTTGGATTCATTGTCCGAGTAAGTAGATGGAGTGGAGTGATAATCCCTTATCATGTTTGTGCTTAAGAAGAACAAGAAGCTTCAGATTTGTGTGGACTACCAAAGATTAATGATGTAGAAGCAAAGAGACACATATATGTATATATTGACATATAGCCTCTTCTTTCTCACCTCTCCATGTTAAGGGAAAAGCTTGCTCTCACCCAAGACCCTCTTTCAAATTTCTCATGATCCATATTGGTGGAAGGAATTAGCTTGGCCTCACACTAAACCCCATTTTTAGGGTTACCTCCACCACCCTCAAGTGCACCTAGAAAGACATGCTTATACTATTGAAGTAGTGATGCTCAAACAATCTATCTTTTGGTGAAGGAATGCAAAAGAGAATCATGGCATGCAAGACACGCTGTCGTGCCACTACGCGCACACCATGGTTCAAAATATTAGATTTTTTTTGGACATGTTTTTAGCCAATTTTTGATATTCTAGATATTATCGCTTGTAAAAATCCATAAAACTATAGAGAACTTCTAGATTAGGATGATATGTAAAAGAAGCATGTAGCTTTTAGCCAAATTGAGAGGATTTTATGTAAAAAGAGAGATTAGCAAAATCGCGCGATCACTGTTTTTAGGCAATGAGAACAACACTCCAAAGTGGGAGAGATGAAGAAGAAGTGATCTCACAGAATTCTTGCTAGTAGGTGTCCTAGTATTTAACCCCCCTTTTGGAGCCAATGGAAGCATCAGATTGGCAATTTGAGCAGCATAGAGAAATGTATTATTTTGTACACGTTTTTGTCTATTAGAGTTATATCTTCTCATAATGCTGAAAGAAACTGACAGGCTTCATCTCTGTTAGTATTCTTCTACATTTTTTAGTTATTTTTTTTTAGTATTCTTCTACCTCTTCAATTTCTTGGAACCCCTTCTCTTCCATATACTCCTCTCTCTAAATCTACCTTCACCCTGTTGTCTCTTATCTTCAAGAACTTGGCTTGAAACCTTCAACCCTTCTCTTATCTCTACCATCTCTGGAATCTAAGCTCTTGAACCCCCATACATTCTTCTCTTGCCAAACCCCTATGGTGACCTTCAACCCTACATACTGTGACATTGGTAAACCTGACGTGAAGGTTAGTGTAAGAGAACTCCAGGATGGGGGATTTTTCAGGAGATACTCCACAACAATTGGTGCGCATACTCCAGCAAACTCAGCAATAACAAATCCAAATGTTACAACAACAACAACAAAGGCAAGATGAAGAGAAGATTGATTCCACAACTATCAAGGCCCTAGAGGAAGTTGGGCGGGAATTAAAACAATTTAATGGTCAGAATGTCTCTGTTTTTATTCGGTTCTATGTTGAAAAAAATGCTCTTCTTTGGTATACCACAACATGCATGGAGTCGCTATTTTGCCAGACTAGTCAAGCATGGTCTTCAAGAGAGAATCCATGGTCTTTCTCAGCAAGATGTGGATTGGGATGCATTCAAAAAAGCCCTACGTGAAGAATTCTTCTTAGAAGACTTTGGCCTTATGACGAAGAAAAGTTTCATTAAATGGGTTGAAAAACCCAACAAAGGTTTAGCTACAACAGCTCTATACCATGAGTTTGAAAGTAAATTTGGACAACTTGATGCTGAAGACCAACAAAGTATGGAAGGTCATAAGATTGAATTTTTCCTTAAGGTTGTAGATTCCATTCTACAAAAAAAGCTTGCTGATCGCCTAGAAGATGCTACCTCCAAATTAGGAGTAAAGACTGCATGGAAAGATGTTACTGATGCAGTTAACATGATTGCTTGAAGAGAGCGGATGTGACTAAGATTGGGCTCTACTTCAACTTCAACAACTCCATTGATAAAGCTTGTTTCACCTTTAAAATCCCCTATTCCTTTGACTAATCAACCAATTCTTTCTTCTTCTGTTCCTTCTAAAAATGATGTAATGAATGAACTCATTAAAAGCATGCGCGACCTTCATCTGAATCTTACAGAAATTGATTTCAAGGTGGAGAAGCCAGATTTCAAAGTCAAAGAACGAGGACGATCATCAACTCAAAGACCCTTGAGAGAAGGCTTTAAGAGGCACTGTATTTGGTGCAACAACCAACAACATGACAAGAGGGAGTATTCTGCCTTCCGTGAGGTTGAAGCACAAAAGCTCGTCTTTTGGAAAGATGAAAAAATTCATACATTTGAAATTGGTCTTTCATTGGAGCCAACTTTTGGCAATGGTGGAATGAAGAAAAGATTAGAAGATTTAGCTGTAAACAATGCCTATGCAGCAATTGATGCAACTACCTATGGGCTGCAAATTGAGCCAACTAAATGAAAGCATGTAAAGCTAATGTGCAATCTAAAGTATGGATCCAAACACTAGATCAAATGGAACATGGAAAAGTAGCCAAAGAAGATTTAGTCAGTGTATTCGAGGAATAACTGGTGGTAGATTCTTTTTTTGCCTTTGCACATTTGGCTGACATCAATCATAAAGAAGTCTTGATTGAAGAAAAGAGAATAAGAGAAGATGAACCAGGGCCTTCCTCTTCTGGCCCTCCGAAACAGGTAACTAGAAGAATGCCTAAACAACCAAAGCTTGCTAAAAATATAACCCTAGATCAAGAGATGGAAGATGAATTCTAGGAAGCAAAATTGAATTCATCTTAGGCAAAATTCTTTGAATTGCCAAACGTGAATTCCATGATGTAATTATTAATGTAATCAAAAGGAAAAGACAATATGTTGGTGATAAAGCTGAAAAAATAGTGTATGATTTTTTGCAAGTTCTTCGAGTTTTTGTGCAGGATGATTGAAGAGAAGCTGACTTCACAAGGAATTCAACTTGAAGCAATTAAATAATTAATTGCAGCAATTGAAGTTGAATATAAAGAAAGCACGAATGCAAAAATTAAAGAAGTGAAAGCTAAAAATGTAATGGTCGACTGGTCCAAACCAGTTGGGTAGCCCACCTCTCAAAAAGAAGGTCGTTTACAACACATGCATGAGGAGAAAGAGGCTTGGTTCATTCCAAGCAGTCACTACTCCTGTACGCATTGGGCAAGAGCAACAACGGAGACAGTCGTCAAAATTGGAGAAAAAGAAACACCATGTATTGCACTCTTAAACCATGGCTCGGAGATAAACGTCATGGCAAGGAGTCTCTATGAAAGTGGCAGATGGCCCATGGATGCGGATCCAGGTTGGCGAATGAGAGCTGCAAACAACTCTTCTGGAGAGTTATATGCTACATGTCCTAATGTGCAGGTAACTATTGGAGACATAAAAGAAAATTTTCACTTTTTTGTTCAAGACTCTTGTAGTTACCCTATCATTCTTGGGCAACCTTACATTTCTGAAGCCTGCTTGGAAACAAAAGCTCTTGATGATGGTTCTTCCTATGCTTGAATCCAAAGCAAGGAAAATGAACGAGCTGTCCAATTTCTTACTGTGTGTGTTAACCATCATCGAAACACATATTGACTGCATGATTATCCTATGCCTCCTAATGCTTGAGAATTCAAGGGTTTTCAGGCTGCACTGCTATAAAAGGAGGCTATGGTAGTGCATCATGTAAAAAGATTGAACCTCCTTATGCTACAGAAGCTGTGTCTTGCAAATTTGTATGTATGTATAGTCAATAGTATGGGTTGTTATAAGTCTCTTCTAGCCATGACTAAACCTGAAAGAAAATACTTATGTCATGTAAAAAGGAAGCTAAAAACTTATGACATGATGGCTGAAAATGAAGATATTTCGGGCATTTTTTTTGGACTGATTACTACTGACACATTGGCTGAAATATATGCAGCTGCTCATGTAGAAAATCAGTCCATAAAAGTATGTACATTGGCAAACAATTCAAGAATTTTTTGAGTAGGAAGACATTGGTTTACTCAACAAGGCTGAAGCGCAAGTGGAGACAAAATACAAAACAGTGGATAAGAACTTCAAACCTGTGGCAATCCCACTACCTCTTAAAGTGAAGGGCTCATTGATAGGGCAGCAAATCAGCCAAGTCTTGGTGATCCTTCCAACATTGGTCACAAGTTCACATCTAAAAGTATAAAAGAGCTCAAAATAGGTGAAAATTATTTCCTTTCGTCGGCTGAAAAACACTCTTTTATGCAAATGCTAATGAAACATGGAAAAGCTTTTGCATTTCAATCAAGTGAAATAGGCTAGGTGGATCCAAATATTGTGGCTCATATGGTCATTTTTATGGTCCCACATGTGCCTTGGAACCTCAAGTCCATTCCCATTCCAAGGGCGCATTTGCCCAAACTATTGGAACTTCTAAATGAGAAGATCAGAATGAAGATTTTAGAACCTTCTTCAGCAACTTACTCAAATCAATGATTTACCGTACCTAAGAAAAATGGATCTTTATGATTCATCCAAGATCTACAGCATGTTAATCGTGTCACAATCCGAAATGTTGGTTCGGGTCGAATTGTTGATGAGTTTGCTGAAGCTTTTGCAGGTAGAGAAATTTATTCTATGGGCGACCTACATTCAGGATATGACCAATTTCAACTTTCATTAGAAAGCCGAGACATTACCACAATGAAGACACCTCTTGGATTGGTCCGCATGTGCACTCTACCACAAGGTGCAACAAACTCCATAGGCCATATGATGAATGCCATGCACAAAGTCTTAAGGGAATTTATTCCATAACTTACTCTTCCAATTCTTGATGATGTAACTATCAAGGGATGTGAAGTCAATGAAAAGAATGAGGAGCTTGATGAAGATGGCTGCAAGACATTTGTAGTTAACCATATTCATGATTGTGACAGGATTTTCGACAAGGCTAGAAGAGGTACATCTTACCCTTTATGGAGCTAAGTCGATTTTTGGAGTAGAAGAAATCCTAGTGTTCGGACATCTATGTGCCCCTATGGATGTAAACCTTCACCAATCAAGATAGACGCCATTAGCAGAATGCAAGAAAATGCACAAATATCTCAGAGGTGAGAAGATTTCTTGGGTATTCTATCTCATATGGATACCACATTTTGCTCATGTAGCCGAAAATCTTTATCAATTATTAAGAAAAGGCCAAAGATTCTCTTGGAATAAAGAGCATACTCTCACTATGCACAAATTAAAGAAGCTATTAATTTCAGCCCCCACTCTCAAAAGGGATGATTATTCAAATGGTCAACCAATCATCCTTACTGTGGATACAAGTCCCATTGGAATAGGATGGGTTGTTGGCCAAGAGGACCTTGAAGGAAAAATGTATGCAATTCGTTTTGGAGCAAAAGTTCTCAATGCATGTCAAAGAAGGTATGCACAAGTAAAAAGGGAATTGTGGGGAGTTGTAGCAGCATTAAAGTGTGATCATGAATACTTTATAGGTGCTTCCATAGTGGTAGAAATTGATTGTCTTCCACTCTTGGGCATGATTGCCAACTGTTCTACACCCAACATTGCTATGCTAAAATGGATTGCATATATTAAGTCTTTGAACCCCGAATTAAAGCATATTGCAGGAAAGGCAAATCTAGTTGTTGACATGCTATCACGTGCAAGATATGACAATGAAAAAGAGTTGATGGAAGAAGATGAAGCTGAAGAATCTATACTTGCTGAATTTCATTCCATGGCTACTGAAAATACCTTTTCAGTTACTGCATATACTGGTCAAGAGCTGAAAACAACAGGATGGTCAACTAGAAGCCAACATGCTCATTGCATTGCTTAAGTTCTAGTTCATTTCCTTGAAGAAGATTATGAAGAAGATTGGCTGAAGATTGGCCAATATTTGAGCACAATGAAGGAAACTTGGACTAATGGGGAGTTCAATCATATCAAGAGGAAAGCTTATGGCTTTTTTCTTAAAGAAGGATATCTATGGAAGCATGCAAAGAAGAAGAAAGGAGCATCTGTCCAAGTTTTAGGTAACACAAGATTGCAACAATAGGTAATGAAAGAATTTCATGAAAGCCTATGGGCTGGCCATAGAGGCATATGGGGAACCTTTAGTAAAGTCAAAGAAAAATATTGGTGGCAAAACATGTATCGGGACATAGCACATTTTGTTGAAACCTGTTATGTGTGTCAGATGTATTTGATGGTCAAGCATCAAGATGGGTTACAATCGACTTATCCCTTTTCTATACATTATAGATGTGTTATTGATCTTGTAACCATGCCTACAGGAATATAGAATATGGGGTATTTAGTGCTTGCAAGATACCATCTAACCAATCAAGTTAAAGGCAAAGCCTTAACAACCAAATACACTCAAGCTGTTTGCCATTTTTTTCTTGAAGATGTGTTTTGCAGATATGGTTGTGTGGGTAAACTAACTGCAGATAGAGGAGAATTGGATGTTGATAGGCACACAACTTCTTTGCTCAATTGGGTATCAAGTTGGCTTTGACATCAGCCTAAAATCCTGAAGGCAATGGAAAGAGTGAGAGAGGTCATCAACCTATTCTCAAAGCTCTAGCAAAGTCTTGTAGAGGAAATATAAAAAGTGCCGCTACGTGCATACCTTGTAAAAAAATCTAGAATGTGTCTTCCTTTTAGATTTAGAGAGACAATGCTACTTTAGGCATTAGTGTTAGTGTCCATGGTTTAAAATATTAGTTTTTATTGGACAAGTTTTTAGCCAATTTTTTATATTCTAGATATTATCTCTTGTAAAAATCCATAAAACTATAGACAACTTCTAGATTAGGATGACATGTTAAAGAAAGCATATAGCTTTCAGCCAATTTGAGAGGATTTTATGTAAAAAGAGAGATTAGCGAAATCGCGCAATGCGCGATCTCTATTTTTAGGAAGTGAACAACACTCCAAAGTGGGAGATGAAAAAGAAGTGATCTAGCATAATTCTGGCCAGGTGTCCTGGTATTTAACCCCCCTTTCAGATCCAATGAAAGTATCAGATTGGTGATTTGAGCAGCATAGAGGAAGGTATTATTTTGTACATGTTTTTGTCTATTAGAGCTATATCTTCTCATAATGCTGAAAGAAACTTACATGCTTAATCTCTATTAGTATTCTTCTACATTTTTTAATTCTTTTTTTTGAGTATTCCTCTACGTCTTCAATTTCTTTGAACCCCTTCTATTCTGTCTACTCCTCTCTCTAAATCTACCTTCACCCTGCTGTCTCTTATCTTCAAGAACTTGGCTTGAAACCTTCAACCCTTCTCTTATCTCTACCATCTCTGGAGTCTAAGCTCTTAAACCCCCATACATTCTTCTCTTCCCAAACCCCTGTGGTGACCTTCAACCCTACGCGCTGCGACAACACATTGAATGCTTCCACAAAAAATATGAATGCAATTGAAGAGTTGTATCTACTTCATGTTCAGTTCCTAGTGCATTGTGCATATAGAATTCATTTGATTATTTAGTGGACCACACATGTGTCCTACAATGAAATAATGAATGTTTTTCTTCATATTTTATATTTGAAAATCCCTCCACATAAATTCTTGTGCTACACTTATATATTTTGAGAATATTTTAAGGTGTATCACTAGAGTGAAGTAGGTTTGAGGCTACTATGGATCAAGGCACAAGGTCATCAAGAATGTGACTATGTCAATCTTCACATAATATAGATAACTTCTAAAATAGATCAATTTTACCATGATTATATTTCCATGTAGTAGAGCATAAAATTAGATGTTCAAATAAGAAGAAATGAGATAAATTTTAGAAAAGTTTCCTCTAATTTCTCTATTTTAGATTTTGATTAAGTGAGCTTAATACAAAACTAGATTACATTCTTGTTGTGGTGATTGACTTATCAAGGATTGGAAGGCTCTTATACTTGCAGCATATATACTTTGAAAAGTCCATTGTGAGGTAGAGACTATTGACAGGTTCATGGCATGCACGTGGTAATTTGAAATTACAACTATTCAACTTTTCATAATCAAGATAGACACCTTTGGACCAGTGGAAAGGTATAAAATACAAAATATGAAAACATATAAGAGAGGAGAGAGGTGAAGCACTAGAACACACACACAAAAACAATGGAGACTTGAGAATATAGAGAGATAGGGTTGAAATCTTGTTCTTCTTCTTTTTTCTTCTTCTTCACACACAAGAACTAAGTCTACAACATGATAAGAGACTAATATATGAAAGTACCATAATGTATGTACATGAAGTCAATAAGTATGAACCTACTAGCAAAGAAGAGGTGGCACAATAAATGTGCCATAACCAAGGATGGACTATGTGGGTGTAATCTAGCTATAGAATCACTGGTGTATTCTCATATTGGTCACCTAACATGCCACTGAATAATATCATGCCACATCATTAAGGCACATAGTGGATGCCAGCTCATGTAGAGCTCAACATCTAAATATTCCCCCTCGAGCTTAGTATGAGCTCATGAACTCCAAGGATATTCCTGAAGCATTAAAGCATCTTAGCTCCCAAGGCCTTGGTAAAAATATCAATAGCTTGATCCTTTGTGCTAACATAAACGAAGTCAATATCACCTATTAGAATCCTCTCCAAAAGGAAATGATAATGGATCTCTATGTGTTTGATCCACACATGATACACTGGGTTCCTGGCCAATTTAATGCTACTAAGGTTATCACAATAGATGATAAAACACTATATTAGGGAATTTGAGAATTCTTATATAGTTTGGAAATTCCCAATATAGTTAATATTTGGCCATGTCATGATCAAATCTTGTCCCCTTACTTGGGAGAAAAGAAAGAAGGAGAGAGTGAGGGAAGAGAAAGAAGGAGGGAGAGAGAGAGAAGATAAGGGAAGAGGGAGAGAGAAGGAGGTGTGAAAAGAAGAAGGATTGGGAGAGAGAAGGGAGGAGGGAGAGAGAAGGAGGAGGTGAAAGAAGGAGTGAGAGAAAGGAGGAGAGAGAGAGAAGGAGAAGGAGAGGATAAGAAGGAGTGAGGAGAGGGAAAGAAGGAGTGAGAAGAAAAAAAGAATGAAAAGAAGAGGGAGAGTAGTAGAAGAAGAGAAGGAGTAGGAGAGAGGTGGAGGAAGAGGAAGTAGAGGGAGAGAAGTAGGAGAAGAGAAGGAGGAGGAAGAGAGGTAGAGGAAGAGGAAGAAGAGGGAGAGAAGGAGGAGAGGAGAAGAAGAAAGGGAAGGAGAGAGGTAGAGGAGGAAGAAGAAGAGGTAGAGGGAGAGAGGAGAGAAGTAGTAGAAGGAAAAGAGGGAGGAGCAGAAGGAGAAAGAAGTGGGATAAGGAGAAGAAGAGAGGGATAAGGAGAGAGAGAGAGAGTAGAGGAATAAGAGAGAAGTAGGAGAAGAGAAGGAGAGGGAGAGAGAGTAGGAGAGTAAGAAAAAGAAAGAAGAAGAAAAGAGGGAGAGAGAAAGAAGGAGGAGAGGAGGAAAGGAAGAAGAAGAGAGAGAAAGAGAGTAACCGCTACAAGTCATCTGAACCACTCTCTCGACAATGAACCCCATTCAGTGGGTTTTCCCAACCAAACGTGTCAACCCAAAACCCGTCAAGGACTGGACTGCCCAACCCCCGCGAGGTGAATGGCTCCCAAGAAGAAAGTCGCGGGAAGCATAAGCGCCCAAGCCACCAGTAATGCTGGAGGGTGAGCGGAACGACCAACGCAGCATACACGAATCAAGCCCAGGTTCTAAGTGTCAAAAAAGTTTAATTTAGGAATTATTTCTTGTGAAAGGGATGGAAGGATTAATGTCATACATAAGGTTTTGTTTATACTAAGAACTAAGTTGCATGCAACGGTAGGGTTGAATTCGCATAAGATTTTACTCACATAAAATGATAAGGTTATCGCCTTACCTCACATGAAATGATAGCTTCTACATACATGAAATGATAGGGTTATCGCCTTACTTCACATAAAATGATAGCTTTTTAACAATTCAGTCCATGAACAGTCATTTAGAATTCACGTTTCGCAATCATGGTTAAAATAAACACATGAAATGTTAATTTCTGTTCATAAGATACACTTTCATCGTTAGACAAAACCCTAGACTTTCATAGATGCAAGTCACATGTGATCCGGTGCATTAGAAATAAGTACTCATTGCTAGGAATAAAGAGAGATAAAAGTCGATTAGGGGTACAACTATACTAAACGCACAACGTGCATGATGGTTGGGAAATCCTGCGTAGAACTACACTAAGAGAAATGGAAGAATCGCATGCATCTAGACTGCATCTTGAAAGTTTAAATGAAGAATCATGTGTTGCCATGTGTGTTAACTGAGCTTGGTTGGAATTAGTGATTAAAAGACTCTTGGTTGGGTTGCGAATAAGGCATGTTCGTTGCCTTGACTGACCAGCTAATGCTTGAGTTAGGGACTAAGATACCCTAAGGTAAAACCCAAGGAAGTCAACTTACCCAGACCATTTTCTCTTGTTGAAATTTTTGGGATCTCACCAAGTTGCGAAAAGACCCAAGATCGGGTGCTGGGAGCATCGGGGAAAAAAGGAGTCACACCTTAGCAGTCGGATGCCCAAACGACCTCCGAAATGTTTGTGCTTGTACTTAGGTGCATTATTTGATCTCTTTGCTCAAGGAACTAATTCAAGGAAAACACTTAATGCTTCAGATTGAAATCCTGGAGGGAGAGGCAGGAACAGTTACCTTCGACTGTCTGCCTAGCCCTATCCAAGGGGGTTGTTAGCCGCACTGGGTATATGGACCTAACCCGCTGCGAGAGGTCTCTCAGTGGGTACTACTTGAAGCGGGAGGACACTTGGGTGCCAGGGGAGGCTCTGGCTATAAATCCCTTGCCTTCGGATCCCGTACAAGAGGCCGACGTGACTCGAGATGGGATCTCGAGGCTCGGGTACTAGTCTATGGGCGAAACTTGGAACAACGATCCTGTAGATTGCTGGGATGGCCTTCGGGCATGATGTTGGATGTAATCTGGAATTATGATAAATAAAGAACAGATGCTTGAGAAAAAGGAACTTACTTGACATTTTTTTTGTGTCAGTGCCTAAGTTACGTGAAGGAACCCGTGATTAATTTTTTAAATTAAGGGAGCTGATTTTGCATGTCAAAACGAAATGTGTTAGGTAATTAGATAACTAAAGCAAACTGAGGAAAGTGCGGTGGATGTGACTTAGGTCCGCCGTCCTACGAAAGGGTGGTCCCGGTTAGCTGGGAACTTTTCTCAAATGATGAGATAATAAGACAACGAAGACCTAGTATCAATAGATGTAGAATTTCCGATTTATTTTGTTTTAGGGGAAAGGAATGGGACTATGCCGTTCGGCAAAGAGGTTGAGCTTTGCAACCCTCTCGGTTCCCATTCTGCATGAACCAAGTACAGCATGAATCTGCATCGATTTTGTTGTTCCTACACAAAGTGCTACAACTAGAGCTCGATGCTAGCTCCTTCCTAGAGACTTTACTGATAGGAAAGGAACCTTGACCTCAGGTTGATTCCAAGTGGGAATGGATGGACACTTCCACTTGAGGCAGACTTGGGAAGACCTAGATCACAAACCCTATGTCATCCCCTGCGAGTGCCAGGCGGAGCCTTCTAGACCCTCCTCCCAATGGGCTGCTAAGACGTGTCCCGCAAGCAGACAAACGGGCATGTTATACCTTGACAAGTGGTATCAGAGCCATAGGTTCTTGATCCAGTTGGCAAAAGTTCCATTCAATTATTCCTTTCCAGTCACACCGATTTAAGAGCCACAAATATAGACATGACATGGAGTATCAGTGCAGTTTTATTAAGGAATTTTGGACCACAAGGATTGCAGGTCTGGAGCATTAATGGAGTCTTGGACCAAGTTTGGAGACTAGAAAACTAGATTTAGCAGTTCGTCACTAACTTTGAGGTAAATTTTTGGGTTCCTGGTTAAAGAAGGGTTTCAGAAGACTTAGAGGAGACTATTTCCCCTTCTACCTTTTGAGAACATGCATTTTCTTCTTCTTCTTGGAGCTTTCTTTCAAGCTTTCATGGAGAAAATCCCTTCTACTATATTGATCACTTGCTCATTGTAGTAGTTAACTACAAGAAATGCATTCTTGACATCATAAGATTCTAATAGACAACCATCTTGATAATTATTCATGGAGTGATGGTAGCCATTTTCAGCTTGCAAGAGGCCTCCAAAAAGAGATCCTTGAGTCTCATCTCTGGGCCACCATTTCTACTCCAGAGGAAGTAATCATTCGAGCTCTAAAGAGTATCTTTACCCTTAATTGCTCCAGCACTAGGGACAACTTTGACAGGATGATCTGATGAAATTTCATTGTCGAAAGAGTCATCAGATGAGCTTTCTTGCTGAGGTACTTCCTTGCCAGTTTCTTTCCCCACACCAAGCTTTGAGGTTGGCACCTCTTTATCATTGTCAAAAGACTCATCTTCAAAAGATTCATCCTCAGAGCTCTCTTGTATGCTGCCTTGTTATTGAACTAAGATGTACTCGATGAGCTTGATGACAGATTCCTTCTACACTTCTCTTGATTTGACAAACTCATTGAGCTGAGTGGTAAGCATGGCTTGCTGGATATAGGTGCCATCAATTATTGCTTTCTAAAGAGAGGTTTAGATTTGGGGCTTCTTATTTGCAAGGATCAACCAGGGAGCCTTCAAGGATGGCTCAATGTGTAGCATTGGGAAGTGCGACAATTGTAGACATGTAAGCATGCTCTGAAGATCCACAGTGTTAATAGCCAACATCCTCTTTAGAAGAAGCAGCAAATAGAAGGCTTCTAGCACTGATTCTCATTGGGAAGGGAGCTCACAAGGTAGCTCTTCAATATCATTTGGTGCTAGCAAGTGCTGCTTTGCGGTCTGTCAATGGTCTTCCACCTTCATCCATGCATTGTCCTTTGAATCCACGCCCAAAAGATTCATATGAAGCCACTAGACCTTCCATTTCACTTCCTTCTGATTGTTTCGTTAGTTGCAAGCTATCATTTGTAGGTTCGGTACATGGAATATCAGTTGTGCCCTACTGAGCTGGTGTAGCTCCACTTGCACCTATCAGATTTAGGTCTATTGCTCCACTGTATGAAGGCATCTTCTCATCACCCACTGGTGCAGCATCCCCTACATCTTCCATGGGATCTCTTTCTTTGAGAGCTGCATTTGTTGTGTGCAACCCATCAACACCACTTGCAACACTGGTATTACACATTACTAGTCATGCATACTTTATTCGTGGCTCAGGAGACTCTATCAAGCCATATGACATTAATGTTAAAGGCCGTGCAACTATGGTGAAGCTTTGCTGTTGACTGTAGCATTGATGATGCATATGTTGCATTGGTTAGGTTTGATGAGGCTATTTTCTCTTATTAAAAGGCTATCAATCTCTTCAGAAGTGTGAATAGGGAAACCCATACCACTGTTGCTTCCATGTATGTCAGTATAGCTGTGCTTTACAAGAAAATGTGTAAGCAAAAAGAGGCAAAAAAAAACTGTGACACTGCCCTTAAAATTTATGGGAAGCAAAATGCTAAAGCTTCCATGTGAGGGTGGACAAAGCATGCTCCTCTGTGAACTCCCTCCACTATATGGTTTGAATGTTAATTATTGTGGTTGGTTCATGTATTGCAGGATTACAGATTTGGAGCACATGTTCATGGTTGTAGCATAATTGAAGAAGAAAGCAACTTAGCATAACCAAAGAAGACACAGAAATAGTTCTTCCACACTTGATGATGATGCCCTCATACTTGCAAGCTCAATGTTGGATTCAAAGAAATTCATAGGTTCTGAATCAAAATTGCTATGAAGGAGCATGTGGGAAAACTAAATAGTATACATGGCCAATAACAAAGCATGCTCCTCTGCGAACGCCCTCCACCTTTGATATATGGTTTGAATGTCAATTGTTGTGGTTGGTTCATGCATTGCAGGATTACACATTTGGAGCACATGTTCATGGTGGTAGCATAACTGAAGAAGAAAGCAACTTAGCATAACCAAAGAAGACAGAAATAGTTCTTCCACACTTGATGATGATGCCCTCATACTAGCAAGCTCAATGTTTGATTCCGAGAAATCGATAGGTTTTGAATCATTACTGCTATGATGGAGCATGTGGGAAAACTAGACAATTTACATGGCCAACAACTTACTGAAGGTGTATTGGCCTCACTCAAGATATACCTAATAATTTATATGGCTAGCAACTTGCTGAAGGTTATGAAGGATTGAACTTTGAGTTTCTATTGTGGCTTATCATCATATCACAAGGAACAGAACCTGGTTCATCATTCAGAATTGAGCCATATGTAGGAATTCTGATTGTGTATGTGTTGTCTATTACATGCTAGCATGAGTGAGCTAAGCCACAACTATTTGGAATGCAAACTGTAGGTTTGTGAAAGTCAGATTCTCAGTTTTTTTGGAGGTACTTGTGAGAGGAACTATGGTGGCAAGCCAATAGTCGATCAAGCAAACAGGAGGCTTTAGTCTATTGCAGCATCTAACATTGACCCTAGTTCACCTTGAAGGTGTCTAGTTGGCTGAATTGTACTTCTACTTAATCTAAGAAAACAATTTTTCTCCTTCTAGGATCTTCAGATTGTAGAGATATTGATTCCTTGCTAATGCATTTCCTTCCAAGTTTGTTGGAGATGATTCCCAATGATTTGATTTGGACACAAGATTAGCTAGAAGATCTGCAGCCACTTATTTCATTTGAACTACTGAATTGTGATGAGTGGATGATCACCACACCTGTAAGTTGGCCTATCCCTAACACAGGAATCAAGAGTAGGAAAATCAATAAGTAGAGCCACACTGTATGTAGTAGCAGTAAATGTGTGCATCCTCCCTCCACAGTTGTCATGCCACTTTGAGCAGATTGAGAAACTTGTGGCCACACTT
The DNA here is from genome assembly GCF_053477565.2 of Lygodium microphyllum. Classification (NCBI taxonomy): domain Eukaryota; kingdom Viridiplantae; phylum Streptophyta; class Polypodiopsida; order Schizaeales; family Lygodiaceae; genus Lygodium; species Lygodium microphyllum. The sequence goes on along the minus strand of NC_141161.1, from coordinate 89,905,068 downwards.
GAGGTTGAGCAAGGCCTGGATTTGTAGGCTGTCCTTGACTCCTGAAGGATGTTGCACAATAAGGTTGGAATCTAGAGACTTGGTAATCATGTTGGTCTTGAGCTGCATAGAAAATCTTCTCCTGATCAAACTGAGCAGCAATCTTCCAGATATCATTCATAGCTTCTTCACCAAAATAAGGCCACACTGAGCTATTCTTAGATGCTAAAACTGTGTCAGCTCCCCTCTCTACAAATTTTAGCTTCTTTGGCAACCTTCCAGGATATTTCTCTTCAAGCATACTTCTTATAGACTTTGACATGAGCTAGAATGAAGAGGCTAGATTGATGTTGAGGATTTGCATCAGATATGGATACACTTGAATTTACTCCATTCACTCAAAGCTGTAGAGTCATATCTTCTTTCTTCATAGCATTGGTATTTGGATTTTGTCAATTTGAAGTATCTTGGCTAGGAAACATACTGTACAAGTTATGGATGAGATCAATAGCTCCAACTCTATTGAACAAGGTTGGCTTCGCACACATGCTAATATTGATAAACTTTGAGCTTTAATTGATCGGTATATTGCTCTTATGAAGGCAGATAGAGAAAAAGGAGCAAGACTTGAATCAAGTATGGATTCTCATCACCCTGAGTATTATCAATAACATGATGAGTATTATGGTCATGATGAGTATTCTCATGGGCATCATGCACCCGATGCTTATGCTTATGGTGAACATGTATATGTTGATGGTACACACTATGATCTGCATGCATCTTATGAATATGGACAATAGCAACATGCAAATGAACATGAGCAGTATGCAAGTGCATCTGAATAGCTTTTTAGCAACACATTCATGATTATACATGTGAACCTTCCTTCCTTCAACAATCCAATTCTTATGGACATGACAATAATGGTCATTCTTATTAGTAATCTTCTAGCTTTGATGAGCAACAAGTCCATAACTACCATGGTATTCTATATCCCAATCAGTTCATACCACATGATCACCCAAATGTAATGATGAGTTCTTTTCAAGGTGCTAATGATGAAGAAGAGAGCAATGAGCAAGTTGAACAACAAGAAGGGGATAATGAACAACATGATCAATAAGAAGATGAGCAAGAAGACCAAGAAGATATACACAGTACAGAAAATCATGCTGAGTTGATGAAGGAAAAGCATGCTGAGATGATGAAGGAAATGCGTCAAATGAGAGCCAATATGGATACACTTAATGCCAATTTTTGTAAGTGGTTGGAGATTCAACTGAAGGGAAAAGAGCAAGAAGACCAATAAGATGTAAAAGAAGGGAACAATGAAGAGCAAGATGTATAAGAACGGAACAATGAAGAGAAAGATGTACAAGCTCATGACATATTAGCTGAAGAATCACATGAGGCACTCACAGATATAGATGGTTATGTTGAAGGTTTTAGACTCTTGGAGAAACCTCATGATGGTTTTTTTGAGCATCAGTTTATGCTTAATCAAGGTTTACAATAGCCATTGAATGCATTTGATAATGAGTACCTTGATCGTGGTTACGATGACTGGTATATGTCTGATGATGATGTAATACATGATTTGGGCATACATGAAGATGAAGATGGCATTGTGCTTCCCTATAATCTGGGAGATTATGGATGTGATTACGGACTTGATTATGGGGATACTTGTATCCATTTGATCCAGGTGCATTGGAGTATGTGGTTGATGGCCATTCTCTTCTCTTGGACAATCATTATGACAAAATACCTTTTGATGATCCAGGAGGTTTGTGGATTGCTTGGGATCTCATTTAGACTAGCATCCATCTTGCGGGAAATTTCTTCTTTTTGGTAGGCTCTTTTGGTTGAAGATTGGAAAGGAGCTACTTTTGGCTAGGAATGAAAGTGCACACTTTTAGCTATATGATTGAATGCTTGAGTTTTCATATGGTCAAGGCCAAAACGTTCCAAATACCTAGAAAATTACACTCTCTTGATATTCCCAAATGAAATGCAAGTATATCATCATGAATTATGTAGTGGGCCTATCCACTATGCAAGGCGGGTATGAATCCATCCTAATGATTATGGATATATTAACCAAATTAGCTCATGATATCGCTATCAAAACAACTCATAAGGCTTTGAATATTTCCAGGATATTTATCAAGGAAATATTTTGATTATATGGGCTCTTGAAAAGAATCGTCATTAATCATGCACCCTTTACATCTCTAGAATTTGGACTAGCCTCTTTGAAGCCATTGGAAGCTAATTACATATAATCACAACCTATCATCTCTAAACTAATGGGAAAATAAAAAGAATCAATTAAGTATTGGAGGATATTTTAAGAGCCTATTGTAGTAGGAAGCCAAAAAGATAGATTGAATACCATCCATTAAATTTGGATTACACCTATAGTGCTTCATACCATCAAAGCATTGGCATGAAAAAATTTTAAGCGTTGTATGGGTAAGAGTGCATGTTACCTTTTCTTTGACCCCATTATAAAGGTTGAAGCCTAAAAAAAGATGCTAGATGACATCCAAGACAACGTCAAGGCAATCCACCAAGATGTAAAAACTATCCGAGACCAGTAAAAGGCCTATATGGACCTTAAGAGGATGTTCTTAATCTTTAAGGAAGGAGATAGCCTTCCTAAGGGTTCTACCAAAGAAGAACTCATTATCTCTTGGAAAATTCAAAAATCTCACTGCAAGATATTGTGGGACATACAAAATCATAAAATTCCTTGGGACACATGCTAACAAGTTAGCCCTATCTCCTCATGTAAAGATCCATGATGTATTTTATGTAATCCTACTACAATTTTATGTCCCCAACCCTAACCTTATCCTTAATAGTAAACAAAATGTAATTCTAACTCAAGGAATCCTTGAGGTACAATGTAAGAGAATCTTGGAAGTAAAAGAAAATCCTTTAAGAAATTGCACTTTACAATAATATCTAATCTAGTGGAAAGATTTTCCGAAAGAAGATGTGACTTGGATAAAGGCATCTATCCTCCAAAGAGATCACCTTGAGTTCCACTTGAGATAAGGGCATCTCAATTTCTTCAAGAGTAAGAGAATAAAACATACCCAAATTTTTCTAATGAACCTGTATGACTATGAAAGATTTCATCTTTCGTACATGCAATCTACCAAATTGTATGCACGTGCACACACACACACACACACACACACACACACACACACACACACACACACACACACACACACACACACACACACACACACACACACACACACACACACTCTCTCACTCACTCACTCACTCACTCACTCACTCACTCACTCTCTCACTCTCTCTCTCTCTCTCTCTCTCTCTCTCCCATAATTTAACTTATTTTACTACATTATCTAATGACTTGATTGAAATATTTTAATATGATTAATTTTTAATCTTTTTCTTAATCAGTTAATTGTAATATTATTTATCTCAATATATTTTTGATTTATTTTTATTTTATATTAATAATGATAAATTGATTTATTTTATACTAATTTATTATAAATTTAATATTTTAATTTATTAAAATTTCATATTTTTAAATCCAAAATAATTATTATTTTTGGATGATTAGTAAATATTAATATTTTTTTTTTGCAAATTGACTTATCCTAATGAGAATTTTGATAATTTTGAATGGAAATTTTTACACTTATTCATATTTTAATAATTCTTAATGGAAAATTTTTAATTCATTTTAAATTTTAGCTTGATTTATTTGAACTTTTAGCAAAATCATGTATTACTTTGGTAGACACTATCAATGGATCGAAGTGCTCGAGGAATATGATTTTGAAATCAAATACCGGTCTGGAAAGGAGAATGTAGTTGCCGATGCACTCAATCGCAAGGCATTTCTAAATTCTCTGATTTTGCAAGATCCATCAATAGCCAGATCTTTAGCCAAAAGGTATCCATGCCAAAAAACCCAATTCTTAAACTAGCTAGAGAAGAGGCATGCCATGACCCAACCTATCAGGAGTTGCTAAGGGAGATCCCCATCAAGGATCAAGACCCGAAGTTACAGGTAAAGTATCAAGAATTCTCTATCAACAGTGGACTTGCCTACAATAGAACGAGATTATGTATACCGGCAAGCCAGTCACTCAAACATAAGATACTTTGGGAAGCTCATGACTCCCCTTTCTCAGGACATCCTGGCTATGCCAAGACCCTCAATGCAGTCAGAAAGAGCTATTATTGGGAGAGGCTTAAAGGTGACATTCTCAAATATGTCACGGAATATTTGTCTTGTCAACGCATTAAGGCTGAACATGTCAAAATGCCAGGGAACTTGCAACCACTTGAGATTCCCCAAATGAAATGGGAATTCATTAGCATGGACTTTGTTGTTGGCCTACCCCAAGTTCAGGGAGGATACAACTCCATTATGGTTGTGGTGGATATGCTCACCAAAGTTGCACATCTTATTCCTGTTAAGACAAACTATAAAGCCTCAAACATTGCAAGGTCATTTATCAAGGAGATATTCAAACTGCATGGGTTACCCAGAAGAATCATTAGTGATCGTGACTCTCTCTTCACATCACATTTCTAGAGGGCTATCTTCGAAGCCATTGGGACTCAACTCTGTTTCAGTACAGCTTACTATCCCCAAACTGATGGTCAAACGGAGCGAGTCAACCAAGTCATTGAGGATATGCTAAGGGCACATTGCTGCCACGAGCCCAAAAAGTGGATTCAATATTTGCCACTGGTTGAGTTTGCCTACAATGCTTCTTACCAACAAAGCATTCAAATGACCCCTTTTCAAGCATTGTACAGGCACGATTGTCGAAGTCCTTTAAACTTCTCGGATCCAACCTTAAGGGTTGAAGCTTCAAAGCAAATGCTGAAAGATATGGATGACCAAATGAAGTCAATAAGGCAGGACATCCAAGCCGCCAAGGATAGACAGAAGGCTTACGCAAACCTGAAACGTCAAGATAGATCCTTCACTGAAGGAGATATGATCTTCATTTGCGTATGTCCAAAGAAGAGTTCCCTATCCTTGGGTGAATGTAAAAAGCTAAGTCCAAGGTACTGTGGACCCTACAAGATCCTCAAGTGCCTAGGACATAATGCCTATAGACTGCAACTCCCTGAGAACCTAAAAGTTCATAATGTATATCATATCAATCTACTGAAAAAGTATGTACCTACCCTAGTCAGGTGCTTGATGATCAACAAGTTGTAATGCCTAGCCAAGGAGTCCTTGAGCTATGGCCTAACAGGATCTTAGATGTTAGGGAGAGGCAATTGAGATCCAGAACCTTGAGAGAATATCTCGTCCAATGGAAAGATTATCCCGAAGAGGATGCCACTTGGATGGATGGAAGTATTCTCAACCAACAATATCCCCAGTTCTTCTCGAGATGAGGACATCTCGATTCCTCTAAGGGGGAGAGAATGTAATATTTCCATATGAAATATTAAAGAATTTTGACCACTACACGCCCCGTGCAAAAGCTGTGCTAAGACATCTCCCGCAACGGAATAATGATAGTGGCTAAGTCCTTACCCCCCATGCTTCAATAAACAGCTCACCGCATCGAGTGTAGAAGGCAGAGGCTAAAAACCCACAAGACCGCACAAGAACACCCTTCATGGGAAGGGCAAATGGATAATGGTCAAAATTAAGGAAATTTTTTTTATTATTTACCCCTCCCCTCCACCGATGCATGGTAGGGGATAGGAGTGTGAGAGGGAGTGTGAGAACTCCTTGTGAGATGGAGAGCATGGGGGAGAGAGAAGGCATGCAAATTATGCCACGGGGGTGGCTATTCCCCCCCCCCCCCCCCCCCTTAAAGGATATATAACCTCCCCCTTAAGCTTGGAGGGGGAGAGAAGAGAAAGAAACTGTCGTGTTGCCCAGGCCGCCGCCTTCACGCCGTGTTGTAGCCTACTGCCGCCTGCTGCAGTGCTGCTGCCACCCACTCTACCTCATCATCACCATCATCATAATCATTGCCATCGTCCTCTTTTTCACCCTCTCCATCATCATGATTCCTTCTTCCACGTTTTCTGTTAGTTACAGAAGCATAGAAGATTCTTTAGAAGCTTCTAAATTTAAGCTTCCTAAAGTCCCGTTCTCCCCGTGCTTCCCCGGTGTCAAAGAGTTTTCTGTTCATGGTATACAACATAGAGTTCTTGTGTTTGTAGAAGAACTTTATTAGAATTCACATGAGGAACTTTTATACATAATTTAGTCATTGTTACCCAACAACTGACTTAGATATCACTTAGTTTCATAAGTTCTTTTGTAACTGTCATACACTTTTCAGTTGTACCATGTATATTGACAAAAATTAAGTCTATGGGAACCCACAACTTGATCAATTAGAGGTAATTGACAGTTTGCAGGCTAAGTAACATTGGTTCAAAAGGAAAATTTGGTTGGAAATCAAAAGAAGTGCCAAAAGTCCACTAGGTTTGTGTGGGACCTGAAATAATGGTCTTATATGACTTATAAGTGACCTAAATGGTCAAAATGAAGAGTGGGAGCTGAGGAGGATGCAACCCGCATTTTTTGGTGCAAAAAACGGGCCTGCATACCTGTGGCAGATGGAGGATGAGCTATGGGCTATGGTGAATGCTCCAAAGCATGCAAGCTCAAGGCAAACTGAAGCCGAAGAAGGAGATACAAACAAGGAAGCTAAGAGCTCTTCTTGCCCAACCATTTGGTATGACGAAAATGAGTGGTATGACAATCCATAAAAGGGATAAACCTGAGAAAAAGTATTCAGCCTGCTCTTATGTACGTTTTCTTTCATTCTTTTACCATATTCATGGTCCAATGAAGCCCGTCTTGTACCCAAGTACTTGAGTGACTTTGGGGCAAGCAAAGGGGAGGATTTTGAAGGTGAATGGGCTGTTTTGGACAAAAAAAACTAGTCATAAACAGGGCAGCCCATTGTTCTTGTCCATTTTGATGAGTAAATAAGTGATCTATGTGGTTGTAAGAGAAGGAATTGACCTCTTAACATCAGGGCTTCATTTGTGAATGATTAGAGAAGCTTATTCTTGGGTTTGTGGGAACTTTTGAGCTTGATTATGGGCTGGAAATTACTGTTTTAAAATAGGGTTGAATTAAATTTTATGCTTTGTCAATGCAATTCATGAGTTTTTTATCTATGTCTTGGATGTAATTGAGTCTACCATCAAAATACTTGTATCTTGGAGTTGTTATCCATTCATGTTCATGAAATAGAAACCGTTTGAACTTGTATTTGGAATATGCATTTGGATTAAATTTGAGATTATCCCTAAATGTATTGGCTTATTATCCGCATATGCATTTGATGTGATCAAGACAAAGTCTTTCATTCCATTCATGTATGCTAAATAAAGGAAAAAGCTTGAGATCTTCTTCTTCAACCAAGTCATCTCAAAAACCCAAATCTTATCAAACCCCAATATTTTCTCCTTCTCCTAACCTTGAATCCCACACTCCTCTTCTACTCTAAACCCCGGTGGAAGACCTTCAATCCCTGACATGATGACAGTGGTGAACCTGACGTGAAGGTTAGCCGTGGAAGAGGAAGTACAATGGGAGAATCATCAAGTTCGGGAGGAGATGCCTTGCTGCAGTTGGTTTGTCTGATGCAAGAAGCCAACAACAACAATTGCAATTTTAGCAGCAGTTTCAACTGCAACAACAGCGGAGACAAGATGAAGAGCGAAATGATGTCACTGCCATTAAGGCTTTGGAAGCAGTTGGGCAGGAGCTTAAGCAATTTAATGGGCAAAATGTGTCCTGTTTTATCCGCCTCTATACTGACAAGATGGTCTTATTTGGAGTTCCTCATCATGCTTGGAGCCGATACTTTGCCCATTTGGCCATGCATGGCCTCCATGACCGGATTCATGGTCTTTTTCAAAAAGATGCGGGATGGTCTACATTCAAGAAGGCTCTTCGAGAAGAATTTTTTCTTGAAGATTCTGGCCTCATGACGAAGAAAGTCTTCACTGAATGGGTTGAAAGGCCCAATAAGGGACTAACTGCCACTGCTCTTCACTGCAAATTTGAAAGCAAATTTACTCAACTAGATCCTGATGATCAGCAGGGTATGGAAAGCCAGAAGATTGAATTATTTCTAAAGGCTGCGGATCCTTTTCTTCAAGAGAAGCTAACTGATCGGCTTGAAGATCCTGACTCTGAGATAGGATTGAAGGCTGCTTGGAGTGATGTCACTGAAGCAGTTAATATGATTTCTCGAAGAGAGCGGATGCGCCTAAGGTGGGGATCTACCTCTACACCAACTGAATCCATGAAGGAGCCTGTTCTTGTATCTCGACCTGCTGTCTTTATGGCCGAGCAACCAAGAAATCCTGTTGTTCCACCTCCAAAGAAGGATGTCATGGACGAGCTGATCAAGAGCATGCGGGATCTCCATCTTAATCTAATGGAGATTAATTCCAAGGTGGAAAGGCTTGATGTGAAAGTGGAAGAAAGAGGACAGATAACTGCCCAAAGACCCGTATGAGAAGGCTTCAAAAGACACTATATCTGGTGTGATAGCCTACAGCATGATAAGTGGGAGTGCAGTGCATTCCGGGAAGCTGAAGCGCAAAAATTAGTCTTTTGGAAGGATGGTAAAATTCACGCAATCGAAACCAGGCTTCCTCTTGAGCCAAATTTTGATAACGGTGGCATGAAGAAAAGACTGGAGGATTTGGCAACAAGAACAGCCTATGCAGCCGTTGATGCAGCTACCTATGGGCTGCAAATTGAGCCAACTAATGAAATTGTTAAAGCATATAAAACTGATGCAAAATCTAAAGTGTGGATGCAGGCCTTAGATCGCATGGAGCAAGGCAAGGCAACCAAAGATGATTCAACTATTGCCAGTCAATGTATCCGAGGAAGAACCGGATGGACCGAGCCAGTTGATTCATTTTCAACTTTCGCTCGGTTGGCTGAAATTAATAATCATGAAGCTATGATAGAAGAAAAGAGAAGAAGAGATGAAGATGTTGCTAGTCCCTCTTCTTTGGGGCCAACTAAACGTGTGACAAGAAATAAACCAGATCAATAGAAGGCTGCTGAAAATTCACCACCGCCAGAGCTTGATATGGGAAATGCCCCACAAGCAAAGAAGATGGAAGGAAAGAGAAAAGGCAAACATCCCGGCTACAAGCTGCAGTCTGACATAGAGACTACGACGGATGTCAAGCGGATCCTAGAAGAAAGTATTCTTGGAAGCATAATTGAATTTACATTAGGTGAAATTCTTGAAATTGCAAAACGAGGATTTCATGATGTAATAATTGATGTAATTAAATGGAAAAGACAATATGTTGGTGGGGAAACTGAAGAATTTGTGCATGCTTTTTTGCAAGCACTTCATGTGTATTTGCAGGATGAAGAGAAGCTGAAAACTCAAGGGATTCGATTGGAGGCAATCAAAGAATTGATTGTAGCCATAGAAGCCAAAGATGAAGACATCTATGAAGCAGAACTTGAAGAAGCTATTGCAGAGAATGTTATGGTGGGGTCTTCTCAATCCAAAGAGCAGCCCATGCATAAGAAAGAAGCTCGTCTTCACAACATGTAAGAAGAGAATGATGCTCATGTTATTCCTAGTAGTCACTACTCCCGTACCCATTGGGCAAGGGCGACCACCGAAACCGTTGTCAAGATTGGAGAAAGAGAGACTCCATGCATTGCCCTTATAGACCATGGCTCGGAAATCAACATCATGTCAAGAAGTCTCTACGAGAATGGCGGATGGCCCATAGATGTGGACCCAGGATGGCACATGAAAGCAGCCAATAACTCCTCTGGCGATCTCTATGCGGCATGTCCTTATGTACAAGTTACTATTGGTAATGTAAAAGATGAATTTCATTTCTTTGTTCCAGATTCCTGCAGCTATCCTATCATTCTTGGTCAACCTTTTATTTTTGAGTCTCGTTTGGAGACAAAGGCCCTTGATGATGGTTCATCATATGCTCGGATAAGAAGTAAGGATAATAACAAAGCTATCCAATTTTTGACTGTATGTGTAAATCATCATCGGAATAGAGATCGATTGAGAGATCATCCTGTACCTCCTAATGCCCGAGAATTTAAGGGTTTTCTGGTAGCATTGCTATAAGTGGAGGCTATGGCGGTGCTTCATGTCATAAAAATTTGCCTCCACATGTAAAGGGGGCTATGCCAAAAGCCGACTTGCAGGTTTTTACAGCCAACAGTGGGCTGTTATAAACAATTTTCAACCATGAATAGGGCTAAAAGAAAGCATTTATGTCATGTAGAATGAGAGCTAAAGCAAATTAATGTTTTGGCTCAAAATGAAGAAATTTCAGGGCTATTTCATGGGCTGATTTATAATGATACATTGGCTGAAATACATGCAGCTGTTCATGCAGAAAATCAAGCTGGAAATCAGTCCATACAGGTATGCACATTGGATATTTATGACATAATTTAAGAATTTGCAAATCAAGAAGCTTTTGGATAGCCAAGCAAGGATAAGGTAAGAGTAGAAACAAAGTATAAGACAGTTGACAAAAAGGTCAAGCCGGTGGCTACTCCACTACCTCCCGAAAGTAAAGGACTGGCAGAAAAGGCATCCAAACAGCCAAGCCTTCGTGATCCCAAAGATATTGGTCACCAATTTATAGCTGAAAGTTTAGAAGAGCTAAAAATTGGTGAAGACTCTTTTCTCTTGCCATCTTAAAAGCAAATCTTCATGCAGATATTAAAGAAACATGGAAAAGTTTTTTCATTTCAGCCACATGAAATTGGCTGTGTAGATCCAAGTGTTGCGGTACCAATGGTGATTTTCACGGTCCCACACATTCGTTGGAATCTTAAACCAATTCCGGTACCAAGGGCTCATTTGCCTAAGTTACTGGAGCTTTTAAATGAAAAGATAAAGATGCGAATATTGGAGCCATCTTCAGCTCCGTATTCCAACCGATGGTTTACCGTGCCTAAGAAGAATGGATCTTTGCGATTCATTCAAGATTTAGAACCTGTCAATAAAGTCACTATTAGAAATGTTGGTTCGGGGCCAATTGTTGATGAATTTGCTGAGGCTTTTGCAGGTAGAGCAATTTATTCCATGGGTGATTTATATTCGAGTTATGACCAATTTCAGCTTGCTTTGGAGAGCCGAGACATTACCACAATGAAGATGCCTCTTGGTTTAGTCCACATGTGTATTCTACCTCAAGGAGCTACAAATTCAATAGCTCACATGATGAATGCCATGCATAAAGTATTGAGAGATTATATTCCCCAACTAACTCTTCCTTTCCTTGATGATGTACCAATCAAAGGATGCAAAATTCATGAGAAGAATGAAGAAGTCAATGAGCTTGGATGCCGCAAGTTTGTTTCCGATCATATTAATGATTGTGCTCAAATCTTGTCTAAATTAGAAGAAGTCCATCTTACTCTTTTAGGTGCTAAATCTGTTTTTGGAGTCGAAGAAGTTCTTGTGGTAGGGCATATGTGTGGTCCATATGGCTGAAAGCCTTCTCCAACCAAGATTGATGCTATCAGCAAAATGCAAGAAATATGCACAAATGTTTCAGAGGTGAGAAGATTTCTTGGAGCATGTGTTTTCTATCTTATTTGGATCCCACATTTCGCTCATGTTGTTGAAAATCTTTATCAACTGCTAAGAAAAGGCCAAAGGTTTATATGGGAAAAAGAGCATACTCGAGCTATTCGAAAATTGAAGAAATTACTGATTTTTTCCCCCACCTTAAAGAGGGCTAATTACTCTAATGGATAGCCTATCATACTCATAGTGGACACAAGTCCTATTGGGATAGGATGGGCAGTTGGTCAAGATGATCTTGAGGGCAACATATATGCAATTTTCTTTGGAGCAAAGGTTCTTAATGAACGTCAAAGAAGGTATGCTCAAATTAAAAGAGAACTTTGGGGAGTTGTAACTGCATTGAAATGTGACTGGGAGTACTTCATGGGCGCACATGTAATAGTTGAAACAGATTGTCTTCCACTCTTGGGCATGATTGCCAACTGCTCCACTCCCGACATAGCTATGCTAAGATGAATAGCCTATATTAAATCCTTAAATCCTGATTTGAAACATATTGCAGGAAGAGATAATCCAGTTGCAGACATGCTTTCGCATGCCAGATATAAGGACGAAGAAGAGATGATGGATGAGGAAGAAATAAAGTCTATATTTGCTGAAAATGATGTTGTAATTGTAGGTTCAGATTTGAAAACAACAAGTATAGCTGTGCCTAATGATGGTTCAGCTATCAAAAATGCAGGTACATCATTAATTATAGCAAGTACAACAGGTTCAGCTGCTGTAACAAAATTTATAGTTGCAAAGAAAGAAGAAACAACCATGGAAGGACGATGGGCAGCTGAAAGATAGCATGCTCAATGTTTTGTTTTGGTTTGTTTGCACTTTAAAGAAGAATATTATGCAGGTGATTGGCTAAAAATTGGCCAATTTCTGAGCACTATGACAAAGAAGGAAGATTGGACTAATGAAGAGTTCAAGGGAATCATGAGAAAAACTTATGGCTTCTTTCTCAAAGATGGCTACCTTTGGAGTCATGCAAAAAGGAAAGGAAGAGTGCCTGTTCTTGTCTTAGGAGACGAGAAGACTCAAAGACAGGTCATGCAAGAATTTCATGAAAGCCTATTGGCTGGCCATAGAGGCATATGGGGCACATTTTCTAAAATAAAAGAGAAATTTTGGTGGCAAAACATGTATAAAGACATTGAGCATTTTGTTGAGTCTTGTTATGTTTGTCAAATGTACTCTATGGTTAAGCATAGAGATGGACTTCAGCTTACCTTTCCTTTATCCATTCATTACAGATGGGTTATTGATTTAGTAACCATGCCTACAAGATTTTGGAACATGAGACATCTAGTACTTGCTAGAGAAGATCTCACAAATCAGTGGAAGGAAAAGCCTTGACAACAAAGTCTACTCAAGCTGTTTGTAGTTTTTTACTTGAAGAGGTATTTTGCAGGTATGGCTGTGTTGCCAAAGTAACTGCTGATAGAGGAGAATTGGATGCCGATGAGGCTCGCCATTTCTTTGCTCAATTGGAAATCGATCTATCGCTTACATCAGCCTACAATCTTGAAGGCAATGGTAAGAGTGAAAGAGGCCATCAGCCAATTCTCAAAGCATTAGCAAAATCTTGCAGAGGAAAGATGAGAGAATGGCCTAGAATGCTTCCATTCGCATTATGAGGGCTGATAGAACTACCCATAGTGTAGTAACAGGTTATATGCCATCTGAACTAATATATGGGTAGCCATCTATTATGCCTATTGAGGAGTCTATTGTCACATGGAGTATCTTGCCTTGGGATGAAGGCATAAATAGAGAAGAGCCGCTAATTTTGCGCATAAGGCAACTTGAAAGAAGGCCAGAAGATGTCAAGATAGCCATTGAAAGGCTGAAGGCAGCAAGATTGAAGAATAAGAAGAGGTTTGACAAGCATCATCGACTCTATCCAAGAGCTATTCAAGAGAATGATTGGGTACTTGTCTATGACAGCAGCTTGGACAATCAATATAGTGCTCATAGGAAGTTAGCCAATGGTTTGGACCATATGTGGTAAAAGTAGTACATGATAATGCTACTTATACTTTGGCTGAAATGGATGGGACCATGGACAAGGTACCAATAGCCGGAAAACATATCAAGCTCTTCAAACGAAGAGAGTCTTCTACTTATGAGCTTGATGACTTGGATGTGAGCCATCTACTTAAAGACAAGAAAGATGAAGAAGACTTAGAGAATGAGGATGAAGATATGTTAGAAGAAGAGCCTCCTTACCCCGCAATTTTGTGAAATGGCACATGCCGGAGGATGTGCAGGTTAGGAGGGGTGAATGTCAAAGAGTTTTCTGTTCATGGTATAAAACATAGAGTTTTTATGTTTGCAGAAGAACTTTATTAGAATTCACATGAGGAACTTTCATACATAATTCAGTCATTGTTACCCAACAACCGACTTAGATATCACTTAGTTTCATAAGTTCTTTTGTAACTGTCATACAATTTTCAGTTGTACCATGTATATTGACAAAAATTAAGTCTATGGGAACCCACAACTCGATCAACTGGAGGTAATTGACAGTTTGCAGGCTAAGTCACATTGGTTTAAAAGGAAAATTTGGTTGGAAATCAAGAGAAGTGCCAAAAGTCCACTAGGTTTGTGTGGGACCTCAAATAATGGTCTTATATGACTTATCAGTGACCTAAATGGTCAAAATGAAGAGTGGGAGCTAAGGAGGATGCAGCCTACATTTTTCGGTGTAAAAAACGGGCCTGCATACCTGTGGCAGATGGAGGATGAGTTGAGGGCTATGGTGCATGCTCCAAAGCATGCAAACTCAAGGCAAACTGAAAATGAAGAAGGAGATACAAACAAAGAAGGTAAGAGCTCTTCTTTCCCGTCCATTTGGTATGACGAAAATGAGTGGTATGATAATCCATAAAAGGGGAAAACCTAAGAAAAAGTATTCAGCCTGCTCTTATGTACGTTTTCTTTCATTCTTTTACCATATTCATGGTCCAATGAAGCCCGTCTTGTACCCAAGTACTTGAGTGACTTTGGGGCAAGCAAAGGGGAGGATTTTGAAGGTGAATGGGCTGTTTTGGAATGAAAAAACTAGTCATAAATAGGGCAGCCCACTGTTCTTGTCCATTTTGATGAGTAAATAAGTGATCTATGTGGTTGTAAGAGAAGGAATTGACCTCTTAACATCAGGGCTTCATTTGTGAATGATTAGAGAAGCTTATTCTTGGGTTTACGGGCACTTTTGGAGCTTGATTATGGGTTGGAAATTACTGTTTTAAAATAGGGCTGAAGTAAATTTTATGCTTTGTCGATGCAATTCATGAGTTGTTTATCTATGTCTTGGATGTAATTGAGTCTACCATCAAAATACTTGTATCTTGGAGTTGTTATCCATTCATGTTTATGAAATAGAAACCGTTTGAACTTGCATTTGGAATATGCATTTGGATTAAATCTGAGATTATCCCTAAATGTATTGGCTTATTATCCGCATATGCATTTGATGTGATCAAGACAAAGTCTTTCATTCCATTCATGTATGCTAAATAAAAGAAAAAGATTGAGATCTTCTTCTTCAACTAAGTCATCTCAAAAACCCAAATCTTATCAAACCCCAATCTTTTCTCCTTCCCCTAACCTTGAATCCCACACTCCTCTTCTACTCTAAACCCCGGTGGAAGACCTTCAACCCCCAACACAACGACACCGAGAATTTAAACCCAAGCCTCCAAGGCCCCTGATCCTGCGCCGGAGAGGGAGATCGCGGACTGTGAGTCTTCAGGATGCGCAAGTAACCCAAGGGAAGCTGTTGCGACAAAAAAATACTCTGCATAAATGGCCGGAAAGTTAAAGACGCTAGGTGCACACGCGAGAGCCTCCAACCCAAGTCTACGCATGGACATCCCTACGAGTCCTCATGCCCAGGTTCTCAAAAGATAAATTCTGCATAAAAGGAATGCATTAGGCACGTTTAATTTTCATGGGAAGAATGCATTTACGCATGTCTCTAATTCACATAGTCAAGTTAAAATACAATTGGGGAATTTATCTCCTTGGACGATCTACAAGAGTTAGTGCATGTCGTGCATTTGGGTTCGCTTGCATTTCCAAGTTGCAAATCCTAAGCGCATATCACCTAGGTTAAAAAAAGATGGAATTGTTTAAATGCATCCTTGATTGCCACAAAAAAGAAAAGCGCATAAGGCATTTAGGTAATAATTTTCTACTTGTGGATTCGTATGAGATAATTGTTGTCGTCCACTGGATGTTGTCCAAGTAGTTGCATTACATAGAAATGAAACCATGAACTTGCCTCTTGCATGTAAAGATGCTTGCATTTTAAGTCAGGTTAAGTGCCATAGAACGGATTAAGTCAACGATAGCCTTATGACATTCGTCATGCATGGATTTCTTTTATTGAAGTTTGTATTTAGGAAAAGATGCACTTCATATTAAAGCTTGAAATTCAATTGCATTAAACAAAAGGTTTGTAGGCATAGCTTTTGATGTAAATCTATGTAGATTTTATGCAAGTTATCCCCCAAATTGTCAATCATCATGATTGTAGCAAGGAAAAGAAATGGTCATTGCAAACCTTATAGTTGCATAGAAGTAAAAGTCTATGATTCGCATACTTGCATGGAATGCTGTATCTTGAATTTATTTATTTACATCTCTTCTAAGCAAAGATCACTCTTGTCGCAAGACAATTAGATCATGGTAGGTCACTTGTAATGACATAACCCTCAAGGGATTCGTAAAAGCATAACTAGTTGGTACGACGAACACCTCAAAGTGCTAGGTAGGGTTTAACTATGTTAAAAATTATGCCTAGTATTGCACTTGGGACGCCAAGTCAAGACTTTCGATCCCAAGGTCCTACCACATTCACGGAATGATAGGGTTAAATGGACGCCCATACAATAACGATCTAGGGTTTTTACCCTAGGGTAAATTTGCCTAATACTAGACTTTCGATTGAGTTTAGAAACCCTAGGGCCAAACGTTGTCGGCCTAGTATGGTTAGGGTTGGGTTGGGTGAAGAAGACATACCAAACCCTACATCTTGACCAAACGTATTTCTTGACCAAGGAACGATGTTTGATGGGAGAAATGATCCCGCAAGTCAGATGTGACTCCTATGCAACAAGTTGCTACGTCGCATGGCTTTGTGTTTGAATCACAAGATAGATTTGCCACTCCTTGAAACAAGGTTGGCAGGTTCTAGTACAAGTCTAATTTGCAAGAGGATGAGTAGACATCTTGCTACATCACATTTCCTTGGGCCAATTTGCCAAGTTAAGGGAAGTTATGTATTACCTAGCAAGCAATGGATCGATCAAGTTAGGGCGATAAGGTTGCCTAGGAAATTGTTGACCTTAATATAAGGAGACCTAAGGTGTTTGTTAATTGGGTTAACAGGGCATAAACCCTAACCCAAGGATAAAAGGGTAAACAAACAAACCCTTGGGGATCTTGCCAAGTCGCAATTGATCCCGCATCGAATGCTGGATGCATTTGGAGAGAAGGATTCACACCTTAGCAGTTGGCCAAATAAATGACCACTGGATTGATTGTGTTTTTACAATTAGGAGCAATGTTTGTATTCTTTGCTCAAGGAACTAAAAGATGGAAAAATAATTAATGCTTCAGGTTGAAGGCTTGGAGGGAGAGGCAGCATCAGTTACCCCCGACTGTCTGCCTGGCCCTAACCAAGGGGGTTGATAGCCGCACCAGGTACGTGGACCGAAACCATCGCGAGAGGTCTCTCTGTGGGTGCTACTTGGAGCAAGAGGATGCTTGGGTGCCAGGGGAGGCTCTGGCGTAAATCCCTTGCCTTCGGATCCTCCTGCACAAGAGGCCAACATGACTCGAGATTGGATCTCAAGGCTCGCATACTAGTCTATGGGCGGAAACTTGGATTAGTGATCCCTGAGGATTGCTTGATTGCCTTCGCGCGGATTATGGATAGCCTTCGGGCAGATTATGGAATAGCCTTTGGGCTGGATTATATGATGTATTCCAAAGACTGATAAATAAGATCAATTGTTGAAAAGGAACTTTCTTGACATTGTTTTTCTATGTCAGTGCTAAGATTACATGAACGAATCAGTGATTAATTGGCTAATTAAGAAAGCTGTTTTTACGTGTCAAACTAAATGTGATAGGTAATTAGACAACTAAAGCAAACCTGAGGAAAGGGCAGTGGATGTGGCCATGGGTCTGTCCTACGGATGGGTGGTCTCCGTTGGCCAAGAGCTTTTCTCAAAGAAGTTGACAGCAAGGTAACGATGACTTAGAATCTAGGAAGCTAGAGTCCCGATTTGTGCTGTCTTAGGGGAACGAAATGGGACTATGCCTTATAGGCAGAGAGGTCGAGCTTCACATCCCTCTTGTTTCTCATTATCCTTGAACCAAGTGCAGCATGGATCAGCTTCGACCCTGACGTTTTTGCGTAAAGTAGTTCATCGGGGATTCGATGCTAGCTGCCATTCTAGGAATTTGACTACTAGGAAAACCCTGATTCAGGTCGGTCCTAAGTGGGAACGGCCGGAATGCTTCCGCTTCATTGCAGACTCGATAAGACTTAGATCACAAACCCCATGATATTCCATGGGAGTGCCATGCGGCACTTTCTGGACCCTCTTCTCGATAGGCTGCTAAGACGTGTCCTATGAGTGAACAGGTGGACACGTTACAAGATGCATGCTCAATAACATGCTCAGGTAGTATGACTTTTTCAACCTCTTTCTGGTGCTCCATTTTACTTCGTGTTATGTGTTTAGATGGGCGTAAAGAGGAAGGACCAGCAGTGTCCTCATCTCTTCTTCTCTTTTCTTCCACAAGAACTTCTTAATGAATCCACTGGTGCACTCCGTCCCATTCTCCCTCCTATACTCTGACTTGCATCTAGCTAGTTCAAACTTTACTGTTTTTTCCTTTTCCATGCAATCCAATGCATGCATCCAAATGTGAGATTTTGCTTTACCATTGCAGATTTCTAGCTGAGAAGACCATGAAGAGCAGCTGATCAACAGCCAAGAGATATTGGATTAGAGTGAACTTTGACATGGAGATACATCTCTAAGCTTCTAAAGACTGGATTGGTTGAGTTATTTGAGAACTCAAATCAACATTTAGTGGATCTTGAGATGTGGAGGCCATTGCTGCTGGGATACAGTTTTCCCAGCTTCTGAACACCAAATTGGTTGAGCTATTTCATTTCTGAGTACAATAGAGCTAGGAAGAGTACTCAATGGTCCTGGAACTTCTGCTTTAATAGTTCCTACAGCCTTGGAGTGAACCACATGATGTAGTCGATGCAACAATTTCAATGACTGATCCATGATTGGTAAGAGCCTTTGATGCTTGGAAGGCATTATGGGTTACATTTATAAAAGATCTGCCTTCTATGACCATCTACGCAAGTTGTGAGCTATTGAGAGCTCAATCCTCCCATCCCAATTGAAGAATTTTCTTTTTCAAGCTCAAAGAATCCTCTCTTGGCTGAGCATTTCAACCACAGAGCTTATTGGAGCATAATGGAGCACCTTGGAGCACTCAAGAAGGGCTGAATCATTGTTTGATTACCGTCTTCATCAAGCATCATAAGGTACTTGGTTCTTGAACTCTTCTCGAATTCATCCTCTTGCTGAGCCATAACCAATTGCTTGAGAGAATTCAAGAGCTCAAGTAGGCATTAGGAGATAAATTTGATGCTTGTCTACTATTTGATTCATCATAGTCATTTTGGTTCAATCTCATTACATTGGAATGGGTAAATTCATGCTGAAACTCATTGAGGATTATTGCTGCTTCTTACCTTAACCAATTGAGTTATTGTTTCTTGACCGAGCCACTTGAATCATTAAAAAAATAATCCATTGTATAAGGGTAAGTCAGTAGTGAGTCACTGCTTGTTAAGCCCCTACGCTTGATCCCAATTTTCCATTCCATGCATTTCATGAAAAGGTTCCATTCCTACTCCGAAATGCATCTCATACTGGGTGTTTAATTAATAAATGTCTGCCATGTATATTCTGGGTAAGGAAAAGCCCGTGCCAGGCGAGGTGGCAAGACAAAAGAGGGGTGACCCCCCCTTGCCATCAAAGACCCTGAAGGGGTGCACAACCCGCAGCCTGGGGGGGAACTTTGCCCACCTCCCGGTGATCCAAAGCCCAAAGTTGCTTGCAGGTGTAGGTACCCACTTGTAGAACTGAGATATTGACTTGGCAGTGATGTATGGATGTATTATTGGTTGCAAATGTATGGAAATTTCTACTGAGGATGTATTTGCAGACATAAGAATACATATGCAGTCAATGGCAGTGAATATGATACTTGGGATGTATGGGAGATGCCTATGTATGGGAAAATTATGCTAAGAGATGTTTATGACATGCTCAATTCTCGAATAAGGTTACAAGTAGTGAATTTGGATGGTTGGGCAATGTATTATGCCATGTGAAATGACCTTTTGGTCATGCATTGACAAGTTGATTCCTTGCAATCCCTTTCTTGACTCTCGCAGGGTGCTATAAGCAATCTTCTTGCATTTAGGGAAGTGTACCTACTTCCAGGAATTGAGGTGCAGGTCTTGCAACATGCCCACAAGTCCTATTAAGGACTTTGATCAGTTTTGGAGATGTAGTTGGACCCTAGAAGATACTTATAGGTCAAAACAGGCCTCCTACAGGTGTAGATAGGGTGCTGGACTGCACAGTACAGCAGTACTTTTCCTATTACAGAACAATGGCTAGACAAAGAGGGTTAACAAGTGGCTGGAAACTTACTTGAGGCATTTCTGTTATGATGTGCAGAATGCTTGGGACTCATGGTTGCATTTGGCTGAGTTTGCCTATATTAACTCTACACACTATGATGTGCAGAATGCTTGGGACTCATGGTTGCATTTGGTTGAGTTTGCCTATAATAACTCTAGCATTGGAGCTTCACCTTCTGAGGCATTGTACGGCTATAAGGTGCCCCTTCCCATGGTTATCTTCAATGATAAAATCAACCCACAAAGCAAGGAGGAGTTGGATAGAATGCAATGATAAAATCAACCCACAAAGCAAGGAGGAGTTGGATAGAATGCATGCCTTACTTTAGCAATCTAAAGTCAACTTGAAGAAATCTCAGGATCAAATGAAGCTTTATGCTGATGACAAAAGAAGGGATGTTGAAGGGGATTTGGTGCTTTTGAAGGTGCCCAAGTCTAGATATACCACCCGTAAGGATGGGTCTAGCAATAAGTTAGCTCATAGGTTCTCTGGGCCATACCGAATTGTCAAAAAAGTCGGAGACTTGGCATATCGGTTGGAATTTCCCCCATCCACAAAGATTCATAATGTCTTCCATGTGAGTCAATTGAAGGCCTTCATTGGATCATCAGTGGATTATGTTGAGGAGCTACCACCGATAGATGAAGAAGGCATCATTCAATACATACCCGAGTGAGTCATAGGACAAAGGGAAAAGAAGCTTCGCTCTCGCTCCATCATGGAATACTTGATTAAGTGGCAAGGTTTATCACTTGAGGAAGCTTCTTGGGGGCTAGCTTTAGTTTTGGAAGAGTTTCCATACCTATTAGAAGCAAATTTGGCTGAAATCTAGCTAACTATGGCCCTGTTTTCTCTCAGATTGACTACAGATAGCTCTCTATTTCAAAGCAGATTTTATTTTGTACTATGGAGAGCAATGGACATCATACATGGTCTAAAAGTACTCTTGGAGAGCTCCGTTTTAATATATGGCACACCCCAATCGGAGTCTCCTATAGAAAGTTATGAAAAATTTACTATAGTAGGGTCCTCTAGTAGACAGTTTGTTGTCCACTATCTACAGCTCGCATTTCCTCAAGATACTTGGGTCAAAATTCATTTTTATAATTTCCCAATAAGGCCCATGTATCGTACATACCCCAATGACCCATCATATGAAATAATACCTCTTCATTCATTTGTATACCCCTGTAATAATGCAGCATAGTAGTACTCTGATCTACTTCTGCCCAGTTATCATAAGTGCCCAAATTGTTTTTGAGGGCAAAAACCTTCGGGTGGGGATGGAATGTAAGAGAGGGGATCTAATAATAGGAAAATACTAGCTACACTGGTGGCTGGTATATAAGGGGTTAGGAACTTGATTTTTGGACCATTAGATTATAATACAAGTCTCCTTTCATCTTCACCTCTCTCTCCAAGCTTTCATGGCTTCTTTCTCTCTTTTTCTGTCTTTCTCTCTCCTTTTCTAGTATTTCTCTCTCCTTGTCACTCTCTTCCTACAATCTTTCTCTCTCTTTTGCACACACTCTCTCTCTTCTTCTTCTCTCTCTCCTGTCCTCTTCATGAAAAATAAGCAAGAATTGTTCTTGTACTTGTGAGCTCTTCTCTCCCTCTTCTACACACTTCAATCCTTGCTTCCACTCTAATTTTGCACAAACCTAAGGTAACCAGATCTGTCATAATATCCCTATCTAGTCAACACAACCATGAACCAACCATGTTAGATATTAGCATAATGGGAATGGAAGCCCAAATACCTAAGCACTCCATGAATCCTAGAAAGTCATGCATGGTCCACTTAACAATGGCTCGTATATTAGCGGACTACAGATCAACATTCTTGCTCATATCTTTCAAAGCTACCCCCTCATTCCACAAAATCTTGAGCTCTAACTAATGGGCGGAGATAGACATCTATATTCTTAACTTTATAGCACCCAAGAACACGAAACCTAAGGATCAGGTGTCCTTTCTTCGTAGAAAGCCATAGCAGGATGTTCTAGTTTACAAAAACTACAAGCCACACATTGTAAAAAGTTAAGCAAAGACCAAATGGATTCACGTCATCCATAACAAGACCAAGCCAAAGATTCCTTGGCTCTCATGCAAAGCTTGGAAAGGTGAAGTCAATGTGGCTCCATGCACGCGAATCTACTGATATTCATTGGAATCCATCTATGGATCTATTTTGTGCATGCCATGTTGTCAATCTCACTTTGCCTGACATACAAAACATGTGATGTATATGTGGTATAAATTGAAAGTGCTTGAGAATCTTCTAAGAAATAGTTTGCCCTTGCAAGTCCTATTGATGCCAATCAGCACCACACTTTGGATATGTCTCCATAGTCTCATAGTCTCCTCACATCACACAATCATTGATACATGTATGGTCGTTGTTATAGTCTATGCTAAGCTTTCATAACACCAGTCTTGTATCATCACAGGACTCAAGCATCATGTTTCCAGGTGGAAATATGTGATGTTTTATCAGTCTTTTAAAAAATCACCTTTGAAGAGCATATAAAACTTGTTTATAATGGAGTCAAAAACGAAGGAGTGTAGTATATACCTGAACAACTCAGTCACACTCGCATCGCTCCATATTTACTTTCAATGCATACTTAGAAGCACAAGTAGCATCTTTAAGTGAGATACCCGACACCCATTATACAATGGTATGGACACCTCCTCTCTCAATGGATCAAATGACTTGGTATCTATGGGTAGTAATGCATCGATCATTGCCTCCATCTCACGCTCAAAGATTGGAGGAAGGTCCAAAAAGTTGACCGCCGTCTCTTCTGGTATCCAGGGTATAGTTAGTGGCATGCCCTCCAATGGGTATATTGGCTCAAGGAATCCATCCATTGTATGCCCACAAACTCTTCTTACATGCTGCAATATGTGCATTCCTTAGGACGGAATGCCACCTCTCTATAGACATTTCCAAGGCACATCTAATATTGTTGTATGTGATAATCAATTACAGTGAGAATGTAAGGCATGATTGATACACAATTTTCTTATCCTTAGCTCAAAGTTCAAGATTTCCTGGTCAATGATCTTCGATTAAAACTTTCCAAAGCATCGCACATGGTCTATAGACAAGTGAGGTTTTCATTGAATTGCAAGCTTGCACTAAGTGGAAGGTCACGAGACACACTGATTGAGATACGTCTCACAATCATGAATGTCACAGCCATCATTGTTGTTCATTTTGTCTATGCTACAATAGACAATATGCTTTTGTTTCCCTCATTATTTCTCTTCTACCATTTTAGTCCCTACTTTTCTTTCTCGCTCTCTCATTCTCTATTCTTATCTTTCCTTCCATCTCTCTATTCATGTCTATTTTCCTATCTATTTCTTTCCCATCCATCTCTCCACAAGCAAAAGTAAATAGAGAAAATAAGAAACTTAAAAAACAAAGAAATGGGAAAGCAATGTCTTCTTACCTCTCATTATCTCGCTCTTAAAAAACAAAGAAATGGGAAGCAAAAGTAAATAGAGAAAATAAGAAACTTAAAAAACAAAGAAATGGGAAGCAATGTCTTCTTACCTCTCATTATCTCGCTCTTTCCCTCTATATCTCTCTTTCCCTCTCCCTCCCTCTCTCTCCCATTATTTTGTTTCTTCCATCTCTCTTTTTCTATTTCCTTCCATCTCTCTATAACTCTCTTTTCCCCCCTATCTCTTTCTTTTTCTCTTTCCTCCATCTCTCTATTTGTCTCTCCCTCATTCTCCCTTCCTTTCTCTCCTCCTTTCTTGTCTTTTTCTTTCTTTCTCTCTCCCTTCCTTTCCCTCTCTTTCTCTCTTTGTTTATCTCTCCCCTCTCTCTCTTCCTCATTATTTCTCCCCCCCACCCCTCTTCCTCATTGTTTCTCTACTCCCTCTTTATTTCTCTCCCCACCCCTCTTTCTCTCTTTCTTTCACTTTCTTTGTTTCCCTCCTTTCATCTCTCTTTATTTCTCGCCTCTCATCTCTCTCATATTGTTTCTCTCCCTCACCCTCCCTCTCTCTCCCTCCCTTGATCTCTTTGTTTCTCTCTTCGCATCCCCCTGTCTCTTTCTCTCTCCATATTTTTGTTTTGTATGAAGCCCCATCTCTCCCCATTTTTATTTCTCTCCTTCTTTCTCTTTTCCTCCCCCTCCATCCTTCTCTCTATTTCTATCTCTCCTTTCCTCCTTTGCTTAGTCAACACATTGTGGAGAAACACGGATCTAGAGCAAGGTTTAGCTATGGTGGATGAAAGATGAAGACACTACTCATGATGACATGGACTTAGATAGACTAATTGTTACACAAGTGAATTAGGTTCCAAGATGGAAGCTTGGACTCATAAAGACATTCTTATGTAAGATGGACAATGACATTGACAATGACTCAAACTGATAGTTCCATTACTCTCTAAAATGAGTGTCAAGTACATGGTCATATAGTTTTTGGATAGTACCACTCTTCCACACTGTGCTTATGGGATTTTGGACATCTCTTCCTACAGCTTCTAGAGCATACATCTTGTCATACCTTCAAAGCTACTTATGGGCAAGCCTCTATATCAAGCATCATTTGTTACTCTCAACACCCCCCCTCAAATGATGAGTTCCTACCCTTACTGGCTTTTGCCCCCCTACATGATGACATGGCTCAAGAGACTAGCTCTTTTTGGTAGCCTAGTCAAGTTAAGGTGGCTTGAAACTTTACATTTTTGTAAGGGTTTTTACATCCACTATGCAAAATAGAGATCCACAATGGGAAAAACATGATCCATTAATTGAAATTCTTTGTTGTCAGCAACAAAAATTTCTTTATCTTCTTCATTTTTCTTTTGCTTCTTTGGTATCCTTTGTTTTTCTTGATCTTCTTGGTCTTCTTGGCTTTCTTTATTTTCATGATCTTTTCATTTGTTGTGCTCTTTATCCCATTTGTTGATGTGTGGTATGTGCCTTTTGCTCCAATCTTCTTGACACAATCTTCCTATTTAAGGCCTTTGTGATGGATATAAACTGGTACATTGCTTTGGCTTGACATGACTTTGGACATTTGTGCATGGTGCAACCAAATCATTTGTGCAGGAAGGTCTTACCAATTGGCAATATTGCTCAATGGGAGTGTCTAATCCCTTTACAATAAACTAGAGATTTACAAAGATTTTAATCAGTAAAGCATAAACTCACTTTTGAGATCAAGATTATGAGCAGAATAGTAGGCCTTTTTCGATGCAAAAAAATTTCAGTCTTGAAGTGTGAAAGTGAAGGTGTGAATGGGTTTTATCAAACTAGTTTAGTGTGGAAAGAGGTTTGATAGAGAGGGTGTGAATAGATGTGAAAGTGGGTTAAGGAATAAAGGCTTTTTTAATTTTGTAAACCTTAGGATAAGGGTTAAAAGAAACAAATGACGCATTGTAGGTATCGCTTCTCTGAACGTGTTGTTGTGGTTCACGATAGATCTGCTAGCGTCTCTCGATCTGTTGACGTCGATTGTGATGAGGGCTTCCCTTTGAGGCTTCAGCAGGCTCCACAATCCTTTATAGATTCGTTATTTGCAGCTAAGATTGAATTACCTTCACGAGTAAGGAGGCAAACACTAGATCTGATGGGCAAAATTAGAGTTTCAGCTCTTCTTCTATTTAGTCCACAACTCATTCATTTCTCTTGTTGTGACAATAGGCTATGAAGTATAGAGTTTCAAGGCTCTCTTCTCTCTTCTCTATGACTCAAAACGTGCTTCACAATCTTCTTTGTTAGTTGTGGCTTCTATGAGCAATGACTCTCGGATTTGCTACTATGAAGAACCAGATTTGTCAAGTTGAAGCAATAGCAAATGACTTGCTCCTTGATCCACTTCTTCTTCTCTTCTCTATTTATCTTAGAACTAGAAAGTAGACCCCTTGTTTCTTTGGACAAGCAACCCCCTTGCTTATAGAGTATAAGCAGGGCCCCTGCTTGATGAGCCAAGTTGCCCCCCGAGCTTAAGCAAGCCTTTAGCTAACCTCAAGGGCACGCCAACATGAACTGTCAACTAATGTTCAATGGCTGCATCGCAACATCTCCTTTCTAGAGCTCCTTTACCTCATACACACCAATGGATGTTGAATGGATTGAGAGATTGGAATAGAAATAGGTTGAAAGATTGTAGAGCTTGCAAGGAAGAAGAAAATACACCACTAGCTATCTAGCTCAGCCATGGCTCTTATACCATGTTGAGAAACATGGATCTAGAGCAAGGTTTAGCTATGGTGGATGAAAGATGAAGACACTACTCATGATGACATGGACTTAGATAGACTAACTGTTGCACAAGTGAAATAGGTTCTAAGATGGAAGCTTGGACTCATAAAGACAATCTTGTGTAAGATGGACAATGTCACTGACAATGACTCAAACTGATAGTTCCATTACTCTCTCAAATGAGTGTCAAGTACATGGTTATAGTTTCTGGATAGTACAACTCTTCCTCATTGTGCTTATGGGATTTTGGGCATCTCTCCCTAAAGCTTCTAGAGCCTCTATATCATGCATCATTTTCTATTCTCAACACACATCTCTCTACAAACAAAAGTAAAGAGAGAAAATAAGAAACTTAAAAAGCAAAGAAATGGAAAGCAATGTCTCCCTCCCTCTCTTTATCTTTCTCTTTCCCCTCTCTCTTTACTTTTTTCTCTTTCCCCTCTCTCTCATTCTCTCGTTCTTTTTCTATTTGTCTTTTCCTCTCTCTCGCTCTCTATTTTGATTTTTCCCTCCATCTTTCTATATCTCTCTTTCTTCGTGTCTACTTTTTCTTTCTCTTTCCCTCTATGTCTTTATTTGTCTCTCTTTTCTTTTCACTCTTCTCTCTCTCTTTACCTGGCCCTTGTTTTCTATCTCCTCCCTCTCTCTTTCTTCCTTCTCTCTCCCCCTCTCTATTTTCATCTCTTCTCCCTCTCTATTTATCCCTTTCTTCTCTCTCCTCCTCTCTATTTTTATCTCGCCTCCCTCTCTATTTCTCTCCCACCCCTCTTTCTCTCTCTCTTTCCCTTTCTTTGTTTCTCCCTCCCTCCCTCTCTCCCTCATCGCTTCTCTCACTCACCCTCTCTCTTCCTCCCTTCATCTTTCTATTTCTCTCTTTCACTCCCTCTCTCCCTCATCGCTTCTCTCACTCACCCTCTCTCTTCCTCCCTTCATCTTTCTATTTCTCTCTTTCACTCCCTCTTTGTTTCTCTTATCCCTTTTAACTCCATCTTTCTCTCATCCTCTCCTTCTCTTCTTCTCCCTCTCTCTCTCTCTCTCTCTCTCTCTCTCTCTCTCTCTCTCTCTCTCTCTCTCTCTCTCTCTCTCTCTCTCTCTCTCTCTCTCTCTCTCTCTCTCTCTCTCTCTCTCTCTCTCTCTCTCTCTCTCTCTCTCTCTCTCTCTCTCTCTCTCTCTCTCTCTCTCAATGCATCTCTCCACAAACAAAAACAAAGAAAGAAAAGAAGAAAATGCAAAAACAAAGCAAGAAGAGGCAATGTACATATCTCAAAGGGTCAAAGACGAAATCCTTTGTGTCTCCCTTTGGCGGCTTTCCTCCCTTCTCCTTTGTACCCTTATCCTTATTCTTTGCATATAGCGATGGCAATAGTGGTGATGAGCTCGCCCCCCCCTCTCTCTCTCTCTTCCTTTCTCTCTCCCTCTCCCCCTCAAAGCTTTGAGCTCTCTCACTCTCTCTTTCATTCCCTTTCGCAAATGCGTTTGAAAAATTCCACTCGGATTTCTGGCACTTCTTTTTTTCAAAGTGACGTTGCTATTTGCGTCACTATTAGTGTCTCTATTAGTGTCGCTATTAGTATCGCAAATATAAATTAGTGAGGCAAATAGCAACGATATTGTTCATCAGAACTAATTGTTGCTCTCAGCCCAATCCCTTGTAGTGGATGTATTTCATGAAGGAAAAGAGTGATGTATTTGAGTACTTCAAAACATTCAAGGCTACAATTGAATTGGTATGTATCTAGTGGTGATGCATTGTGTCAGGTCTCAAAATGGGCTTGATACTGGCTCTAAGGCTCTAGCCAAGCCTCTATGCTCAACCAAAACACCTCTCGGCCTCGCAACCAAGGAGCATCCAGAGACTACACACTGATCTAACTAAATAAGCATTTGTAACATTTATAGTCCAACAAATCCCTTCCCAAACTCCTCATAGGGAGTCCCTACACATATTGGTGTTATATACCATGTAAAACACACACAGGGAGCACCCCTCGGCTAATTGCCACAACCCCTCTACGACTCTTCTACACCTCAAGGATTGGTCTTGAGATGCGCCGTGAACACAAAGCACATACGATACATAATCCTCTGTTTTAATCAATCATTCCAAGAGATAAAAGGTAATGCTCAGTGAGGAAGTCCCCCAAAGGAAAGGAATCACTAGCCCTATAGCTTAGGATACCTCACTCTCAGTGTGGGTCAATGTTTATGAAGACAGTTGCTATACATCCAAGATGATACCATGTGTTGAATGCAATGCAACTATGAATGGTTCAACCATTTTTAATCATTTAAAATAGCATTGCGACAATGTAAAACCATTTCTTTTCATACTTTCATTCTGAACGTCATTTCTGTGTTGCATAGGATCAGCATCAAACATGCTCACACTAGTGAATCCTTTAATTTTCAAAACACACGTACTCTATATGCAAAATATATTTTTAAAAATTAGCTTTAGTATATAATCAACACTTATTATCACCTCCTTTTGCTACTGTTTAGAGTGTATTCAATGGTAGGTTTAGAGAGTGTGTTGATGTATTTTTCTTCATAAAGAGCAATAAATACTCGCTTGAACATAAAGATAGGGCTCAACTAAGACTGAACCTCATGCTTCAACTCTACCATACATCCACAAGCACATATATTATCTTTTTCTATTTTTAAAGCACAAAAAACTATTTTTTCTCAAATTTCTCAAATTTCTCAAATTTTTCTATTTTTAATTAATAAATATTGATATTTCTTGATTTTGTGATGAGAATTGATTAAAATTTCTGAGAGATATTTTCATTCCTCATTTTATCCCCATGATAATACCATTGACACATCAAAACTCCCAAAATCCATGATTTGCTGCCTTATAACTGTAATTTTACGAGTTTCGTGTCTTTATAGAAAAATCAATAGACGACTGATTCTTGCATATTTTCTTAATTTTTCTCATAAAATAGATAATTGATAATCAAGAGCAATCATTTTTAACCATTTGCAATCAAGATCTATCATAAAGTGATAAAATTTACCACTTACTCATAAAATCGTACTTTATCTTACACATATGTTATATTTGGAAGGCCATTGATGCTCACTAATAGCCACTAATGCTCCTCCAAACATTGATCTATGCTCCATCGTGACTCAGCATTATCTAATCGAAATCTCTCAAATTAGCCCATCCCCTTCTGTCATAGAGATTGAACCATAGAAACATACATCAAGAGGAGAGAGGGAGGAGAGAGAGGGAGGAGAGAGAAATATTGAATTTGGAGATCTCTATCTGGGTAGCCATTTCACTCAAGGAAGGTGGCAACAAAGAGCAAAAAAATCAAGGAATCCATGAGTATAATCAAATTGGTTGCTTGTTCTTGGCTTCTCCATCCCCCATCTCACAAATCCACATGATGAAAAAGGATGTCGTTTTGTTGATCGCCGCGGATTTTTTAAATGGCCCCCTCCCATTTTGTCAAAAATTTGGGCTTATGGCTGTTGCAAATCCAAAAGGCCATGCCCAACTCAAGTTTGGTCCAATTTTGACCTTTTAGGTGCCTGGCTTTCTACTTCTTCTTCGTTCGACGACAAATTTGAGATTCGAAAAAACTTGCACGTCCGGCTTAAGGTTGTGAATGGTTGAGAAGTTGTCTTACTTTGGTCCAGCAATCAATAAATTTATGAAAATCTGCAACCACTACAATGGTTGAAATTTCCATTCCCATCTTCCACAATCAAATCGTTGAATTTGCGTCTTTTATTTTCATCAGGCTTTAAATTCTGCATTAAATTTGCATCATTCTGCTCCTTTTTGGCATGTCTTGGGTGTTTAAAATTTTCTCTCATTGGCAACCACAAGATAGGGCAACTGAGTCCGTTGAGTGCATGAATTGATCTACACAAACAACAACCATAAAAAGCATCAAGCAACCACAAAACAAAATACACAACAAGACACAAGGACATCTCTCACCCTATCCCCTAATAAGATCAAGGCATGAAACCCATAAGGGGTACACCAAGTATAATCTGATAGAAATCCATAGCAAGTTGTTAAAAAAATGCTCCAATACAAACTAGCTAACAAGAACCGTCAAAGAAGTCATCCCAGGTAGTGGCGAAAACTACCTATCCAACTTAGGACAACTGGACCAGGAACTCCTACTAAGCGAGGACTCCTATAGCTTGGTCATCATATATTTCATTTTATGATATTTTTCCTTCAAGTTTCTATACTTGGGCATGTAAAAAGGAGGGAGCTAAGTGTAGTGACCCAAGGAGAATGGGGTATCAGCCTCAGACTTGACTCGGTACCGAAGAACCTATGAAGCCCTCACAAGGTGACACTTAAATCTTTTCTTTGTGCTCACTTTTATTTTCACTCCAATCTTTCTTAGTATCCATTCCAACTAGATGCCACCCCTAGGAAGACAAGGCATCGACCCCAGGTCTTTGACTTGTCCTCGGGAGCCTACCAAGTCTTCACAAGGCGGTGATCAACTGCTCTTAAGTTTTGTCTTCTTTTTTCTTTTCTATTTGAGTAGTTAGAATCCCTTTTTACACACCTCTATATTTTTATATTTTAAGTATATTCAAAATTTTATCTTTTTTTATTTTGACATGCTTCTCTAACTGCCTCACTACTAATAAAAGCTCCTAGAAATAGCTGCCTAGCAGCAGTCTAGCAGAACAGGGTCACTAGGACTTCATTCTAAAACAGTTCTTAGATTTCCTGATAATGTCTTGACAGGAGGCAAATAACTACTCAGACCTCCCTCAAACACACCTAATCTAACCTTGGGACTTCATGCCTTGATTTCTAGTCCCCAATAGATGAAAAGTCCCCCACAAGTACATAAACACATATGGCATACTAGAGAGAAAGTACGTGTAAAGGAAAAATATCACCTAGACTTCTGCACAACAAGAGGCTCGCCCAGGTTGCGCTAAATTTGTATTGTAGCATGGCACTAAAACAAAACCATTAATTGCACCCGCAACACTAGACAAACACATGGCCCTCTTGGTCTAATGAAATATAGCACTTCACTATAGAATAACTAGCCCTCTTGGCCTAACAAAATAATTCATGAAATGACTATTCAACAACATACTATTGAAACAAACCCTTCGTCCTAACATAACTCTACTAAAGCATAAGAAAGACCAAGGTTGAGGGCTCCTCCAGCCCTACACTAAGTACGTCAAGTTATTGACTAATCCCCTTGCATAAATAGCAAAGGATTTTATAAAATATGATGATACATGATCCTATGCATCCATGATAGAATAGGAAGGTGATTAACCCCACATGACTCATAGTCCATACTAACCAGCGGTGGCCAAAATAGGATGTGTCAGCAAGAAATCCCCAAACTAGCCTTGAGTTAATATTAGGATGAATTTTAATAGTGCCCCAGGACCACAATTGAAAAAGATATCCTTTTTAAAAAACATAATTGGTCTAGGAATTTGCAAAGCAATTCTATTGTCAAGGAATAAGTTGGCAAGTCACTACCTCAAAAATATGTATCATATCTAAGGTTGCACGGTGGTACATCCGTAGAATAGGATCCCTCATACTGCCTATTTTTGCATTGATTTCTCGATCATCAATATGATGAATTAAATATACACCCAAATGAAGCATGATGATGGCATGAGCTCTTTCATTGTCTTCTACATCAAGGGGATTGGATGGGTCAATAACTTTGGTCCCTTTTATGAAGGTCCAATAGCCTCATTCCATCATTTTATATTTTACCAGGACTTGCCATGGATGGAAGTCTTTTCCATTGAACTTGCGAATTTGAGGCCTTATATCTGCATAGGCCATGGCCATTATAGGAAGGTCTTACCTATTGCCTTTGGCAATGGCAATGTCTAGTCCTTTACAGGTGGCCAAGTATGAACCAAATAACAGAATTGATAGCCCTACAAATGATAACCAATTTTAAAGCTTTAAGGAAGAAAAAGGTTGGAAATCATACATATGTAATATCTCAAGGTAGGATTTTGGTGGTCCCGTCCTTCGAACAACCCTTGATTTAAGTTTTACTATTTTCCTAGGTTTCAATGAGGTGAACTTTGACTGGACTTCTAGCTCCTCCCCACCTTGTGGTTTAGTGTACGAGCATTTGGTTGAGCAAGCTCGATTAATGACCTCAACACTTGGTGAAGAGTACGAGGAGATTTCAATCACATCAATATTCATAGGGCAATAGTACTAATGTCACTAAATGCCTTTTCAGTGCTTAGAAGCACTCATCTCAAGATTGAGATGTTTAGGTATTATCTTGTCAAGTTTGGTGAGACACTTGACTCATTACTGGTTTTGAGAGCACGTTTCTCAGTAAAATTATGATGTCCCTCGAGTGTTGGAGCTACTCATAGATCAGGAACACACTTTCAGAGCATATGCTTTAGTTATTAGAATCATTGTTCATGATTACAGATTGAAAATGAAAATGGAAAAGCTTGAAGCTTTTTGGCTATGGCTGCCAAGTGACCCACAACTAGGGTTCTGATCACAGCAAACTGTAGGAGGGGAACTAGGACAAATCCTCTTAGGTGAGGATGGTCTACTATAGGGGCTACAATAGCCCTATGATAGCTGCCACCTTGGGTTATATCCACTAAATAAGAGCACATGGTGAAGCAAATTATCAGGTCTATTCACACCACCCGCCGACAAGTATGATGTGTTTCTCAATTCTACTTTTTCTTAAGATGACAAACTAATAGGACTAAAATCCCATGATTGACACAAGAAATGCTAGGTTTTTCCTTGCCTTGATAGCAAGTACAATCAATATTTCACTATTTTTTATCGATTCAATATTTTTAATGCTTTATACTTTTGGTAGTTCGTACTACCTATTGCGATTGTGGGATGTCTTACTCCAAAAATATGTTCAACGATTTATAAGTTGTCGAATTTAGTGCAATGGAGTTTACAAAATGAGATAAAGTTATCCGCTATTGAATCCACAAGGTGGGGAGCAATGGAGATAGTCTATGTCTTTGAGAAGTAGGTGCCTTCAAGCATGCTCACTATACAAACTCACCTCCTAGTATATCTTATTGATGAAATGGAGATTATGGGACCCGTCCATACTCGATACTCGATAGATATTCCTCTTGGAGTGCTTCACGAAAACCTTGAAGGGCTTTGTGCAACAATGAGCTTGTCCAAAAGGCAAAATGGATGAAGGTTTTGGCTAGTGTATTAGTGCATATTTGAGAGTAGGTGCCAATGGTGGATTCAGATAACAATATGCTATGGACACTCAAGGATGATGATAGATTGACAGGAGATGTGGTGGTTGGAAATGGGATAGAAAAGAGGATGGACAGTGCCATGGAGAAGAAAATAAATCATTTTTGTATGTTACATCATGTATCCATGGAGAAGGAGCTTGGCAGATATAAGCAAAATCCTGAAGCGAACAAGAGGGATTACTATCAGAATTTTAGTGCAATATACGCCATTGAGTGATTTGATATCCCAAGAACATGCAAGAGATGACGTAGTTTATAGCTACAAGGTGGTTGCATAAAGCTTTTAGTACAAATTTGCACAAAGGGGTAGAGATCTCCAAGGAGGAGTAGGAATTCTTGAGTGGATGTAGTCCAAAGGTAATTGCATACTTTATTTGTTGTCATATCTAGATTTCATATGCAACAACTAACTTAGTTGTTTCGATCATGCAGTGTGGTTGCATGGGTGACATTTTCGAGTTGAGTGCAAACTATAAAAACTTCAACCCAAGAGGGAATTCCATCATGAGATCAAATTGATCCCTCAAGTAGGACTTGTTGCCAAGAGGCCTTACAAAATATCAATACCCAGGCAATTGAGTTGAACAACTTCGGCAATTGCTGGATCAAGGGTTCATGTGTTTGAGTAACTCACCTTAGGGAGCATAGGTTCTGTTTTAGAAAACAAAGATGGAACATTAAGACTGTGTATTGACTATCGAGGACTAAACCAAGGCACAATCAAGAACAAGTATCCAATTCCCTAAATTAATGAAGTGTTGGTGGACCACCTCCAGGGTGCAAAGATTGTCTCAAAGATCGCTCTTCACTCCAATATAAAATGCACTCCACAATAGATTATGGTGTCATGGTGAAGATTGAACAAGAGAGCTGACGACATGCCATGGATTCAAATGTTCTAGTAGATGAGATGGAATATTTTGACAACTTACAAATAATTATCTCAGTGGATTTCCATAGCCTCTCCATGATCATATTTGATGTACAATTGTTATAGCGGTATTGGAAGGAGTTGTGTTAATCATTCGGCAACGTCCATCTGAATTTCTGGAGATAAATTCTAACAAAAGTTGGAACAATATATGCGGAACATTTGTCTTGTCGAGTTATTGTGAATAGTGCACGAACTTTTTTCTTAATCTTTCCAAGACACGAAACAATAAAAAATGTTTATTCACTATTTGCAACACATTTATATGTGATATTGAATAGCGAATCTTCTATCCATATCCCTAAAAACCTTGATGGTGGTATATTGTGCCATCAAAACCTCAGAACATACGAGTATATGATGAAAGAAATGTACCCAATGTAGATGAGGAAAGTATGTAGGTAGAGAGGTTGATGTTGCGGGGGGTGGAGCGTGAGGAGGGCTTGGAGCATGCATAGGAGATATGCATGGGTAATGTAGACGAAGAGACATGAGACCAAGATTTTTTTGAGAATGAAGTGGAATTCTCTTTCTGTGGAGACCTCTATATAGACCTTCCAATGTACATTGATCTATGCCAAAAACTTGACATGGAGCCATAGGCCCATTTGTATTTACATCCGCTTCCTTTATTCATTCATAATTTGATTTTAAGGATACTTTCGTATATGTATTTTAATTAAAATCCTTTCTTGTAGAGCTATGTTATCATGCTTTATCTAAATCTTTATATTGATGATGATATCATCATTTTATGACTATGTAGGTTCAAATAGCCGACTTTAGAGATATGGCAGACTAAGAGTTGTCTCAGTCATCATCTAGCCATTCTGCACAGTCTACCTTAGTATGCTCTGATACTTACCATCTCTAGTAGGAAGAGTCAATGCTTTAGACTAGTCCTAGAGGGAGGTGCAAGGACTCATCACTCAATCAAATAGGAGGAAATGATTCTAGGAGATGTTGTGAAGATTTAGATTTTGTGATCCCATGTCCAATTGCTACTTCTCTCTCTCGTACCAGTTCCAATGAGGGTGACTCAGGTGACTGTTGTGGAGACATCAATGTAGTTTCCCCGTCTAGCTGATCTAGTGGACAATTATCACCTCCAAGGTTTGTCACACCTATAGGGACATGATCTACTCTTGTGACTCCAAGGTTTTTCTCAACTATCCTCATAGATGGAACCCCTATGGGTGCTATTCCGAGAGATACCATCCTGCAAATATGCCAGATGGACAAGGGTCTCCTACTTATGCCCAAGAGTGTGGTCGTAGGTGGGAGAGGATACACCTTAGACATACCCCAATAGGGTATGGATACCTTGTGGATGAGAAAACAAGTGCTGTGATTATGAATGATGAGGGGAGGAGGGTTATGGCCACATGAGAGAGTTGCACTAATAAGTATTTAGGCATAACATTTTAAACCATTGAAAATTTTATACCAAAGGGGATCAAGGATTATATGATAGCATCCTGCATGAGTTACTGGTATCTACGACCAACAGATAAATTTTTCACAGGATGGATGATGGATTGTATGCATGCATACATGTCACATAGATGATCAAATGCACATGAGGCAATCAAGAGTGGTGCCTCAAAGCTCGAGTAGTTTGACCTAAAGTATTAGGAGAGACTCATGGAGGAGGCTAAAGACTCTCTAGAATGATGGCAGCAGAGTAGCGGAAGGCAGTGAGGGCACGATTCATGGCATGGATCATGCGTCATCTAGACAGTGGTAGCCATAGAACTTATTTGAAGGATTTTGTAAGTTTTCTTTTTGTTGTGTTCACTTTCTGATTTGGAATATTACTTGTACTAATAACCTCATTTCTAATAGTGCTACTTTGTTTTCTTTGCAGCACTCCATCACAAACCACGATC
Organism: Lygodium microphyllum; assembly: GCF_053477565.2. Classification (NCBI taxonomy): domain Eukaryota; kingdom Viridiplantae; phylum Streptophyta; class Polypodiopsida; order Schizaeales; family Lygodiaceae; genus Lygodium; species Lygodium microphyllum. Next base: position 89,868,393 of record NC_141161.1, on the reverse strand, counting down.
ACATAGTTTTGGAGACTCAGTACGCAAAGAGACATGATCTCATTGCACTCATCGATAGATTATATGTATGTGATGGCCTAGTAAGTCAAGACTCTTTCTTGTTTGCATTCATTAGTTTTTTTATGATGCATTATGTATTATAGATTATTCTCTAGTTTTTTATATCACAAAGTCTGTTTGATGTTCCTTTGCATTAGTACGAGCTCTCGAATGGCAAAGAGCTATAGTAGTCACTTGGATTCATGGAGCACACATCCGTTTCTTTTTTTTCCTTGTAATCCATGTAGCATTTCTTACATATGTTTCTCATCCTTTGCATATACTTCCATTTTGCGTTATCTATAAATATATTTTCATATCTGTTTTGGACTCTCTTCTCTATGTTTCATGTAGTTTTATAATTTGTCATCGCCACTCTTGTACTTATTTGAATATTGAATCAATGACCTTTTTTTCTAGCATCTCATGATGCACCTATCTCGATGATGATTGTGTATTCAATATATAATTGCTTTACGGAACATTATTCAACACATGGTATTGAAAGGTGACAAGGCACCATGAATTTATTTCTCTATAATCATTGCTATTATTAGCATATCTAATTTACTATACACGTTGCTATTTACATCGATATATATGTCAAAAAGCGTTGCTTTTGTGACACTAATTGTAATGCAAATAGTGATGTAGATAGTGGTGCTAATAGAGCGACTCGTCTATAGAGATCTACATACCAATGCTTTTAGTGATGATGGGGGTAATTTTTCTTATGAATATTTGCATCATTTTAAACGTCGGTATGTTGCTTGTATCTTGTAGTGACCCATAGCTTTCTTGAATAATCATCAATAACTATGACAAAATATATGCTTTCACCAAGATATATGTTTTGTGTAGGTCCTCAAACATCTACATGCATATCAAGTATATTCTTACTCATATCTCTATCATATGAAATTTTTTATCTTACTTGCTTACCAAACTGACATGCTTCACACACTTTATGAAATTTTGCAACTCTAAAACCAGATAACCCTGTAATGAACCCTTTGGAGTGCATTAATTTAATCCTTTACACATTTGCATGTCCAGTAAGTTTGTGCCATATTTCAATATCTGTAACCACTTCTTTACCTTTAGCATACATAGCAGGGATTCCATCATCTAAAGTGAACATGTGGCTAGCTCTACTTCCTTTTTTGACTAAACTGTAATTATCATTAAAATTTTCCACAAAGTAGACTTTTACAATATTTATATGACCATCATGCAAGGACAATGGAACTTTTTTAATGTGTAAAACTAGGTGGCATAAACCATCACCCGTGTTCACATAACTTGGATTTTGTAAATCTTACATCTCTTTAAACCATTCAACATGATTGGTCATATGATTAGATGCACCTAAATCAACATACAATACATCATCATGTGTCCCTCTTTTTGTTACAACATTCATCATATGCTACATAACAAATAGAGAACCATCATTCTATCATGAAGACAATGCATAGTTTCCTTGTTATAATTTACCACTACAAATATCATTCTTCTTAGTATAAAAGTGGGCTATAATATGATGTGGTTTGCCACAATGATGAAAAATAATACATGAATTGCCAGAATCTCTATTCTGCCACCATCAACCTTTTTCTCTAGAGTTGCCCTTGCATCCAAAGTTTCTAGGCCTCCTAAAACTTGCATTTTATCAAACTTTTGATTAAACTTGTTTTATTGGTTATCACCAACACATCCCATACTATGGTCTCTTGAAGAGGATCTAGCAAGTTTCCTTCTCGACCTTGAGGAAAAGGCTTAGACCTATTATAACGTACTCGCCTTGATTACATGACAAGTAAGGTTTTAGTAGTCGCCCAGAGTTTACCTCCCAGTCATCCCCATCCGTACTCTAAGGAAAATGATTGGATTTTGTCTAGCTAGTTAACCCTAGGTCTACCCCACAGGGAAAGTGTCCTACAATTACCCACAGAGAATCGACCTGAAGGTTCTTAATTGACCTAATAGTCACCTATCACCAACTAACTCACATCTGGAGATGTGTTTCAAGAGGGTTCTTGTCCGAAAGGAGCGACTCCCATTACCCTTGGTTCATGGAGTACAACACTTTTTTCCAGTAACAAACTAAGGATTTATGAAATCCCTAGCAGTGCTCTAGCACAGTCGCTATACCTTCCCCTAAGATAATTTAAAATTTAGTTCTAAGACTACACCCTAGGTAAGTCAGCAAGTCGACCCTTCCTAGAGTTTGTTTTCGAGGAAACCTCTCGGCTAACTGAGACCACCTTGCCATAGGACTGGATTCGTCAGGAAATCATCCACCTACTTCCCTCTATGGAAGTTCTTAGTTATCTAGTTACCTATCACATTATGTGAAATGTATAAAAACAACTTCATTAATTAAAAAGAATCCTTTTATGCACAGTTGTTTGTTTGTGCAATTTACTCACGGACATACAATCAAAGTAAAACAAATTCATTGATTATGTTCCATAATGTGTATTCTCCCACCCATACATGAGAAAAATTACAATTTCATGTGCTGCCTCATTCAACACATTTGCATGTTACCAAGATCAAATCCACGTATAGCTAGAGTTTTTAGGTGTTCCAAGTAGAACTTGGGCCATACAAAGGGGCCAAGTAGTTCCTAGGTGTGTAAAGGATTTACTACCTAGAGCCCCCATGGCACCTTAACCACCTCCTACTTAATACAATCCCTGCTGGGAGACCTCTCACCATCAGAGTCGGTCCATGCTTTTATGGTGATAAGAACATCCCTTCTTGGTATGGGGATTCAACACCTATCCTTGGGGAGGTATAGGGTTCCTTAATTTATATTTGTTCCAATACTTAATTCAATCAGGATCTAATCTAAAAAATCACAAACAAGATTGATGTCTTCAAGCAATTATGACTTCAAACACTCATGCAACTTTCAAGTGATGATTAATCTCGTAGCAATTGACCTTTGAAATTCACATAGTGAGCTCTTTCCCTAGGGTATCTAGATTTTGGGGTCTCTAACCTCTCAGTTTAAGGTTTATAATTGCATTCTTGTAACCAAGTTTCTTGGCCTTACGTCTGTTTCTTCTTAGAGATATTTTCGATCTTAAAATCTTCTATCAAAGCTTCTAGATGAAACTATATCCTTGACTAATTTCTTCGGGGTTCGTTCTTAATAAATCTGACTTGAAAAATTCCTCATGATTTTTGTTGAGTTCTAGAATTTTGTAGTTTCCCTAATAGTTTCTAGCCTATAAGATGTTCTAATAATGTACCAAGTGAATGCTCTAAGATCGCAATATTTCTTAAGAGACTTATCTTATTTCTATTGAATTCAAATATATATTTTTAGAAAAAAAAACATGTGGTATCGAAATTGGTAAAGGGTTGTTATCTATGCCCATGACTCCGTTAGTGACTCCCGTGCTTGCAACTCCAACTGTTGCTTCCACGTTAGTAGGGTCATTCGCGATTTCCGCTTTTGAATTATTTTTCTTTAGGGCCATGACGGAAATATGATTCATAGAAGAAGAAGAACATGGCAATAATACTGGTTAGCAAGGGTGTAAGACTCTCGATGATGATGATGGTTATTGCAGGATTCAATGATGTAGGCCTCGCGGATGGTTCTTCTTACCTCATGGATAGCAATACTTTTCTCTCTCTAGTAGACAGAATAGGGACAAGAGTAGAGGTATGAATTCTAACCAAATTGATAGAATAGGATAAAGTTCTTCAATGTCTTCTCTTCTCGGATTAGAGTAGAAGGGGATGAGAGACATTCAGCGTATCCCCTTCCTTGGGTTGAATGGAATGATGTCTCTTCATCTCGTGGAATAGAGTCTCCTCCTTCTCGATCAACGTCTCATCCTCATCAAGATTTCTCTTATCCCCCTTCTTGGTCATCCCGAAGCCCTCAATTTATAGTTTTGCAGGGGGGTAAAAGAGAGAACTCTTGCTTTTTTTGTGTTTTTTGATGACATCATCGATGACAAAGAGAGAACGCTTTCTTTTAGCACTTCTGATGGCATCATTGATGATGTCAAAGAGGGAGCTCAATTTTTGTTGCACGAAGATAAAAAATTACAAATATATGGGCGAGCACCGTGTGGCGTATCGACATCATTGATGATGTCAAAGAGGAGCTCGATTTTTGTAGCATGAAGATATAAATTTACGAATATATGGGTGAGCACTGCGTGGCTGTCACTCCAAGGCTTATGAGAAAGGCGGCGACCAAGGCATAGACCTTGGCATCTTGGCCTTGGCATACTCGGCAACGGGCTACAAAGGCTTCATTGGCACCATTGGTTGTGCGCAAGAAGCTCCCATAGCTTGTAGGAAAATCTGCCTAGGAGGTCACCCATCCCGGCAATGTCGTCACCCAAGTGCACTTAACTGCCAAGTAACTATCCACACGGCTATTTCTTTTTGTTGTTCTATACTACAAACATAGTTTTAATAAGCTAGTCATGGGAAGGTCTTCCACGTCTTTCTTCCATGAACTGGCATATAATATCTCATTAATAATTATATTTATCTTCATAATGAGAGCTAGTTTCATAATTAGAGTCAATTCAAAATGTGCAACATAAATCAATTTTCTTTGGAATGTATACGCACATTAAAATAAACTAAGTAATTGGGGCATTATATTCTTCCCTCCTTAGAGAAATCGAGATGTCCTCATCTCGAGAGAAACTGGGGGTATTCTTTCATAAGGGTTACCTCATCGACGTGGCATCCTCTTTAGGATAATCCTTCCACTGGATGAGATATTCTCTAAGGGTCCTATTCCTAAGGATTCTTACTTTTACATCCAAGATTCTATCAGGTTGAAGTTCAAGTAAACCTTGGCTCAGCATTACAACTTGTTGATGATGAAGAATATGATAAGGATTAGGTACATAGGGCTTCATGAGACTGACATGGAATACATCATAAACTTTTAGGGTTCAGGAAGTTGCAGCTTATAAGCATTAGGTCCAAGAGCCTTTACAAATTTGTAAGGTCCATAGTATCTTGGGCTTAGCTTCTTGAAATTTCCCAAGGATAAAGAACTCCTTTTTGGGCGTACAGGGATAAAAACCTTGTCCCCTTCTTGGAAGACTCACTCTTTTCTCTGTAGGTCAGCATAGGCTTTCTGTCAATCCTTGGCAGCTTGTATATCTTGCTTGATGGTTTTGACTTGTTCGTCCATCTCTTCAAGCATCTTCTTAGAAGCTTCAATGTTCAAGGTAGGGTCGGAGAATTTTAGCGGAGTTCGGCATTCTTGCCCATATAGAGCTTGAAATCGGGTCATCTGAATGCTCTAATGATAGGACGCATTGTAAGAAAATTTCACCAAAGGTACATATTGTATCCACCGTCTGGGTTCTTTGCAACAATATGCCCTAACTGTTGAGATATCGAGCTCCACTCGTGATATGCCAGGGTGACAATTGTGCATTTATGTCACCGACTTGTCAGTTGCAAATGCGATTGGTACACCGCCCATGAATAATAGCTAGATGACAGCTATCCTTATCTACTCTAGTTCGTGGCTCAGTTAGTATGCCACCTTAGTTAGTTGAGTTTGGTTTGAGACCCATATATAGGGTTCTTCTATATGTACTTGAGTTCTTTTTGGCTTACACAACTAAGAAGAGGAAAACTGTTTTCAGCCTCCACCTTTGTGTGTATTCCCCCATTGTGCAAGCAAGAAAGCTACAAGTGAGACTCCTTCCTTCTCTCCCACAATCTTGACACTAACTATGTCTTCAATGACCTGATTTACCCGCTCTGTCTACCCCAGTTTGAGGGTGATAAGCTGTACTAAAACAAAACTGTGTACTGAGAGCTTCAAATAATCCCTTCCAAAAATGCGAAGTGAATAGAGAATCACGATGCATCTTGTAAGCTGTCATAAATAGAGCCCCTGTCTACCCTGGAAGAACTATGCTTCTCTCCTAATTGGCTTGGTATCCAGATGCTTCTTATAGGTTGTCAAACCATGCATGATAGATCTACAAAGATTAGGGTCTACACTCATTCTTGATGATGACTCCTTGCCAATTGCTGAGAGGGACAAGCTTATAAAATGGTTGCCATAGGTTATGCGGCTCACCAATACTGAAATAACTCAAAAGTAAGCATGAAATATTTGGCCTAGGAGTCGATCAACTTCTGATCTTTGATTTCTCAGATTGACACGATAATAATCTGCATCAATGAGCAATGATCATGGCATCATATGGTAGAACCTATCAATGAGAAGGGCCAAATCATGTCAACCTCCTATAGTGCTTAATCTGTTCTTTGTGGACCCAATTCTGGACCCTCCTCAAGCACAACCTATCTGGCTTCATAAATGCATCAAAAAACCATAAAACATTACATTATATATGTACCACCACACAAGAACGAGATGCCATAAACATAAAATAGAATCTTTGTCTTCACCCCTTAGTTGATAAGATACAAGTCTACAGTCACCCCAACACCCTCTCACTATATCTGAGCATGATGATATATAGGAAGCCCATTCTTCACACTATTGCCCATCGTATGGGTACCTTCTTGACCCTTGTGCTCCTAAGAGAATGATATGCTCATGCAATTGATGAACTAATCCACAACATCTTTAACTAGTTGAGCAGTGCAATAAACATAAACCAAATATGAAACAACTATTATGCCTTGCAATATATATATAGGCAACTATAGAATCCATATCTGTGAAGAAAAGGGGAAAGTTATGCATTACGCCTATGTCCTCACTCCATTTCCTTCAATAATATTAAAGCATGCCTATCTAGAAGAATATCTTGCTTCCTTGACATAGCAAGCCTCCAATACAATTTTCCCTAACATCAGCCTCAGTACATGCTTTTAGACCTTGAATGCTTAAATACTACTAGCCCAAACTAGCACTATTGACCTTTGAGTTCCTACACATCAATAGCATGTTTCTAACACTCCTGTACTTCACATGAGCACCGAAATACTTAGATGGCACATACAACCTACCCTACAATTCAGCATCAATGTTGCACCAACTTTTCTCACCATTGTAGCACCTATCAAGACAAGAGCAGAAAGATTATCCCATGATTAGGATGCACACTTGTAGATGGATATAACTAAAATGGAAAAATTTGTGAATTCATATCAAGATTTTGGATTTATAAATATGAATGAAGGGATCAAGTTATAGTTGGGACATGATGGGCAATCTTCAATAAGAAGAGAAACGATGAATCCAATCGACTTGAACTCCCTTAGTTGCTGTGGACTGCCACAAGCTTTCAAGATGCAAACACATTGATTTGCAAAATCTCTCAGCACAAATGCATCACGTTCAACAAGTGGAATTCCCTAAATACTCCCAACTAGATTTCACATTATCAAGCATATCAGTTAGACTTTCCTTTTATCTGTGTGCTTAAAGTTCCCAAACCCCACCCAGATGATTCTGTAGGGCCCCTGTGTCTAACTACTGCATCCAGAGCCACAATCAGCCGGGAGGAGTCCCCCATAGACTGAGTGGACTGAATCGTGCTCTTCTTCTTCTTCATCATAACCTTGTTCTCCCAGTTGTCTCCCTTTTCGCGGATTCTCGAATAATTATTTGCATGCTTTTGATGATCAAAACATGCATAAAGAAGGCAACAATGTTTATGGTGCAACAATGTTTATGGACAAAAGCCACCTAATTACACGAGACATGCTTTGGGATAGTCATTAAAGCTTCTAAAAAGGGATCGAGTATGTTATTTGGTTAACAAAAATTATGACTTTGTTGATGATTTTTTTGAGTCTCGAGACATGAAAAACAATAGCAAATCCAACATGTCTGCTAAGTCTCACAACATCATAATCATGCAGATGCATATTTAGAATATTCAACTAAATAAGATTTGTTAGTTAACTTTTCCAAGGAGGATGATGGTATTTTACATGTTTCTTCAAACTTTTAAACACCTATTTTTCAAAAGTATTTCACAAGTATAATGAAGGCATGAAAATTTTGACAATGGTGTTTGATATCTTTCACATTGACATAGGGCTGACAATGTTGCTAACCAATCTGCATGGTCTAGCTTGGCATTTTTGCCTGTAAGGATTTGAACCATATAGTAAAATATTGTATGTGTTTGGATACCTGCATAGTGCTAGCAAATGGATTTCACATTGAGGATACACCAATTTAATTTGGTAAGTTACTATTGATATAGAATTTGACAAAAAACAAGTCATTTCCAATCATCACTTCCGAATTTCCAATCGCAACTTGCGCATATCTTGCATGTCCAGTAAGTTGGAACTACTCGACAACAACCTGCAACAAGTGAAACTTCAAAGTTCACTTGGACATCAGGATTCACAAACCAAGAAGTGATTCAACATGGATATGAAAAAATAAACAAATACCTCTATAAGCAGATCAGGTAAGAGTAGGGTTGCTGCACAAGCTCATTTCAGAAGACGTAAGAGTGGTTTGCTTCATGAACAAATCACATGAGAAAGATATTTGAAGTTATTGAGCACTTTACTCAATACAAGTGACATTGATGAATGATATCGTCACAAAAGTCAGCTTCATCATGGATACCAAAATGAGAACAATCACTATGTATACATGCAGATTCAAAGATGTATACATGCATCTATCCCTATGCTTCTCAATGCATTTCATGGCAAAAGGCCAGGTCAAATAGGATAGAAACATGGCAGGTCAAATAGGCTTTGGGAAATTTTGAAAGGAAAAAAATCACAAGAGTGTACCATCTTGGTAGGGGACTAGAACAAGATGCCAACTAAGGTTGACCACTTCCATGGAAATAGTACCATAGCTTTGTTTGGTTGATAAAGGATCCCTACATGAGGAGTCCTTAAAGATTTGGAAAGTGGTCAGGGCCATTGTTCTAAAAATCATTTGGACCATGAGGAACAAGGTTTTGATAAAAAAAGGAAAATAACTTTCCAATAGATATTATGTTCAAAAATATAAAGCAATGATCTGGCTCTACTTATAAGGTTACTTAGGAAAACCAACTAGGTCTTTAAGGTTACCTTCAAAGACCCAGCTAAGAGTTGAAACATTCTAGCTTAGTCAGGTCACCCAATTTTATGTTTGTACATATTCAATATAAATTCTATTTCATAGTAAAAATAATAAATTATACAAATCTATCTTAGTCTAATATCTGTTAACTCACTACAATTAAGGAAGCTAAGAAGTCTTTTCCACTAATTCTTATTAAGAAGTATAGTAGAAATTCACTCAATAAAAATGTTTTCTATAATACAAAAAAGAAACCAAATTCAATTGAGTAATAGCAATAAACTAAATTACATCTAATCCTCATAAGAAGCTCACTGATAGTTCAATTTCATTGAGTCCATGTTGAAGACAACAAATTGACCCCTTCTACTAATCAAACTATCATGTCTACTAGCGTTTATATGTATTGAGCTACTCAAATGTTGGCTAATAGTTAGTTATTAGTTAGTCATATGTTACCTTCACATGGCTTGTTGCACCATTGAGATAAACTTTTGAAGGATTAAGGAGGAGAAATTCTCAAATTAATAGAGTAAAAACAAAAGACATTGTTGCAGTAGATGGGCATGAAATAAACAAGGTAGAGGCACGTTTAGCATAGGATTGACTAACTAGCTTGAGGCCACCCATTTGTATAATATGCGGGCCATTTTAATTGGTGAGGTTTGAACATTTCATACAAGGAAAAAAAGTCCATAATTGCATGTAGATATGACCTCTTAACTAGGAGTGGAGAGGGCATGTGTGTGTATGCATCTACAAGTGTGTATATGTGTGTACTTGGGGTAGATGACTCTTAAACATCTTCATATGGTCAATTCCAACTTTAACAAATTTGTAATTTTGTTTATAAGCTAGATCTTAAATACCTAGACCAATGCTTGAATTTCCTATATTCTCCTATATAGAGAGTTTTGAGAGAATGTAGGCAATTCTCCATATATACATATGATTCCCTAATATTAGAACTAGGGAATGACATTCTTACATTCTCTTATGTAGGGAATTTTGAGAGAACATAGTAATTCACTATAGTGATCTATAATTCCCTACTATTAGAAGTAGGCAATCACATTGTCCTATTCTCTTATATAGGGAATTTTGAAAGAATGTACGAAACTCTCTCTTTTGATATGTAGTTCCCTACTAGCAGACGCGGGGAATTGGCTTCCCTAGTTATATGTAGGAAACACATGGATACATATATAGGAAATATAAATGAATTTCCTACATTTCATAAAATTTCCTATATAGGGAATGATTAAAAGTTCATTGTGCATCATATTGTTTTGCCCAACAATCATCTATAGTGTGACCATTTCTATTGTAATAAGAACAATGCCTATTCCACCATAACTACTGCTATGTGTAAAGTGTGGAAAGGGATGCCTTCAAGCAAGTACAGCTTGGTCAATTTGTTCTAACTATGCATCCTCTTGTGAGATCATAGGTGTTTCTTGATTTGTGTGTCATTGTTCATGTTATGAATATTCAATCAAAGATATACAAGCTTGATTAAAAATGATCCCATCTTTGTTAGATAATATGGTAACAATATTCTTTACAGTGTCAAGAAGTTGTGTTACCAATTGCTTTTGTGGAATGGCATCACCAGCAGCAAGCTAATTGATAATGTTCTTGAATGATTCGATATGTATCATCATAGAATTTTTGATGTTGTATTGTAACTCAGTGAGCTAACTATGAAGATAAATTATTTCTATAATAGATTTCTTCTCAAAATTTACTATTAAATACTCCCATATAGCTTGTGAGGTTGAAATATTACATACATCAAGCATAAGGGATTCTTGAAGAGCAAAAAGAATATACCAACGAGCTGCTTTGTCACATTTGACCCACTCATTATAAGTAGTTTACCATTATTCAAAGATAGCCTCCTTTAGTTACAAGGGTATTATCATGAGCTTGATCAATTGGTTGAGGCAGACATTCAAAATTACCAAGAACAATATCATGCAAGTCATCACCTTCAAGAATTAGCAACATCTTTACTTTCCATCCAAGGAATCCTTGTCCTTGAAAGTGAGGGACAAAATGTTGTCTAGAAGAAAATCCATTGACGATTATAAAATTTGGCATATGTGGCTAAGAGAATGTGTACAATATGAGATCACACAATGTGTATAACATATACCAAATGACAACAAAAGTGCAGCACAACAAGTCATATGCAAAAGCTGTGTTGTAAAGAAAGACATTTGACTCAAAAAGCATACGCAAAATAAAGTGGCCCAAGATAGACAAAGCATGGGCAAGAATAAAGCAGCCCAAAATAGATGAAATGTGTGCAACAATCAAAACGTTATCTCTTTACTTTTTGGCCAAGACTATATGATAATCTAGCTAATTTTAGTGAAAACTCAAAAGTGAGTAATCAGTAATTTACCTAAAAACTGACATAACTCTTGACACATCATATACAAATTTTTGGAAAAGATGAAAAAAAGACTTGGCTATTAAATTATGTATATTTATATATTTTAATTTATTAAATATAATATATATATATATTTCATGCATACTTAGGTACATACACATATGCATATATCTATGTATCCATATGCATATATATGTATGAAAAGACGCACGCATGTGCGTGCACACACACACACACACACACATGTATGCATATACATTTTTTCATTATAAAGCTATGACTGAGAATTTTTTTTATTTCACATATTCAATTTGATGAGTTTTCCTATATTCCAATTAAAGTTTGCAATATTATATAACGTGATTGTAAAGCTTATAAATAATAAAATAAAAAATCTATTATTTTAATATATTATCATAATTAAGTTCAATGAATCAATGTAATATTTTTTGAAATATTTAAATTTATTAAATATATGTTTATTGAAATACACACACACGTGTGTGTGTGTGTGCATATACACACATATACATACATATCTTAAATTTGTTTAGTACTAAAAATATTATTCTAAAATATGTAAATAAATCTATAGATTATAATTATAGCAATATCACACATACAAATAACATGTACATCAATAAGATACATATTTATGTACAAGAAAATAATATATTACATATTTAAAAGTTAGAGTTATTACACAGTTCAAAGAAGTGTAGAGAGACTTAAATATACATTTACTTAATTCACCACTATACATTGAAAATATTTTTATCATAATTTGAGAATAATATTTATGGTGTATATGAAAGTTATTCACAAACCTCATTAAGTTACAACATTGAGCAAAAATCTAGACTATTGCTAAATTTATCCATTATCAACTTGTATAAATATCGTATTTGTATGAACTAAAATTGAAATACTATAACCTAATGCTATGATTAAAAGACTTTATTAATATAAAAAGGGTTATAAATCTTCTTTTTTAAAATTTTACGGACTCATCTTAGAAATTGTTTTTAGTGATTAGATTTTGTAAATCAAGTTATAATAGATGAATATAATTCAATAGTCATGTATGATTGCTACTATTGTAATCATGAGCATAATTTCATAACCATATGTATATAAGCTATTACTCAAAATATATACATAATGAGAGTCGCAACACATAGATAACGTATGTATCTATAAAAAAGATAATACTTAATACATGCACATTTTTAAAGACACTTTTTTGAAAAAATATTTTCAAATAATTATACAAATAAATTTTTATGACATAGTGGGATGATCAAATTGATATATAGTAATCTTATTCTTATAAAGTGTAGGCATATGTCATTTGGTGAAGTAATCAAATTCATATACGTTAAGTCTTTCAGGGAAAGTAGAGGTGCTAAATGAACAACACTTACACTATTTAAACAATCTCTCTCTTATATAATACACTAACAAAGATAATGAAAAATAATGCACATGTGTCAAAGCAATCTAATAACTTATATTGTACTACCTTCATAATCCTTGCACTCAAGACCAAATTCCATTATTTCCTTATCCACATCTTGATTACATATCCACTAAATCAAGGATTTTTTTGTAATAAGTATTAGTATTTTCAAAACATAAAAAACAATTTTGCAACATATTTCCACTCATGTGCCATTTTATATGATCTCAATGTTTTCTAAATAAATAACATTGTGTGACTTTAAACTACTCAAGCATAACTACAATATTTTTACAAGTTAAAATAGTATCTATACAATTACAAAATGATATCCTAGCAAAGAGAAGTGGCTACTTTTTATTCACACCCCACCCTTATAGGCTCAATAGATTTAAAAAAGAAAGGTGAGATTATATTTGGATACTTTGGAATTATGATCCAATGTAAAGCTATTAGATAGTTCATAAAGCTGGTCTTTCAAAAGAAGCATAGGTGCTAAATGTCAGAGAGAGAACCAGGGAGAGAGAAAGAGGAGAGAGAAAGACTGCAGAGGAGAGAGAAACACTGCAAGGAGAGAGAGAATAAGAGTGACGAGGAGAGAGAAAGACTAGAATTGGAGAGAGAAAGACAGGAAAGATGAAGAAGCCATGGAAGCTTAGAGCAAGAAGGGAGAGAAAGATTGTAAATGTATTGATTTGCCAAAAGATGTGAAAAATTACAACTTCTCTCCTTATATACCAGTGTCAATGTGACATGGCATATTATTAGCATTCTAACTATTCCCAGCTTCTTACAATCCATCCCTTCCCAAAAGTTTTTGTCCTCAAAAACAAACCTAGAAAGAACTAAAGAAGAGATGGATAGAACAGAGTACTACTCTGTTTTACAGCTTTACAAATGGGAGATGAGTGAAGAATTATCATTACAAGGGCTGAATTTGAAGAACGAAAAGAGGACCCCGCTATATACATGATTTGAAGAACTTTAGAAGCAATTGGAGCCATAGAATCTTCAACAAATAGTTCCAGAAGAAAGTAGACAGCTTACTGAAATAACAGTCCCTGCTGAACCAAATCTGCCATAACTTTTGATAGAAGTGTCCAAATGAGATGTACCACATATCAAAACGAAGCTCTTGAAGAGTACTTTAAGCTCATGTAGATAGCTCAATTCTGAATATGAAGTATGACAAAAACTGTTGCTGTCCTGAACCAGTCTGCACCAATACTAGCTCCATAAGCAATAGGCTTCAGCCACCAATGTATCCCTCAAGTATGGATACTCATCCAATATTGAATCAGGTCTCCAAGAAGCCTCTTCAGAGGGTGAACCTCTCCATTTAATCAAATATTCCACAATAGAACGTGATCGAAGCTTCTTTTCACGCTGACCTATAACAGCCTCTGGGATGTACTGAACAATACCATCTTCATCAATAGGTGGCAGCTCATCAACTAAATCCACTAGATCACCATAATAGGGCTTGAGCTGACTAACATGGAAGACGTTATGAATCTTTGTAGAAGAGAGAAGCTCTAGTCTATATGCCAAATCTCCAATCCGCTTAAGGATCCTGTAAGGGCCATAGAATCTGTGGGCAAGCTTATTACTGGATCCATCTTTCAATGTAGAGTACTTGGATTTGGGCACCTTCAACAAAACCAGCTCTCCTTCCTGGAACTCTAAAGGCCTCCTCTTCTCATCAGCATACATCTTCATCTGATCTTGAGCCTTCCTTAGATTCACCTTGCATTGCTGAAGAAGGGTCTGCATTCTTTCCAACTCTTCCTTCCCATGAGGGTTGATCTTTTCATTAAAAATGACTGTGGGTAGGGGCACCTTGTAACCATACAAAGCCTCAAAGGGTGAAACTCCTATGCTCGCATGAGTGGAATTATTATAAGTAAACTCAGCTAGGCGTAACTAAGAATCCCATGAGGTTTGGACATCATAGCAAAAATGGCGAAGATAAGTCTCCAACCATTTATTAACTCTCTCTGTCTGTCCATCAGTTTGGGGATGATAAGCCGTAGATGGAGCCAACTTGGTACCCATAGATGTAAATACCGCTTGCCAAAAGTTACTCATAAACTTTGAGTCCCTATCATGGACAATCACCTGCGGTAATCCATGTAATCTGAAAATATGCTCCATAAACTGGTTGGCCACCTGAGAAGCAGTAAACTGAAATTTTATTAGGATAAAATGAGCTGCTTTGGTGAGTCTATCAACCACCACATAAATACTATTCCACCCCTTCTTGGTAGTAGGTAAGCCAGTGATAAAGTCCATAGTAATATGAGTCCATTTACCCATAGGAATAGGTAATGGCTGCAACAAACCTGCTGGCCTATGGGTGCTATCATTATTTTGTTGACAAGGCATACACTTCATAACGAAGTCCTTGACATCTTTCCACAGTCCTTTCCAATAAAAGCTCTTGCTGATCCTGTCATAAGTCTTGAAAACTCCCAAGTGTCCAGCTAAAGGCGAAGAATGCAACTCCTCCATAATTTTTCGCTTGAAAGAAGAAGTAGAGGGAATAACAATCTTGCCCTTCCACCAAATAAGACCATTTTTAAGCTGGTAATGTGAGTTTTCTTCCATAAGACCTTGCTGTAATTTCTGAAAGATTTGGCTGAATTCCTCATCTAAGAGGTATGCCTCTTGTAGCTCTTCAATCCAATCACTATGTAATTCTGTCATGGCTGATACTTTGCAGGCCCACATACGAGAGAGAGAATCAGCCACTATGTTATCTTTGCCCCTTGTATGAGTGATGTCAAAGTCATAATTTTGTAATGTTGCTACCCATTATCGTTGCTTTGGAGTAAGATTTGACTGAGTAAGGAAATACTTGAGTACCCGATGATCACTATGTACTCTGAATCGGCTGCCATATAAGTAATGGTGACATTTCTTGATTGCATGCAGAATAGCCAACATTTCTTGGTCATAAACATTCATGGCCATCTCCTTATCAGTAAGCTTACGGCTTTCAAATGCAATTACTCCATGCTCCTGAAGCAAAACAGCCCCAATGCCACGGCCGCTAGCATCACACTGTATAGTAAACTATTTAGAGAAATCCGGGCATACAAGAATAGGAGCAGAGGTAAGTAGTTCCTTTAACTGGTTGAAGCTACTATTTGCAAGAGCATCCCAAAAGAAAGCCTCTTTCTTCAACCTGTCAGTTAAAGGGGCTGCAATTGCCGCATAATGCTTAATAAATCTGCGATAGAATGAAGATAGACCAAGAAATCCTCTAAGAGAGGTAGTAGTAGTAGGCGTTGGCCAATCTTTTATGCATTGCACCTTCTTGGGATCAGCCTGTATTCCTTTTTCACTGACTATATATCCCAAGTATTCCACTTCAGTCTGCATGAAAGAACACTTCTTCTCCTTAGCAAAAAGCCTATGATGTCTCAACACATCAAAAACCTTCCTCATATGCGACAAATGATCCTGAAAAGTCTTGCTGTAGATCAAAATGTCGTCGAAGAACACCAAGACAAACTGAAAGAGGAAAGGTTGTAGAATCTTATTCATCAGGCTTTGAAAGGTAGCTGGAGCGTTTGTAAGGCCGAATGGCATCACCAAGAAATGGTAGAGCCCACGATCAGTCCTAAAAGCAGTCTTGACCTCATCACCCTCTCTCATGCGAATCTGATGATACCCTGATCTCAAACCAATCTTCGTGAAGAATCGAGCCCCCTTAAGCTCATCAAGCAAATCATCTATCCTGGGTATAGGATACCTGTTCTTCACTGTTATCTTATTAAGATCCCTGTAGTCAATGCACATTCTGAAAGATCCATCTTTCTTTTTGACTAATAGGACTGGGGATGCATACGGTGAAGAACTGGGTTCAATAAATCCCATTTCAAGAAGCTCTTTGATTTGCTTGGCTACTTCCTCTCGTTCACATTTTGATAGTCTGTAAGGTGGCTTATTGATTGTCTTTGAGTTGGGTTCCAAATCAATGGGGTGATCCACCGCTCTCTTAGGAGGCAATGAAGTAGGTACTTCAAATAAATCTCTATACTCCTCAAGAAGAGCTATCAAGGCTGGATGGTTTGCTGAATTATTGGGCTGATCCTGTGTTTCTTTGTTCAAATGCAATACAAATATCTGTGAGCGCTTTTTGTACTCTTTCTTGAGTTGTTGAATGGTGATAAGCTGAAAATCAGATCTACTAGGGATCCCCTGTAAAAGGATGAGCTGTCCATTGGAGAAAAACTCCATATATAACTGTGAGAAATCCATAGTAATCCTGCCTAAGGTCATCAACCAATCACAACCAAGTACAATATCTATGGGCCCCATTTCCAAAGTGATCAGGTTTACTTTGACTTCAAAATTTTCAGCCATCTGCAAAGAAACCTGTGGGCAAATCTGCGTGCTGGTTTCCTCTTCACCATTAGCCACTTGTACTCGAATGGGCTGCTGTAAGTCGGTGGGAACACAATTCAACTTGTACATAATAGATTTATTGACAAAACTGTGAGTACTACCACTATCTATCAAGATGAACACTGGTTTTCCACATAGCTTCCCTTCATACGAAGTGTATTAGGGCTCTTAGATCCCGTCCAAGCATCCATAGAGATAGAACAATTAGTGGCAGCAGGCAACTCATTACAAAATCCACCAGGATCAAATGGGATATCACCGCCTGGATCAAAAGGAAAAGAGTCAAATGGATCATAGAAGTACTCCTGTCCACCATCATCCTCGAAATCTTCATTTTCAGCATTGATTGTGACTGCATTAACTTCATCTATGTCATTTTCAAAGTCCTCAAGAACTAGCATACTTTGAATTTTTGGCTTGGCATTTTTGTATACACACTTTGAAGCATGGTCAGGAGTATACTTTTCTCCACACTTGAAACATAAGCCTTTGTCCTATCTTTCCTTGTAAAGATCCATGGGAATATTTCTGGAATTTGTATTGGCTGAAGTAGACTTAGGCTTATTGTCACCTTACTTAAATTCAACCTTTGGACTGTTTGCTATCCTGAAATTGCTTTGAAGCCTAGAAGCATTAAATGGAGGATGAGTTGGTATCTGTAAGCTCCCACTAGGCATATGATTGCTGCCATAATTGTTACCAACTTGCCCTTGCTTTAAAACAGTCCTTGGCTGTCCATAACTTGGCTGAAATGAAGACTCTTTCTTATACTTCCTTCCATAGCGCTCTGCAAGCTCAATAGCCTTGAAAAGTGAAGTAGGATTCTGCGCCATAATATCAGCTGACAAGGATGGTTCTAAACCATACATGAACTTGTGTAACTTGGCCTCATCACTGATGTTTTCCACATACATGGTCAAGTTGAGGAATTGGTTTGTATATTCTCTTACACTTAGGCCCCTTTGTTCCAAACCATACCATCTTCGTTCTAACTTCTCTTTTTCAAGAGGTGAAACAAAGACTTCAGCCATAAGTGCCTTGAAAGCTTCCCAATTCTCAATAAGTACATTCTCTTTCTTGATATACCTCCACCAAGTGTGGGCAAATCCTTCTAAGTGCAAGGAGGCAAAGTGTATCTTCATAACATCAGTTTTAGGAAATATGTCAAAATAAAACTCCATCTTAGAGGTCCATTCCTCTAATTCTGATGGTGAAGATGACTGACCATTGAATTTGGATAAGACAATTTTGTCCTTGAATTCTCTATCATGGAAGGGTTGTTGTCCCAAAACTGGCTGATCAGAATTTCCAAGTACAGAACCTCCAAATTGAGACTGATATCTTCCAACAGGTGGCTGAGAATTACCATGTAATCTTCCTGTTGGTAAAGCACCCCTAGAATGCTGAGTATGCAATCCAAAAGCTTGAGTATTGGCTCCATTCAAGCTGCCCAAATAGTCATCATGCCTTTGTGAAGCTTCTCCCACTTCATACTGACTATTTGGAATACCTCTTCTTCCAATGATTCCATCTCCATGACCATTTTGGTTGGATGGCTGAAGTGGGACTGAAGGGTCAGTATTTGAACAGGCCTTCTCATTAGCTTCTTTTGATGCCACTTGTAATTGTAAAAGTTTAGAGATTTGTGCCATGAGTAGGTCGTTGGACATTACCAATCTATCAATAGAAGCCTTGGTCTGATCAGTAGATTGAACCATCTGATCCATTCTTGACAGCATGGCCTCATGTCGCTCTCTATGCCTTAGTTCATAGGCACACAAAGTATCATTGAGTATACTAATTTCTCCTTGTTGAGGCTCTTCAGGGTTCTCTTGAAGTGTGCTTTCCATCATGGAATCCCTGATTTGTTGTGCATAATCCTCCTGGACCTTATTTTTGCCTTTATGTCCTGCCATACTAGTGCTGTCCTGCAGTACCCCCTGTCAGTAAAACGGCTATAACTTTGGCTAGAAAACTCCGATTGCAAAACTTTTTTGTGCGAATCGAAGCTAACAATGCCCTCTTCTAGATGAGCTATAGCACGCTATAACAGGTTTAGGACAGAAAATTCTGTAATTGAATTTCAGAGTCTGAACTATCCAGTCCTGCACCCTGTTTAGACCTGTAAGTGCCCTGTTTTGACCCTGTAATGCAAGAGAGTAACCTCAAATGGCTACCAAACCCTGCAAAGGGGTATATAGGACCTGTGGGTACCCTGTAGTACTTGCACCTATGCTTCAGTATCAAAGGGTGTACCTGTATCCACCTGTAAATACCCTGTGGGTAACCTGAAAATGCCCTGTTTTACCCTGTTTTAATCCAGTAGGTACTTGAGTCGTTGGAAAGTTTTCAATCTTCAATTCTCCACTCGTTGTACCTATGTGAGGGATAAAACGGCAAGATGGGCTCCCTACACGGGCTCCGAATCACCGGGAGGTGGGCAAAGTTCCCCCCGGGTCGGTTGGTTGCACCCCTTCGGGATCTTCGATAGTGAGGGAGGGTCACCTCTCTTTTGTCCCACTATCTCCCCCGGCATCCACCTTTTTCCTCGGTGGGAATATCAACATGGCAGAGGCTAGTGTGCTAAGCAATCAGCATAATATGCAATTGAAAAATATCCATTCAGCCTTTCATGAGATGCAATTGATTGAGATAAGAAAACTTGAGATGGGAGAAGGGTTTTACCTATGCAATTCAGTGACTCACTGATTGCTAGTACTTACCCTTTTACAATTTTTCAATTTAGACAAAAGAGAATCAACCAATCAATTGGATTAGAGTAAACAAAGGAATCAATCAATGTATTCAGTCAATAGGATTCAAATGTTATGCTGAAATCTCAGATTGAGGCCTTTCATTCACTGATTGAAGCTAATATGCATTAGGCAAGCATTGCATTCTTGAATAGATGAATTCAAGCAAAGGTTGGCTGAGAATTTGATGAAAATGTTCAATTCTTTAATCTCTCAGTCAAATGGCTTAAGCTCAGCAATTGGATTAATGAGAGAGATTAAAAATTGAAGAGAAATACCTTGACATGGCTGAAAATAACTTGCCAAATGCTTGATAGGGCTCCCAGTTGTCCAATGTTAGCAAAATAATCCATAAGGCTTGCTTATCTGATGGTTGAGACCAATCTTGAAGCTTCAAATGCTTGAAATTGAAGCATTAAACCCATTTCCCCCAAATTTTTGCTCCATAGAAGCTCTTGATCTTCAATCTTTAGCCATCCCGTGCTTAATCCTTGCAATTTGTTGAAGAATCCTTGCTGAAATGATTCCACGGGCCAAAAGGATGAAGAATCTTCAAGAAATTGTCAAGAAATGGAAGCTTGGGCTGAAGCTTTCATGGCTGCCCATGGACTGTTCATGTAGGGTTTCAAGAGAGTGAAAAGCTGAGAAATATGGCTCTATTTTGGAGTGAACACACCAACACCTTGAAGGAATCACTGCCAATGATGAATTAGAAGCACCATAGCTGAAGATTGGTTGAGAACTGAAGGAGAACAGGGCTGGAAAAATCAGCGCAATTTTCGGGCTACTGTCCAGGCCACGTGGCAGCTTCTACAGGGCATGAATGGTGCTCAACTTGTTGCATTTGATGTCTAGAGTGCCATTATGCAGGCCATTGTTGATGGAGAGCAAAGATCAGTGAGAAAAGAAGAGATCTCAGCCAGCAAACTCCATGAAAGCTTGGGCAGAGCTTGAGGAAAGAGGAAAGGAAGACCTCTTTTGAAAAGTAATTGTAGTTTAGTCTCTAACTAAGCCCGGTTAACCATTCTTTACCCTAGTTACCTCCATTTTTGCATGAATTTGATGACGTCCAGCCATTTAAGCCTTTACCCGCCATATCTGACCTTGGATATCTCCAGATGTAGTCATTGCTAACTGTAGTTGTCCTGCAGCACTCCACTAGTCACTATCTTGTACCATTTCTGTCTGAAATTGGTTTTGAAATAGGAAAATAGGAGTGAAAATGGAAGAAAATAATGGATCAAAGACTGAAGCTTTGATACCACTTGTCAGAGAGAGAACCAGGGAGAGAGAAAGAGGAGAGAGAAAGACTGCAGAGGAGAGAGAAAGACTACAGGGAGAGAGAGAATAAGAGTGACGAGGAGAGAGAAAGACTAGAATTGGAGAGAGAAAGACAGGAAAGATGAAGAAGCCATGGAAGCTTAGAGCAAGAAGGGAGAGAAAGATTGTAAATGTATTGATTTGCCAAAAGATGTGAAAAATTACAACTTCTCTCCTTATATACCAGTGTCAATGTGACATGGCATATTATTAGCATTCTAACTATTCCCAGCTTCTTACACTAAACAAAAGAAATTTAATCAATATGTTGCTTATATGGTATTTGGGTTGTTTCTAATTGCATTTGTAATAAAATTATGAAATAGCATATTAAGATATGTCTTACAAGGAGTACAATTATTGAATAAGTTTCTTATAAACAGCATTATGTGACTTCAAGCTACTTAAATATAAATAAAAAAACTTTAAGAGTTGAGATGAATTTCACAAAATCACAAAAATATATTTTAGTAAACATAAGAGGCTAGCATCTATGTATATCCCTCATGTGTGCAATAGATTTAAAAAACAAATATGACTTTTTGTTTGAGTAATTTAAAAGCATCATCTTCAATGACGCTATTAGGTAGCTCGTCAAGCTAGTCTTTTAGAAAGAGTAGAGGTGCTAAACAAAGAAGGTTTACACTTTTTAAAGAACCTCTCTCTTATATCATATATTAACGAAGATCATAAAAAATAATGCGAGTGTTAATGCAATTTAATAACTTATATTATACTATCTTCATAATCCTTGCACTCAAGATTAAATTCCATTATTACCTTATCCACAAATTGATTACATATCCACTAAGTTAAGGATTTTTTTTTAAAAAAAGTATTACTATCTTTTAAACATATAAATCAATTTGCAACATATTCCCACTCATGTGTCATTTTATGTAATGATAATTGCTTTCTTTATAAGTTATTGTCAGTATTTGGGTTACTTTTTTTTAATATATGGACAATAAAGACACCTTTAAACTATGCGCATAACTGTTATATCCTTTATTTTATCAATGTATGAATCTTTCACCTATCTTAGATAGTTTAAAAAATTGGCTATTGATCATCTTAGTCTATTATTATCTTCAATGAGATTTCTTATAAATAAACACATTACTCTTAGTTATACAGACCCTGATATTTAAAGAATCTCTGACTATCTTCAATGGGATTGCTTATAAATCTATATATTAACATACATTTTCAATATATATTTTGATAAACAACATTGTATGACTTTAATTTGCTTAACTATAACTACAAGATTTTTAGGAGTTAGAATAGTATCTATAAAACTACAAAACTATATCTTAGAAAAGTTTTTTCTTGCACTAAGAAGTGTACATAAATACAATAATTTCACGCTATGAAACATTCAATCATAATTAATTCCTACACAATTAAATGCACTTGCACAAAATATTTATTCCACATAACTTCATGCAATAATTTGCTCACCACAACATAAAGCACATTAGTATCCTTCCATATATCTACTAGGCGTAATGTGACTAGTGTCACATGTGTGCACACATGCAACAAGTCATGGATTATGCAATAAATAGACAAAACCCATAAAATAAATTAGGTAAAAATCATATTATTCTCATAGTGAATTTCAATGAATCCCATAATTCCATAATGTTTCCTAGGGTTAAAAAATAACTTCCGTTGGTTGATAAGACAAAGAAAACTCCAAAGCTGCCTAACATTATGCTAGTGATACCTCACGTAGTGAATCTGCACTATATCATTAAGAAAACTAGGTTAACACCTTTAACCAAGTTTAGATCATGGAAGTCATGTGCTTTTTGTCCAAATGTTTGTTTTTCTTAAGCAAGTTTAGTTGATTTTCCTAATTGGAAATTAAGTACTACATCCTTTGACTACAACACTAATGCATGGAGCAACTTATTTTAGAAACTTTAACTACTTACATTATGAATCATATTAGTATTATCGAGTTGAAGTTTCTTTTAGGCATATTTAGATAAAACAAATGTGTGTCTTTTGAACTTTATATAATATTACTCTTGTTGAACTCAATATGTATTTAACCATATCTAATAAAAATAAACTCTATGTTTTAAACTATACATTAGATTAAAAAATACTCACAAGTTTTTGAGCCTAATCAAATTTGGATAAAAACTTGTCACATGGTCTTTCCATGAATAGTATCTTACAAAACATAAAATGTGAAACCTAAAAGTTTCTTTTTCAAAGTCTGAGATATGATGGCTATATCTAAAATACTTGCATAGATGTCTTTTCCATGTCTTTCATTCATTGAACATATAGCCACATGACATTCACCCTCTCTAAATGTGCACATTCTTTGGCATGTGCCATACTATACATCTTGTTTGGATCAAAAGGACAAATACTCATCTCCCAAAAAATCATGCATATCAACATATGGATAGCTCTAGGATTAAAAACCCAAATAATCACCTTGCAAAATTCATGAATAGCATAGCTTTCTCCTATATTGTAAACCTAGCTACTTGATATCTAGAAAAGCATACATCTAACCTAATTACTCCCTCTCAAATATGTAATATTTCCATGCAATTAAAAGTTAATTAGTTTGTATTTGTAAGTTAGTAAAGTCAGTAAGGTAGTAAGATAATAAGTTAATTAAGTAAGTAAGTAAGTTAGTTAGTTAGTTAGTAAGTTATATAACTAATAACTAACCTTACTAACCAAAACTAATAACTAACTAACATTAAAAAACGTAACATTAAAAAAAAAGAAAAGGAATCCGAATGTTTTTCGCCGGTCGCCTCATCATCGTCGTCATGATCATCATCATCTTCATGTGCTTCATCATCATCGTCTTCTTCATCATCGTCACTATCATCGTCCTCATCCTCATTGTCATCTCCTTTACCGTAATCATATTCTTTGCCATAAATAACTCCTTTACCACCCAAATAGGCATTGACCAGCCTCACGACTCCCCCCTTTTTCTTCAAAAAAATAAAATAATAAAATAAAATAAAAGAGAAGAAAGCTCCCCACTCTGAGTGGAGAAGCTATCTTTACACAAAGAGAGTAGAAAGAGAGGGGAAGGGAGAGGTAGCATGCACTCCATACGGGATCAGTGATCATAGAAAAGGAAACTCCGGAAGAGTTTATCACCTTCTTAACATCGAGGATTTCCCTTGTCTGCTTTTGCAACAGCTTTAGAATCTCTTCATTAGAGAAGAGCTGACGAGTGGTCACAAAAGGTTCACCTTTGAAGGGTAGAGATAGAGCCTTCCCTAAGCCTCGAGATGTCAAAGTCATAGAAATTCCTTGGACTAGTCCTGTCTTCTTGCTGTAAGAGGCCAGGAACTCATCACATAACGACGGATCCTTTGGAAGCAATGGAAAAGGAGTGGCCACAAAAGCAATGAGTCCCGCCTTCGTGAGAGGCTCAAAAGTAAGTAGGGAAGAGTAATCCCTACTAACTAATGGGACGTACTGGATAGGGGGAGGAGCATGAGAAGGCGCCATTCAGATGGTTACACACACATCACAACCACAGACAATCAAGGAGAATGCCTGCAAAGCAACAGACAAAAAACCAAGGATAAGAGAACAACCAAAACAATAAAACGGGACTCAACCAACTAACCCCAAGCAAACCACATCCTAGAAGAAATTCGACATGACCTTGAGACAAATGCGACCGAAAGCTTCATGCGATGCATCAGACAAACACCCAGAACCCCGTATTAGGCAATAAAAGAAAAAAACTGCATACCGTACCCGTAACCGTATCAAAAACAGCAAATCAAAACAATACCATATCCGACACATATCAATACGACATCGTTGATAAACCAAGACTGGACCAGGAAAATAACTCTAATGACTGCGCATACCCATCCCACGAAACGGTTCATTAAAAAGGGGAAGTAAGTGCAGTGAGGGGGGAATTAATTGAATGAAGGGTTGATTTTAATAAATTATTAGGAATGGGTGAATTTTTATTAGGTGATAAACCTTAGCAAGAAAACGGCGGTTCCTTATTATAAATTAAATTACCAATTATTAGGTGAAGCGGTGCTTATATTCGAATCCCGGACTTCGATACCCGACTGGGTCTCTAAATGCAAATTCATTGATTACAAATTAAGGTGATGTGGAGCGCGTTTTTGCCAGCGCGTGCTCATGTGATGGCTGGTCTATTTTAATTAAAATTTTAAGTGCCTCTTTAGCGCACGTAGCGCGTGCTAAGTGAACGGCGGGGTTATTTTAATTAAAAAGTATGTGTGTTTAGCGTGAATGCGCATGGAAACTGTGGGTGAATTAAAGAGTTCATTTTAACAATTAATTTGTGATTAAGGGGGAAATGAAAATAAATAAAGCACATAAAATAAATACCTGGAATGGGTGTGTATGTAATGCAGAAATGCGCACGTAAGAGTCTCCCAAAAGAAGTGAATCCAGTAAAGGAAAAGTAAAGACCACTGATGAAACAACAAACACAACACCTTAGCGGATGTGTGGATTTGGTTTGTGTTGGTTGTTTATGTTTATTTTTTTATTTTATTATTATTATTATTATTTTTTTGGTGTTAAGTTGTGATTATGTATGGTTGAATAGATGGAAAATGATCAAGGGAGGTGACGGGAATTTTTGAGAATTTTTGAGAATTTTTTACTATTTGTAAATGAATTTTCTACATTTATTGGCAATTTAGGGGATTAATTAGGAGATATTTAATTTTCAGAAATTTTAGGGTAGGTAATTTCCAACGGACAAACTCCCAAAAATTGGCAAAAAGCAAAGGAAATTTTTAGAAATTTTTCTGAATTTTTTTTAATGGAAAAATTAATGTAGAAATTAATTAAATCATATAAATCATGGTAATCAGATAAGTCAAGTAGAAATAAGTCAGTTAAGTCTGGTTAGTCTGGGTAAGTCATGTAAGTCACAGGAAGTCAAGTCAGGTTAGGTTAGTCAGGTTAGGGTTAGGGGTAGTTAGAACTAACCTAACTAAGGTTAAACCAACTAACCGAACTAAGGTTAAACCAACTAACCTAACTAAGGTTAAACCAACTAACCTAACTAAGGTTAAACCAACTAACCTAACTAAGGTTAAACCAACTAACCGAACTAAGGTTAGTAAGAACTAACTAGGGTTAGGGTTAGTAGGTTAGGTTAGTCATTCTAACTTAGGGAAAATTAGTGGAACTAATGTGAGGTTAGGTTAGTGGGAACTAACCAGGGGTTAGGGAGGAAGGAGGAGGTGGAATAAGAGGAGGAGGAAGAGGAGGAGGATGGGGAGAGGAATGGCGGCGACACAGCCGGGAAGCGGCAGCCCACGCGGCGGCAACGCTACGACGGGGAGGAGGAGGCGGCGAGCTCCTGGCGCGGGGCGCGGGCGTCCAGCGACGGCGACGGCAGGCGACGATCCTGCGCGGCGGCGCGGGCGTCCCGGCAACGGCGGCGAGGAGGCAGACGCGCGGCGGCGCGGGCGTCCGACAACGGCGGCGGGGAGGCAGACGGTCCTAAGCGGCGGCGCGGGCGTCCGGCAACAGCGACGGGGGGAGGAAGAGGAAGGAGGAGGAGGCGTGGGCAGGTGGAAGAAGGGGAAGAAAGGGGGAGGGAGGAAGAAGAAGAGGGTGGGAGGAGGGGAGAGGAAGGAAGAAGGGGAAGAAGAAGGGGAAGGAGGAGTAGGAGGAGGGGAGGAGGAGGAGGGGAGAGGAGATGGAGATGAGGAGGGAAGTGGAGATGGAGGGAGGGGAAGAACGCAGAGGGAGAGGGAGACGGTTGGGGGACGGGGAGAGAGAAAGGGCAGGTAGGGGGGAGATAGGGGAGGGTGCCCAAGGGGGGAGGATGGGCAAGGACAAGGGGGGTGGGGGGTACCCAAGAAAAGGGTAAGGGTGGAATAGGGTAGGGTAGGGTAGGGGGTGGGGGGAGGAAAATGGGCGCGTACCCTCGTCCCGCGCACATGCGTGGGGCGGGGTAAAAAAATTTGCCGTGACGGAATCGAAATGGCACCGGGATGACGGTACGGGTTATGCGGACACGACCGGGGCGCGTGGAGACGCGTAAAATCGAAAAAGGGCGCGTTCACGTGCAAAACGGGTGCGCGTATACACGTAAAAATAAAGAAAAATTAATAACTCCCAATCCGGACGTCAAAACGAAATAGCATAAAAACAAAAAGTGGGCAGGACGACAGGGGGAAAACAAGAAAAATATATGACGGAGGTTTCGGGAAGGGTAAAGGGCGGTCATGTGCAAAAAACACAAAAAAGAACAAAAAACGCAATTAAAAATTAATATCGAAATATCCGTGCATCGGAATGAGGTGCAGAAAAAAGGAAAACTGTGCAGAAAGATGTGCCCCACAATCCTATCTCATCAAAACATAATTCCGACAGAGATAAGATGCGTTCACATTGGAAAAGCCCAAAAAACAAACCCGAAAATGGGATCGAAAATTAATATCGGACGAACCGTGAGCCGGAATAACACACAGGAAGAAGAAAAAATGTCCACAAAAAGGAGTGGCACAGGGTTATCATGTTAAACCGCAGTCC
The DNA here is from genome assembly GCF_053477565.2 of Lygodium microphyllum. Classification (NCBI taxonomy): domain Eukaryota; kingdom Viridiplantae; phylum Streptophyta; class Polypodiopsida; order Schizaeales; family Lygodiaceae; genus Lygodium; species Lygodium microphyllum. Next base: position 89,840,425 of record NC_141161.1, on the reverse strand, counting down.
CGGTGGAAGGAGGAGGGGTTCACATGTGAAAAACTCCAAAAATACTCCCGAAAACTCATTTAAAAATGAATAATAAAAAATCCAAAAGTCGAAAGAGGGAGGAGGAAAAAGGAAAAAGGTGGGGGAAGGCACAGGGGACACGACTGTCAAATCAAATTGGAATTCTGATGCAAATAGGGCAGGTGCACATGGAAAAATGTCAAAAATACGCATGAAAAAGTCTTAAAAAACCGGAAAATTAATAACGGACAAACCGTGTATCGGAATGATGCGTACTAAGAAGGAAAAATATCAGGGGAAAAGTGTTTGGCAGGGCTAGGATGTCAGATCATAGTTTCGAAGCAAGAAAAGTGCATTCACATGGAAAACCGGCGAAATTACGCAAAATGCTTCAAAAATTAATAACTCGAAAACCGTGCACCGGAACAAGGGTAGGTAAAAAGGAAAAATGGTCAGTTCAACGGGAGAAATAGGGCTATAAGGTTGGATTTTGGACTTCGGTGAACATAGGATCCATTCACATGGCAGGACCTCAAAATCAGGGAATGAAGGAAAACTGCAAGGGAAGAGCCCCAAGGGTGGGTGGAACATAACCGGGTGGGTGGGAAGGGACCCCAGCACGGTAAAAGTAAGGCATGGCCTACATGCATGAACAGGGTAATGCATATGCAGAAAGGGATGCACTGTAGACGCGCAGGGACGCGTCCCCACACTTAAGACCTTAACGGATAGGGTTAACCGAGCAACAGGGACCTAGGACCACACCACAGACCATCCACCAACGTCCCCACACTTAAAACATGACCGTCACGAAGAAACCAAAGTGTAGGGTTAGAAAAACTTAGCCCGTTTCGTCAAGAATCAAGGTTGAGTGTCGACGGCACGTCCAGTGTGGTTGTCGGCGCTGGAGGGACCAAGGCATCTTCTCGGCACACGTTCATCATGGCAGGGACCACACGGCAGCACCCAGGGAGGTAGCTGGTTGAAGGAATCGCAGGAAATTCGTCGATGATGAGGGATACTACACTCAACTCACAATCACTCAATTGAAATGAAAGAACAGTCACTCGCCCCATGACTAATATCACTTGAGGAAAAAGGATTGAAACCCATATCTCATACCCGGTTGAGGAATCGACAAGGGGGGAATGGTGCAGAAGGAGTATGCCAGGGTGCACAATTGATGGTGCAGTAGTGCGTCCAACCCGTCTGGCATAGGTGCAAGGAGGAAGGCAAGGGAGCCTTATGGTGCAATGTACAGAACAGGGTGATGTGTCTTGTGATGACAGCAAAGACCCATCCCGTGGGTGCATAGGGAAACGGGAACATACCTGACTCCAAGTGTCGTAACGTCCCTCAATCTCACCTCTCGATATTTGATTGAAGAAACTCCAGTCACACTCATCCCACCCTCTGTCTCATGCTCTGTTGAGAGATACAAGAGGGCAACCTTACTCACTTCCCCATCCGGTTAGGATGAAAGCTCACATCACTCGATTGTTTGTCGATGAAGATCGTGTCATCAGTTGTTGAAGAGGCGTACCCAGGGAGGTAGCCATCAAATCGAACGTTGTGTTGAATAGGACATGTCATCTGCTAGAGGACAGGTAGTCACTTTGCAAAGAGACCCAGGACACAGCGTACCAAGGGAGGCAGCTTCGGAATTGGATCCTGGAGATATCAATTAATGAATCCACTTTCTGGACTGCTGGGTGTTACCACCTTTTCCACAGCCAGCTTCCCGCCCAAGGGTGTTTACCACCTTTTCTTGGAACGAGGCCTGCTATGACAGGGAATTGCTTCCTTTTCTCTCATAACAGATTTGTTTGTTTGTTGTGTTTTTTTTTTCTTCTTCTTTTTCTTGTTTTCCCCTATTCCCGAGGGTGTTTCCACCTTTTCCCGAAGAATAGGTCGGCATGACAGGGACCTAAGTCCTTTTCTTCCATGACCGATATGTTTTGTTTTTTTTTTCTTTTTCTTTTTTTTAATAAATTGAGCAAGGGAATGGTAGAAAGACCATTTGTCAGAACCCACCTCGCCACTGTCGCTGGTGGAAAATAATGGATAAGAGATCAAGGCTGGAAGGGGGGTTTGAGGGGACAAAGGGTTGCGTCCACTTCATCAGGAGTGACTGAAGAACGGCTATCAGAAGTAGCATCATAACAAGTACAGTGCCGTGCCAACGAGGGAAAAGATCAAGTGACCGTAATTGTCAAGATCCCCAAGGAGGGAAGTACTTCTTCAGGCGATATCCATTGATCAGAAAGGGATCATCAGAGGCATCAATGGTCTGTACTTGGACAGAGCCATTAGGGTTGACTGCAAGTACCTTATAGGGGCCCATCCACCGCTGTTGGAGCTTGCCAGGAAACTTGCCAAAGCATGAATCATAGGCTAGGACCAAATCACCTTCGGTGAACTCCTTGTGCTTGATGAAGCTATCATGGTAAGCCTTACGTCGAGCTTGCGTGGCTTCCATGCACTGGAGAGCCATCCTACGAATTTCGTCCAAACATTCCAAGTGCAGGAGACGGCGTTGCAGTGAATCATCATCCCCCAAACGCTCTTTGATAGCCACTCTCAAAGAGGGTAGTTCCAGTTCAACAGGAAAAATAGATCTGTACCATACACCAGCTGGAAGGGTGTCTGTCCTGTTGCTGCTTTATGGGAGGTTCTATACGCCCAGAGGGCCTCTGTAAATCGATTATCCCAATCACGACAATGTGCGGCAATTGTTCTTGTCAGAATCGAGCAGAGGATGCGATTCGTGACTTCGACTTGGCCGTTGGCTCTGGGATAATAGGGAGTGGACTTGCGATGGCGGATCTTATACAACTCTGTCAACTCCTCCATGACTTTGTTAAGGAAATGAGTACCTCTATCACTTACCAGCTCTAAGGGACTGCCAAAACGGGTGATGATATTCTCATACATGAACAGGGCCACGCTGTTACCATCGTCCCGCTTTAGGGCTTTAGCTTCACACCACTTTGTGACATAGTCCGTACATACAAGGATGTATCGGTTCTGCTTCCTTCTGGTAGGAGGGTCGATTGGACCGACGAAGTCGATGCCCCACTTCTCAAACGGCTTCAAAGGAAGGATAGGTTGCAGTGGCATGGTACTTTTCTTGGTGGGTTTCCCCATTCTTTGGCAAGCATCACATCTTTTACAGTAATCATAGGCATCCTTGTGAATGGTAGGCCACCAATATCTTGCTAGCAGAGCCTTCCTAGCTGTAGCTTCTCCTGCAAAGTGACCTCCACATGGCTCGTCATGGCAAGCCTTCAAAACAATCCCAATCTCTTCTCCTGCAACACATCTTCTGAGCACTTCATCTTTGCCTTTCTTGTATAGTGCGCCACCTAGCAGAGTGTAGGGGGCTGATTCTAGCATAAGCTTCTTCCTTTCCCGACTAGAAATACCAGGAGGATACTGTTGGGTTGCCAGCAGATTGGCAATGTCTGCATACCAGGGAGTTACAGTTTCTACCAAGAATAGGGAAGCATCAGGGAGGTCTGGGTCATCCTGCTCCTCGTCTGCAGTTTGTGGGATACGCGACAGATGATCAACCAGAATATGGGAACGGCCAGGCTTAGTAATCACCTCAAAGTCGAACTCCTGGAATAAAAGGAGCCATCTCATCATTCGTCCTTTCACATCTACTTTGTTCATCAAGAAGGACAGGGCCTCATGATCCACATAAAATTTAAAGTGGGTGGATAGGAGGTAATGGCGAAACTTCTCTAGGGCAAACACCATTGCCAAGCACTCCAGCTCTGTCACTGTATAGTTCCGTTCCCTATCAGTGACTTTTCGGCTTGCGTAATAGATCGGTTGATCCAACTTTGAGGAGCCCTTTTGGCAGAGGACAGCACCTAAGCCTTCAATTGATGCATCAGTGTGTACATGGAACTCTTTCGTCCAATCAGGAGGTTGCAGAATGGGTGCCTCAATCAGACACTGCTTCAGAGTGTGGAAGGCTTTGTCACATTCGTCCGTCCAAGTAAACTCTGCATCTTTCCTCAGAAGCTTGTGCAAGGAAGTTGCCTTTGTCGCAAGATGGGCTATAAACCTTCTGTAGTAACCCACATGGCCTAGGAATCCCCTCAACTGTTTGAGGTTGGTAGGTGCGGTCAGAGCTGCGATCTTTTCAATCTTTGCAGGGTCTGTTGATATCCCTTGTGCAGAGACAATGTGGCCCAACAGAACTCCGGAAGAGACTCCAAAGATGCATTTGTCGGGGTTGAGGGAAATCCCATACTCCCGACATCGGTCAAAGCATTGTTCCAGGTGTTCCCAGTGTTCACGGATCAAACTATAGACACAGAAGTCATCCAAATATACCTCGATAAAGTCGTGTAGATGATTTTGAAATGCAGCCATCATGACTCGTTGGAAAGTAGCGGGGGCATTGCAGAGCCCAAATGGCATCACTCGGTAAGCGTAGGTCCCCCATTCTGTGGTGAAGGTTGTTTTGGACTGGTCTTCTTCTGCGATTTGGACTTGGTTGTATCCGTTGAATCCATCCAGAAGGGAATAAAGCTCATGCCCTGCCACTGTGTCCAACAGTTGGTCTGTGAAAGGGATAGGAAAGTGATCCTTCTTTGTTTTAGAATTGAGCTTTCGGAAATCCACACATATTCGCAATTTGCCATTCTTCTTGGGTACGACCACGATGGGTGAAACCCATTCACTATTTGCCACTGGATAGATGAACTCGGCTTCCAGAAGCTTGAGCAGCTCCGCTTTCACCAATGTGGAATAATTCGGGTTCATTCGCCTCTGTCGTTGCCGTACTGGCTTGGCATCAGGCTCCAAGTCAATATGATGTTGACATATTGTGGGATCAATCCCCTTTAGGTCTTTGTAAGACCATGCAAACACGTCCAAATTCTCTTTCAACAAGTTGTACAAGGTTGACAACTCCTCTTCTGGGAGACTGCTACCCACCTTCAAGTGGCGTTCAGTGCCATCTGCATCCACAAAGGTTAACTGCATTTCACCTTCTACTTCACGGATGAAAGTCCCGCGGACCGCTTCTGGATACAGATCCGACTCCTTCAAGGGAGTGATGTCCTCTTCTGATGTCCCACTAGAACCAACTTCTTCTTTTGGTGGAGACTTAGGTTGCTCCTTAAGACGTTGGAATGGGATTAGAGCTGTTTTGGGTTTGGTGTCAAGATTAATTACGTCTTGGCTTGAAGACTCATCCTCTGATGATACATCCAGGAACGTCACATAACAGGGACCCTCTGATGCCTGTTGGGTTAGTTGGATTGGTGCTTGTTGGCACGGTGCATCATCATCATCTTTCTTTGGCAAAGATGAGTTAGGATGGCATGAGCCACTGCTGAAAGACGGCTTGTTCTTCTTAATCCATTTCTTATAAAAATTTTGCATATGAGAAGATCCATTTACTAGACCAAATGGTACCATCACCATTCTGTCCCATAGCATGAACTCGTCGGCTTCTGATGCTTCTGGAACTTCTTCCTCAAATGTATCCTCTTCGGGTGGGATAGACGCTTCCGTTTCACTTTCATAATCTTCTTCGTCCATATCATATCCATCATCTTCTGTCTTTGTCTCTGCTTCTGCTTCTGTCTCTGCTTCTGTCTCTGTCTCTGCTTCTGTCTCTGTCTCTGTAGGAGCTCTGTAACAGAAGAACAGATTCTCTGTTTCCTCTTCTGCCTCTGTCTCTGCTTCTGCTTCTGTCTCTGCTTCTGTCTCTGTCTCTGCTTCTATCTCTGTCTCTGCTGTGGCCATGTAATAGGGAGAGCAGTACATCCATGCTTCTATCTCACTATCAGAAGTGATTTCAGAAGTCATTCCTGGTTCAGGCAGGAAGTATTCACCCATTGATAATGGCTTTGCATCTTTTGGAAGTCGGCTTACAGTATCCACTATTAAGGAATGTGCCACTGTTTTCTTGGGAAGGATCTGTTTGACAGCATCTTCATCTGCTGATGTTCCATCTGTAGCCTCCTTAGGGGAGTCAGAAGATAATTCCAAGGAGGTGGATCCATGTCCTTTTTGAGAACCATACAGTTTCAGCACCACTTTGTTGGGTCCTCTACCCAAGGTCAAGGTTCCTTTGAACCAATCCGTCCTTGCTCGGGCTTCAAAAAGCCATGGTCTGCCCAGTAACAGAGGATAGGATGTACCATAAGAGTTTGGCTTCACCACCAGATAGGTTAGCCAATAATCTTTTCCAGCCACTGTAGTCTTCACATATGGGAGAATGCCCAAAGGCTTGATTCTACTCTGATCCGCCAGTCTGATGAGCCATTGAGTGGGTTGCACACCTTGTAAGCCTAGATCCTTCATTGTAACATCCGTCATAATGTTCACTGATGAACCTCCATCAATCAGTGCATTTGCAATAAAGCAGCCTTCAATCCACACGCCAGTCTCTGGAGTACCCGGATCTAGGAAAGCATTAGCCACATCCACTTCTTTTACAGGCTCTGGAGCCTTGTTGGACTTTGTTGCTGTTGAGGAAGCAATCCTTAAACTACGTCTTCTTGTCAGTATACTTTTGAACCTTTTCTGGCAACTGGGAGACAACATCAATAATTGTCGGAATGTGAGGTTTGGTTTAAAGGTATCTAGATCTCTGACCAGATCGTATTCCTTAATAGGATCCACTGGCTTCTCTAACCGGTTAGGGAATGGGGCAACATCCATTTTCATTTTCCCTCTTTCTTCCAACAGAGGCATCATGGGAACTTCTTCTGCTACTTGTGGCACTTCCTCCTCTTCTGTCTCCTGGACCTCTGGTCCTGTCTCTGAGACTGTCTCTGTAACTCTCTGTGGCACTGTAGGGCTCTGTACGGCACTGTTAGGCTCTGTTCTGTTCTGTTCTTCTGGTGGAAGATTGAACTTCACTGTTCTGGCAGGAGGGTTATTTTCTTTCTGGATAGGTGGTTCCTTCTGCTTTGCACGCGTGATGGCAGCAACTTCCAATTCCACCAAATTGGAGGTAGGCTCTTGGGCCTTGGCCGGACTGTCAGTAGCACTGTTTTTTACTGGGGCTGGGCTTGGACAGTCTTTTGCAGTGTGGCCTTCTCCTTTGCATCGACTGCATAAGGGCTTGTAATCCACTGACCTTCTGGGATTTGGACAATTTGGTGAAATGTGTCCCTTTTCTCCGCATCTGTAACATTCCACTTCTGATCTCTGACCACCGCCAGACTGTCTTCCTCTGTAACTTTGAGAGGGAAATCTTCTGGGTCCGAAATTAGGACCAAACTCTCTAGGCTTGGGTCCAATATCCTGTGTTGTCATTTTGGATTCCAGCAAGTTAAATCTTGCGTCTTCTTCCTTCCTTCTCCTATCATGCATCTCCTTCAGAGAGCAAATGTCCTCTGTATGGTTCTTCCGCAAACAGTAGGAATAGAAGGCCCCAGGAATAGTTGGTTTGCGTGTACATTCAGTGGCTAAATGGCCTGCTTGATGACACTTACCACACCAAGTATTTGACCGCATCAAATCTCTTCCTGCTCCTGCAACGTTGGATATGCTCGCTGTGTTCACTTTCAACGTCTGTAGCTGCTCTGTAATCACATCCATCAACTCCTTTTTGATGTTTGCAACTGAGTTGGATAAATAATCCTTCAAGCTTTCTCCTCCTGAGGCACTGGCAGGAGGGTTTTAAGGAGTCTCTGTAATCACTGCATATACGGGTTGGGCTAGTACAGAGGGGTCTCTGTTCTGGTTCTGATTCAGAGCTCCTGTTTGAACTGTTGGCTGTTGGCTCCAGTTGGTAGGGTTCCATTGTTGCTGCTAATTTGATAATGAGGAAATTGGTTGGGACCATTGTTGTTGTGGTTGAACCACCATTTGAGGCATGGATTGTGGCCACTGTGGATTTGGTGCACTGTACTGTGATATCGGGGGCATCTGTTGGTAAGGGTAGGGAACAGTCCCTGGAACTGCATTTGGTGGATACATCATTCCTGGCATCAGAGGAGGTAGGACTCCTCTTCCTGTATTCATCGCTAGTCTAGCTTCCACTTCATCGTACAGTCTTGCTCCTTCTGTTGCAGCTTGTAGTGTGGCTGGTCTTTGCAGCTCCACAAACTTACGGACTTCTGGTTGTAATCGTCTGAGAAACACCCCCTTCTGAATGCCATCATCTAAATTATGGTTAGTCCATCTCTTCAGGATGGATTCCATTCGTGAGACATAAGCTTCCACTCTTTCTCCAGAAGATTGACTTAGGTTCATAAATTCCTCTCTCATCCACTCTTCAAAACCTTCACGCCTGAATTTAGTGAGGAAGGCCAACTTCAGGTCGTCCCATGTGCCAAAAGTTCCTGTTGCTTGTCTCTCATACCACTGAAACGCCGCGCCCTTGAAAGTGGCGGGGAATATTGCTAACCAATGCTCAGGGGTTCTGGCATTGTTAGCCACACACGCTACCATAAACTCTGCTACATGAAGATCGGGGTCTTCATTGTACTCTCCCTTAAAAACTGGCAATGGGACTACATTCGCTGGTCTGTCATCAATATTTCCAGGACGGATCTGGCTTGGAAGTGGACCTCCAGCAGGAGGAAGGGCTTGATGTGCCATTGGGACTTCTGTAAAGAGTTCCGCAAGGGCGTCAAAGGCGGCTTCTGCTGCTAGCTTGTTCTCAGCCTTGATTTTTGCTTTCTCTCTTCTCACGTACCTCTGGACTCGTTCTAACGCTTGCCTTTTTATTGCGTCATTCATCAGGGGGTTGGCTCCACTATGTTGTTAGTGCTCCACAGAGGGTCAACAGAAGGCTTCAGTCTCTGGAGGACTCTCTTGCCAACATTTCTTCTACTTCTTTCTTTTCAACGTCCCTGAATTCTGCTTTCATGCCACTGCACAGGGGAAGGTATTCGGTTCTGAAGGTGTCAAAATGCATACGTCTGAGCATTGTGGTGGTGCCATCATCATAGTAATGCCAGCTTCTGATGGTTTCAACAGTGTATGTTGTGAAAAACACTCTGTCTACCAACTTCCAGTGGGTTACTAATTGAACAAACAGAAGATTATCAGTACACCAAGCATCCCATGTATCTTGCTGTTGAGCGTCCACGAACAAATTCCAACTCTTTTCCTTCTTGTCCCTATGAACCTCTACAGACCAAGACTCCTGAAGCTTCTTCACAATCTCCCACTTGATGTTGTCTGGAAACTTTTCAATGAATGCCAAATCTTCCATGGATGGTCATTCTCTCTGTTTCTGCTCTTTAGTTTGTTCCCAAACAGTTTGCTACTAAGATGCAAGTTTCTGCTGCTTCAATAGGAAGAGGAAACTGTCCACTACATAGAGCATGCATCATGATGGTGATGTGTTTCCGCCATTGTGGGATGAACTTTTTGTGAAAAGTGGCTTTGATTATGAGAAATTCCAACTCTTCAGTGGAAGAAGGAATTTTACAAACATCCATTGAATTCTTCTCTTCTTGGCAATGCCATTTCCTTCATTTTCAGCCTCTTCTGGTGCTTGTTGATGGCAAGTTTCCCTGGCTGCGCACCAAAAACATGGAGCCCCAAGAGGAACACCAAGGAAAAGGGAATTCTCTTGCAAGAAAATCTATCTTGTAACATCAACAAGCTTGTTTATCATGTTTCATATGATCACAATGAAGAAAAGAACACCAGGCACAACAAATCTTCATGCAACATCATGTAGATCTCCCACGGTTTTGATAGAATCAACCATATTCTTTAATATCTTCACAAAATCCATCAATAGAACAAAGAAAGCAAAGGAATACACCATCTTTGAATGGAAATACATCACATAGTATTCATCTTCAATGTCTTCATAGTCTTCTCTCTCAATCTCTCATATACAATCACTCTGTTTCAGTAGAATTGGCTATCTCTGACTCTCTCTCTCTCTCTCCATCAATAATACATCATATCCTCACTACAATCTCTCAAAATCACCCTCAATAATCCTTCTTAGGTCGTGGATACCCCTCCCAAGAGGTATGTCTGATATGAAGAGTCACCAGAGCCACTACAGTGTCTTTTCATAACTCACTACTGTCACTTCACTCTAGTCTTCACTTGAGTCTTCAACAGCTACTTCTTCCACTTCTTTCAGCTCTTTTGCACTTGTATTCACCTCTTTCCAAGGCTAGAAAACTTTCCCAAAGTCACACATACATTCCATAGAAAAGTTACAGAAGCATACAGAACAGCCTACAGAACAGTACCAGAACAGCTACAGTACAGAACAGAACAAAGACAGAACAGAGACAGAAGCTCTACAGAAGACCTACAGAAGGTTATAGAAGGTCATCAAAACCTCATAACTCATTCTCAAATCATTCCAAACTCTCACAAACCATTCAATAAGCTTTCACAATATCTCAATCTTCATCAATCAATACTCCATCCCTCCTTACAGAAGACAATCAGAACAAAACAGACCAAAACAGAGCAAAACAGAAGGTATACAGAACCTATCAGAACCTATCAGAACATCACAGAACCACCAACAAACATCATGATCTTCCAAAACACAATCATTATCATCCAAAACACTCTCAAACCACTTCTAAATCAATCAATCATCTCATAAAATCAACCATTCAGCTCTCAAAAACAACAAAAATCAGCCAAAAAACAAGTCATTTCAACACTCAACATATATCTAGACCATTGCAAGACTAAAACATGTATCTGACTCGTATAAACTTTCAGAGGGAGTGTTCATTTTTTCCTTAGGACTGATAACTTCACGTCCTCCACCCCAGGAATATATATATATATACATACACAAGTCTCTATTTGTGTTTGGCATAAATGCATTGAAATGAATTTCCAAAAGCAAAGGTCTGCTTTGCAGCATTGTATTGTCTAGGAAAGCTACGCCTCTAAATTGTGTAGCATCATGATCAGTCTAGTTGCGCTGCTAGGGATTCATCTTGAATATAACTATCAACTGCACTTATGGAATACAAAAAATTTTGTGCAAGAGCCGTTCAATATTAAATGAACCCTATACATGCAAGGATAGGGCTCAACTCAACTTATTTAGGGTTTCGAAGAAACTAAGCCAATCTGGGGTTACTTCAAAGGGAAACAAAACGAAGAGATTCCCTACCCTCCTTTGGAGGATATTGGAAATTACCGCTAAGGCTTGAAGGACAACACTTGGGTCATGAGAGGGACCCCACCTTAGCAGATGTCTCGAGCTCTCACCTGCACCTTTGTTTGTGCTTGTAAATTTAGGAACACTATTTCTAAATTTGAAAAAAAGAAAAAGATTGTGTAACTCTAGACTCATAAATAAGTATAGTGAATCAGGTGGAACTTTTGGAGGGTGCACCAAACCACCCCCAGTTGGCCGCCAACCCTAGCCCAGGGGGTTCTAAATAGCCATGATGGAAACATGGACCGAACCCACCATGAGAGGTCTCTTCACGGATTGGTTTGAACATAGGAGGACGCTTGGATGCCAGGGGGCTGTGGCTGTAAATTCCCTGCCTCCAAGCCCTACTCAAACGATCAGCATGACTCATAATAGATTTTCGAGGGGCCCTTGTTACTAGTGCAGGGGGACACTTGGTGGAATTAAAGTGTATCCTTACAGATTGTGAATATTGTCCCTTTTGAACAAAACTTGTAATTATGATAATTTGTTAATATTAAGTACTTCCAAGAAAACTATTCAAATTTGTTTTCATGTCAATGCCATAAGATTACGTGAACGAACCATGTCCCCTAAAAAGGTTTAAGTAAGGAAGTTGTTTTTACATGTCACACGTAAAAGTGATAGGACTAATTAGACAACTAAAGTACGCCAAGTGAGGGAAGCGGGAGGGAGGAACCCCCGACGGGTCTCTTCTATGGCAAGGTGGTCCCAGAGAATTGGGAGGCTTCTCACAAGGTTTTACTAACAATCGACACTTAGAAATCGTTAGGTTAGAACCCTGATTCATGCCGTTTTAGGATACTAGAATGGGACTATGCCCTATGGGCAGAGAGGTGGATCGCCACATCCCTCTCGTTTTCCATTCTCTTTGAGCCAAGTGTTGCATGGGTCTGCTTTGGCTGTGTATCTCTGCGTAAACTAGGATGTCCAAAACCTGACACTAGAATGCTGTCAGGAGACCTTGACCACTAGGGACTCAAGTTTCAGGTCGATCCTAGTGGGTGGGCCGCAAAAATTCCATTGCGAGGCAGACTTGAGAAACCCTAGGCGACAAACCCTGTGACATTCCATGGGAGTGTCGGGCGGCATCGGTTAGACTCGTCTCTTGATGAACCGCTAAAAACGTGCTTGGACAACCAATAGGTGGGCATGTTACAATGAACTTAGGTGTAGAGTTGGAGTGAGCATCATGGAGTGGGAGCACACCTTTGTGACGTGATAAGAATTTGTTTCGAGCATCGAGTTGCCGGATGAATTCGAAGCTATAAACAAATTTTGTGAATCGATGAATCAAATCTTTTTGAGTTCTTTGAGTGTTTTCTTTCTTTCGTGCTTGTGATCTCGAGTGAACAAAGGCGCGGTGCCTTCTGGTAAATAGAATAGCAAGACGAGAATTCTCAATCCATCCCACACTTGGATGTCATGATGCTACACGTCCACCACTGTGAAGCCACTTTGGAGTGTTCTGATGAAAGTCATATGTGTGGAGGAGAAGTTGGGGTCCTTAGATTGGGCTTACTACTGATTTCTTGTCCGTTTCAATGCCATGAGTGCCTACAAGACTATGTGTGACAAGTTTCAACAAAGCTATAGACTGTCCTTGGCTTCTTAGAAACTTCTGGTAGACAACATTGATTGGTATAGTTAGTAGTGGTCACACTTGAAACCAACCACATGTATACCTACAATATTTGTGTATTCCAACTTGGCATCTCTATTTTCAAGAGAGGAGCACTGGCAACATAGGTGTCCAGCAATTCCTTTTGTACAAAGAAAATGTTCATGTCAACTAGCATGCAATAGTGTCCCTGTAGCTCCATGCCATACATTATTGTTTGACAATGGTGCGTTTGATGCTAAAAGAGAGGTTGCTTCAACAACTTACGAGGGTCTATGAGCAAACTATTGTGGATCGGCACATCAAAGGGGAAGGAACCTATTTAGAGGAACCAAAATTTTAAGTCAGATATTAGAATCAATAGCAGTTGTTTTATCTGAAGGAACATGGAAATATGCTTTTAATATTCGGCCTTCTGATTGGTTGCCTGCAAGGCACTCAACATGTCTATTTTTTTGGACTTTGTGCCTGCTTTTCCCTTGGTTAGCTCCAACATTTGGTTATTTTGGGAGCACCATTCAAGGGAGACCCTATGTTTTGAAGAGGGAGCCGGTGTGTTTGTTCGAGAAGGAAAGAAGTTGATAAGGGGGGGTTGTTTCCATGAGCTTATTTTTCATCACCTTCTTCTCTTTCTATCGGCCCTCATGCGGCACCAGGTCATTGGCTTCTTTGAGAACAGAGGCTAAGTGTACTAAATGTGATACATCAAGAGCCCCATGAAAATACTCAAGCAAATTCCAAGAAGATGAAAGAGGTCTTTTGTAAATTGTAAGCCTCTATTCATGTCCTATCTGCTGCCCAATTGCAATATTTCTTGCATGGATTGGACTTCAATATCCAAGTGCCTTTGAGTAGTATGATGCTTGCATATACAAATACTACTATAACCTAAGTAGAGAAAGTAGAGTCCCACTTACAAGCAGCCTATGCATTGAGGAAAATTTAAATTCAAGCCTTAGTCTTGAAAATAATTTAGGATTGGCTAGTAGAGATCAAGGTTTGATTAGTACTCCTGTGACCAAGCCAAATGCTAGAGGAAACATGATGCAAAATGTGACTTTATTGCCAACTCCTCCAAATGTCATCAAGCCAACAACTAGCCAAATAGCTCCTTTTGTAAACCAAGGGTTAGCACTATAGGTAGCACCCCCTTTGCAAGTTGTACAACCTAGTAGGGGTAGCTCCTAAAGCCATGGGTTATGAGTCCTCTACATCAAAAATTGTACAAGAAGTAAAAGATATGATGAAATATTATATGGATATGATCACTAAGCAATACTGCTAGATCACCATAGATAAATTTTTTAAGCAACATCAAAATCTGATGGGTACTAGAAAGCTCGATGATGTGGGTCCATCATGATTAGTGTGGCATTTTCCTAGTAATTGTCCTAATGTCAAATGCTATATATGCAGGAAGTCTAGTCACTTAGCCACTACCTATTACAATAGGGTTAGTTCTCTCTAGCAAGGTAGTTAACAACCTGGGCCTGTGAACCATTGTACGAATAATGAGAATACTAAAGGAGAGGGCCCTAAGAAAATTTTGCAAAGGGATAAATCTACACTCAAGGAAATTCCCAGTGGGGTAAGTCTAGTTGAAACTTTTCCAATTAGTGAGAGTTTATCTCTTAAGAATGTTAGGATAGTAACTAAGGGCCAAAAATTAAAAAACAATAAAAAAGATGACCTTAGTACAAGCAAAGTTAACCCTAAACCTAGGGATGATAAGAATGTGTTGGATACCTAGGTGGGCCCTTCTTAACAATGATGGTGTTTTAGAGGAGCTTGTGGTAAAAAAGAAAATGGAAATCAAAAGAAAAGGAGGGTACTAAGTTTATCAAGAAGCTAAAAGAGTGACTGGTGTGGAATGAGAAGAGAGTAGTGGCAAGCTTCTATGAGTTGGACTTTGCAAACACGCTATGTGAAGTCAAACCAAATGTGAATCTACTACAACAAATCCAACTATCACTGAACATCATAAGGAGTTCAAGAAAATCCTACAAATGAGTTATGTCATAGAGCCTTTGGGTGTCCATTGAGTCAGTAGTGAATAGTGGAATCATATAGAGAAGCACTGCCCTAGGGTGCATGCATATGTGGATGGAATCTTGATAGAAAATGTAGTGGTAGACTTCGGCTAATTTGTAAACATTATGAGTATGAATTTATTGGAGAGGCTAGGTCTACCAATCCAAAAGGATGTCACAATAGTTTTAAAAATAGTTGATGATAGCCTAAGACAACTGGAAGGACTGGTAGCACAAGCGCATATGATGGTTGTTAATATTAAGTGCGTCCTTGACTTTCGTGTTATCAAATTTGTTGGAAGGCCAAGCTATATGTTGTTGCTTGGACGTCTGTTGGATACTACATTCCATATCAAGAAGTGAACTAGAGAGAGAGAAAGAGGAGAGAGAAGATTGCAAAAGAGAGAGAAAGAGAGTGACAAGGAGAGAGAAATATTAGAAAGGGAGAGAGAAAGACTAAAAAGAAGAAGAAGCCATTAAAGTTGTGAGCAAGGTAATGAGGAGAGAGACAGTAATGTATTAATGTGTCGAAAGATGAGAAAAATTACATGTTCCTTCCTTTTATACCTATGTCAGTGTGACATGGTATTACTATTATTCTCACACTAAACCACTATTCTTCCCACCTTTACAATCCATCTTGTCCCAAAGGTTTTTGCCCTCAAAAACAAACTTACAAAGATTGCAAAGGGATGGATGGAACATAGTACTACTTTTCACCTTTAAAAATGGAAAAATGAATGAAATATTAAAGACATTTGGATTGAAATGAAGAAATGGAAGCAAGCATCAGCTATACACATAATCAAGAGTGCTTCAAAAGTACTTCGAGCCTTAGAGTCTTCAAATGATGGACTCAAAATGAAGTAGACATCTTATTGTAAGAATAGACACGTCTTGAGAAAAATCTACTATAACATTTGGTAGAACTGTCCAAATGAAGTGTGCTACCTATCAAAACGTAGCTCTTGAAGAGTGCTTTGACCATATAAGTGGCATGATTCTAAAAATTAGGGAGAATAATAACTGTTCTAAAATAGCGTACTGTCAAGTCCCTGTTTGCATCATAACTGGCTCCATAGTCAATAAGCTTCAACCACCAATGTGTCCCATAAGTAAGGAAACTCATCTAGTATAGAATCAGGCCTCCAAGAAGCTTTCTCAGATAGCAAACCTCTCCATTTGATCAAATATTCAATGATGGAGTGAGATCAAAGCTTCTTCTCACACTAACCTATGACAGCCTTTGGAATGTACTGAATAAGACCTTCTTCATCAATAGGTGTCAGCTCATCAACTGTATCAATAGGATCACCATAGAAAGGTTTGAGATAACTAACATGGAATACATTATGAATCTTAGTGAAAGAGAGTAGCTCTAATCTATATGTCAAGTCTCCAATGTGCTTCAAGATCCTATAGGGTCCATAAAATATGTGAGCAAGCTTGTTACTTAACCCATCTTTCAAAGTAGAATACCAAGACTTGGGTACCTTCAACAAAACTAACTCTCGTTCTTGGAACTCTAAAGGTAACCTCTTCTTATCTGCATACATCTTCATTTGGTCTTGGGCTTTCCTAAGATTCATCTTACATTGCTAAAAAAGAGTCTGCATTCTTTCCAATTCTTGTTTTCCATGAGGATTGATTCTTTCGTTGAAGATAACTGTGGGTAAGGGCACCTTATAATCATACATAGCCTCAAAGGGTGAAACTATGATGCTAGCATGAGTGTAGTTATTGTAGGCAAACTCAGCCAAGTGTAACCAAGAATCCCATGAATTCTAGACATCACAACAAAAATGGCAAAGATAAGTCTCCAACCACTTGTTTACCCTTTCAATCCATCCATAAATTTGTGGATAATAGGCCATAGAGGGAGCCAATTTAGTGCCCATGGATGTGAATACCACCTGTCAAAACTTACTCGTAAACTTTGAATCTCTGTCATAGACAATCACCTGTGATAATCCATGTAATCTGAAAATCTACCCCATAAACTAACTAGCCACTTGAGAGGCAGTAAACTAGGTCTTGGTTGGAATGAAATGGGTTGCCTTGGTAAGTCTATCCACCACCATATATATACTATTCCATCTCTTTTTGGTAGTAGGCAAGCTAGTAATGAAACCCATGGTAATGTGTGTCCATTTTCTTGTGGGAATGGGCAATGGTTGGCTACAATAAACCACTTGGCTTATGGGCGCTAATCTTATTTTGCTGACAAGGTATGCATTTCATGACAAAATCTTCGACATCTTTTCATAGTCCTTTCCAATAGAAACTTTTATTGATCCTATCATAGGTTTTGAAAACTCCAAAGTGTCCAGCTAAAGGTGAAGAGTGTGACTCCTCAATAAATTTTTGTGTAAAAGAAGAAGTAGAGGGAAAGCCAATCTTGGCATTTAACCAGATTAGGCCATTTTGAAGTTGATAATCTGAGTTATCTTTCATGAGACCTTGCTATAATTTTTGAAAAATATGGTTGAGCTCTTCATCCAAAAGATAGGCTTTTTGTAATTTGTTAATTTAGTCACTGTATAGCTCAATCCATACCTAAAACTTTACATGCCCATATACAAGAAAAAGAACCAACCACTACATTCTTTTTTTCCCTTGTATGAGTGATGTCAAAATCATAATTTTGCAGTGTAGCTACCTACCTATGATGCTTAGGAGTATGATTGGACTGAGTGAGAAAATACTTAAGGGCCATGTGATCACTTTGAACTCTAAATTGGTTGCCATATAAATAATTGTGCCATTTCTTTATTGCATGCAAGATAGCCAACATATCTCAATGGTCATAAAACATTCATAGCCATTTTCTTATATGAGGCTTGCAACTTTCAAAGGCAACCACTCCATGCTCCTGAAACAAAACAACCCCTATGCCTTGGCCCATTGGCATCACACTGTATGGTAAATTCCTTTGAAAAATCTAGGCATACTAGAATAGGAGCAAAAGTAAGGAGTTCCTTTAATTGGTTGAAGCTACTATCTGTAAGAGCATCCCAAAAGAAAGCTTCCTTATTCAACCTGTCAATCAAAGGAGCTACAATAGCCGCATAATGCTTGATATATTGGTGATAAAATGAAAATAGTATTGGGAGCTCATAGTCAATCACCAAGACCCATGGACCGCTTATTGTTCAAGTGTTTCAAGCCGAGCACTAATGGCTACTTCTCACATAGCCAACACACACACACTCTCTCTCTCTATGAGTGTAGTGAGCTTACCTTCATGCCTAATCGAGTTGCCTCCTCTCCCAAGCACTCAATAGATCAACAATCCAACTGCAAGCTTCAAGTGCGCTCAATCCTCAAGATCTACACTCTATGCTCCATTGCCACAAGTAAGAGAAGAGAAGAGAAGAGAAGATGGAGAGCTTCTCCACCATGGTCCCTCATCCTCACACACTCACTCCCTCACTCTCTCACACCCCCTCTCTCAAGCACAAGCTCAAGCAAACAAGAAAGAAGAAGAATTATAATAAAAAGAGTAGAGCTACTTTTGGCCTTACACAAGAATGAGCTTCTCATTCACTTTTCAACCTTATATATAAAACCCTAAATCCCTTTTGGGTGGTCATCCCCTTATCCTCTTTTTTACATGGCTTGCCTAGGCCTTTTTTTCCATTTTCCTCCTATCTTCTTAGCTTCCTTCCTACTACCATCTACCTTTATAATTTTCACGGGGTGCTCTTTTACAAAGTAAATCATGGTGTGCCTTGTTCTCTTTTACAAAAGTATTGCCTTGTGCTTTTTCTTGTGTGCCTCTCTCCTTGATTTAGGACTTTTTTGCACTTCTCATATTTCCAGATTTTTCTTGGTACGCCTTCGTCTTCCGTTTCACTTCTGCCTTGGCCTTTTCTTCTAATTTAGATTTTCCATATTTTCCACCTTGTTCATCTGAGGGTTAACATTACCCCCCTCCTAGATGAGTGCTAGTCCCATGGTACTCTTTGTTGTAGGTAGCAAGATTTAGCATGCATCAAAGACATGGATGGAAAGGACTACTGTGGTTTTCCTTGGAGGAGTTTTGGTGGCGGTGTGGATGAAGGTCATTGTTGCTAGTACTTGGTTGGCCTGATAGGGTTGTTGTAGTTGGTGATAGGGCTGTTCTTGTTGGAAAATGCACTCATGGCTAGCATAGCTATTGGTGTTCTGGGGATTTGATTCTTTGGTGGGCTTGCATGATGATAAAGGATAAGAGTTCAGAGTGGAGTATTTATGAAAAGCTAATGGTACTTTCATTGGAGTCTTCAATACTTGCAATTGAAAACCTCGCAAATGATGGTCTCTCCCTAAAGGTTAGTGCTAGTCTTCTTATAGTGCACAAGACATAGTTTGATTAGTTTGGGAGACAAGTCCTCTAAGCAAGCCTCCCTACACTTGAGGTCCCAAACTATGTATAGATTGTGGTGTGGGTATTATGTGAGTGCATATTATGTAGGTAGAAGACTACTGGTTTGGTTCCTCATAGCAATGTGTGGATGAAGCGAGGTTCAATGGGGTGGAAAGAATTATCAATGTTGAGGAGAAGTACACTTGAAGGCTTCTTGAGACATCAGTTGTGATTTTGACAACATGATCTAGCATAATTGAGCTCATTGATATTGAGATTTGATTATGGAGTTCAAGATTAGACTTGATTGGGTAGTGGGGGCCTTCAATGTCGGTGGTGGTTGATCGCCATTGTTGAGTATACCTGAAAAAAGAAAAAGGAAGTGCACTACCTCAGGGTGTGTCTACCTCACTGTACAATGTTGCATGGTGTCAGTGCTAGTGAAACTAGAAGTTGGGTTGAACCTTAGGAAGCCTATGGTATTGTCCTATACTTGAGGACCCAGTTTGTGTACAAGGGAGGTGATGTGGGCGTCACTTAGGGAGACATATCTAACCATAGCTGAGCACAAACTCCCTAGGTGTGTCCTACTCTTGATGTGCCCTAGGTATAAAGTGGGGGGACAAGAAGGGCTAAGGAGTTAGTCACGGAGCTGACCAAGGCCACCCGACATGCCTAACTTGAGGACCCCGAAGTGCAGTGTTTGTGGCACTCTGATATACATGGAAAATCTCATTGTTCCTTTCCTGTTACTTTGTGTGGGTCTTTTGTTTGTTTTCTCTTTTTTTTTTCTTTTTTTTTTTGGAGATTCATTGGGAGGGAGCATGCTAGACATCATCATGATGCTCTAGAGTAGTTACAAATAGAAGAGATTTTCCAAGGGATGCATGGCTTGTCATAGATCCCATGTTGCACCGCCCTCCTTGTTAGCTCTAGTTTTCCAATGTCTCTTCTTCCTTTTAGATGTGTGACATTCAATGTTCTCAAGGAGGATATACATTGCTGCTCTAGCCTTTCTATCTTGATAGTTGTGACTTTGCTTTCCACCAGGAGGTGTTCACTATTGGAACGTGCTAGCTTGTAGGCTAAATCTTTGATTCCATTTTTGTTAGAGCAATCTCCTCCTCCTCCTTTTTCCTTAGTCATTCTTATTGAGATATCGAGCTCCACTCGTGATACGCCAGGGTGACCGTTGTGTATTTATGTCACCGACTTGTCAGTTGCAGATGTGGTTGGTACACCGCCCATGAATAATAGCTACATGACAGCTATCCTTATCTACTCTAGTTCGTGGCTCAGTTAGTATGCCACCTTAGTTATTTGAGTTTGGTTTGAGACCCATATATAGAGTTCTTTTGGCTTACACAACTAAGAAGAGGAAAACTGTTTTCAGCCTCCACCTCTGTGTGTATTCCCCCCCATTGTGCAAGCAAGAAAGCTTCAAGTGAGACTCCTTCCTTCTCTCCCACAATCTTGACATGGTATCAGAGCCTTGTTCGTGGTAAGGAGCTCAAGGAAGCAAGCCAAGCTCGCGGTGTTCTGGTAAGAGGAGCAGTGTTGCTTTCATTTTCTGTTTTGGGAGCAAGTCTCTGCAGGCAGCACAGCCGGAAAGTACAGGAGTGCATTGTCTCAGGTTGAGACGCCCTTCGCGGTGAAGCATGGACCTTGTTTTTTTGATTTGAGGCCATTTCAGGGCCTGTTTTGGAGGCGGAAGTTTTCTGCACGCACTGAGGAAAAGGCCCAGTTTTATGCTGTGCAGCCACTGTTCTACAGGTCGGTGAAAAGTTACTGTAGAAATTGCATCGTATGCTTGTGTGCAGAGACATTGGGAGTTACAAAATCATCCTTGGTTCTTGGTTATGCAAAATCGTCACTAAGAAGTGTCTGTGTGGTCAAATACCACTTTCGCCAATTTTGCAGATTTTTCCTTGTGAGGGTGAAGCTGTGTTTTTTGCAGTGACAGAATTTTTTGCAGTATTCTGTAATGGCGTCTGATTCTCTTTCACAGATTGTCACTGAAAAGCTTGACAAGAACAACTTCCAAGCATGGAAGTTTAGAATGACGAATTTCCTTATGGGAAAAGGATATTGGGAATTTGTTGCAGGAAATGAAGAAGAACCAGTTCTTCCTGATGTTCCCAATCAACAGCAAATGCAGGCATTTAAAGCATGGCATGAGAGAGCCAGGAAAGTTATATACTGGCTGTCTATCAGCATTTTAGACTCTATAATTGTGCATATTCAAGATACAAGTACGCCAAAGGAGACATGGGATACTTTGTCAAAAATATATAGCACAAATACGCAAGCCAGGAAAATGCAGCTCAAGCAAGAGTTGCACAATGTGCAAAGAGAAAGTATGAGCATCAATGACTACCACATGAAGGTGAAGAAGATTGTAGATGCACTTGCTTCCATTGGGTCGCCAGTGGAAGATGATGATTTAGTCTCAGTGACCTTGAATGGTCTAGGAAAGGATTATGCACAGTTCCGAACATCCATTTCCGTCCGTGAAAGATTTCCTGATTTTGAGGAGTTGATTGCTCTTCTAATTTCTGAGGAGCAGAGAAATGGTGGTGCATATTCTTCAGGAGGAACTTCAAAAGAAGCTGTCTTCTACTCAAATGCTGGAAGAGGTAGAGGCAGAGGTAGAGGAGGCCGATTTGGAGGCTGTGGTAGAAATCAGAATATGCAGCAAACTCAAGAAAACCAGTCCTATGGAGGAGGACGTGGTAACTCTAGAGGCAGGGGGAGCCAAAGAGGTCGTGGTGGATGGCAAAGAGGCCAAAATGCAAACAGCAACGTTGAATGCTACTATTGTGGTAAAATGGGTCATATGGCTAAAGACAGCTATAAAAAGCAGAATGACATCATGAATGGAAAATTGCAACAAGGGAATTATGCATCTTCTAGTAGACAGGGTGATGACAGAAATGAGCACTTGTTTATGGTGCAGCACATGAACAATTCTGTGAGACAAGTGCAGAAGAAAGCAATGATGTATGGTATGTTGACTCAGGTGCATCAAACCACATGACAGGTCATGCAGAATGGATGGAGGATGCAAGGAAAATGGAAAAACCAGGATTTGTGGAGACTGGTGATGATACTGCACATCCTATTGTGCAGATTGGAAAATTTCCTTTGTCTATGCAGGATGGGAAAACGAAATACCTGTCCGATGTATTTCATGTCCCGAATATCACCAAGAATCTGGTTTCTGTTGGTCAAATGGTTGAGCAGGGCTTGCAGGTCAGATTTAATCCTCATGGATGCTTTGTTGAGGATATGAAAAATAAAGGTCACTTGATAGCAAAAGGAAAGAAGAAGGTGATGGACCTAAAAACGGGCCGACACTGGCTCATGCACTAGCCGGGCCTCGTCACTATGCACAAGACAACCCCTCGGCCTCGCGGCCAGGAGCGTCTATCAAAATCTCTGCCTTCCTAAACATTGCGTTTGTAATACGTTGTAGTCCAACTGATCCTAACCCAATATTACTCCTCAGAGGGAGTCCCTTTCACATAGCCAAAAGGCTCGAATCACATACACATGGGGTTCCTCCTACGGCTGAATGCCGTCAACCCTCTGCGACTCTCCTACACCTTGGGGATTGGCCCCTCAGTGCGTCGCTCAACACTTAGACATTCCGCACAAAAGTCGCTCAAGGTACCAAATAAGCGTGTCCAGGAATGTACCATTGTCCTTACGTACTTTCCCCTTGACCCCCACGACTAGCCTACAGCATGGGTACCTCACCGCCTCTCATCGTAGGTCATGTCCTAATAAACCAATTGCAATGCATGTCCAGGAGCTGATCACTCATACTTTTTAAATTCTTTTCATGCTCCATGCATTTGGTGGATGCCTAGTGCTCAAACATTTAGCAAACAGTATTGTGCACAAGTGCAAAACATTCTTTTAATGGTTTCCAACTACCGTTCGTGCTTCGTTGCATGGGCTTAGCACCGAGGTGATCCTCGTGCTACTAAGCTCTTAATTTTAATTATCATCCGTCCTAAATGCTATGCATAGAAATCAGCAACTTTCCCATAATCTCACACGGCATTTAGACATATTTCAACTCCTCTACCCTTCCCCATTTAAATAGTGCATCGTTGGATAGGTTTATGAGGCATTTTGACATCATTTTATGTGAAAAAATCGGAAAAAGACACACTAGAACAAGAAAGTGGGGTTGAACTGAGGCAAACCCTCATGCTTCAGTCCCCACAAACATTCACAAACATTGCTCTTATTTATCCTCATTTTTCGGAACCCAAAATGTATTTTTTCCCTATTTTTAGGGGTTTTCCACCATTTTCTTGTAATTTTTCCCCTTTTCTCCCATTTTTTAATTGCTGAAAATTAAGTTCAGTTTATGGGCTGTGGCCCTTAGTTCATTTCAGCAGAAAAAAAGAATTTTAGTAGGTGTGGATTAATTTATTGCATCATTTTTAGCCCAAAAACCCTATTTTCCCCCATTTTTATGGTTTTTCGTGTCTCAATTTTCTATTTTCTGCTATCCCGCACATGTTTTTTCTGATTTTTAAATGATGAACAGCCAGAAAACAACTCAAAGCACAACATACTCAAAACTCAATCCATATGAACACATTTTTATCAACCAAATTTGCATCAAAAGGCCATTTTCTTTGTAAAAACAATTATTACCGTGTCTTGCTGTTTTTCCCATTAAATTTGGCACGTCCCACGACTGATTTCCAGTCATGAATTCTGCTTGGAATCAGCAATCTATAATGATTTGGCATTGCCCTTCAGTCTCGTCAAGAATCGGCATCCATCTGGCCATCCATTTCCATTCTACTCTTCCATGCACGAACGGGGGTTAAGAGGAGAGAGAGGGAGGAGAGAGAAAGACTGATTTTCTCTCTCTCTCTACAGTCCACCATTGCGGGAGCGGAGACCGGCGATACGGAGCGTAGGATAGATGTAGAAGCCTGGCATGATCTCTCATATGCCTTACATGGAGGCTGGCATCTCGATTATGGGGGGGGGGCGCGTTTTTTCCGCGCCGTTGCCTGCACAGCACTTCCTTCACCCCCACGAAAAAATTAGGGGGGTGGAGGGGCCAAGGGGCACCCCCCACTAATCACACCCCTTCAAATTTCAAATTTGGCCCCCTTTATGGGCACCCCGGCCGGTTTCCGTCCAGTTTCCGCATACGGACTCCGATCGTCAGTCTGAAAATTTCTGTGAGCTCGTCTCGACATCCCGCACTGACTAGCAGCTCCATTGACTAGCATAGGCGCACGGAAAAATTATGAAAATTCTTGGAGTGTCGTACGGGCGCCCGTCAAGCACTTGACGCTTAAAATCGTCCTAGATCGAGCCGCCGCCTTTGACAGTGAATATTTTTCCCTTGATGTTCATAATTTTTTGCTATTTTTAAGCACTTCCCGTCACCTAAATTCCGCTCTCATTGGCGACCACGGGATAGGGTGACTCAGCCCGTCGAATCCACGAACATATCTGCACATAAACAACCCAAGAAGCATCAAACTGATACAAAACAATTATATAATAAAACTCAGCACAATGCTCCCCCTACCCCCTAGACAGAACCAAGGCATGACATCCACAAGGAGTAGGCCTAGCATCATCTAATAGAAGATCCGAAGTGAGTCACTAACCAACTGCTCCAACACAGCCAAACTGAAAAACCTATCAAAGAGGTTGCCCTAAGTGGTGGTCTGAACTACTTACCAACTAATGACAACACCACTAGGTGCTCCTGCAAGCGAGGACTCCTATAGCCTGATCAAAGAGTATTTCCTTTCAGTACATTTCTTCTTTTAGGGTTGTTATTGGATGAACATACTTGGGCATGTAAAAAGGAGGGAGCTGAGCGTAGTGACCCAAGGAGAACAGGGCATCGGCCTCAGGACCTATCTCGACACCCAAGAACCTACCAAGCCCTCGCAAGGCGACACTTAATCCTTTTCTAACGCTCACTTTTATTTTCGCTCCAACCTTCCTGGTTTTGTCATTCATTCTTCAGCAAGAAGCCACCCCTAGGAAGACAAGGTATCGGCCCCGGGTCTGATTCGTCCCCAGGAACCTACCAGGCCTTCGCAAGGCAATGATCAACTGCTTATATATTTTCATTTCTTTTCTTTTCTTTGATAGGGGTTAGAACCCCTTTTTACATACCTTTGTATTTATATTCATCTTTTAGGATGTCTAGGGTTTCTTGGCATCATCATTATTAGCTTCTGGCAGGCTTCTCTAACTGCCTCACTACTAACAAGAACTCCTAGAACGGCTGCCTAGCAGGCTAGCAGGACAGGGCCACTAGGACTTCCTTATAAAACAGGTCTTTCAATGCTTTACAATGTCTTTACAGGAGGCAATGACTACTCCGACCTCCCTCAAACATACTAAGCCTAAACCTGGGACTTCATGCCTTGGTTGCCAGTCCCCAACAAAAAGGTATCCCCTCGACAAGTACAAATACACATATAACAGGAAAGAAAGGTACTCGTAAAGGAGAAATATCACCTGGATTGGCCACAAGAAGCTTCCATCGCAGCAAAGGCTCCTCCAGGCTCCACAAAACTCCACGAACCACGAAATCTGTCCAGCACAACACTAAAACAAAAACCCAATTAAACGTACCTGCACTAGACAGGGAAATGGCCCTCTTGGGCTAATGAAATCAAACACTTTACTACAAAACTGCATCGGCCCTCTTGGCCTAATGAAATCAAACAATACTACACATAACATCCTCCTGGAAACAACTATGATAGACATCAAAGCATACCATTCCCAGGGAAACAGAGGCTCGTAGCCCTAAACTAGGTGCATTAGATTATGACCCATCCCTCCTGTGTATATCGCAAGAGGTGTTCGCATCACATGTCGTCGAATTAGTCTATGGGTCCAAGATAATAAAGGCAGATGAGTCTCGCTTACCCTCTGCATCACCCAGGTCAACCATCGTCTGCCAAAGAGGGCATGTTCAGAAAGCATACCCCACAAACGACCAGGTCCTGTCTCACCATCAATAGATATATCGGGACAAGGCCCACAATTAAAGAAGAGGTCCTCTTCATACACAAGATTAGCCAAAGAATCGGCAAACTGATTCCAATTCCGTGGAATCAGCTGAAAAGACACTCTATCGAATTCGTCTAGCAGGGCTATGGCAGTATGATGGTACATACAAAGGATGGGGTTTCGTACCATGTACGTCCCATTGAGTTGATTTAAAACCAACTGAGAGTCCCCTTTCACCAACAACTGGCGGATACCACCCTTCTTCGCAACATTCAAACCCATAATCAGGGCTTTGTATTTTGCCATATTATTGGTAAAATTCACCCCGAGATAAGCAGCTAACTTCATGACAATGCGTCGTCGGGGGTCTCGGATGACAACTCCTACACTCCCTTTTTTGCATGCACCCCTGGACGCCCCATCAAAGTACAAGGTGTACGTCCATAAAGGGTTTACATATCCCGCCATCCGGAACTCTACTTGTAATTATGGTAATCGAAGTTCAGCATATTCAACGGGTGGACTATAGGCTCCATCCCTCCATCGTCATTGAATTCAACAGGGATGCTCGTCAAAATTTGTAGGTAGTGATGGCAGAAGACCTTGATCTCCCAAATAAATGTCCTGCCTCCTTGCTCAATCACCTTATATCCTTTGCTCCACCAAATGAGCTTTCCCTGATGATACCTTTGTTCCAAATATGGGTGTTCTAAATAAGGGATCAGACGACCCATCAACCTCTATCACGATTTCCTTGCAGATGTTTGATCGATCGCACCTAGACCTGCAGGGCAGTCATAGCATTAGTGCAATCAGAAATAATAAGGTTTAATCTTATTAAGATTAACCTTATTTTTAAATTCTATCCCCTCAAGGTCAGCTAACAAAACTATGGATTTATTCTTTCCTATCCTAACGATCCTATAGGGCCCATCCCATTTGGGCTCTAGCTTGCCTGGAAATAATTCTCGTCGTGCGTCATAATACAGAACAAGCTGTCCTTTCTTAAAGGTGTATTTCTTGGCTTTGATGTCGTGTAACTGCTTCATTCGGCGCTTTGCCACTTCTTGGTGCAACAAGCTCTGCAGCTTAAGCTCATCTAAATGTGCCAGTGTCGTCAAGCGCTCAAAAAGTACGTCTTCATCGCTCAAAGAATGATTGATGGCAAATCGAATAGTCGGCAGCTCAATTTCTAAAGGCAAGACACACTCCTCCCCATATACTAACTTGAACGGGGTATGGCCAATGGCTCGTTTGAAGGTCGTATTATAAGCCCACACTGCCACGTATAACTTTTTATCCCAATCCCGTTTCTTTTCCAACACAATTTTGGACAGGATGCCCACAAGCTGCTTGTTGGTGCTTTCAACTTGCCCATTGGCTTGCGGATTATATGGGGTTGTCTTGTTATGCTTGATTTGCCACATCTCTGTCAAACCTTTAATCACCTTATTCAGGAAATGGGTTCCGCGGTCCGACCCTAATTCTTTCGGCGGACCAAACCGGCATATTATCTGCTCTAAAAGGAACCTAGCAGTTTCTTTAGCATCATCTTTCCTTGTTGCACGTGCTTCTGACCACTTTGTGAAGTAGTCAGTTGCTACAATGATGTACCTCTTTTGCGTAGTCGACGACGGAGTAATAGGACCCACAAAGTCTATTCCCCACTTCTCAAATGGAAGTATTGCCATAATAGGGTTGAGTGGTCGTTTCCTATTCTCTCGACTATCATGCCGTTGGAAAATATCGCATCGCTTAACATACGCAAACGCATCCTGGAAGATGGCAGGCCACCAATAACCTGCTCTTAAAGCCTTTTGTGCTGTAAGCCGTCCAGTAAAATGGCCACCGCAAGCAGAATCATGACATTCTTCCAAAATAAATGGCACCTCGTCAGGCATCACACACGGGCGATAGATATCATCAACCCCTTGCCGATATAATGTACCTGTGATCAAGGCAAACTTTAACGCTTGCTGCTTAATTTTCCTTTTCTCAGCCTTAGATAGTTCGGATCCCGCCTCTGCTGTTGATAAATAATGCGTTATTGCAGCATAACAGGAGGGAATAGATGCCGTATCTATTTTAAATAACAACTCCATGTCACTACCTTCAGCCACAGATTCTTTCGGCTCCCCAAAGTCCACTAGACATTCCACGATGCCTTGCAACCTTGGTGGCTTACTCTTGATTTCATAATCAAATTCCTGCAAAGTGATTAACCACTTTGCTAGACAATCAGGCGGCTGTAACTTATTCATCAATAGTCGAAGTCCCTCCGCCTTCGTATAAAGCACGACTTTCTCATAGAGAATATAATGCCTGAATTTCTTGGTCCCAAAGACCATTGCTAGACACAATTTCTCCATGTAAGTATAATTGATTTCGGATACCCCTAGTTTCTGACTAGCAAAAGCAATCGGGTGGTACCACTTCTCTTCCCAAATTTGGGCTAAACAGCAGCTGATACTATACATCGTGGCTGCTGAAAAGATATAAAACACCTCACCTCTTTTAGGTGCTTTTAAAACGGGCGCTCTTGCTAGCTCTTGTTTCACATCCTCGAATGCTACCTTACAAGGGTCACCCCATACAAACGAACAGCTAAAGGACAATAAATTTGTAAGCGGCAACGTTCTTTCTGCTAAGGCGTTGATGAATCTACGGTAGTAACCAACCGAAGACAGAAAGCTGTGAACTTCCTTCGGAGTGCGTGGTGGACCCATGGCAACTATAACTTCGACCTTCTCGGGGTCTGTCGCAATTCCCACTGAACTAACCACATGACCCAACAACAGCCCATAAGGTACTCCAAAAACACACTTCCGTGGGTTTAGGGCGATGCAGAATTGTCTACATCGCTCGAAGCATTTTCTTAAAATGATCAACTGCCTCACTCTCACGGTGGCGGCCCCTAAGTCATCAATAAACACCTTCAACTCTTCAAGGGATATGTCACCGAATGTCTTATCTGCTGTTCGTTGCCACGAACCAGGCGCATTGCATAAACCAAAGGCCATCACATGGTACGCAAAAGTACCAAATACAGTGATAAAGGTTGTTTTCAACTTATCCTCTTCTGCAATTGCCATTTGGTTGTATCCTACAAAGCAATCCATAAACGAATATATCTCCCTACCCGCCAATTGATCCAAAATCTGGTCAATAAATGGCAACGGGTAGTAGTCCTTAACTGTCTGCTTATTCAGCTCCCTAAAGTCTACACACAAACGAATTTGATTATTCTTCTTCTTTCTAATCACAATTGGCGAACACCATTCTGTGTGTTGCACAGGAAAAATCAAACCCGCTTTTCGAAGCTTCTGTAACTCTTCAAACAGGCCGTCCCTCAATTCGAAAGGCATACGCCTTACTTTCTGTCGTACAGGACGACTGCCCTCTTTCAACGGAATTGTATGAACAGCAAGACTAGGAGGAATGCCTCTCAACTCATCATAATTCCAGGCAAAAATATCACGGAATTCCTGGATCAAGGCCACATAGTCCTCCCTTTCTGCTGTGCTGAGCATAGAACCTAATTTGATTGGCCGCGAATCACCAAGCGTACCAAGGTCTAGCTCGATAACATCTGCATCTCTTATACGTTCTTAGCCCTCTATCGGCTCATTCAAAGTGATCTGATAGATGTCCTCTGTGGTGGATCCCTCTTTGGACTCATCACTTGATGATGTCTCATTGCCGGATAAATCTTCTAATGTCTCCAATTCTGTAGAAGATAGAGGAGCTCTCTCACTCTGCGGGGACTCAGGATAAGCATCAACCACCACACGCTGGGCACCTCTGCCGAATATCAGTCGACCGGCAGGTATATCTACTTGGCAATCCGCTTACAAGATCCAAGGTCGTCCAAGTAATACTTGGTAACTCGGACGACCTAC
This sequence comes from Lygodium microphyllum, assembly GCF_053477565.2. Lineage (NCBI taxonomy): Eukaryota > Viridiplantae > Streptophyta > Polypodiopsida > Schizaeales > Lygodiaceae > Lygodium > Lygodium microphyllum. Next base: position 89,810,358 of record NC_141161.1, on the reverse strand, counting down.
AAAACGAATCACCCTAAAGTCCAACAGGCATTCTACATTTGCAACAGTGACATGGACCTTAGTAATGCAGCCTTCTGGCTGTCTCAAACTATCATCTGCCATTCTGAGAATTGTGGAGGTATCTTTCTGGATCGCAAGACCCAACCTTTCCATCAGTTCAGAACTCATAATGTTAACAGATGATCCCGTGTCGACAATGGCATAATCTACTAATATCCCATCGACATAGGCTGCAACCCTTGGGCAATGTTTCTCAGCATGCTCGAACCAGTCATCACCAACTCGCGCAATACCCAAAGGTTCTACGATATACCCGGTTCGGAGAATCTTTCTAAATTCCTTACGTACTCCTAGGGAAAGCTTAATAAGCTGTAAAAGATTCACATCCGGCTTGACTTCGCAAAGAGAGCTCGCCAAATCGAATTCATGATAGTTCGATAGAGCTCGCTTTTCACGCCAAACCATCCGCTCTTTAGGTCGCTGAACCGGCTTTATTGCCTCTTTCTTAACTTTCACCTTCTTCTTTGGTGGTTCCTTATCGACTTTACTTTCTACGGGCTTCAAAGGTCCCCCTTCCATGGAAGGGTCCAAAACTTACGTTCCTTTGTCGCCTTGTTTAGGGTTTCCATCGACAGGCTTATCCTTGTCGGCCTCTCTACCCTTTTGACCTCTTGTAAGGACAGCTCGCAGATTAGAGGTTTCAGCATTGTTAACGCGTACAGCCTCAATCAAACTGACCCCACTACCACTTGGTAGCTCCTCCACTATAGTCTTTGGTCGTTGAAGTATTTGTTTAGGCCCGTCCTCTCGCTGGGAATCATTTCCTTGGGCACGATGATTAACAGGCCCTGGTTGCCGACTTCCTCGTTGGAGGGAACTGATCTTACTCCAGCAAGTAGCTGCTAAATGGCCGGATTTTCCACAGATGTCGCACTTAACATTCGGGCAATTCCTTGGATAGTGCTGCCCACCACACCATTTGCAACTAAACCTCGAAGGTGCACCCTCCTCTGGGTATCTACTTCCTATCAAATTTTGTTGTTTTTTAAGGAAGTTGACATCAACGGCTATTTGTCGATACTGCTCCGTAATCATGTCGGTATAATGCTTCATCATGTCCTTAACCTCGCCAAGAACATTGGAAGAACTCGACTCATAGCCTTGGTCATTACCATGTCGTTCCATCGGCCTAACAATTCGATTAGGCACTGGTTGTTGAGCCACAGGCATGGTATTAGAATTGACCGCTTGGCTTCCACCATTTGGAGCCATTTGATTGCCCGTAGGCATCGATATGCTAGGGGGAGCTGGTAATAAAGGGACATTCTGCATCATGTTTCCTCTCCCATTAGGGTTAGCCATCGCTATCCCTTGACCACTACTGCCATTGGCTATTGCCATATTGTTTCCCAATACTAAACCCATATTCGAATTGCCTCGAGAAGCATAGGCTGCTTGTAGTCGGGATTCCACCTCTTGTGCTCGTGTAATGGCAGTATCTATATCCCCCAAGGGAACACTACTCAACTGCAATTGGATATTAAAGTCCAAACCATGAAGGAAATATTGCAATTGGGCAGCTGCGGGGATGGGAATAGAGGTGTCCAACGTACGGAAAACCTCTTTTATCTTCTTCGCATAAGCACGAATATCCTCGTGTGGTTCTTGGCGGGTCACGTTGAGTACACGCAACCAATATTGTCCACCCCTTTCAGGGGCAAACTCCCTTCAAAAAGCTCCATAAAATGCATCAATGTTCAATATGGTTCCGGCTTCTAAACCATGATACCATATGGCGGCTCTTCCTTTGAGAGTCATGTTGAAGAACATCATAAAATGTCCTTCTTCTTGAATGCGACAATTAAACATCAGCTTTTGAAACTCCCTAATGTGGAGTTCCGCATCTTCCTCAACTAGCCCATTAAAAATGGGTAGCGGGTAACCTAGAGCCGGCAAATCCGTCGTTCCTGCTGGAATTGCAATAGGCTGCGCTATGACAAAGATTGGATTTGCACTAGGAATAGGGGACGGTGGGGTTACACTTCCCGTACTTGACGTGGACTGGCTTATAGAAGGAAGGGGAGCACGAGAGCTTCCACCTTCTCCTAACTTACTGCTTGTGGCCCCAAGACCACTAGATCCACTCCCTCGTAAGGGTTCAGCACCGCTACGCTTAGGGGAATATCTCCTAAAAATTTCAGCACGTCGCCTAGCTCTTTCGTCTCTTTCTTGCTTTTGGATTTCTGCTAGACGATGCTTATCAATAAATAACGGATCAATCTCACTATCCTTTGGCATAAACTGCTAGTTGGTCCCTAAAAAACCAAGATTCGAGAACCGCCACTTTTAAGAGGCTCCCGGCAGACGCACCACTGATGGACCTAAAAACGGGCCGGCACTGGCTCATGCACTAGCCGGGCCTCGTCACTACGCACAAGACAACCCCTCGGCCTCGTGGCCAGGAGCGTCTATCGAAATCTCTGCCTTCCTAAACATTGCGTTTGTAATACGTTGTAGTCCAACTGATCCTAACCCAATATTACTCCTCAGAGGGAGTCCCTTTCACATAGCCAAAAGGCTCGAATCACATACACATGGGGTTCCTCCTACGGCTGAATGCCGTCAACCCTCTGCGACTCTCCTACACCTTGGGGATTGGCCCCTCAGTGCGTCGCTCAACACTTAGACATTCCGCACAAAAGTCGCTTAAGGTACCAAATAAGCGTGTCCAGGAATGTACCATTGTCCTTACGTACTTTCCCCTTGACCCCCACGACTAGCCTACAGCATGGGTACCTCACTGCCTCTCATCGTAGGTCATGTCCTAATAAACCAATTGCAATGCATGTCCAGGAGCTGATCACTCATACTTTTTAAATTCTTTTCATGCTCCATGCATTTGGTGGATGCCTAGTGCTCAAACATTTAGCAAACAATATTGTGCACAAGTGCAAAACATTCTTTTAATGGTTTCCAACTACCGTTCGTGCTTCGTTGCATGGGCTTAGCACCGAGGTGATCCTCGTGCTACTAAGCTCTTAATTTTAATTATTATCCGTCCTAAATTCTATGCATAGAAATTAGCAACTTTCCCATCATCTCACACGGCATTTAGACATATTTCAACTCCTCTACCCTTCCCCGTTTAAATAGTGCATCGTTGGATAGGTTTATGAGGCATTTTGACATCATTTTATGTGAAAAAATCGGAAAAAGACACACTAGAACAAGAAAGTGGGGTTGAACTGAGGCAAACTCTCATGCTTCAGTCCCCACAACATTCACAAACATTGCTCTTATTTATCCTCATTTTTCGGAACCCAAAATATATTTTTCCCCTATTTTTAGGGTTTTTCCACCATTTTCTTGTAATTTTTCTCCTTTTCTCCCATTTTTTAATTGCTGAAAATTAAGTTCAGTTTATGGGCTGTGGCCCTTAGTTCATTTCAGCAGAAAAAAAGAATTTTAGTAGGTGTGGATTAATTTATTGCATCATTTTTAGCCCAAAAACCCTATTTTCCCCCATTTTTATGGTTTTTCGTGTCTCGGTTTTCTATTTTCTGCTATCCCGCACATGTTTTTTCTGATTTTTAAATGATGAACAGCCAGAAAACAACTCAAAGCACAACATACTCAAAACTCAATCCATATGAACACATTTTTATCAACCAAATTTGCATCAAAAGGCCATTTTCTTTGTAAAAACAATTATTACCGTGTCTTGCGGTTTTTCCCATTAAATTTGGCACGTCCCACGACTGATTTCCAGCCATGAATTCTGCTTGGAATCAGAAATCTACAATGATTTGGCATTGCCCTTCAGTCTCGTCAAGAATCGGCATCCATCCGGCCATCCATTTCCATTCTACTCTTCCACGCACGAACGGGGGTTAAGAGGAGAGAGAAAGATTGATTTTCTCTCTCTCTCTCTCTACAGTCCACCATTGCGGGAGCGGAGACCGGCGATACGGAGCGTAGGATAGATGTAGAAGCCTGGCATGATCTCTCATATGCCTTACATGGAGGCTGGCATCTCGATTATGGGGGGGGGGGGGGGGGGGAGGGCGCGTTTTTTCCGCGCCGTTGCTTGCACGGCACTTCCTTCCCCCCCACGAAAAAATTAGGGGGGTGGAGGGGCCAAGGGGCACCCCCCACTAATCACACCCCTTCAAATTTCAAATTTGGCCCCCTTTGTGGGCACCCCGGCCGGTTTCCGTCCAGTTTCCGCATACGGACTCCGATCGTCAGTCTGAAAATTTCTGTGAGCTCGTCTCGACATCCCGCACTGACTGGCAGCTCCATTGACTGGCACAGGCGCACGGAAAAATTATGAAAATTCTCGGAGTGTCGTACGGGCGCCCATCAAGCACTTGACGCTTAAAATCGTCCTAGATCGAGCCGCCGCCTTTGACAGTGAATATTTTTCCCTTGATGTTCATAATTTTTTGCTATTTTTAAGCACTTCCCGTCACCTAAATTCCACTCTCAGAAGGGCAGAATGTTTACATTGGATGCAGACATGCCTGAATTGAGTGCAGCAATGTTTGCACATGGGACCGGTGTAGTTGCAGATATTGATATCTGGCATAAACGCATTGGTCACGTTAATGTACAGCGGCTTAAATCAATGCAGGCCCAAAATATTGTTGCAAGATTGCCTAAATTCAAGGTTGCAGAAATGCATAAGGTATGTGAAGCCTGTCAATTTGGAAAACAGGCAAGGAAACCATTTCCTAGACATGTTCAAGAGAGTAAGAAGCCATTGGAATTAATCCACTCTAATGTGTGGACTACTAAAGCTGCATCTCTTGGAGGCTGTCATTATTTTGTCAGTTTTATTGATGACTATAGCAGAAAAGTTTGGGTGTATTTTATGAAAAAGAAAAGTGAAGTTTTTGGGCATTTCAAAATTCTTAAAGCTATGGTTGAAAAAAAAACAGGCCTGCAAATAAAATGCCTAAGGTCAGATGGAGGGGGAGAGTACCTCTCAAATGAGTTTGCAAGGTTCCTACAGGAGCATGGCATAAAGCAGTAATATTCATGCAGTCATACCCCACAACAAAATGGAATTGCAGAAAGGAAAAACAGGCATATTGGAGAGGTATCTCGTGCCATGCTCAACGAAAAAGACTTGCCAGATTTTTACTGGGCTGAAGCAGTTGCTACAGCAGTCTATATAATGAACAGGACTCCCACTGCAACAATACATGGGATGACTCCAGAGGAGAGGTATACTGGTAGGAAACCAGATATTTCTCATTTGAAAATTTTTTGTTGCCTTGCCTATGTACATGTGCCAGATGAGTTGAGATCCAAGTTGGATCCAAAAGCTGAGAAGTGCATATTTATTAGGTACTCTCTGCAGCAAAAAGGGTATAGATGCTATAACCCTTCTACTCGTAAGTTTATAGTGAGCAGAGATGTTGTTTTTGATGAGATGAGTAGCTGGTATAAATCAATAAATGTGATTGATGATGTAGATGCACAAAATGGTAATGCTGCACAGAATTCACAGCAGCAGTCACAAAATATTAGTGGACCTGGAGTGTCCTCTAGCACTGGTTCACATTCTTCGCCATGGACAGGTAGATTGAGATCAAGAGAATCTTCTCAAAGCAATGCAGATAGTGGTATGCAGGTATCACGAAAAGGAAAAGAGAAGGTTGATCAGCCCATGTTTGATGTGAATGCAGGTCACTCTTATGTGGATGGTGAATCCAGTGGCTCAGAACAGAGCATTGATGATGAGTTGGGTATTCCTTCTATTGTTACACCTGGAGTAAGGAAGACCAGGGATGTTTCGAGAGCACCTGGGAGTGAACCTATTTTGCGCAGGTCTACGAGAGCTAGGTATCCTGTGGATATGCTGAAATATGATGGATTTACAGCCATTCACTATGCATATATGGTCAAAGTAATACAGGAACCAGAACCCACTTCTTTTGAGCAAGCCATGGGAAAATAAAAATGGGAGAAAGCCATGGATGAAGAAATGGATGCCTTGGAAGCAAATGCTACATGGGAATTGGTACCTTTGCCTAAAGATAAAAATGCAATTGGCTGTAAGTGGATTTATAAGGTGAAGCACAATGCAGATGGTTCTGTGAACAGATATAAGGCAAGATTAGTAGTCAAGGGGTATGCACAAACATATGGCATTGACTATGAAGAAACATTTAGTCCGGTTGCAAGGATGGCAACCGTAAGACCAGTCATTGCTATGGCTGCATCAAAGGGATGGTCTTTACATCAGATGGATGTAAAGAATGCCTTGTTGCATGGTGATTTGCAAGAAGAGGTCTATATGGAGCAGCCACCAGGTTATGTGCATGCTGTTCATCCTGAGTTTGTTTGCAGGTTAAAGAAAGCATTGTATGGCTTGAAGCAAGCACCTAGAGCATGGTCTGACAAGATAGGACAATATCTTGTCACTATTGGCTTTCAGATTTCCAAGGCAGATTTCTCACTCTATGTGAGAAAAACAGAGAAATGTATTATGCTACTTGTCATTTATGTTGATGATTTGATTATGATAGGTGACAGTGATGAAGATATCCTTCATGTGAAAATGCTATTGAAGCAAAAGTTTGAGATGAAGGATTTGGGAGAGCTGCGTTATTTCTTGGGCATTGAGGTGATTAGATCACCAAGTGGGATACAGCTCTTGCAGAGGCAGTATGGATTGGACATGCTGTCCAAATATGGGATGACAGGCTGTAAGCCTATTTCAGTTCCTTTGGAGCAGAATGTGAAGCTGAGCGCAGATGCAAGTGAGCTTCTGGAAGACCCTACTATGTACAGACGCATAGTAGGAAGCTTGATTTATATGACTATTACCAGGCCAGATTTGAGCTATGCTGTTGGATTGGTAAGTCAGTTTATGTAGGCTCCAAGGAAACCACATTTGGATGCGGCTAGATGCATACTCAGGTATGTGAAGTCCATATTGCAGTATGGACTATTTTATGAGACTGGGGTTCAAATACAGTTGCATGGATACACTGATGCTGATTGGGCTGGTAGCATTTCTGATAGACGATCTACCAGTGGATATGTGTTCTCTTTTGGGAGTGCTGCAGTCACTTGGAGCAGCAAGAAACAACCTACAGTTGCCTTGTCCAGCACAGAGGCTGAGTACAGGGGTGCAGCAATGGCTGTATGTGAGGTAGCTTGGTTGCATAAGCTACTTTATGATATGCATCAGCCTACACATGGGCCAGTTGTCATTTATTGTGACAACATGAGTAGTATACACTTGGCAAATAACCCAGTCTATCATGCTAGAACAAAGCACATTGAGGTGCACTATCACTATGTGCGGGAGAGGGTTTTACTAGGTCTTATTGATCTAGTTTATGTCAGCATAGAGGATCAGGTAGCTGACATATTCACGAAGGCATTGGGCGCAGAGAAGCTGCGCAAGTTCAGAGACCTGCTTGGTGTGCAGGAATTGGGATTGAGCTCGAGGGGGAGTGTTGAGATATCGAGCTCCACTCGTGATACGCCAGGGTGACCGTTGTGTATTTATGTCACAGACTTGTCAGTTGCAGATGTGGTTGGTACACCGCCCATGAATAATAGCTACATGACAGCTATCCTTATCTACTCTAGTTCGTGGCTCAGTTAGTATGCCACCTTAGTTATTTGAGTTTGGTTTGAGACCCATATATAGAGTTCTTTTGGCTTACACAACTAAGAAGAGGAAAACTGTTTTCAGCCTCCACCTCTGTGTGTATTCCCCCATTGTGCAAGCAAGAAAGCTTCAAGTGAGACTCCTTCATTCTCTCCCACAATCTTGACAATTCTTCCTTCTCTTTCGGCGTTTTCATGCACTCTTCTTCTAGTATCTTTGATTCCTCTTTTATTCTCTTTGCCTCATCACTTTATTCTTTCCTTCATCATTCTTTCATACTTTTGGACTCGCTTTGTGCTTTGTGTAGATATGTTTTCTCCTTCTTCTCCCTCTCTTCTTTGGCCTTCTTTTAGAGAGTCTCTTTATTTTATTTCCTGGCCCTTTCTTGGCCAGATAGTTCTTCCTACTCTCATATGTCCTTCATCACAGTCCTTTTGCTGGAGTGCTCCTGTCCTACATCTCACCAATTGCCTTGTCGTCTTGTGCTTTCTCTAATGCTTCTTTTATGATGGTTGTCAAGATTCCTCCGAAGACAATGGGTGGAGGCCTTTGAGGATGATGATTTCATGGCTTTGGAGGCTAGGGTCTCTCCCCCTAAGGGTCTTCCACTGATGCCTAAGGCTAATGATTCCACAAATCAAGATTCTAGGTTGACTAAAGAGGAGAAAGGAAAAAGTTCAATTAATTGTATTCTTTTGTAAAATTAGAATGAGGAAAAGAAAATTGTTGATGTAATGCTTGTGATTAAAAGAAGGAGAGATGCAGAGAGAGACGAACCTCAAACTAGAAAGGCTGGTGAGGAAAGAGGAAGAAAACCAAAGAGAGGAGAGAAGGGACTAAAAAGAGAACAAAATAAATTGAGAGCACCTAAAAACACTATCATGCTATTGATATTCCTTTGGGGAAAGGAGAGAGTGACTATGACCTTAAAAGGGATATGATGGGTAAGAAAGCTGATATATCTTTTGCCCAATTTTTAATGGAGTTGTGCCCTAAGATGAGAAGACAGTGGAAGAAATTAGTAAATTTTAAGTTCAAGGAAAAAAGAAAGGAACAATGAGAGTTTTGAGTGTGGAAGAATTGCCTAATATCCTATTTTTGATGCTTGGCATAAGAATCAAAACATAGGTGAATCACATATTGATGGAGGAGCACAAATTAGTGTGATTACTTAGGTTTGTGTAGAGTAGTTTGGACATCAAATCATCGAAGGGTCAAAGTTTTGATTCAGGCTTGCTAATTACGCTAAAATGAGGTGCTGAGTTATTATTCAGAATTTAGAAGTGAAGGTTTATGGCGTGTTTATGAAAACTGATTGTCATGTTACGCCAACAAGGTTGGGAGCTTTTTTGTTTATACTAGGTAGACCTTCGCTTAAGAAAGCAAGAGCAATGTAGGATTGGGGAAAAGGAATCATAACAATTTATGACTGAAGGGGAGTAGCAAAGAAACTTAATATGTCTTCAAGAAAGGAACTGATGAATGAGGATGACAGTGAAGAAGAAGATAATGAAGAGAGTGATAGCTCTTATGAGGAAGATGATAGTGAGGATGAGAGTTCAGAAAGTGATTCTAATGAAGAGCTTTAATCTATTGTAGTTGTGTTAGTTAATATCGAGAAAGAGGAAGAGAGATTTAAAGAGGATTTTTTGAGTTTGTTAGAAGATCATGAGAGGGACGACTTAGAATCTATAAGATTGATTCATGAAGTTTAGGGTTCAAATTTGTTGCCTAGTGAGGTTGTTGAGATTTGTGCTGAGTTTGGTAGTGAGTTTGTTTATCAAGAGAGTTTTGAAGTTATGGGTTTTGACTCATATTGTGTTTGTGATGGTGTTGGTGTTGGTGTTGTTGACTCTTATGAGTTGTGAGGTGGTTGGTGATGGTTTGAGTAGCCTTGAAGAGGCTTTTGTTTGTGATGTTGCTGATGTTTTTTGAGTAGACCTAACCTCATGCTTCTTGATAGTTGTATGGATAATTGTTTGGTTGATTTAGACAACAATGATGCAGAGAAAACTTCATCTGATAGTGTTGTGGTGTCTTTGAGTTCTCCTAGAGTTTATGATGATTGTGATTGGGGTTGTGAGGACCCAGAGAGTGACATTAATGAGAATGTGAGAGAAAATTTGAGTAAGGCCATGGAAAATGAAAATTTGAGGAAAGAGAGATCTAACAATAAGGGTAAAGAAATTGAAGAAGTTTTTGAAGTTGAAAGGATTGAACAACTTGGTGTTTGGATGAGGACAATGACCCAAATGTGTTGCTTGATTTTGTTGAAATTTCTTGTGAGATTTTGTCTCACATTGTTTGTGAGAATGATATGGAAAAGGTTGACTATTATGTTTATGGAGTCGAAGAGTTGGAATCTTGTTTTTTCAAAGATATGAAATCTTGTTGTTTTAAAGAGATGAGTAGTTTGGATGGATGTTCTAAAGAGGTTTCTTGTTTTGATGAGATTTGGCAGGAGATTTTTTGGTTTGTTGTGAATAATGGTGTGTTTGGATGTTTTGTGGTGTTGTAAGATGTTTTTTTAGCTTTCTTTGAGATGTGTGCAATCTTTGTGGATGGAATTGAATCTTGCAACATAGTAAGGGTTATAACCTCATTTCAGAACTTGAGATTTGTCATGGTTTCCTCTTGGGAGGATGGGAGGGGTATGTGGATTGCTATGAATGATGAGATGTTTCGTATTGATAGTGTGGGTTGTTTTGAGAACTTTGGATTTGGAAATTTTGTGGATTTTAAAGAGAAATTTGTGATTGACTTTTGTGTGTTCATTAAGGAGTTTTTTGAGAATGATGTACCATTGATTTTTCTAATTTTTGAGATTGAAGAACTCACGGATGAAGTATTGAATTCGATTTTTGATTGGCTCATAAATGTTGCATTATTTTATGAGAGCAATTGCTATACACAAATGTTTGTAGACTAGGGGGAGGGCTAAATATGTCTAGCATTTTTTTAAAAACTAAAAACCCCTAGAAAAATTATAGATTGGTTTTATTTTTGTTAGCTTGGTTATCTGCATGATTATTTATTTTGTCATTTCGTAGTTGAATTTTATGTGTTTGTCTAGCTTAAGATTTGTTTTTGTTATTTTGTTTGATTTTTTGAGTGTGAAAACTTGATAGCCTTGGTCCAGTTTGGTATTTTTTAAGACAAGTTAGAGCTGGAGTTTATTGATAGCTGCTAAACATCATGGAATAGATATGTTTTCTTGTCGAGACTCTTGCCCATCATATGGTATTTTGGGTTCACGAGTACTTCACGTTGCACATGTTTGAAGCACTACACTTGGGGGTCCTCTCCTGAATTTATCAAATACTTCCATGCCAAGGGTTGTGTTGATGCATATTTTGCACCATTGCTGAGCTAGTACTAGCACTGCACAAGCCTCGCTACAGCTATATGTAGTAAATTTAGATGCACACTCACTTGAGAGAGCACCTTTATCTTTAGCACACACTATTTTCTACATGCACGAGAGATGGGATTTTCATCACCAAATAAGGAATCTCTGGTTGAGTGGGAAAGGTGGTCGGGTGAGTTTGAGGGTCATGAAAGACACCGCCTGTTTGTGAGATGGGTTGTTCTCTTGGTCAACATTTTGAGGACCGTTGTTCTTTTGAGCGATAGTGAGATTTATGGTGGGTGGAGCGGAGTATAATATTTTTTTGTTGAGTATTGAGAGGTAACATTAAGCATCGTAAGTCTAATCAAGCAAATGTGTTTGCATTTTACATGACCCATAGGCACATGTAGATAGGCTAGGCACAATTTCTTTAGTGCATTCAATTTTTTTGTGTGGAGAATTGCATGATTGATTGCATCACATGGATTTGATGTTGCATTTATTCTCAAATCATAAATGATTGAGCATGGTGTTCATATTTCAATAGCATATTCTTGCTAGGACACATTGCATAAAAAAACAGATTCATATGAAGGGAATATATGTTTTGAAGACACCAAGTATGTGTACTCCATAATGGAGTTTATGGAAGAAGGCATGAGGAGAATTATGTTCATAAGGGATGGCTTTGATCCATGGTTTTGATCCAATGGTTGTCATTTGAACAAGTCCTTGAGCAAGGGGATATTATTATAGTAGAGAAGCAATTCAAAGTGAATTAAAGGATTGAAAATGTTCTTGATATCGATGGAGAAAAAGAGGGGATGATCTTTGTGCACAAGACTACTCATGATTTCATTGGAACATTGGAGAAATTTAAAGAAGTTTCATCAGTTGTTTAGTCATTCAACGATCTTTACGGAAGTATCTTCACTTTCAAAGGTAAAATAATTCAAGGGTGATAATGAATATCACATAGAGCAATACTGACTATAGGGATGCATGTGGGCTTAGTCACAAAGGGAATTGTTATATCATTACAATTGGTGATGAGAGGTTTAGATGTCGTGAAGAGTTGTCCTAGCCTTCATAAAATAGAATGGAGACTCCTAGTATTCATGAGGCTACATATAATTCTATCATGAAGTGAGATGATGATATTCACAAGGATGTGTACAAAAACATTGTGCTTTTAGTTAAGGATCAACAATGTTTCCAGGAATTGCTAATTGTATGAACAAGGAGATAACTATAGCTTGCAATGAAGAGGGAAGTTTGGAAAGCTATTCCTAAATTGCAAAATTCAGGAGGATACAATTGGGGCATTTCACATCTCTAGTAGGGTTTGATCATGCAATGTCACAATATTATTTATGAGTGCCAAAAAAATGTATGAACATGAAAATATTGAAAATTTATGGAAGATCATGTGAGATGGTCCAGCTTTTGTGCTTTCTGGTCATTTGTGGAAGAGAATGTTAGGCATCAGTTGTCAAGGGAGAAAATAGAAGTAATTCTAAAAGTGATTGTGAATATTTTTTTCAATGAAAAGGAGATCAATTCAACACTGGTGATGGATGCTTTGTATAGTGGGTGCAAGTTCCTAGATTATTGTGGCAAGAATATGAGAGGGAGGATAAACAGAGTAGCTATGGAAGAGGTGTTAGCTATATATAGCCTGTCTATATATAGCGCCCCAGGTCCCCTCTGTATATTCTTATCATGTGTGCTCAGTTGGCACACTTCTGGGGTTCCACTTCCAGTGTCTCATATCTCTCTTCTCTCCTCTCTTCCTTTCGTCTCTCATCTTCCTCGCAGTTTCCAACATGGTATCAGAGCGCACAAATACGCTCGACCTGGAGGAGGAGCATGCAAGAAATTATTCATCATCTGCAGGGAAGTTGTGGGAGCGTCAGTCATCCATCCACACACAACACACAGAAAGAACGAAAGAAAGAAAAGCAAGGGCCTTTCCCTGTCTCTGTGTAAGCTCTGTGATAACCTAATAATAACTTTTGTGATAACCTAATAATAGCACTGACACCGCCATCACCCTCGCCCTCCTCCTCGTCGGTGCCATCTGCGAGGTGTCCGATGGCTGGGCCATCTGGAAGTGGCACCGCACTTAACCTTTTACCATGTCCTGATCCTCTATACAGCTCTCAGCTTGTCTCCGTGGCCATATAAACAACGGCACTGAGCCTGGTCTGTGACCACGTTTAAAAAAAAAAGGGGCACTCGTCTCTGTTCTGTGACCGTATAAACAAAGCTGATATCAGCGTTTCCTGGTGCGCCCTCAGCTGTCTGAGGTATGACGATATCCTTATATCAAGAGAAGACATCAGAAGAAGAGAGAGACTGTTTGAACATGTATACGTCGAACCTGATGATGCGGGCAAGGGCTTTTATCGCATATCGATTCTTATCCTCGCAAGACGATTCCTTGTAACGAAGGTGGAGAGTTAGCTGTAGCTTCCATGGGGCCATGCGACGAGGACGTCGGAGGATCTGCACCTGAAGCCATGGGGAGGGTTTGCCTGCCTCGACAGGTCCGCCTACGGTTTTGCGTGTGCGCAGAAGATCAGTGGCTTCGCTGTTCCTCGTCCTCGGCGGTTTCCTGGTTGTCACCTCTGGCGTCCACTCCACCTTCCAGAAGCAGGAGTTCGCCCGCACCTATGCCGTCTACGGGGGCTTCTTTATCTCGGTCTCATACCTGTGGGGCTGGGCTCTGAATGGCACCATGCCCAACATATGGGACAGCATCGGCTCAGCCATCAGCCTGGGGGCGTGTTGCTGGCGATGTTCGCACCCAGGAACTTGTCTCAGGCATGATGGCCTTTCTCCTTGCGGTTAGGTTTACCAGGCCTGGAAAACAGGTTTAGCTTTCTGAGGAAGAGATTAAGCAGCTTTGCCAGTATTCCAGAGACATCTTTCTCCAGCAGCCCTACCAGGCCTGGAAAACATGTTCAGCTTTCTGAGGGAGAGATTAAGCAGCTTTGCCAGTATTCCAGAGACATCTTTCTCCAGCAGCCCAATCTGTTGGAACTTGAAGCACCCATCAAGATTTGTGAGATCAATCTATCCAGAATGTGCTGCAATTTGCTTGGCTTTCGTTTGCTCAAAATATTGGGATCTCAGCTATAAAGTGGCTATAATCCCCTCAATGGAGTTGCTGGAAGTCAATGTATCCAGAACACGAACAAGTGAGAGGGATCCAGCAGGATTGAACACCTCAGTTGGAGGAAAGTAATCTTTCAACATGTTTGTGGTGTTCAGAGTGGCTGTAAGCAAACTGCATTGAAGGAACACATTTCAAAAGTTGAGAAAGAACGTTATTCCATTGATGAGTATCTATATTCTAGCTGATGATACATTGTTTCATTTATAATCTTTCTAGCTGATGAGGGTCTATATTCCAGCTGATGACACATTATTTTGTTTATATTCTTTCCAGCTAATGAGGGTCTATATTCCAGCTAATGACACATTATTTCGTTTATATTCTTTTCAGCTGATGAGCGTCTATATTCCAGCTGATGAGCGTCTATATTCCAGCTGATGACAAATTGTTTTATTTATATTCTGTTCATGGGACCCCACATGTATTATGTTGTCTATAGAGCGGCGTCACGAACCGTCTCTATAGACCTTGTGTTGTTCTAATGTCACTGTAACGTTTTTCTTTAAGTTTTGATGTGACAGATATATTACTTACATTTCAAGTTCAATTGAAGGAATTTCTTGGAGATTTTATCTTTTGCAATGATGTCGTTTATTCTTATTTTACATGTTGTATATTTAGGAGTGATAAAAACACCATATTGGGAAATATGGGAATTTCCCATAAGTTTGGGATATGTGGTCAAATCTTTGGATTTTTTATAACTTAAACACTATAACTCCAAATCGAGCGTTTTATAGCTCAATAGATTTCATTTTTCAAATGCTTTTCAATGATAGGTCACATCATATGGTTTTGAAAAACTTTTGAGCATGTTATCTGAGTGTTACCTTTTTAGTATTCAAAAAATGGAAATTGGGAGATTCCCAAACTCACTAATATTGCATTTAAAGCTCTTTTGATGCCTTTGAATAGGCTGTTATAATTCAGGAGTGATGTAGCTCCTGAGTGATGTAGCTCCGTTGTAATTCACGAGTGATGTAGCTCCTTTGATGCCTATGAATAGGCTCTTGTAAGTTCAACTTTGTAATTTTATATTTTGAATATTAATATAACGGTAGGCTTATATAGAGCTATGGGTTTTTCCCTTGAGCTCCCAAGGGTTTTTTCATCCATAATAAGGGACCTAAATTTGAGCAGGGATGTTAGCTATATATAGTCTGTCTATATATAGCGCCCCAGGTCTATATAGCGTCCCAGGTCCCCTCTATATGTTCCTATCATGTGTGCTCAGTTGACACATTTCTGGGGTTCCACTTCTGGTGTCTCATATCTCTCTTCTCTCCTCTCTTCCTTTCGTCTCTCGTCTTCCTCGCAGTTTCCAACAAGAGGCTGTCAATCCAATTGCACATGTTGACAAAGAGACTTTTATTTTTGCTAGAGATGTGCTAATATTTCCAAAACATACAACAAATGAGTTTTGCCCCTTATAAGGATGATAAGGCTCCACAAAACAAAACAAAGAATTGCAATTTTGGGGATGATTTTGGTAAATATAATGTGGAATGGGATGAGAGGTGCTTGACAAAACTTGGAAAAAAAACTGTTGAGATGTTTGTGTTGGCCCATCTATTCAGTAAATGTGTCAAGGTGGCCTATCTTGAAGCAATTTCTTTGAAAAGGCAGGAAACAAACGGAAGCAGACTCAACATTATCACATCCTAGATCGCACGGAGATTCGATGGCTTGAAGTGTTGCAAAACACAGAAGGACATTAAATAAGTATGAGGATTTTTTATGGTTTTGATGGAAATGATCATTATAATGATCATGGTGGCATTTTTTGGAAATATAGATTCATAGGATGGAGACTACTGAAATCGCAGGTAGGGTGCATCCAAAACAATTTAATTTTAAGGTGAAGCAAGAGCATAAGAAAAAGCCTTTGATGCTTTTCAAAAAGCATCGTCTACATTTACATTTTTGAGCCTTTAGAAAGCAAAAGCCTTTTTTGAAAAACTCAACATGTGTGTCAACAAAAACCTATGTAAGGAAGGACAGAGAATAGCTATAGGGACCTTTCCCTTTGTAAGAATTATTTTGTCATGTGAGAGCATATGTGAGTATGGTGTTTGTAAAGACATTCATCGAATCTTGTCGTAGTTGTGGACACAACTAAATTGACACATGGTGTATCAAGTATTTTAGAGGTATAAAGAGTTTATTTGTTTTGAACTCAAGATTTCGAGTGAAAATGTTGTGTGACACTCTACTTGAATGGTGCTTTTTTTATATTTTGAGCTACAAAATGCATTGTGTGACGTTTGGCTTCATGTGTGGTTTGTGTGGTGTTTGTGAAACTTTAAATTTTTTTATGTTGTGTTGTTCAACAACAAAGTCAATTACCCTAGCCACCACTGCACTCCTTAACATCTCATTTTCGGGTTGTGAGAGAGGTTTGTCTCGATCACCGCTCATGTAACAACATGTCCTTGATCCAAGAATTTCATGATATTTTTCCCTGGAGCTATGATGAGCTAAGGGATATTCCTCCTAGTTTAGTTGTGCATACTATTTCCCTGAAGGAGGATAGTTGTCCTATTCGATAAAAAGTGAGGTGTATGCCTTTTGAGCTAAAGGACGGATTATTTGAGGAGCTACAAAAATTGTGTAAGGCTAGCTCTATATTTCTATAGAACATATGGAGTGATGTTACTAGTAGTTATCAAGAAAAAGAAAAATAATCAAATCCTGCTTTGTGTATATTGTTGAAAGCTTAATAAATAGATGATCAAAGATTACTATCCATTATTATTCATTGATAAGATTATAGATCAGTTAGTGGGTAGGGACATCTATTCATTTATTGATTGCTTCGCTGGTCATAACCAAATGGCTATCGCAAAGGAAGATAAGTAAAAAATGACATTTATAATTGTATTTGGTACCTTTGCAAATCATTTTGTGGCTTTTGGATTATGCAATGCGCGAGGCTCTTGGCAATGTGCGACTGATAAAATTTTTGGTGATATTTCCCTAGAGGAGCTAAAGGTTTTCATTAATGATTCAGGGGGCGGTCACCACAAGGGAGAGACCGCTCATTATTTTAAGAAAACATTTTGAGCAGTGCAAACAATTATGAATTGCCTCTCAATCCAAGAAAGTGCAACTTTAGAGTGCCCTATGGATTGTTGTTGGTCCGTGTGGTTAGCTCACTTGGTATTTTGACCGATCTTGAAAAAACAAGGGTTATCATCACTATGAGTCCACCACATACTCCTAAAGAAGTACATAGTTTATCATCAGATAGATATTATCGATGATTTATTAATGCAATGTCTAACAGGACATTGCCATTGACGAATCTATTGTCCTTTGAATATCTCTTTATTTAGAGTGATCAATGTCAAGTATCCTTCGAGAATGTAAAGCAAGAATTAACAAAAGTGTTATTCCAATAAAAGCACCTAGAAGGGGTGAGGTATTTTATATATTTTAGTGGCTACAATGTATATTATCTACTGTTTAGCCCAGATTTGGGAGGAGAATGGTACCATCTGATTGCGCCCACTAGTCATTGCAAATTAGGGGTGTTTGATATTAACTATACCTACATGGAAAAACTATGCCTTGGGATGGTATTTGCAATGAAAAAGTTCATGCATTACGTCTTATGTGAAAATATGGTATTTTCTACAAAGCCAAAGGGGCTAAGGTTATTGATGAATAAGTTGCAATCACTTGAACACCTAGGATAGAGACTCCACTAAGGCAGACCTTCACCCATACCATCGTACTAGAGGATATAATAACCACTAAATGGTTACTTTCCACATTTCATGAATTATACCTTGTAGAGGACTCACGCCCTACATAATTACTTAGATCCATCAATAGGTTTTGTATAGGGTAGGCCAAGTGTTTTAATCCCTGGAAAAATCCCACTTTGTGAATATTTTAACATAACCCTAGCAGTAAAGATTATAAAATTTTAGATCCTTTTCAGCTAAGATTTGGAAACCACCACTTATAAGTGGCTCGTGGAAAATGCACCACTAGCTAGGACAAAAAATGAGCCCAACACTAGCTCTAAGGCTCTAGCTGACTCATACACACACTAAAAAACCCCATGGCATCGTAGCTAGGAGTGTTTAGATACTACAAAAGGATTTATCTAACTAACAGATTTGTGGATATAATCTTCAAACTGTAGTCCAACATACTGCCTATCTCAATTCCAAGAAAAGGGAGTATCCCATACATATAGGTGACTACTTCACCTCAATACACACAAATAGAGCACCTCCCAAACAATTGATTGTTGTGGCTCCTAGGCTCTCCTGCACCCCAATTTTGGCTCTAGAATGCACTGTCTTAATACATAAAGAAAAACAAAATATATTTCACTATATTCTCACTAATATCCCTTATGACCCACGTATCTCAATGGCTTGAATGTAACTTGCACATTCGGTCAATAGATGGTGTGCAAATCGGATGTTGTATGTGTAGCGAGCGCCAGAAGGTCCCCAAGAACAAAGAACTCTACTTTAAGCTTAAAAATCAAGAGAATAGACTTACACGACACGACACAAAAAGAGCAATTGGATACAATCTCCCCCCATGCCTTGTGTGAGCGCTCCACAAAGCATGTATTTATAAATTTATTCATCTCAAAGCTTAAAAATAGCCCAATTTTACAATTAGCATGCTTTAGCTTGTGTTTGCTTTTGTCCAAATAAAGAATAAAGTAGTTGGGTGGCCCAAGAGTCCGACAGTGCCCAAATACAATGTCCAATAATGAATATTTAAATCGTGCGTCCATGCACATACAAAATAATAGATATATATCAAGTGTTTCAATAAATAAGTGCACCTAAATAAATATTAGTGCCACGCCTTTAATGATAAAACACGTGCCCATAAAAATATGATAATTTCTTCTAAGTAACTTGAATACACACTATCGCCCAATGCTTCTCAACACCACCGCCACCTGCTCTACAGATCAACTAAAGCATTCACAATTATTAGAAAATAATAAAATTAAACAAAAAAAGTGAATACCTAGTAGTCTTTAGTAATAACATAAACAAATAGGTTGGAACTCTGCCCTAATCTTAATTTAATACAAGTGCGGAATCTAAACTCATAAACATCCATTAATTTAAATATGTATTTTGCGGAATCAATTGCTATGGAATCACCCACTTGCATATTAAATTAACGTGACACCCGAAAAGGACAGGCATCCTCGTCAACTTTTTGCACAAGGAATCCACCTTGTATACGAGCCCCAGCAAATAAATATAGTTTTATGGAATCCATCGCAAACCCTCATGAAATCCACCATGGAATATACCTCCTGGCATCATACCCCTGGGGTGGGATAGTAATTGTCCTCAATTGCTATTAGCTCAATGTGGAGTGAGCAGTGAGGGGTAAGCACTTAGGTCACAAGCGTGCATCCATTGGGCCTCTTCAACATGATGATTTTTAAACTTTACCAAATATCTAGAATATCTACGGCCAGTTCTAATGGTTATATAATCTGTGTCTAAAGTAGTTTTGGGTTCAAGGATTTCAGTTTCTTCTTCTAAAAAAGGAGGATTCTCATAGACAAGGTGGACAGGTAATTGGCCTTTAAAAGGTTGTAACAAACTGATATGAAAAGTATTGTGGATTTTCCAGTGTTGGGGTAGTTCTAATTTAAATGCATTGTCATTGATTTTGTGAATGATTTTGAAAGGTCCATAAAATCTAGGAGCTAACCTTACAACAGGGTGTTTCTCAATACTTTGTAATCTTCTCTTTTCAATGTGTAACCAAACATAGTCATCAACTATGAAACTCATAGCTTTTCTTTTCTTGTTAGCTTGTTTTGTGTATGATTGTTGGGCTTTCACAATCATGTCTTTGACTTCAGTAAAAATAGTTGGCAATATCATCAGCAGCTTTAACTTTGTTTGACAATGAGGTAATAGGTGTACGCAATCTATATTCATAAATGATTTCAAAATATGCTTTCCGTGTAGCTATATGTGGGGTGTTATTGTATGCAAACTAAAGTAAATGCAAGTGTGTATCCCATGTTTGTGGTTTTGAATTTGTGTATGTACGCAAAAGATCCAAAATTGTACTGTTTGTAGCTTTTGTTTGCCCATTTGTTTCAAAATGAAATCTAGATGAAAAAGTAATATTTGTACCTAAATTAGCAAACAAAGTAGTCCAAAAATTATTGTAGAATCTAGTATCATGATAAAAAATAATAACTTTTGGCAAACCATGATTAGGAAAAACAGTTTTCAAAAACAATTGAGCAGCTTGAGATGCAGTTAACGTTTTCTTACATGGAATGGAATATGCTTGTTTGCTAAACCGATCTACAATAGTCCAAATCATATCATGATTAGCTTGGGTGTTAGGCAAACTAGTAATAAAATCCATTGAAATATGTTTCCATGGTCATTTTAGAATTGGTAAAGGCATTAGCAAAGCATATTGCTTACCATGGTGTCGCTTAACTCTTTGACAAATTAAACATTCAGATACAAAGTTAGAAACATCAGATTCGATCTGTGGCTAGTAAAAATCTTCAACCAATGTACGTAAAGTGGAAATAATACCTCTATGGCCTTGATATGGGGGACAATGAATTTTGTGCAATACAAATGATCTAAATGGAATAGTTACACATAACCTTTTCTCATAAAACATAAATCCATTAGCATAAGACAATGAATCTATTGGAATCTATTTATTTACAACTATTTTAATCCAATCAGCTTGAAAACTGGGATCTTGATCATAGGTATCTTTCATAGGAATAAGGGAATCAAAAGATATCATAGAGATGTTCTGAATAGTTGGTCTTCTACTCAAGGCATATGCAACAACATTTTCTTTTTCGGGTTGATATTGGATAAGTGGATGAAAACTTTGAATAAAAGTAGCCCATTTAATATGACGATGAGAGATTTGTGGCTGACTAAGGAGATGTTTGATTCTTTGTTGGTTAGTTTTGATCATGAATTTAGATCCCATTAAATAGTGTTTGATCCATTGTCGTAAAGCTTGTACTACTGCTAGCAATTCCTTATCATAGGTAGAATACTTGAGTTCAGAGGGTTTAAGTTTGTAGCTAGAGTAGGCTATTGGATGTGAATCTTACATAAGGACAACTCCTATTCCAGATCCACTAGCATCATTGACTACTAGGAAGAATGGTCTATTAAAGTCAGGGAGTTGCAATACACGAGCATGTGTTAAGGCATATTTCAGTAAATCAAAATACTTTTTCTGAATTTCAGACCAATGATACACAATACATTTCTTTAATAATTTTGTCAAAGTTAATGCAAAAAATTCTAACAAATTTTCTATAAAAGCTAACAAGACCTAGGAAAAAACGTAATTCATGCACATTTTTAGGTATCCACCAATTCAAAATTGCTTCTATCTTTTTAGGATCAACTTTAATACCTTCAAATGAAACAATATGTCCTAAATATTCAATGTGGGTTTGGAAAATTTCACTCTTTTCATGATTAGCATATAATTTATTCTCTTTCAATAATTTGAAAATCAATGATAAAGTTTCATAATGCTCGTTTTCATTTTTACTGAAAACCAATATATCATCAAAGAAAACAATGACACAATGTTGATGCTTCAAAAATATGTGTTTCATCATACGACTGAATGTGACTG
Organism: Lygodium microphyllum; assembly: GCF_053477565.2. Taxonomy (NCBI): domain Eukaryota; kingdom Viridiplantae; phylum Streptophyta; class Polypodiopsida; order Schizaeales; family Lygodiaceae; genus Lygodium; species Lygodium microphyllum. Next base: position 89,788,545 of record NC_141161.1, on the reverse strand, counting down.
GTACATTAGTTAATCCAAAAGGCATAACAAGGAATTCATAATATCCAAATTGAGTCCTAAATGCAGTTCTGAAAATATCGGATGTGTCCAGTCCTACTTGATGGTATCCAAATTTAAGATTTATTTTGCTAAATATTGTAGCCCCTTGTAGTTTATCCATGAGTTCGTCTACCCTAGGGATCGGATATCTATTCTTGAGAGTGATCTTATTTAGGGCACGATAATCAATGCACATCCTGTAGGTGTTATTTTTCTTCTTGACTAACAGGACATGTGCAATAAAAGGAGAACTACTAGGCCTAATGAGTCCTCGGGTTAACAATTCTTCAATTTGGGTTTGAATTTCTTTCTGTTCAATTTGATTATGTCGATAAGGTGCTTTACATGGTGGTTGAGAACCTGGAATTAAGTCTATTTTGTGATTTGCAGGACGTGTAGGTGGTAAGCCAAGTGGTAAGTCAGCAGCAAAACAATCTTTAAATTGTGAAAGAAATTGTGTGTGCCTAGGATGCATCTGATTTTCCTTAGCTTCAATTTCATTCACCCATATTAAGTAGGATTTGCTATCTTTTCTTAATGCACATTTAGCCTGTGTATGACTAAGCAATGGAAATTATCAAGGGTGTGCATACCATGCAATGTGATTTGTTTTCCATTAGAATGAATCTTCATTGAATGCATGGAATAATCTATATCGGGATTCTATTGATGATGCCAAGGCATTCCTAAGATAATGTTACTAGATTGCAAAGGCACAACTAAGAAATTTATGTGCTCAAAATAATCACCAATTTTAATTTTTAAGTCATGCACTTCATGTGTTCCATTGTATCTAGTGCATAAGAATGCAGCCTTGATGCGATAATGAGTCAAAATAGTATGTAAATTCAATTCTTTGACCAATTTTGCAGAAATAAAATCGTGTGTGCTCCTTTCATCATGTAAAACAGTCTTTTCTCTACCATACACAAGACATTTCATCATTAATAAAGAATGGGAATTTGGCATACCTGGTAAAGTATCTGGAGTAGTACCGAAATCGTCATCATCTTCTGTGAAATCTGGCATTTCTTCATGGTCGTCATCTTCAGTCACTCCCAAGTAGTTGATGTGAACACTTGGCTTTTTGGATTGACAATTCAACACTAAATGTCCAGGTTGATGGCACTTGTAGTAGACTATGGATTTAGCTTTGGAAGCATTATTGGTAATAAGTGGAAAGTTTAGGAATTTTGGGATTCGGTTGGAAAGATGACTTAGGATTAGGATTTGTATTTATTGGTAAAGTAGGGGGTCATGTCCAAGATTTAAGGAATGAAGATGGAATAAAGCAGTTTTGATTGAATCTTCGAAAGTTAGAATTGAATTGCTTTGTACCGAAGTTACCGTTATTTGGGAATTTTTGTGGTCACTTCTCTCATCCTCGAATTTTGTCTTCAGTATCATAGGCCAAGGAAATCGCATCCTCGAGAATCGTTGGCTTGAACATGTTCACTTTCGCATACAAGTGACCAAGCAAACCAGACATAAACTTGCACTTATGGGTCACGTCAGGTACATCTTTGAGCATTCGAAGTTGCAATAAGGAATTCCAGAAATGCTCGGTATATTCTTCAAGGAATACTTTGCTCGTGTCAACTGTGTATAGCAATCTGCTTTGCTGAAAATTATATTTGTCACAACACAGGTGTGAATGGAGGCTTGCAAGGAGATTGAAAACGAGTTCGGGATCAGTGAACACTGCTATGGAGAAGATTCAATCTTGTTTTTTTTTTGAAACTTTAGTAATAGCTTAAAACCTTAAGCTTTAACTTTTAGAGAAAAAATCTTTAACTAATTATTTGATCTGCGTCGGGACGAGAAGATGCTGACGTGGACGTTGCCGCCAGGGAGTGAATGCTGCCGCCATCGACATTGAATTCTTAAAAAGCTTAAGCTTTTCTTAAGCTTTTTAATCTTAATCAACTTAAAATTTATAAAGCTTCTTCTCTGTTCTCTATTATGTGCAAAAGACTTACAAAGGATCTTCTCGGGTGGTCCTCCTCTAGCAAAGACTAGTCCTTCACGATCCAAGAGTGCATTAGGGGGTTCTTCACCACGAGGAACACGGTGGTATTGACGGATTGTCGCGAGACTGATTGTAGATCCTGTTCGTTCCAACAGCTTTGTCTTCGCGTGAGATGGTAAGCGATTGGAAGCCCTTGATCTTAGCTTCGCTCTGATACCACTGGTGCGCAAATTCGATGTTGTATGCATACGTAGCGAGTCCTAAAAGGTCCCCAAGAGCAAAGAACTCTACTTTAAGCTCAAAAATCAAGAGAATAGACTTGCACAACATGAGGCAAAAAGACCAATCGGATACAATCTTTCATCATGCCTTGTGTGAGCGCTCCACAAAGCATGTATTTATAAATTTATTCATCTCAAATCTCAAAAATAGCCCAATTTTACAATTAGCGTGCTTTAGCTTTTGTTTTTGTTTTTTTCCAAATAAAGAATAAAGTGATTGGGTGGCCCAAGAGTCGGCCAGTGCCCAAATACAATGTCTAATAACGAATATTTAAATCATGCACCCATGCGCATACAAAATAATAGATATATGTCAAGCACTTCAATAAATAAGTGCGCCTAAATAGATATTAGTACTATGCCTTTAATGGTAAGATGCGCACCCATAAAAAAATGATAATTTCTTCTAAGTAACTTGAATGCATGCTATCACCCAGTGCTTCCCAACACCACCTTCGCCTACTCTACACATCAATTGAAGCATTCACAATTGTTGGAAAATAATAAAATTAAACCAACAAAAGTTAATACCTAGTAGTATTTAGCTATAAAATAAATAAATAGGTTGGCACTCTGCCCTAACCTTAATTTAATACGACTGCACACTCTAAATTCATAAACATCCATTAATTTAAATATGTATTTTGCGAAATCATCCGCTATGGAATCACCCACTTGCACATTAAATTAACCTAACGCCCAAAAAGGACAGGTATCCATGTCAACTTTTCGCACAAGGAATACACCTTGTATACGAGCCCCGACAAATAAATATAGTTTTATAGAATCCACCACAAAACCTCACGAAATCCACCGTGGAATATGTCTCCTAGCATCAATAGAATGCAATTGTAGTGCAACGATATATGCATGATTATCAAATAAGACAACCAAAGTTGAATTCGCAGCAATACTGAGTCCTCCCTACTCATACTCTATTTGCGAATATAAATAGCGCATGATTATCCTACTCATGAAGTGTAACAAAAAATCATTTTATGATTTTTTACACATGGATTCCTTTACCACACTGGGAATAACACCAAGACCACTCCTTGTTACCCAAACAGCTTATTTAGATGTAAAAATACTTGTTTTATAATTTTTTAATTAATATATAAAATATAATTATATTTTATAATTCTCAATTTTATTCTTAATATTCTTATATTTATTGGTATTTTATTCTTATATAATTCTATTTGATAAAAAATTAAAATGGAAAATAAAAAATATAAAGTGTTGAAAATGAAGTATTCATATCTCTTTTTCACCTTCTAAAATAGTTTTTTAATCCCATTCCATTTACTACAAAAATTAATGAACTTACTCAAAAATCGCTTATCCCCTCTTCCTAGTGACATGAATGAGATACTGTGTGGATTCCAAGACCACTTGTTGGGATAAGAAATGGGTCCAATGATGCTGGCTCTAGAGCTCTAGCTAGGCCTTCTATACTCACCCAAACAACCCTATGGCCTTGCGGCCCCATCAGGAGCATATAGTCACTATGAACTGATTTATTGAAAGAATGTGTTTGTAGATACCATCTCTAGATTGTAGTCTAATATGATGCCCTTCCCCACTCCAAGAAGGAGTACCTAAACATAAAGGTAGCTAGCACCTCATAACGCAAACAAAGGGAGCATCCCCTAGCTTATTGCTATGGCCCCACTACGGCTCTCCTATACCTTAGGGATTAGCCCCAAGGATGCGCCATCTAGACATATAACATATATACACAAAGTTCGCTCCACAATATTTGCTCTAGGAGATAGTATATTCCTCACCAAATCAGTCCCCAAGGAAATGATTATACTAAACCTATAGCATAGGGAGCCTCACACTCATTGTGGGTCAATAGTTTGAAGCCAAGTGCTATGCATCTAGGAGATAGTTCTCTTTATACCATGTTTATGCAATGCAATGCAAAGTGGATGACTTTGAGTACACAAACATTTTTCTTAAATGAAATCAACATTGTGAATGCACTAAAACTTCACTAACAACTTTGCTGCGATGATAAGGTAGTATATCAGACTACTCTGTACCACTGTACCTCTTAATACTTAAAATAAGATGGAAACTTATATGAAAAGTATTGCAAAAGAAATCAAAATTTAAACCATATTAAATACATAAAACCCCCTCTCTCCCTAGCATTTAGGGTTTTGCTTTCAATGGGTAGGTTAAGAGGTGTTTCCATATACGTTTTTTCATAATGTAATTAATAGATACGTACTAAAATATAAAAATGGGGGTAATTTGAGGTAAATCCTCATACCCTACCTCCATTATACTTGCACAAACATAGTCCTAATTTTTCACAAATTTTCCCACACAATATCTAATTTTTTTTCTCAATTAAAACTCATTTTGCTCTATTTTCTACAATTATTTGTAAGTAAAATTGTTATTTTTCTACATTTTCTTATGTAAAATACTTAAGAATACTGAGATTTATTATTATTTTCTATTTTTCTCCATGGAAACACAATTTTCCATCATGGAACTTATGAAATTGACGATTCACCATAAAACCACACTTTTGCAAGTTTTGTGTGTTTTAAATAAAGTGTATAAACGATTTAGACTTGCTATTCAAGCTAATATTTCTGATATAATGAATCATTTTTAAGTATTTGAAACTAATTTCAACCATAGGAAACCAATATGCATCATAAAACTAAGAGAAAGCCCACTTACACATAAAATCGCATACGCATGCATTGTAATTCAAAAATAGGAAGCCAGTAATGTAATTTCATAGCTAACTCTTACTAGATCTTTCTTGATCTATCCCTTGCACTCCATCGTGAATTGATACCTATTCCTCGTCATTCTCTTAGCCCATATAGACTACGTTTATGGCAAGAGAAAAAGAGAAGAGAGAAATACTGAAATTTGATCTTGTTGAATACTACATCATTTCTCGTGAGAAATGGAGCGATGGAGAGTCAAAAAATGATGGATCTCAGGTCCAACAACAAGAAGAGAATTGCCGTAGGTCCAAAAATGCCATTTTTTGGGGGATGTGGGAGGCACGAAAAAAAAATGCTCCCCTCTCCCCCAGGGCATTTCATTTTTCATGGATTTCCTCTTCTTAATCAAGGGTTACTACTAACCTCTCAAATAAGTGGTTTCGATCTGGGTTGAGGGGGTAAACGGTCGTGGAATTGCAATTTGATTGAATGGGCAGCTTTTTAGCATTGAGATCTATCACCTTGGCCTCTGTTACATGCTTTCTGACTTCTAGATCCGATAGTTGCTTCATGACTCCAAACCTTTTAGCCATTAAATGGAGTGTCAAATAGACTCCCATTGACAAACGGATGCTTGCATTGGATTCATTTATGCATGTATGGTCATTCAAGACAAAATTCAGACTTTGGTGTGGGTAAAGCAAGCATTGAATATGGGTCACATGTGTTGTTTGTATGGAAAAGAACCATCTCTAGCTAAGATGGATGCTATTGAAATAACAAATGCCAGTTGCACATCGTTTCTAGAAGCACATAGAATTTTGAGGGGTTTTATGTTTCATTTCATATGGATTCCACACTTTGATGTATGCTATAAGGTTTGGGACTAAAGTACTAAATGAATGGCAAAGAAGGTATGCATAGATCAAAAGAGAGTTGTGGGGAGTCGTTATAGCCTTGAAGTACAATAAAAAATATTTTGTTAGAGTTTTAGTTATTGTAGAGAATCACTTCATGGTATGATTACTAGTTATTACACGCCTATCTTTGTTATGCTTTGGTGGATTGCCTACATCAAGTCCTTGAATTTGGAGTTTTGATGTATAGTAGGAAAAGACAATCTGGTGACTAGTATGATTTGACGAGTGAAATATGAGTTGATGATGAAGAAGTTAAAAATACATGGGCAACACTTGACCATGTATGTTATGTTTCTTCAGTTTTAGACTTTTTTGAAAGAGTTAAATGAAAGTGAATGGTTGCGAATTGGACAATGTTTGAACACTTTGATAGGAAGAAAAGGGTGGATAGATAGAGTTCAAGATTATCTTAAGAAAAGCATATGGATATTTCTTAAAGAATGGATCTCTATGAAAATATCCAAAGGATAGAATGGGAATCCCACTACAAGTAACATGTGATAGTGATACTTAGATGCACATTACAAAGAAGTCCCATGAGAGTTTATGAATTAGTTATTAAGGATTTTGGATCATATTTGAGAAGAAAGAAGAGAGACACTGGTGGAAAGGTAGGTATAGGGATGTTTTACCATCTATGGAGACTTGTCTACTTGTCCAATATATTCTTATGTAAGACACTATGATGGTTTATATCCAACTTATCATTTCCTATGCAATATATGTGTATTGTGGACTTAGTGACCATTCCTGTGAATTTATGATAGACGAGGTACATTGTACTTGTATAGAAAGATCTCACAAACCAAGTGGAAGGCATTTGTTGTCTAATTTTTCTTATGGCTAAAGAATGGTGCTAAGATCATACAAAAGATATCATAGATTTTGTCAAGACTTATGAATTGATCAAACATGAAGAGACTATTATCATGACTCTGCCAAGAAGTGATTGTAGAGATGCAAAATTTTGATGGAAAAAACATTTCAAAGTTTCTTCACTTCTATGTGGAGAAGCTAGAGCTAGCTAGTATAGCACTACATGATATGACAAGATGTTTTGCCAAGGTCATTTCTTATTAACCTCGGAGCCGATAGAGTCCATCTACACAAATTATCAAAATACATGGGTTGGCTTCAAGAGAGCCCTAAAAGAGGAGTATTTCATAAAGAACAACATATTAGAGAATTTGGGAATCTCCCAAGTTCCCCTTTCAAATAAAGGGTAAAGATTTGGCCATGTGGCTAAATCTTAGCCATGTTTCAAAGTGGGACTTGGAAAGACAACCTATATAGTAATTAGGATAGACTTCACTTTCAAGTAAGGCAACAAGATTCAATCATGTGGCTAAATATTAACTATATTGAGAATTCCCATTGAGAATTCCCAAACTTTATGAGAATTCCAAAATTCCCTAATGTAGTGTTAGAGGATGTAAACAAAGTAACCAAACAAACTTTCCTATAGTGGCTTCATAAACTTGCATAGGGCCTTTCCAATCCAAAAATACAAACGTAGTTTGAGATGAAGTTTGATCAATTGGATAGTGTAGAGAAATTGTATCTACTTATAGAGAAAGTTCTTGTGTTTTTACAAGCATTAGACCCTCCATTGCAACTAAAGCTAGAGAAATTATTACAGGATGATACTACAAAGTAGGGCATAAATATTGAATGAGAAAACATGCAGGATGTTGTATCTAAACTAATGAAGAGACAGATAAGAAGGGAGATGTTGACCATGCCTAGCCACTGGTCAATCAGGGTTGTCAAAGCCCACAATTAAGTGGATACCTCCCATGCCTTCTATAGATTCTTCAAAAGATAGTATAATAGATAAACTTATGAAAAATATGTAGGATTTATAGCTTGAAGAGTCAAGGAAAGCTTCTTCATTGAAGACCCCACCTAGGGGAGATTTTGTTCACCGTTGCATATGGTATGATAGTACAGAGCATGATCATAGAGACTATAAGTCATATAGAGATGCTTTAAAAAAGAATTTTCTTTTTTGGAAGGATGGAAAGATTCATGAAAATGAAACTAGTATCCCCCTTTCTACAAACTTGAGGAAGGGAGGTATGTAGAAGATCCTTGTAGATCTTGTAGTGTGGAATGCATATGGAGTCATAGATGCTACTGTCTATGGATTGAAAATAGAGAGATCTCCAATTTCTAGTGCAAAGAGCAAAGTTATGGATACATGCCATGCAAACTGCAAGTAAGCATAAAGTGCTAAAGACAAAGCTAAATTATGTAGTTTGGAGTATCCAAGAGAAGATTGGATAGGATTTCCCTATGGATTCCTATTCTATCTATGCATATTTGCTAAAGCAACAAAACACAAATGTAATAATGGAAGATAAAATAAAAAGAGATGAGGAGAACCCAAGGACCTCTATAGGGGTTATTGGAGGGGGTGGCAAGATAGAGTGTGAATAGTCCATGCCTCTTGTTGGAGTAGAACATGGAAGATGTACAAAATAAGAAAGAGAAGAAAGAAAAGAAATAGAAATAGAAAAAGGGAAATAAACTAGGATGCAAGCTATTCTCTGATATGGAGATGGCCATAGATCTAAAGAATATTTTGGAAGAGAGAATTCTAAATAGTAAATTCAAGTTCACATTGGGTGAAATATTAAGAATAGAAAATAGAGAGTTTCATGAAGAAATTATAGATATTATAAAAAGAAAAAGATAGTTTATGGGTGAGTCAACTTAGGATATGATCCAAAGTGAAGTTTAAAGAGTTTTATAGGGCATTTGATGAGTTTCCAAAGATAATGTAGATGAAAAGGCTATCTTTGTGAAAAATTAGAAGATTTTATTTTAGGCAATGCTAAAGTAAATACTGTTGTAGAGAAAATTGTGATATGCAGTGAAAAAACAAGAGATGTATAGCCTATGCACTATACAGAGAATGAAGTGGCTTTAGACCATGAGTTGCATTGATAGACAATAGTTCAAAGATAAATGTCATGGTGAGGAGTATTTATGAGAATGGAAGATGGCATGTGGATGTCTACCATGGATAGAGGATGCAAGGAGGCAATAAATCTACATGAGACCTATATTGTGCATATCCAAATGTGAAGATTACCATAGGAGATGTACGATGATCACCGTTTAGAGTTGAAGAGGATGCAAAGGAAAACATATGGACATTTATCAAATCATGATTTTCAATGGAAGCATTGAAAGCACAAAAGAGGTACCTTGTAGTAAGTAGTATGTGATAGAGATACTTAGGTTCAGATTATAAAAGAGTTTCATTAGATCTTATGAACTCATCATCAAGAATTTTACACCACATTGGAGATGATAAAAGGGAGAAACTAGAGGAAAGGCATGTATAGGGATGTCTTGCAATTTGTGGAGACTTATACTACTTATCAAATGTACTCCTCTCTAAGACACTATAATCATTTAACTAACTTATCCACTCTCTATGCATTATAATTCAATTGTGGACTTAGTGACCATGCTTATTTATGGCAAATGATGCACACTTTACTTGCATGGGAAGAACTCACAAACTAGGTGGAAGTCTAAACTCAAACACATGGCCAAATGGAGATAGTAAATAAGTGGTTAGAAATATATTTAAGACATCATTTCTATGATATGAAATCATGTTGGGATCATTGGCTTTACCTTGCTAAATTTTGTTACAACAACACTTATCACATGAGTATCTAGATTTCTCCATTTGAGGCTCTCTGTGGGTACAAGGTCCAAGTACCTTCCACATTATTTCATGATGATGTTGATCCTCAAGCTAGAGAAGAACTTGAGTGCATGGAAGCACTCATGAAAAAATGTGACAAAAACATTCACAATGTGCAAAATATCATGAAGTCTTATATGAATGAAAGGAGAAGACATGTAAAGTTTAAAATGGGAGATTGGGTATTTTGGAAGGTCCCGAGATCTCGCTATGCATCTCTCAAAGGAGGCCACAAAAAATTGACACATAGGTTCTATGGTCCTTATCAAGTGATCCAAAGAGTTGGAAATATCATCTATAGACTCCAATTACCTTCTACCATGTGTATCCATGATGTATTCCATGTATCTTAGATGAAGCAATATGTGGGTCTTGAAATTAAAGTACTTGAGGAGCTACCACCCCCCATTGACGAAGATGGGTTGACCATTTATGAGCTAAAAAAGATAATTGGTTAGTGTGAAAATTTTCTAAGGAACCATACTTTTATGGACAACCTCATCTAATGGTGGGGGTTACGATTGGACAAGACTACTTGTAGCCAGGTACTTATTTGTAGGAGACTACTTAATAGGTGGATACTTATTTGAAAAACTTTCCATGGCTTCTTTAAGAAGATTCTTGACCTACAAAATAGGAAAATAAAAATTTGTATTAAATGTATGTATTTAAATTAATTGGTCTAATTGCATCAGGCTTGGATTTTATAATATGGATAAGTACTTTGGGATGTCCTCTACGTTCATATACCTTATCTGTCTCTTTTGAAGGTGCCTATTCAAAGTTATGGCATTTTTTCTACTTCTGCCTTGCTCTTGACAACACTCAAAATTTCACAATCTTTGTCATTCAGGCTTTGAGGACAAAAGATTCTTAAGGCAAGGATGGTGTACAATGGAGAAAAAATTGCCCTATGAATCTTTGTACTAACTTGTGGGAGAACCATTAGTAGAGATTTTTAGTGCTTAGTATAAAAGGGACACAAGGTACCAATGTAAGATTTTTTTTATCATTTGACAAATACTAAGTTCTTAGCTTAGCATTAGCTTGTAGGGATTCCAAGTCACAATCGTCAATTCAATTGGTAAGGCAAGGAGTAGTGAAGATAGTTTGTCTTTTTAAGAAGTTCTTACCCAAAAGAAGATTCACAATATAGATCCATCTCCTAGTACATCTTGTGAATGGAGTGAAGCTTGCAAGATTGGTGCATAGCTAATGGATGTTCTTTTTGGAGTGCTTCATGAAAACCTTGAAAGAATTTATGTGATAATGGGCTCATCTAGAGTGTAGCATGGATGAAGGCTAGCTAGTGTTAGAGGCTATGGTACATATTTTTGAGTGGATTTTAATTATGGATATAGGCAATAGATTGTTATGACCCTCAAGGATGATGATAGGGTAATTAGAGACATAGCGATTGAAAATGGGATAGAGAAGAGGATGGATGGAACCATGGAGGAGATGATGAAGCATTTTTCTATGTTGCACTATGCATCCATTGGGAAATGCCTTCATAGGTACAAGGTTGCCAAAATTGAATGAGAGATAGCATGGTCAAATTTTCAATGTAGTGTACGTGAGCAATCTATTTGATATCACAAGGACCTAGAGGAGTTGCTATGGTTCATGCCTATGAGGTGATTACAGGATGCATGAACAAGAGCATCACATGAAGCTGAGGTCATATAAGAAAGTAGAAGTTCTTCATGGCATATAGTCCAAAGGTAAACATGTGCTTTCATTGTTGTTATGTGATGTAAATATAAGTGACAAGTAATCCTAAAGCTTTAATTTATAGTACAAAGTCTTGGATTTGGCATGGTTGCATTAATGATATTTTTGAGTAGTGCATATCAATGAATTACACTCGATGATGGATTTTAGTGAAAGGAGAGAAGGATCGAAGCTTTCTTGGAAGAGCTATGGCGGGAGAGCAAGAGCAAGAAAGAGAGAGAGACAAAATTGGAACTCCAACAGTCACAATGTGTGACTAAGCCTTCCTTTATTCAAACTGTCACTAAAAGAATAAAGATTAAAGTGATAGTGATGGGCGCCCGCCACCTGTAGTGTGCAGTGGCAGGTACTATTAGTGTAGTAATACACGGGTGGCTAGACATAGGTTCCTTTACCCCCAACAACCTCCCACTTAAAGGCGAATCTGCCCCAGTGAGGAGTGAAAAGAAAAAAGAAAAGACAGTACAATGTACACATGTACAACAGGATGATGAAAACATCATCTCATCCAACGCCCATCAATCTCCTGAAGAAGGCAAAGCGCTCAGTAGTGAGGCTTTTTGTGAGTAGATCTGCAGGATTTTCATCAGTGGAGATCTTGACAAGGTCAATATACTTGTCTTCTATGACCCCACATATGAAGTGATACCTCACCTACCTCCTTGCAACCCTCAGTGGGGCTGCAACATACTCGGCCTTAGTGGAGAGCCGCACACTTTTGAACCCTGGACATCCAAGACACAACACCTCCAGCATAGGTGAATACATAGCCAGAAGTGGACTTCCTACTATCTGCATGTCCTGCATAATTGGAGTCTGTATAACCCATAACTCCTGTAGCCGAACTACCATAACGAATACACATATTTGTTGTGCCCTTCAGGTATCTCATGATACCCTTCATAGCATCTCAATGTTTCTTGCTAGGTGTAGCCATATAGTGTGCCACAACACTAACTACAAAGGCAATATCTGGACGAGTAGCTATCATGGCATACGTCAAATTGCCCACGGATGATGCATAAGGGATCTTGGCCATCTGAGCCCTCTTCTCATCTGTCTACTGACATGTCTACAAACAATCGACCTGTGAGACCTTCACATAAGAAGGTAATGGATAGCCAATATGCTTCATGTCCTGCATGTGGAAATGCTCAAAGACTTTATGAATTTACTCCCTCTGTGAGAGGTAGAGTAGTCCCTAATGCCTATTGCGCTTAATGCACATACCAAGAATGTGAGAGGCCTGTCCCAAATCCTTCATCTCAAAGCTCTTCTTCAGCTGAGATTTAAGAGCATCCAACTCATTATGAGCTTTCCCTACTATCAACATATCATCCACATAAAAGTACCAAAATAAGAAATAAGCCATCACATGCTTTCTTTGTGTAAAGACATGGATCCATAGCACTCATGTTGTAGCCCTATGATTGCGTAAATGCATCAAACTTATGATACCATTCCCTAGGTGCCCGCTTCAAGCCATACAGGCTTTTCTTCAACTTGCACACTAGGTGCTCCCTGCCAGGTTTTGCAAAGCCCTTAGGCTGCTCCATGTCAATCTCATCAAGCAAATCCCCATGCAAGAATGCAGTATTGGCATCCATTTGATACATGTCTAAGTCAAGCTGCGTAACTAAGGCTAAAACCAAGCGTTGTCGAAGGGTTTTCGAAAGCAAAGTCACGTCCATAGAGGACCTTGACAAATTTCAAGATAGAAGATCAATTTAGCGATATCAGATTCAATTTGAAATCTCAATTTCAGATAATATGAGACACACAGTTAATTACACCTGATTGGGAGAGTTTATCCTGCTTGTATATAGATCTGACCACGCCTGCACCTCTAACAGGTCACAACCAATGCATATATTACAAGAGCTTCTAGCCACTGTGGAGTGGGATGACCAAGATGGGATCTCAATTCAAGAAGAGGTGCAGGTGATAGTCCCGTTTTTGAAAATACAGCTGATAGTCTTTTCTTCTTTCTTTATCCTGTGAGAACATCAACATTGGTCAGGTCCTAGGGTCTGTTTTGAAGCCCGTCTAGCACAGCCGTTGCAAAACCAGAGGCATCAGAAGGACATAATCTAAAAGTTATTGCACATTGAGGAAGCTTGTGATGATTCATGCCTTCACATTCCCCTGTTTCTGCATAAAGGTATGGAACTTTTGCACCACATATACTGCATACTTCTGTTTGAGAATATGTTTCTAAATTTTCAGCAAATCTTCTGTGTTTCCCTTTGCTTTTTCTCCCCAAAAATATGAAGTCCAAGTTCAAGGAGAAACCGAATCAGCTCCACATTGTTGATCCCTCTGTCCTGAAAATTTCAGGAGCAGAGATGTATTCTCAAAGCTCTGGATAAAAGACTAGCACGTTGAAAAGTCTAGATCACAAAAGGATTTTGCAATTCATAGCCACTCTCTGGGAAGGCTGAGCTTACAAGTTGTAAAAGGAGACCTTTCCATTGTTTCATGGCATAATTGTCTAAGTCTATTAAGGCAGGAACCCTCACAGCAATATGACTGGGTAGTGGTTCTCTTGGAGGCCCTCCACCACTGGTAAGGGCCACACGCTACTCTTTTGAAACTTTGGATTCAACTTATAGCTTGGATCTCTTCTGAAACTATTGATTTGAGCACAGATCACCACATGGGCATGTTTCTGGAATACACTCAATGCTGAGCATGCGATTGTTTAACTGATTGTGGTTGGCCTGTCATCGAGCGATATGAAATTGGGTTTATTTCCAAAGAGCCTGTGACACGATTCTCCTACCAGAGCCCATATGCATAATTTACAGGGTTCAAGATTCGGAATCGTAAAAAGAAAGCTAGGATTATGAGGCGTATCACAATAATAATACGGTAAGGGTTGATCTTAGAAAGAGCAATTGGAACAATCCTGGAAAGTGGCTGTTTTCCATCATCCCTCATAGGCATATCACCATTCTGACTGCTTTCATCTACATCATCAACTGCGGACAACTGTGAAGGTTTACCCTCCGGCTCAAACCTCAAAGAGAGCCTGTCAAGATACGCCTCTCTATTGATGGGGAGCCACCTAGGAAATTGATCAAGAATCCAAGATATAGCAAACCATATTTCACATATGATTGAAGTAATCCAGAGCCCAGTTTTGTGGTCTTGTCCTCTTTCTCCTGATCGCTCCCCTCCACCCGAATCCAAAAAACAGTTCGAAAGTAACATCATCCACCAAAAAGAGCCTCTCTGGTCCCGCAAGCTTTTTCAGTTCAGTTCTGATATGCTGATTCGAAATAAGGTTGTCACAACTAAGTCTATCCAGAAATCCGTAAGGGCTCTTATTTGCTTTTGCATAGGCCTTCAACAGAGTGCAGTATGATGTGTACGTACGCATATAGCCTACGTCTTTGAGACATTTCATTACCTTCTCTACTCTTGTTACATCACCTTTCTCTGCCAAAAATTGAAGAAGTATTTGGTATGTTATATATTTGGCCCTATTACGGACAGAGGTTATACCAGTCCTTTGAGCTATTTCAAGCGTCTCAACAGCTTTGTCTTCATTAGCTGCATTTAAATACATCTGTACCAAGAAATGGTAAGTTGATGGATTTGGATAGTAAGAAGCATGTATCTTCTTCAGTATCTTCTCCTTGGTAACACTTCAAAATTCATCATCCATATCCATTGTTACAGATACATCCTTCTGCATATCAAGGTCTTCAAGTCCCATAAGATGCTCTTCATTAATGACCTATGTTGTTGCAGCCCTTAGCTTTTCAACTTCACGAACCTCCATTGCAAGATCCAAGGTAGATGGTAATCGATCTTCTAGTGCTTCTGAAACTGAGCCAAACTTCCCAAACATATCCACCACTATGCTTCCTACAAATATATTCACTTCCAAACCTCTCTTCACAACCTCCATATATAATTGTTTGCCTGCATTCATGGATCCTATGCTAATACAGGCTTTCAAGCTACAAAAGAATGTAACAGCATTTGGAGACATGCCTTCAAGCTGCATCTGTACAAAACACATCACTGCTTACTCATCATATCCATGTTGAACATAACCTGTAATCAACACACTTCATGATATGACATCTCGAGCTGAAATATTGTCAAATACTTCTTGGGATTTTCCAAGCATGCTAAAATTTGCATACATGTCAACCAGACCATTTACAGATAAGTTCCTCTTGCTCCAAACCTCTCTCCACTATACTGCCCACGTAGAACAAAAATGCAAACACAACGACTAAGTATGTACAAAGTAACAAATGTCATACACACAACTTTTTGGTGGATTCCACACCTCAGATGTGTAGCAGTACGACATCCACCCCCTCTGATCCTGTGCATCCTCCGGATGGGCCAACTACCCATGATCATTATCATCAAGATCCACGAAGAGATCAATCTCTTCATTGACTATTTCCGGTATATCAGCAAGGTTATTTGTCATATCATTTGTCTCTTCTACTGGAGTTTCTTCTTGTTGCTCTTCTCTTGCAAATTCTTCCAATGCATAATCCTCATCATCTCTTTTCTTGAAAATCTTGATTCTTTTTCCTACAATAGGCACTCTAAGCATTGTCCCATCCAATTCTGTCAGCTCATATGTTGCATTATCAAAGACATGTCTGACTATGTATGGCCCAAACCATCTTTTCACCATCTTCCGAAGTGAAATATGCTGATTTTCAAGGATGCTATCAAAGACTAATACCCAATCTCCCTCTTCTATTGCTCTAGGCCGCAAGCGATGCCTGCTGTCAAACCTGTCCTTATTTCTAAGTCTAGCAACCTTCAACCTGTTAATAGCTAGCTGAGTATCCTCTGGTCTTCTCTCCAACTGCTGAATTCGAAGAGCTAAGAGCTCATCTCTCGTCAAATCCTTCTGCCAAGGTAAAATTGACCAACTCAAAGCACAAGTCTCAGTCGGCATAATTGGTTTCTGACCATACATCAACTCTGCAGGCATATATCCTGTGGTAACACTGTGAGTCGTACGATCAGCCCACAAAGCAAATGGTAGAAGTCTCGGCCATTCTCCAATCCATCCTCTGCATGCTTTGGCTAATGCTTTCACTATCGGCAGATGCCCTCTTTCACTCTTTCCATTTCCCTCTAGATTATATGCTGTGGTTAGAGCCAACTTGATTCCTAGTTGAGAGAAAAACTCCCTAGCTTCATTTGCATCTAATTCACTGTGATCTGCAATGATCTTACCAACACATCCATACCTGCAGAAAATTTCTTCCAATAAGAATTTACATATTGCACTAGTGGTCTTTGTTCTCAAAGGTCTGCCCTCAATATGATTGGTAAGATCCTCTCTAGCCAAAACAATATATCTCATCTGCCACAGACCCATCGGCATAGTAACCAAGTCAACTATCCACTTATAATGAATGCATAGCGGATAGGTCGGATGAAGCCTCGATGAAGCTCATCTCGATGACGCACTACGGAATACATCTGACAGTCTTTGTAAGTCTCTACAAAGCGAGAAACATCTTTGTACATGCCTTTCCACCAATATTTCTCCTTGATTTTCTCATAAGTAGCCCACACTCCTCTATGACCAGCCCAAGGACTCTCATGAAACTCTTTCATCACCTGTAACTGGGTCTCTTTATCGTAGAAAACTTGCAAGGGTAATCCTCCTCTTTTCTTTGGGTGCTTCCAAAGAAATCCGTCCTTGAGGAAATAACCATAGGCTTTTCTTCTAATCTTCTTGAACTCTTCATCTGTCCATTCATCTCTTTTTCTTAGTGTACTAAGGTACTTGCCAATCTGCAACCAATCTCCAACATAGAGTTCTTCTATGAAAGCCACAATATCATAGACATGGCAAACATGATCAACCATAGCGACTGAAATTTCTGCATCATCCTCTTCTGCAAGTAGTGTCTCCTCATCATCATATCTGGCTCTAGACAGCATATCCACCACTGGATTGTCCTTCCCTGCTATGTGTTTAAATTCTGGATTTAATGACTTGATGTATGTAATCCATCTTAGCATAGCTATATCCGGAGTAGAGTAACTCGTAATCATACCTATCAATGGCAAGCAATCATCTTGATCCACAGCCCAACCTATGCCAATTGGACTAGTGTCAACTCTCAATACAATAGGCCTTCCACAATTATAATCCGCTTTCCTGAGAGTAGGAGCAATCTACAATAAGTTCTTCAATTTCCGCATGGCTCTAGTGTGGCTCTCATCCCAATAAAATTTCTGCCCCTTTCGAAGCAGTTGATATAAACAATCTGCTATGTGTGCAAAATGGTGTATCCAAATCATGTAAAACACACAGGCTCCAATGAATCTTTGTACCTCTGAAGTGGTAGAATAATACTCCGTAATCTTTCCTATAGCATCCACCTTCTCATGTGAAGGTTTCCTGCCATAATACCCACACATATGTCCAACAATGACAACCTCATTTACTCCAAAAATAGATTTTTGCCCTGATAGTGTCAAGTTCACTTCTTCTAACCTGACCAAAATCTTTTCACAAGCTGCAATATGATCAGCCACAAAGTATATGCATCCCTTCTCATTTAGACTCTCATTCTTCTCTTCTTCTACACACCCCTTAATGGGCACATCATCCAAGAAAGGCATGGTAAGCTGAGGTATGTACTCACAAAGGACCTTATACATGGCATTCATCATATGCGCAACAGAATTAGTGGCACCTTGAGGCAAGGTACACATCCTAACAAGCCCAATAGGAGTTCTCATAGTGGTTATGTCCCTGCTTTCCAAGGCCAACTGAAACTGATCATATCCCGAATACAAGTCACCTAAAGAATAGATGGCACGTCCAGCAAATGCTTCTGCAAACTCATCCACAACTGGACCTATACCAACATTCCTGATAGTAACTCTGTTTACTGGCTGCATGTCCTATATAAATCGGAGAGTACCATTCTTCTTTGGAACCGTAAACCACATATTTGAGTATGGTGCAGATGACGACTCTAGGATTCCCATCCTGATTTTCTCATTCAACAAGTCAACTAACTTTGGCAGGTGTGCCCTAGGCACTGGAATAGGTCGGAGGTTCCATGGAATTTGAGGAATAGTAAAGATCACCATAGGGGCAACAATATCTGGATTTCACACATTCAATCTCATGCGAGAAAAAAGCAAACCCCCTTCCATGTTGCTCAAGCATATCCTGAAAGCATTGCTTCTCTAAGGGTAGCAAGAAATCACAATTTTCAATTTTTAATTCAGCAAGAGTCTCTGCTGAAAATTTATGGCCTATATACTTTGGATTCCTCAAAATTGGCTGCTTGGCAGCCCTCTCTATTTGCTGATCACTGTCAGGTGGAAGAGATCTAGCTACCGGCTTCACCTTCTTATCCACAATCTTGTATTTCATGTCAACCCTGGCTTCATTATGATCCTCTTCATTACTCAAATCTTGCTGTAAATCAGTAATTCTGCACTCTGGTGGGGCTGAATATCCTCAGCCCTTTGCTCTATGGACTGCATAGGAACAACCCTAAACTCTAGATGTTGAAATATTTCAGCAGTAAACTCTGTTGGCTGAAAGTTTTCAGCCCTCTGTGTCTCTGTAGGCTGATCATAATCAGTCGGAAACTCTGTTTGCTGAATTTCTTCAGCACTCAACACTTTTTGCTGAGTCGCCTCAGCCTCTGACTCTATCTGTGACACAAAATCTGAAATTTCATGAAACATGTCCAGGAACTGCACTGATACATTACTGTGACAACTCTGCATATCGGTTTTCAGCATATTTTCCATCTTTGTCATCGTATCTGCACAAATCATACTATCATACATCCCATCTATATGCTCATCATCCTCTAAAATACCTGCATTTTTCAAATCTTTCTCCTTCCTGCATATGTACTGCCTGGCAGCTCTAGGCAACTTAGAAATCTTCTGATAACTCATCGAACTGTTTGCTGAAATTCCAGCAAAATTGGAGGAGAAAACACTGCTGCTGCCAGGAGGCGAGAACTCCAATCCCCTCTGCTCTGTACCACCGTCGTCTCACGGGACAACGGTACCTAATGAAAACCCGAATCCCTCACAGTGGACAAAGGTGCATCTCGAAGAGTATCCCTGTTTCTAGCATGATTTGCATACACAGTCATAAACTAGACTGCTCTCATACCATCCTTACTGTGAATCTGTGCATAAGCAGATCCATCATCCATTACTTTCGTCTCCATGCGCATCTCTATGATGAATGGTTGTCCAAGGATTATGGGGTAAGAGCATGAATCCTGCACAAAGAAATGAAAATCCTCCTCTACATCTCCAATAGAAATCCTAACATTGGGACATGCAACATACAAATCACCTGCAGTATTGTTAACGGCTCTCATACGCCACCCATGCTCTACATCCATAGGCCATCTATTACTTTCATAAACTCCACAAACTATGATATTAATATCTGAACCATGATCCAACAAAGCAACATAAGGCACCTGTTTCTCTCGAATTTTAACCATTGTTTCTGTAGTTGCCCTAGCCCAATGACTCCGCAAAAAATGACTACACTGTACCAAGATAGGCTCATCAGTTTCAGCATAATGCTTAGGCTGAACCCTCTTCTCTGTCTGCGAAAAAACAGAAGCATTCTTAACCATAACCTCATCCTCATCCTCATCCAACTCCCCAATCAAAACTCCCTGTGTATCAGTAGTAGGTAATATATGTATTTTCCTCTTTAGGACTTCTTGGAACTGATCTTGAAACTCTCTTTTTGAGATGCCCAAAACCTCAGAAATAGTAAAAGTCACCTCACTGCCAAGTATCTTATCATTAAAGATTTTCTTCATGTCCGTAGATGTCTCAATATCGGACATCAATCTAAACCCTGGCTGCTTTCTCTCTCTAGGCTCTTGCCTCTTTTCTTTCTTTTGAGCATCTTCCATCTGTCGTTCTGGCCATGGTCTCAAAGACGGTCCTACAGTAGGTGGAGTAACAAACTCACGCCCTCTAGTCTTTTTAGCTACATTTGGATTCTCTTCATCCCTCTTACGCTTCTCCTCAACAAGTACATCTGCTCCCTGAGACTTAGCCAAGTAGGCATAAATAGTGTACCTGTCAACAGGCGAATCCCAACCTGTCTCAGATCTGATGCTAGAACCTACACTAGTAAAAATAGTCTACTGAATTTTCCCCTTGTTTGCCGTCTCCATAGCATAGGTCCATAATGCTGACTGATTCTCTGATCCTTTCTCAATTTGGACTCCATATGCAGAAGCATCTCCTCTAGCTGTCACATAAGAAGTACGTGCATCCATATCATCTACTAATTTCTTCATTCCGCCTTTCCCAAAATTGGTAGCAAGCGGAGCTCCTGTTTCAGTCAACCAGATCTTGCCATCTTGTCCCCAAAATACCAAATTTTTCCTCCTTGAATCTTGAAAAGATTCACAATCCCTACAATGCTGATGGTCCATACTATCACACCAAATACATCTTTGATCTCTCTTAGGTGCATTAGGAGCACTCCTAGGTGCACTAGGAGCACTAGAAGAAATAGTAGGCGCAATCGAAGCAAATTGCTCTTTCAATTTTCCCATCAATTCTGGTTTAACTGACTCCATTGTCAAATCCATTATGCCTTTGATTATGTCATCAAGAGAGGAAGGAACCGATGGAGTGGATGGTTTTGGAGCAGAAGGAGCCGGCATCGGTCTTGGAACAGGAGGAATAGGAGGATTAGAAACAGTAGGCACTGGCATAGGCCAAGTACTTGGCTAAGGAAGAGAAGAAATGATAGGGGTAGAAGTAAACATAGGAGCAAAAGACGGCGTCGGTGTCATAGATCCATTCTATAGGCGGGTCTTCCATATCCTTCTCTTGGTCAAAGTCGAGAACGCATCCTGGGCATCTTGCCAATCCGTTTTAAGACCCATAGGCTTCGTGCGATCCTCAAGAAGCTCTCCTAATTCTTCCTGAAGAGCAAGATCTGCAGCTTGCAAGAAAAGCTCAACTTTCTCAACATCCAATGCTCTTTGTTCAATGGCATCAAGCTGACTATACCTCTCTTCAAATTCTCGTATCAATTCTGAAGCAGCTAGACGTTTGTTTGGCATGTAGACCCACTCTCGGAATGACCGCCGTGTAGCCATCCCAAAGTTCTCAAGAAAATACTCCTCTTTCAAGGCCTTCTTAAAATCTTGCCAATGCGAACATTGAAGGAAAAGATCAGTCACTTTTACCCTCAAGGCGGGTGTGACAAGGCAAAGAAAATACTTACTCATAAGTCATGTTGGTACTCCAAAAAATCCCATCTTGATCTCATACGTCTTCAAATAAGCCAAGACATTATGGCCATCAAATAGCTACTTTTCATTCTCAACTGCTTCAATCGCCTTAGTCGCACTGATTGCATTCTCTTGCTTCGAATATAGTTGCCTTTGCTGATACAACTATTGTTGATGTAACGGCTGATGCTGATGCATATACAATTGTGTTTGCTGGTTTTGAAGCTGCATATACATAGACATATTCTGCAAAATCTGCTTTAAATCATCCGTAGAAGTACTTGAAGTAGAAGTCGATGATGAAGCTGAAGTAGAGGACAAAGCAGGAATCGTAGAAGAGGCTGAAATTGATGCTGAAGTATCTCCCATCTTGAAAATTTTTTAATGCGATGCTTTCACGTCGGGTTCACTAAAGATGTCGAAGGGTTTTCGAAAACAAAGTCATGTCCACAGAGGACCTTGAAAAATTTCAAGATAGAAGATCAATCTAGCGATATCAGATTCAATTTGAAAGCTCAATTTCAGATAATATGAGACATACAGTAAGCTACACCTGATTGGGAGATTTTATCCTGCTTGTATATAGATCTGACCACGCCTGCACCTCTAATAGGTCACAAGCAATGCATATATTACAAGAGATTCTAGCCATTATGGAGTGGGATGACCAAGATGGGATCTCAATTCAAGAAGAGGTGCAGGTGATAGTCCCGTTTTTGAAAATACAGCTAATAGTCTTTTCTTCTTTCTTTGTCTTGTGAGAACATCAACATTGGTCACGTCCTGGGGTTTGTTTTGAAGCCCATCTAGCATAGCCGTTGCAAAACCAGAGGCATCAGAAGGACATAATTGAGAATATGTTTCTAATTTTTCAGCAAATCTTTTGTGTTTTCCCTTTGCTTTTTCTCCCCAACAATATGAAGTCCAAGTTCAAGGAGAAACCGAATCAGCTCCACATTGTTGATCCCTCTGTCCTGAAAATCTCAGCAGAGCACAGATGTATTCTCGAACAATTTGCCAAAGTTGGTAATTTGTATCCATTAACAGGAATTGAAAGCCTGCTTCTATTAATTTTGTAGCTTCAGTACCTCTGGATAAAAGACCAGCACACTGAAAAGTCTGGATCACAAAAGGATTTTGCGATTCATGGCCACTCTCTGGGAAGGCTGAGCTTACAAGTTGTAAAAGGACATCTTTCCATTGTTTCATGGCATAATTGTCTAAGTCTATCAAGGCAGGAACCTTGACAGTAATATGACTTGGTACTGGTTCTCTTGGAGGCCTTCCACCACTGGTAAGGGCCACACGCCACTCTTTTGAAACTTTGGATTCAACTTATAGCTTGGATCTCTTTTGAAACTGTTGATTTGAGCACATATCACCACAGGGGCATGTTTCTGGAATACACTCAATGCTGAGCATGCGATTGTTTAGCTGATTGTGGTTGGCCTATCATCAAGTGACATGAAATTGGGTTTATTTCCAAAGAGCCTGTGACACGATTCTCCTACCAGAGCCCATATGCATCATTTACAGGGTTCAAGATTCGGAATCCTAAAAAGAAAGCATGGTTTATGAGGTGTATCACAATAATAATATGATAAGGGTTGATCTTAGAAGGAGCCATTGGAACAATCCTAGAAAGTAGTTGTTTTCCATCATCCCTCATAGGCATATCACCATTCTGACCGCTTTCATCTACATCATCAACTGCGGGCAACTTTGAAGGTTTACCCTCTGGCTCAAACCTCAAAGAGAACCTGTCAAGATACGTCTCTCTATTTGATGGGGAGCCACCTGGGAAATTGATCAAGAATCCAAGATATAGCAAACCATATTTCACATATGACTGAAGTAATCCAGAGCCCAATTTTTCTGGTCTTGTCCTCTTTCTCTTGATCACTCTCCTCCACCCGAATCCAAAAAGCAGCTCGAAAGTAACATCATCTGCCAAAAAGAGCCTCTATGGTCCCGCAAGCTTTTTCAGTTCAGTTTTGATATGCTGATTCGGAACAAGGTTGTCACAACTAAGTCTATCCAGAAATCTTTAAGGGCTCTTATTCGCTTTTTCATAGGTCTTCAACAGAGTGCAGTATGATGTGTATGTACGCATATAGCCTACATGTTTGAGACATTTCATTACCTTCTCTGCTCTTGTTACATCACCTTTCTCTGCCAAAAATTCGAGAAGTATTTGGTATGTTATATATTTGGGCCTATCACAGACAAAGGTTTTACCAGTCCTTTGAGCTATTTCAAGCATCTCAATAGCTTTGTCTTCATTAGCCGCATTTAAAGACATCTGTACCAAGAAATGGTAAGTTGATGGATTTGGATAGTAAGAAGCATATATCTTCTTCAGTATCTTCTCCTTTGTAACACTTCGAAATTCATCATCCATATCCATTGTTACAGACACATCCTTCTGCATATCAAGGTCTTCAAGTCCCATAAGATGCTCTTCATTAATGACCTCTGTTGCAGCCCTTAGCTTTTCAACTTCACGAACCTCCATTGCAAGATCCAAGGTAGATGGTAATCGATCTTCTAGTGCTTCTGAAACTGAGCCAAACTTCCCAAACATATCCACCACTATGCTTCCCACAAATATATTCACTTCCAAACCTCTCTTCACAACCTCCATATTTAATTGTTTGCCTGCATTCATGGATCCTATGCTAATATAGGCTTTCAAGCTACAAAAGAATGTAACAGCATTTGGAGACATGCCTTCAAGCTGCATCTGTACAAAACACATCACTGCTTACTCATCATATCCATGTTGAACATAACCTGTAATCAACGCACTCCATGATATGACATCTCGAGCTGAAATATTGTCAAATACTTCTTGGGCTTTTCCAAGCATGCTAGATTTTGCATACATGTCAACCAGACCATTTACAGATAAGTTCCTCTTGCTCCAAACCCCTCTCCACTATACTGCCCACGCAGAACAAAAATGCAAACACAACGACTAAGTATGTACAAAGTAACAAATGTCACACACACAACTTTTTGGTGGATTCCACACCTCAGATGCGCATCAGTACGACAGCGTAGGGTGGTCATCTTGACCAAGGGGAAAAGATTTCATCAAAGTCAACTCCATGCTCTTGTTTAAAACCCTTAGCAACAAGTCTTGCCTTATAAGCTGGCTTGGGGTGCCTAGGGGTACTTTTCAGCTTGTACACCCATTTGCATGGCAAAGTCTTCTTGCCATTAGGCAATGCAACCAAATCCCAAGTCATATTCTTATGTAGGGAGTCCATCTCAGACTGCATAGCCCTCTCCCAAGAGTGAGTGTCACCCTTGCACATAGCCTCATCATAGGTGAGAGGCTCTCTTGTATGTGTAACCAAGACATAATGCATCGAGGGCTCAAATCAATCAAGTGGACGTCTAGCTCTAGTAGACCATCTCATTGCAGGCTCTATTGCATGTCTAGCATCCTGTCCAACACCCTGGCCATGTGTACCAACTGCTACTGTAGGCTATCCAACTTGATGTGTAGGAGCACGTGGCTCCTCCTGGAATGTAACCATGCGTATCTCTACTACCTTTTAAGGCTGCCTATGCATCTTGTCTTCATGGAAGACTACATCATGGCTGTGGATGACTTTCCGCACGTGTGGATCCTAGAGGTGGTAACCCATCTCACTTGCATCTCCATAGCCAAGGAAAATGCATTTGAAACTCTTAAGATCCAAATTAGTCCGCTTGTCATTTGGCACATGACAAAATTTCTCACATCCAAAGACACGTAGATGCACATAAGATGGAGGTTTCCCAGTCCTCCATACCTCCTCTGCAACCTGGAAATCCAAACCATTGGAAGGTGATCTATTGATGACATGCATATTTGTACTAATTGCCCTAGCCCAAAAGCTCTATGGTAGGCATGTGTGGCTAAGCATACTGCGTACATGCTCCTGGATGGTTATATTCATTCGCTTAGCCAAACCATTTTGGGGTGGGGTATAGGGGACGCTCAGCTGACGCTTAATACCCCTCTCATCACATAGCTGCTCAAAGGCACGTGACACATATTCTCCCCCATTGTCAGTCCTAAAGCATTTCAATCTATTCCCTTGGGGGTGTCACTCATGAATATATGTATATATAACGTGAGTTCAAAATAAGGGGTTTTTAAAACACCATTTTTATACATTTTTAACATACAGAAGGGTGTCATATAAAGGGGTTACTTACAGATTGAATAGAAAAGGGTTGTGTTATATTCAAGAAAAATTCACAAATTAGGCTATTTATAAATAGGCCACGAATGCACGTCATATACAGAAATATATATGGTGAACCCCCCGAGTCTATGCCTAGTCTTGTTCTCAACCAATGCAAGCCATCTTTGAAACACAACCAAGACATCTGACTCAAGATTAGAGGAGTAAGCCCAGATTTTACACGAAAAATCGTCAATGAACATCACAAAATACTTTGCACCACCCATAGACTGATAGTGCATGGGTCCCATAAACATCCGAATGAACCAATGCCAGGGGCTCACTCATGCTTTTCCTATGAGACTTCTTATGTGTATTCCTAGTCTATATGCCATAAAGACAATGCTCACATGAATCAAAACATGCATAGTCAAGGGGCAGTAAGTATTGAAAACCAGAAAGAATTTTCATTCCCTTCAAAGATATATGGCCCCAACAGGAATGCCAAAGAGATACATGTGGGATGGAACCCACTGAGACAAAACATGGTCAACAGAGGACCCATTAACTACAAGAGGATAGAGGCTACCAACCTTGGCACCTCTAGCAAGCATAAGTCTCCCTCGGGTGATCTTCTAGGTAGAATCCCCAAATAAAACATGAAATAGAGCATCATCAAGCTGCCCTGCAGACATAAGATTGCGTATAAGCATAGGTACATGACGTACATCCTGTAATAGAAAAGTATTGCCAGTAGAGAACTACAGCCGTATATCCCCAATGCCAACAATAGCAAGTGACTTGTCATCACCCAAGCGAACTGAACCAAAGATAGTGTGGCACGAATGGAACCACTCATGGCATGGTGTAACATGAAATCAAGCACCAGAATCAAAAAGCCAGCACTGCGCATACATAGAGTGAACCTCTGTCATCAATGGCGTAGCATCACAAGAACTAGCTACAAGTATGTACTCCCCATCGGAGTCATCAATTTACATGACATTTATCTCCTCAATTTTCACACTGGATTTTTTAGGCATAATGCTACCGATCAGAGGAATTTTCTTGTACTTTGTCTTTCTCCTTCTCTTTGCACCTCTCATTATGCAACTCATGACAATGTGGGTATATGTGACCCTTCTTGCCGCAATGATGACATGTCACATTAGCATTTCTTCGAGAAATTGGTTGCGCGACTTACCACATGACTTAGACCTAGACTTCTGCGAGTCTCTGCCACGGCCATTCCCATGGTCATTCTTGCCATTACCATCTCTGCCTCTAATAGTCAAAGCATGCGACACACGAGAGGCATCCAAGTTCTTATGGTTGATCTCTTCCTACAGAAGAGCACTCTCTACATCATTAGGCAAGTTCAAAATTGTAGCAAGAGAACATAAGGCAGTGTGGAATATATCCCATGACTCACTCAGAGTCCCAAGAAAAAACAATGGAGTACCCTCATCATTGAAGGTAATGCCCTACGAAGTCAAGTTCTTGAGAATAGCATGGAACTGGCTCAAATGAGCAAACATCGTCATATTCTCCTTCATGTGCACTTCCATAAGTTACTTCAGCCAATATATATGACTTACTGGATTTTTCTTGTCATAAAGGTTCTTAATTTTATCCCAAAGCTGCCAAGCACTCTATGCTTCCTCAACCACATTGTAATGCACATGTTCAGTGAGAGACAAGATGAAGGTAAACTTGCATAACTCATCAAGCTCATCCCATTCGTCATCAGTCATAGTTTGAGGCTCCTTGCCATGCATCCTTAGTGGCTTGATCTGAGATTTTTGCACCAATACCTGCCAAACTTGGCTCTTCCAATAGGCATAATTTGTACCATCAAGCTTAGTGATGTTGAAGATAGCATTTCCAATTGAAGAAGATACCATATTGCAGTCCAAAACAGTGCAAATAGTTCAAAACTGCTTGTTGTTTTATGTTGTAAACAACCAAAATACCACCAAAACCAAGGCAAAATGACCATGAACTGATAGCTAATGATGTTGCCCACCAAGTACCATCAAAAGTACATAAAATCAAGATGATTTAGCATGAAAATTCCATGTCAGTCCATGCATAACTACTTGCTATAATAAATTATAGCCAAGTACAATGAGAGCAAACTATAGGCAAAATGAATGCACCAAGTCAACCACTGACTATCAAAGCATAATTGGCATCAAGTGGGAATAAATCAACAATTGACAGTCATACAGACATTGAGAAAACATCCAAGCATGTTAAATAAATCCATCAGTAAACCGGCACACCCCTTGTGTAATAGGGAAGAGTGTACACAACATTGGCAAGACCTGACACAAATATGTGTATGCTCAGGAAGTGCAAAGCCCAAATCAACCCAAATACTTCTGTGAGGACCATGGTATATCAATCATGCAACATCTAGGTGAAGATCCTAGTCTCAACAAGTATTCGAATGCACAAGTAGTATAAACCACCTGCTCAATGTTTGTCATGCATATCAAGATTCTCCCACTTGCACAAAAGCTGTAAATATCAAGAAAAGAAGCTCAACAAGGGCATATGATAGCACCAGTGCCAAAAGATCCAAGATCAAGCATCAATAATACCTCATGAGCATATAGATCGTGTAGCATCCATACATAGCATCCATAGACAGCAGGTGCATTCAAACTATAACTCTCACAAGTCGATAAATAGCCAAAGTAAGCTCTAGGAAATCAAATTTCAAGCCAAAGCAAGGCTTAGTAGCATCCAACTCCAAACAATGTAACGGGCATGTAGTATTGGTATAGGCCAAGCATGTCAAGACCGGTTAGATATAAGCAAAGTACATGCCATAAGTACATCAGAGATGAAGATCCAAATGCTATGCAAAGTGAACTCAAGCTCGATCAATGATTCAAGAGCAAATCCAAGCTCTATGTCGATCCCCGAGAGTCACTACATCAATGTATACATCCAAGGACATAGCCCGAATCCAATAGGCATATCCAAACATAAGAAAAAGTGCTTTACCCTGAATATTCTAGTAGCAAATAATTGTCCAAAACTTAGCAAACAGTGGCTCAATCCAAGCTCAACACCATAGGCAAACCATATGCATACTTTCCCATATGTATAGGCACAAACCGAGCATAATCGGGCATCAAATGATCATGTAGCATAAGCATAAAATGTAATGATAGGGGGCTACCCTATTTTGGGCTGCCTTTGGACTTTGTAAAATAGTCAATGATTTGAGAAAATTCAGTCCCAAAAGCATCTCACATCATAGGCATATGTTCCCCTAGCATCATTCAGAGAGCATTCGTGATCAATTGGGCAACCAATGTCAATGCCAAAGTGGTCCAGACATAAAGTGCTAATGTAGCACTACTATGGGCTGCCTATAAACTATGTATAATAGTCCCAAACCTGAAGTAAATCACATCAATGCTTAATGCCAAGGCTCAAGATCAAATGCCAAGCATAAACCAAGTGTATAGTGCCCAAATGAGGCTGCCAATGACTTGAATGAGCTGGAGGAGATCAAACAACTAATCATGTGCTGCAAATGCACCTAGAAAAATGGTACAAATCTACCTCAGTTTTTGCTCACGTTTTTGTGCTCGTCAGAGTGGTAGGAAGCTCAAGTGGGTGCCAAAAAAGGCACACAACAAGCATGAGGTGCCCTAGTAAAGCCTATGTTAAGATATGGAGCACTCGAGCTTCAATGGTGCTGCCCCCTTTCACTTATCAGACCTATAGAAAATGAAGAAACACCTTTGTTGGAATGCCTTAAGGGTGCCCAAAGGGGCGGGGTAGGTGCTTGGGAAGCCAAGGAGTGATGGGAGCTCGGGAGAGTCAGTTGTGGCTGCCGGGAAGGAGACCCAATGAGTGTAGGTAATCAATAGGAAGATGAATGAGTCACAAACCAGGTCAGAATGCTCGAGAAACCATGCTTTGATACCCGCTGAAAGGAGAGAAGGATAAAAGCTTGCTTGGAAGAGCTATGGCGGGAGTGCAAGAGCAAGAAAGAGAGAGAGATCAAATGGGAACTCCAATAGTCACAATGTGTGGTTGGGCCTTCCTTTATTCAAACTATCACTAAAAGAATAAAGAATAAAGTGACGATGATGGGTGCCCACCACCTACAATTGCAATGGTGGTGGGTACTATCAGTGTAGTAATACACAGGCGGCTAGGTAGAGGCACCTTTACCCCCAACATTTGGTGTCATGGAAAAGTTTACATAGGAAAATTGATGGTAGGACACAGATCCAAAAATTATAATGGATGACATGGAGTACTTGGCTACTTGCAAAGTGTGATTTTAGTAGATTAATGTAGCTTTTCCATGATCATATTTGATGTTTAATATTTTAAACTAGTGTTGGAAGGAGCGGGATCTGCCATTTGACAAGGGCCATTTGTATTCTTGGAGGTAGATTCCAAGAGGAAGTGGAATGATTTGCAAGACACATTTGTCTTGCCAAGTCACTATGAGAAAGTGCATGTTCTTTTTTTAATTCTAAAATTTTGAAAGTCAAAAGGCCAAAAATATCTTTTATTGGTGATTAGTCCTTGACAATTTCATTCACATGATCTTTTACTCTAACCCACAACAACCTTGTTGATTATATGTTGTCCATGTAACATCTGGGATGGCTTGAGTATATGTTAAAAAGAAATGTTGCTAGTATGGAAGAGGAGAGATACAAGTAGAGGAGAATGACTTGTAAGAAGTGGAGGATGAGGAGGGCTTGTAGCATGTGAAGCAGACAAGTTTAGCCAATGGAGGAGACAAGTCTACGAGAGTTCTTTGAGAGTAAATTAGGCTCTTCTTTTTGTGAAAACCTCTACATAGACTATTTGGTATATGTTTAGCTATGCCAAGATGAAGCTATGGAGCTATAGAACAGATTGTGTCTATGGGAGCTTATTGTTTGAGTCATTGACTCCTCACTTATGTTAATGATTTATTACATGTTCTTTAATTTACAAGTCCACATATATATTGTCATTGTACTTCACTTTTATGTCTACATTGAATCAATTGAGATCTCTTTTTGGGTGTACACGTTACTATACTTGGTTTAGAGAACATCATGAGCCAAAAATTCACAAATGAGCGGTTGAAGTAGATTTTCATGTGTGTGTCTCCAAACCAAATAGCATAAGATAAAGCTAATGTTGAGTTGTCTTGGTCAACATCCTCATGTTCTACCTTCATATGCTTAGATGCATCGATCTCTAGTAGGCATAGTTGATGCTCTAGGTTGGCTAGAGAGATGGGATTTGGTGCCACTACTTGATGGGGAGAACGTTATAGGCTACAAGTGGGTTTACAAAGTAGAACATAATGCAAATAATAGTGTGAGAAGGTATACGGCAAGACTTGTTTTCAAAGCTTATGCACAGAACTATGGAATTGATTATGAGGAGATATTTTTTCTAGTGGCAAAGATGGAAACTATAAGAGTTGTCATTACTATGGCTTATGGGATTGTTTATGGGGGGACATTTTCTCAAGTGGAAAAGATGGAAACTATGAGATCCATCATTATAGTAGTTACAACAAAAGGTTGGGTTTTGCATCAAATGGATGTAAATAATACATTCTTGTATGGTGAGTTGCAAGAAGAAGTGTACATGGAGGAGCCACAAGTTTATAAGAGCATGGTTCACCACGATCATGTGTGTATGCTATGCAAAGCTTCTATGGGTTGAAACAAGCACCTAAAACAAGCATCAAGAGCATGGCATGACAAGATAGCACACTATCTTATTTCTATTGGTTTCCATGTTGGAAATGTAGATCATTCACTTTATGGCAGTTAGAGTAATAGGGGCATTGTTATGATTACTTTTATGTGGATGATTTGATTGTCGAGGGTGAGAATGTGCAAAAGGTGGAGCATGTAAAGAGTCTTCTCAAGCAAAAATTTGACATGAAAGATTTGGAAGAGATGAAGTAGTTTCTTGGCATTGAGGTAATTTGAACATCTAAGGGGATATGGTCCTCACACAAAGGCAATACATAGATATGTTGACGAAGTATGGTATGGCTAATTGTAAGCCAATCTTAGTGCCATTGGATCAAAATGTGAAACTGTGTTGATGTGGGTGAGATATTGGAGGACCCCACTATGTATATGAAGACGGTGGAAAGTTTTATCTTCACTACTATTACCAAGTCAAATTTATCTAAATAGTCGACTTAGAGAGTTGATTTATGCAAGTACCTCATAATCACCCAAGACATCACAATCCCAAATAAAGAGGACAAAGTGAAAGAGCTAAAGAGGAAACTTTAGGTAGCTAGGGAAGATTTTTGAATTACTATAGATCCATTGCCACAACAATTGCAGAATGGACCCTTGCGAGACGAGGTGGTGTAGAAGCTCAAGGAAGAAGGGATATCGACTGAAGTACTAATCAAGATGGGCTTCATGGATCCCAAAGAACCACCGTGGTCACCATTACCACTAGAGGTAGAAGACTGTGACATGCAAAATATTGTGGGGTGCAATATGCCTTCATATTAGTGGCTATGGTGAAATTACTAGAGTCTACCTCATCTGATATAAATAGGAATTTGAAATAGAAACAAAATGAGGAAATTGAAAAGCTGAAGGAATGATAAAAGAAACCCCCCCAGTATGTGCTAGACATACTATTCCAAAAGAAAAAAGAAGATGTGGTCATCTATTGGGAGGAGAAAGTTACTACATTGGGGACATGGGAGTGTAATGTTTCCATTACTCAATTCACCTTAATAAAAAATGTCCCATTACTCAATTCACCTTCGTAGACAATGTGCTTACACATTCTATTTGAAGGTGAAAAAAATATCTGCTTCAAAAAAAAGTAAAGAAAGATTGGACATTCTGAATGCAAGAGCTTGGAAAAGGTGTTATATTGAGGTGCTTAAAGCTCAAAGTTACAAAAATTTGCCAACAAATGGATCATCACATTTACAAATGGAATCCCTAGAAAGAGTTAGTGGGAGGGGTTCAAAGGAGACACCCTAAACTGACTTTTTGAGTCACCTAAAGGTTGGACCATCTTTGCCCATAGATTGCCAAAGGTTTCCATGACAATCTACAAATCATGTACAATTTATATGGGTACCCCCCCCCCCCCCCCACAAATATATGGAATGCTGATGAGACTCATGTGCAAGTTGAAAGGGACAAAGGGATGTAGGTGCTTACAACAAAGGCATCTAAATTAGTTTATGGCATCATGCCCGATAGTAGAGAGTGGTTGACTATATTACATGCCAACTTATAAGTAGAGTAGAAACCGTCAAGCTTATTAAAACTCTATTGATAGTATAAAACAACAACAACAAGTAGTCTAGTAGATAGTCACTTGGTAGTTAAGCATTTTTGGTGATGACACTTCCATGATGGGTGATCTCCTAGGAAGTTTTTCCTACAAGTGAGTAGTGGCTTCGTAGCTTGTTGCCAAGTACGTTAAGGCCAAGATGCCAAGGTTTATGTCTTGGTCGCTGCCTTAGTCATGAGTCTTGGAGGGATGCCACAATGTGGTGTGCATGCCCTTGCCTAGCCGCTACAATTCCGGGGTCTTTTTCTTTAAAATTTTCATGAAAGATTTTTCTTTCTCTTAGACAAAAAGAGGCCACTTCCAAAAAATGGAGTCCTTGCTTGACATAATCAAATGACATCAAAATCAATGCCACTTCCCAAAACAGAGCCCTTGCCTGACATCTAACATTATCACTAACATCAACTAGAAGGCTAAGTGCAAAGCCCCTCCCTAAAGTACTATATAAACAAGGGTAGGCATGCCTCAAAAAAAGAGAACTACAAAGAGTCCATCCTGTTGAGTACAATCAAGGTGCTTACTCTCCTTGCTCTTTTGCAATCACGTAGAAGCTCCACTACAAGTCTCTGAGCTCTTGATGAAACCAAAATAATAATCACATTGTTGCAAAAGCACTAAAATACACCATATATGAGGTTTTCATGATTTTACAAAATGAAGGAAGCCCTCCCACAACAACAGCAGAATAGAAAAACAAGCTTTTGCAATTTTTGCTTGTTTTTCTGTTATGTTGTTGTGGGAGTGAAATTTTTCTTGTTTTTCTATTATGTTGTTGTTGTGGAAGTTTGTTCCTCTGTTCTATTGTTGTTGTGGGAGCGCAAAAGCTTGTTTTTCTATTATGTTGTTGTTGTGGGAGGGATTTCTTCATTTTGGTGTGCAATTGGGGAAGGGGATGATGAGCTTATTGTGTTTCATTATTCTTGAAGTTATTATCATTTCTTTGTTATTTTGGTTCTATTTTCTTACTCTGTGTTCGTGGATTATCAAAGACCAAGGATGAGTAAACTGAAAGGTAGCAGGATGGTTTTTCCCCTCTTTCTTCTTCATCATTGTCTGCAATGGTCTCTTCTGCATGAGCAACAAGGCCTCCTTCTTCTGCATGGTAACCTTTTTACTCCTTCCCCACACAGGTGAATCCTCCCATATTCACCTCCCATCCCCATTGTTTGGTCAGCCTTATCTCATCTATGGTAGGCCATAACAAGTTCCAAGTAACCACCATAGAGCACAAGAATATGAGAATGACGAGAACAAGAGAATGACAAGAGAGAAGAAGAAATGCATATGTGGTTGTAATGAAGGATCCTATGAGGCCATATTTGCTTTCCTCGCTTATCCTAGGCTATCCCGTTGTAACCCTTAACCAAAAAACAAAAACATTTAAAATTAATAAACCATTAATCTACTTCATCCCTCCCTCTTTTTCCCTCTAATACACATCCTTCCCTCTCCTACTCTTATGTGCCTCTACTAGGTCCAGTCTCCTTTTGTTGGGGGTAAAGGCGCCTCCGCCTAGCTGCATGTGTATTACTACACTGACAGTCACCGCCATCACACACTGTAGGTGGCAGGCGCCCATCACCATCACTTTATTCTTTATTCTTTTAGTGACAGTTTGAATAAAGGAAGGCTCGGTCACACATTGTGACTGTTGGAGTTCCCATTTCTTGTCACTCTCTTTCTTGCTCTTGCTCTCCCACCATAGCTCTTGAGTGCAAGCTTCAATCCTTCTCACCTTTCAACTAGTATCACAGCTCGGCTTCCCGACTCTTGAGCTTGGTTCATGGCATTCTTAGCTTCCCATCGACTCCCTACTCGCATTGGGTCTCCTTCTCGACAGCCATATCCGACTCCTTCGAGCTCTCGTCACTCCCCGGCTTCCCGAGCACCTTCTCGACCCCTTTGGGCATCCTCAAGGCATTCACATAGAGGTATTGCTTCACTCTTTACAGGGTTTACCTTATTTTTCAGATCTGGAAGAACACAGGGCAGCCATTACACTCCCAGCTCTCATTTCATATGTGGGCTGCTCTCCCCTTGCTGGAGCTTGTTTGAGGCCTTCCTTGGCTTTAACCAAACACCTCCGAAGCTTGGACACCATTTTTTGCAGCCCCAGGACCAGCATTTATAGTTGGCACAATCACGCAGCCCTCCCATATGTTTCTTTAGCATTGACAGTCACAACAACAGCTCTCCCCCTCCTTTGGCACTTGATTTTGGCTCATTTGGATCCCTCGGGTACTTGGCATTGAGCATTGACACTTGCATTTGACTTTGATGATGTTTTAGGTCTGATTTGCACAGTCCCATGACTGTTTACAGTAGCTCACAGACATTACACGGCAGTGTTACACTTACATTTGATGCTATAGCTTGTTTGGCATTGTCATTTGATGCTCGGTTGGTCCCGTTTGATGCCCGGATGTTAGGGGAATGTATGCCTGTTGTTTGGAAACCATTTAGAGCTGATTTTGGTGCTAAAATTCTCATTTTTGAATAGTTAATCACTATTGTACACAGTTGGGCTGAAGTCATTTTACTCATGTATGCTTATGCCTATGCTTTTCGGGCTATGTTTCAGGCAGATATGGTGATGTATTGACACTTGGGCTCGACATAGAGCTTGGTTTTGATTCGGGATCGTTGGTTGAGCTTGAACTCACTTTGCAAAGCATTTGGATACTCCATCTTAGATGTACTTATGGCATGTATGTTGCTTATGTCTGACTGGTCTTGACATGCTTAGCCTATGCCATTACTACATACTAATTACATTGTTTGGAGCCTATTGCTACTGGAGCTTGGTCTTGGCCTGGCCTTGGATTCCCGAATCTTACTTGAGCTATTTATTGGCTTGCCAGAGTTGTATCTTGGGATGTACTTGATGTCTTACATGCTTATGGATGCTACATACGGATGCTCTACCGCCTACATGTCCGGGATGTACCATTGATGCTTGATCTTGGACACTGATCACTGGTGCTTGTACATGCTTTATTCGAGCTTTGTTGCTTGATATTTATGGCTTTTGTGCCAGTGGGAGAGTTTTGGGATGCTTGAAAGCCATTGAGCAGGCGGTCTATACTCTTTGAGCTTTTGAGACTGTTGCTCAACTTGACTTGGATTTATACCAAATGGATGTCAAGACAACTTTCTTATATGGGGACTTGCATGATGAAATTTATATGGAGCAGCCTAAGGGCTTTGCAGAACATGGCAGGGAGCACCTAGTGTGCAAA
This sequence comes from Lygodium microphyllum, assembly GCF_053477565.2. NCBI lineage: Eukaryota > Viridiplantae > Streptophyta > Polypodiopsida > Schizaeales > Lygodiaceae > Lygodium > Lygodium microphyllum. The sequence continues at coordinate 89,752,159 of NC_141161.1, read as the reverse complement.
TTAAAGAAAAGTCTTCATGGCTTGAAACAGGCATCTAGGGAGTGGTATCATAAGTTTGATGCCTTTATGCAGTCACAGGGCTACAGTAGGAGTGCTATGGATCCGTGTCTTTACATGAAAAAAGCCCTTGATTTTTCTTTATTGATTTTGGTCCTCTATGTGGATGATATGCTGATATCAGGGAAAGCTCATGATGAGCTAGATGCTCTTAAGGCTCAGCTCAAGAAGAGCTTTGAGATGAAAGATCTGGGACATGCTGCTCACATACTTGGTATGTGCATTAGATGCGACAGGCAACAAGGACTCCTCTACTTGTCACAGAGGGAGTACATTCATAAAGTCCTTGAGCACTTCCGCATGTAGGACATAAAGCCTATTGGCTGTCCATTGCCTTCTTATGTGAAGGTATCACATGGTGATTGTCCACAGATAGATGAGCAGAGGGCCGAGATGGCCAAGATTCCCTATGCATCCGTAGTGGGCAGTCTTATGTATGCCACGATAGCCACTCATCCAGATATTGCCTTTGCAATTGGTGTTGTGGCACGCTATATGGCTACACCTGGCAAGAAGCATTGGGATGCCGTGAAGAGTATCATGAGGTACCTGAAGGGCATTGTAGATATGTGCATATGCTATGGTAGCCAGGATACAGGAGTCGTGGGGTACACTGACTCTGATTATGCAGGACATGCAGATAGTAGGAAGTCCACTTCTAGCTATGTATTCACATATGATGTTTCTTGGATGTCCAGGGTGCAAAATGCATGGCCCTTTCTACTACAGAGGCCGAGTATGTTGTAGCCATAGAGGCTTGCAAGGAGGCCATTTGGTTGGGTCGTTTGGTTGTTGACCTTGGTATTGATGCTATCCCTACACTGCATTCGGATTCTATGAGTGCTATTTAGTTAGCCAAGAATCCGGTCTTTCATGCGAAGATGAAACACATTGAGGTGAGGTATCACTTCATACGTGGGGTCGTTGAGGATAAGTCTGTTGATCTTGTCAAGATCTCGACTGACCAGAATCCTATAGATCTACTCAGAAAAGCCTCTCTACAGAGTGCTTTGCCTTCCTCAGGAGGTTGATGGATGTGGGATGAGATGACGTCTTTCCTCATCCTGTTGTACATGTGTACATGTTGTACTGTCTTTTTCTTTTTCTTTTCACTCCTAACTAGGGTAGATTCGCCTTTAAGTGGGAGGTTGTTGGGGGTAAAGGCACCTTCGCCTAGCCGCCCGTGTATTACTACACTGACAGTCACCGCCATTGCACACTGTAGGTGGCAGGTGCCCGTTACCGTCACTTTATTCTTTATTCTTTTAGTGACACTTTGAATAAAGAAAGGCTCGATCATACATTGTGGCTGTTGGAGTTCCCATTTCTTGTCACTCTCTTTCTTGCTCTTGCTCTCCCGCCATAGCTCTCGAGTGCAAGCTTCGATCCTTCTCACCTTTCACCTTTATCTCATCTCATGCAACAAAAATTAAGATTAATATATAAACATCTAAATACACACAAAAACATTCAAAACATACAATCAAAATGGTTCTTCGTATGCTCTACCTATATATCTCCCTCATTAGCCTAGCCTACACATTAAAGGTTCCCATCCACCTCGTTATCAACACCATGGATTGGCCATGTGGACCCATCTTGTTTTTGCCCTTCTTTAATATTTATGAATACACAATGAATCCACATTAACATTTTAAATAAGGTTTACAATAATCACCATAAAAACATATGCTATGTGAAAATTCAAGGAATGTTTCCATGCTTTCCTCTCTCCCCCTATAACCAAAGATTCATCTCCATTAAAACAAAATCTAATCACAAGAGCGAATTCCTATGATCTCCACTTTTTCCCTAAACAAGTAAGAGATGCATTTTGATAGGTGCCCTTTGAGCTACATGATGAAGGGAGACATCCTTCTTTCCCCTATTCGAATGGAGAAAGTTTTTCTTGTGATCCTTGCGGAAGAAAGAACCATATCCTTTGAAGACCAATAAGTTTTTTCAGTGGGGGAGTGCTTGAGGCAAAGGTTCCCTTACTCTAGTGGTCATGGCTTTAGAGTCCCTATACCCTACCATAGCTAGGCTTTGTGATTGAAGTTGATTTGCTATGTGAGTTGCATAGTGTGGTCAAGCTATCATCTTGGCAGAGTTTAGTCTGAGCCATTACCTTAGATGTGGAGTTTATAATGTGCATGCACTACTATAGTGTAGAAAATTTTCTTCAAGAGTTTATTTAGTGTCATTTGGTTTCATCATGATTCTTCCACCTCTCACATCTTGTCTCTAAACCCTAGTGGTTAGTGGCATGACAGATATGTGTGGGAAGGAGAGGAATAAGTTTAGTGGATTTAAGTGGAGCTTTTGCATGATGGAGAGGAAGAGAGAGAGACCTGATAGTAGCCCTCCCATGGTAACAATGAAATAGAAAACCAAGGATACAACACAAAAAATTCTATGTGTATGGCTTTGCCATTGATCTCAAAATCATAAAGAACCTAAAAATTGTCTCATGAATGAATAAGATGATCCCATCATCTTCCATGGCTTCCATTCCACAAAACAAAGAGTAAAAAGATGAAAAAATTTTCACAAAGGAGAGAGATAAATTCTTGCACCATACAAAATGAGAATGTGTGAGTCTTAAAAAAAAGGAGAGAAGAGGGGCACATAATCAACCATGCACTCCTCCCCACCTTTTCCCAAAAGATACACAACCCTTCATATTTTTATTATCTTTGTGAATTTTTGAAACATTTGTATCCTTCATATTCTAATTCTTTCTAGCTTTTTAGAAGTGCATGCATGTGCACTTTTATGCATACTATTTATTTATAATGGATTTGTCCCCCTCACATAGGGTGTATTTTAGTGCTTTTAAAACAATGTGATTATTATTTTTTCCATAGAAAATAGAAATATGGTGTATGCATGGATGTTTTTATGCCTTGTTTTTGTGCTTCTTTTGATGTCATCATTTGCTCCCACAGTGAAATGCAAAGTGTCCCCACAAACCTTATTAAAGAAGAATGATTGTCTAACACAACAAGCTTGCCACAAGAATACAATGAAGATGTAATCCTTTAGTTAGTAACCAAAAATAACTTAGAATCCACAATCATCAACTCAGATGGACTCTCACTCGCTTTCCATGTCAAAACGTTGTGAAAAAGACTCTATTATAATAGTAAAATTCTTCCAATTTAATACTACAACAATAGATATCTCTTCATGAAAATTTGTCCCAAATTTAGTACTCCTAGGCAAGCCTTTTTGGGTTAAAGGCACCTGGTCCCAAGAAGTCATGGATTTACTTCAGCTCTCTTCAGTACAATAGTATATCACTCTTACAATTGCCCAATGCTTCATACATCAATTTATGCATCTTATATAGACTATATTTCCTTTCTCTCCATGCTAATATTATAGGCTTTTTCCGTCCATGCCTTGGCTTTTTACTTTTTCCTATTTTCATTTTTGTGCAAGCCATGAGCCTAGTTGCAACTTGATTCAACCCTACTTTTATTGTAGAAACTTTGAATATGGTCATCCAAGTACCAAATGGAATAGACCTGGTCTACAAGGATACACTAGAAGAATTAGAAAATATTCTTAGAACAACCCAAAATACCACTTTTTGTAAAATCCATTACTTTTTGATATTTTTGGGCTTGAAAACTTGAACCACTTAAGATAAGTCCTTGCATGTATTTAGACCCACCCAAACTTCTCATTAAGCTATTAGAACTTAGCAATGGGTATTTATACTATTTTGGAGATAAGTTTTGAACCTAGAAATTTGTTCACATCTTGATTAAATATTTCATAAGCATATATTTAATATGCTTTTATAGATGTCTTTCACTTGCTTTTCCTTTACTAAATGTGAAGCCACATAACATCCACCCCCTCTAAATGTGCACATCCTCTAGCATGTGCCACCTTTACTCTTCATCATCTGTAAGCTCAACTGTTAGTTCAAAGTCTTTTTTCTTGCTCCAAGTTCTTCATTTTCTACAAACTCTTTTCCTTCCTCTTCAACAATATCAACATGTCTTTGTGTCTTCTTCTTCCTCCTCACCATGTCTTGTGTCTTCTTCTTCCTCCTCAAGCTCTTCCACTTCATAGTCTTTTGCTTCTCTTCTTGAACATTTTGAACTTCTTCCCTACCATGGGTTTACTTATGTCACTCTCATCCAACTCTATCAAACAATATGTTGCATTGTCATAGGTATGCTTCACAAGATAAGGTCCAAACCATCTCTTTGCTGATTTCTTGATAGTGATATGTTGTTTCTCAAGGCTATTATTATAAAACAAAATCCAATCCTCTTTTCCTATTGCTATAGGTCTCCACTTGTGTCTACTATAGAATCTCTCCTTATTCTACAATCTTGTCTCTTTGAGTCTCTGTACTCTCTAAACATTCTCTAAACATATTCAAGTCTTCTCTCAAGCTATGGAATTCTTAGAGCTCAAAGCTCTTATCCAGTCATGTCATCCTGATATGATAGTATACTACAAGTAATAATAGTGGTCTATGTGGGCATCACTGGCTTCTATCCATACATAAGTCATGTTGGCATGTACATGGTAGTCATATATTGTTTGTGGTTTTGTCTACCCATAGAGCATAAAGCAACAACCATGGCCACTCACTAATATTTCCTATGCAAGCCTTAGCCAAAGCATTGAGTATAGGAGGATGTTTTTTTTTGCTCTTTCTATTTCCCTCTAGATTATAGGATGTTGCTAAGGCTAACTTGATTCCAAGCATAGAGAAAAAATCCATTGCTTCATCCACATCTAGGTCACCTCTGTTAGTAGTAAATTTTCCTACACACCCATACCTACAAAATACCTCTTTTAGAAGGAACATACATACAACACTAGTGGTCTTTGTCCTCAATGCTCTACCTTCCACTTGATTGGTTAAGTATTGTCTAGGGTTGCTCCACTGATAGGCAAATGGACCTATCTATGTCCTCTTCTTCTCTCCTTCTAAGCTCCTTAGCCTCTTCATCGGTTTTTCTCTTTCTCTCTTCTTTTGCCTCCCTAGATTAACTTTGGGGCCTTGATGTAGTCATCTTTTTCTTTCTTCCTTCTCTTCTCTTTTGCTCTCCTTTGGGGGGTTTTCTTCTTAGACTTCTTGGCCCCTCTATGGCTAGACTGTGTTTCCTGTTGTCCTTTTTCACTCATGGTTCTCTCACTAGACTATTCCTACTCTTGGTGGAGAGATAACCTATTTGGTGTCTCATCAACTCCTTCATCTCTTTGTGCTTCCCCCAATGCCTCCCTGATGATGGCAGTCAAGACCCCACCAAATCCAGTGGTTGAGGCCTTAGATGACGACTTGCCTTGGAGGCCGAGGAATCTCCACCCATGGGTCTTCCACCTTAGCCACTGCCTTTGTTGAAGTCGTGACTGTCTTCTGCACGAAGCTGTTTTTGGTTGATAGCTGTACTTTGAGGTCGGGGATATCAACTAAGTTGATGCTATGATTAATGTGGACCAACACTTTTTCCATTCCCAGCATGTTGTACACGTCCCTTTTGGGTCATCTTTCAACTTTGTTGGTCAGGCCCAACGCTCTCTCAACCAGCTCCAGTCAACTTAACTTCTACTTGGTTGGTGGCCTCTCCTTGTCGCACAGTCATGGTGCCGTGGTTACTATTGAAGGTACAGAGGAACTCCATGCATTTTTCATAATCCATCGGTTGGCCAACCTTCTCCACGTACTTCTGCAGCTTGCACTGACTCACAATTTGCCTTATGACCTTCTTCATGACTAGGATGTGTGTGAACTTGAATTGGTTGTAGGCCATCTTCTCCATTGATAGGCCATACTTTGATTACCCTTTCTCTGAGAGGGTCATGATGTGCTCTTCTAGGGGTCAGTTGCGAATGGTGATTAATGCCCTATAGGAGGTCGGAGCTACATAAGTTGGGTCGTAGTTTGAGGTTTTGATGGCACGTCTCTGCTCAGGGTTGGCCATGATTTGGCAGCCCTCTAGCTCCCATTGAAGTCGAATAACATACCATTTTTGCAAGAAAGAGGAGTCATTGTCAGCAAGTTGTTTCAACTCTTCGGTTTCCTACTCTATGGTAGGGACCATGCTCTTATCATACGAGGTGATGAGCCGTCATTTTTGTGTGCTTTCTCATGGGAAATCTCGGTGGCAATCAGCTCCTCAACTACCTAAGTAGCCTTTAAAAATGCATATTCTAATTCTTCCCAAGAGCAAGCAGTATACCTACCTCAGTAGCCAAAGGCTCTTCTAAAAGGCCTAGCTCTAGTTAGTCATAGCTTTTAGCAAGTGTAGTAAATGTAGCATCTAAGCGTCGAAGGCAAGTAACCACGTCATCACCCGTATTTTAGTCAATTCCAAGGCCAAGGTAGGAATTGATAATTATTCATAAGAGGGTTTTAGGCCTATAGGAGGTTGAGGTTTGACTAGGCTAGAAAGGTCTGTAGTTGAGGTTGTCGATTTTGGCTGCTTCTTTTGAGGAAGTGGTGCAGTCACTTGTGTACAAGGCAAGGGTTTTGATGTAGATGTTGTGTTGCTAGATGCTTGTGAGGCCTTGGGAGCACTACCAGTGCTAGGTTGAGGTGGTTTGAAGGAATCAAGCTACAATTTCAGGTAGACTTGTTGAGGCTTTGTAGATGTAGTGGCTTCGGGCTCTATAGGCTCTACAACTTGAGTTGTTTGGGATTTTGATTTTTGATCTGTCATGTGGGCATGTGTGGGCAAGCTCGAGGGTTGTGCTTGCGTAGTGTGCTTGGCAATCGTGGCTTTGGGTATCTATATCCAAATATTGCCCTCATATTAGCCTTGCACTTACAATAAAGCCTTGGGGACCCAGTGTGGCTTGACCATTTGTCAATGCCTATAGTTTCTTCTCTACCTCCTAGGTTTCAAGGGTGAATTCCTAGCCTTGTGAAGTTGTGCTTGGTTGCTTCTTGGCAGTGGTCCTTGATGTTTATGTACCCATTTGAACTTGGATTCATAGACTTTGGCTTTTGTCTCCACGGTTTGTTGACTTTGAGGCTTCTTGAGTTGTGACAACTCACAACCTCCCCTTCATAGACTTGGTGATGGATTCCTTTATTGGTGGCTTTGCAAGCTTTGATGGAGCCTTTGATGGAGTCGTGTTACCCTTGTTGAAATGCGTACATTGCCGATGGCAAGGTAAATGCACAGTGACTCGAGTCCACATTGCAATGGGCTTGTTTTTTAAAGGCATGTCCTAGTAGAGATTCCTTATCGGCACCTTCTGTGTTTGGCAACACATAAAAGATTATGGGTATGCTCTCAGACTCGATAGAGGTTGTGACTTTTCTCTTTCCCAAAAGTGTGTATGATTGGACCCTAAAAGGGTTGAGTTTGGTGTGGCTATAGTTATGGTTGGCGGTTTTGAACTGATCGTGAGTTAAGATATCAAAATAAGCTCCTTCATCAATCCATGCATGAAAGGTACGTGTTCATTGGGCAATGACTGTTATGCGGAGGTAAGCATGTTCTACTGCTTCTTCATCCTTGTCTTCAATTTTCATAATTGTGGTAACTCAGACTTTCATAGGGGACTCTAGCATGGAAGGCTCATGTAGTGGATGTGTGGGAGCGTAGTACTTCTTTATGTGGCTACCATTAAAGGATCCTATGCCCTCTCCATCGAGGGTCTCGAGCTCCACATTGCTAGTTCGGTTGATGGTGCGAACTCGAAAAGGCCCTAATCCCCTAAACTTTCACATTGAGTATAACAGCATGAAGTCACTCCGATTGAAGTCTCCTTGCTTAACATGCTTGTCAAACCAACTCTTATGTCATGCCTTTTTGCAAATCAGTGCATGGGTAGCTAGAAGTCAAGTCTCTCATAAGTGTTTTGTCCATGTCTCCTTCCCATCCCATCTCTCTTGAGTGGCTACTCTTAGGCTAGGGACAAATAATTCTACTAGTAAAATGGCATCAGTTCCCTAAGTCAACCTAAAGGGAGTCTGTCTTATAGCCGTTTTATAGGCTATTTGATAGGCCCATAAGGCCACCATCAACTTGTTGTCCCAGTCATTGGACAAAGTAGAGACAACTTTGGTCAGGACATTCACTAAGATCTTATTTGTAGATTTTGCTTAGCTATTTACTTGAGGATAGTAAGGTGAGGATTTTCGGTGTATGATCAGAAAGGTGGATAGGAGGTAAGCTATCACTTTATTGATGAAATGTGTACCTTGATCACTAACTAGTTCAATGGGATAGTCGAATCACGAGATCACCTACTCCCAAAGGAGCTTAGATGTGGTTTTAGCATCATTCTTTCTAATGGCTTGTGCTTTTTCCCACTTTATGAGGTAGTCTGTTGCAATTATGATGTACTTGGTCTACGAATATTGTGTTATGGGAGTAATTGGTGTGATGAAGTCAATTTTCCATTTTTCCAAAGGCTGCCTTGCAATGATTGGGGTTAACTCCATCTTGTTGTTGTGAATAGGTACCTTGGTTTGTTGGCATTTATCAAAGTGCTTTACAAATTGTGCTGCAGCTTGGAAAAGTGTAGGCTGCCATAGTTGAGACTACAGCACCTTGCAGGCTATCGTGTCTCACTGAAGTGTCCTTTAGCAATTCTGTTGTGTGCTTCTACAAGTGCATCATGCATTTCATGCTCCCACACACACCTACGTAGCAAGACATCCTACCCTAATCTATAGAGTTGTTAGGGTTGTATCTTGAGGATGAGTCACCTAAGTCGGGGCCTTCTCATCGGGTCTTTTGCGTAGTCTGTGTTAAAGCACTTGGACTATGTCATTTTCCTTGTATGGAATCAAGTCCGCTCTAAAAAAGTCTTTCTTGCTAGTCAAGCTAAAGAGATGCACATTTGGCAAGTCATCCGTGATACCCTATCTATCGCTTCTCTTGTGGGTATGTGAGACACATGGTCAGCCATGTAATGTTGTTTCCCTTGGCACACAACCATGGAGAAGTAAAATTCTAATAGTAAAAGTAACCATCGAGCAATGCGTCTTGTAGCACAAGGTTTATTAACAAGGTAGAGTAAGGCTTGATGGTCAACAAAGAAAATAAAAGGCATAGCCAACAGATAATGCTAAAATTTCTTCACAACAAACACCATGGCAATAAATCATTTCAGTGTCCATGAGTTGTTTGCTAGCAAAGCTGACTGGACAGTCTAGATTGTGTTCACTAGGCTCGCACAACATTTCTCCCATGGCAAGACCTACATGGCCACATGTCCAACGTGTGCGTTGCGACGGAAACCACCTCCCAACAGAGTGTCAAGACCTTGGTCTTGACCTTGCACCAATTGCAGTAGGTTTGATCATGATGCCATGCATTATAGACTTTCTTACTTGCAACCTTACAACCAATCATACCTAGGGAGTAGGCCACTGAACTTCCTTGAGAGGGAAGCCCCATTGGCTCTTCCAGCACCTAATGACACGAAACCAACTATATTCACGATGGAAATTAACCCCACAGGAATACCTACGCCACCCGGATCTTTTTTGTAATCCACCCACTGAGTGATGCTCCGCTCCACTATGTGGAGGAGCCAAATGACAAAGCGGCATATGTGAACCCTTACATCTCATACGATGAAGAGGGAAATTCTATCTTTATAGACTATCGACCAATGCTCGTGATGGTATTAGGCAAAGGTAGAGATAGAGGCTTAGGACAGCCAACCCAAGAGCCGATTGCGAGACTTGCGGTCACCCAGGGCACATTTCCTCGCATTGCCCCAAGAGCGAGCAAGCCAACCGAGAAAAGGCTAACCTCCGATACGCAAAGTGTGTAATCACCCACCTATTTGTTGGTTTCCCTAGAAAAAAACTATCCTCTAGTTTGGCAATCATGCCATCAATGCCATTGGGACTGTTTAGAGTTGAAACACTCGACAGAGAGGCTATGCCCATCTTGTTGCATGTTATGACCCAAGCATAGATGAGGTGGGCCAGCATGTCACTGCTAGGGCCTAGCAACCTAGACGAGCCTCAATATGAAAGAAAAAGCAAAGGTCATGCTTAAAACTGAGAGTGCCACAACACTACCCACAAGGAATAAAGTCACGGACACAGAGGCAGAAACATTTGCTCTAAGGACTATGGAAAAAGGGAGTGCTAAGGTTGGGGGTTGTGGAAAGAGTTGAAATAGTGGGTGGAAGGACCACTTCAGTAATAAGGGGCATCTGACTTGCATGACTATGATGTAGTGATGGAGATATCGAGCTTGACGCTGCACTAAGTTCCTAGGACCTTGCATGTCAACACTTTTTGGGAAGGCATGGATATGCATGTAGTCTTGCTAATCCTAGCACTAAGAGACCCAACAAGGAAAGGAATTGTAGACATGGGGATAGGAGTCAGTGTGCTTAGCCACGAGGTGCTCCAGGCCTAAGATGAGCTGCCTGTTGAGAATGCTAAGTTTAATGTCACAATGGCTAGTAGAATGAAGGTCAAACCATTCGGAGTGCTAAAAAATTAGCCATTGAAGATCACAGGAGTCGAGTTGTCAGTAGACTTCATCGTCATGAAGGGAGTCGATTATGATATCCTGCTAGGACAACCTTAGATGCAAAATGCACGAGTCATAGAAGATTGGGGAAACAATCTGATCTTCTTAAGAAAGATGACATTAGGACTGAATGCCTTGTTTGTTCTTAATTCCTAAATGAATCAATTAAGGAATGGATACTTTGCATGGTTGGATCATCTCCAAGATCGCACCACTGTCGTGCTGCTATGTGCACACCGTGTAAAAAATTCTAGAGTATGGCTTCCTTTTAGATTTAGAGAGCCAATGCCACTTTAGGCATTAGTATTAGTATCCATGGTTCAAAATATTAGATTGTTTTGGACAAATTTTTTAGTCAATTTTTGATATTCTAGATATTATCTCTTGTAAAAATCCATAAAACTATAGATAACTTCTAGATTAGGAGGACATGTAAAAGAAAGCATGTAGCTTTCAGCCATTTTAAAAGGAATTTATGTAAAAAAGAGATTAGCGAAATTGTGTGACGCGCGACCGCTGTTTTCAGGCAGTGAACAACACTTCGAAAGCGAGAGATGAAGAAGGAGTGATCTAGCAGGATTCTAGACAGGTGTCCTGCAATTTAACCCCCCTTTCGAAGCCATTGGAAGCATCAGATTGGTGATCTGAGTAGCATAGAGGAAGGTATTATTTTGTACACATTTTTGTCTATTAGAGTTATATTTTCTCATAATGCTGAAAGAAACTGACAGGCTTCATCTCTATTAGTATTCTTCTTTATTTTCTAATTCTTTTTGGGAGTATTCTTCTACATCTTTAATCTCTTTGAACCCCTTCTTTTGCCTCTACTCCTCTCCTTGAATCTACGTACACCCTGCTGTCTCTTATATTTAAGAACTTAGGTTGAAACCTTCAACCCTTCTCTTATCTCTACCATCTCTGAAGTCTAAGCTCTTGATGGGACCTAAAATGGGCCGGAATTGGCTATAGCACTAGCCGGACCTCATGCATATGACAGACAATCCCACCACACGGCCTCGCGGGCCAGGAGTATCTAAAACTCACTTTGCACTAAATGCTTATGACTATTTTATGTTGAGGGCTGAAATGATGAACGGGTTGCCTCTTACCCATCCAACCTCCAATCCTCACTAAGAGAACTAAAGAGGGGCACCACCTAGCCAAAGGGAGGATGGGGTAGGATATCCCTATTCTCAAAGAGAATCAAGAGAGCCAAGACACAAATTTACAAGAGAGAATATATGTGCTAGACACCACATTGGAATATAAGAGAGAGAGATGAGAGGAGAGGGAGACAAGAGGAGAAGAGGTAGAAGAAGCTTGCCATTATGCTACATGGAATGAGAAGATGAGAAGAGAGGGAGATAATAGGAGAAGAGGTAGAGGAAGCTTGCCATTATGCTACATAATAAAAGAACTTACTCATAGCTTACCTCAAAGAGATGAGGATATTGTAGAGTGCTCTCATAGACTTGTCATTGTCCTCCCCCCTTCTTCATTCTCCATGGGCTCTTTATATAGCCTCCATGAGGGATTAGATTAATCTAATCTTCTTGATTAACATAATCCTAGATGATGTATGGCATCTTTGAAAATATGGAGAGTAGTGGATGGGGCAAGTCCCCACCTTGGTCATCATGCAAGAAGCCAAGGGTGGTGGTAGACAAAATAGAGAAATGGAGCTAGATTACAAGAGGTGGGTGCCCAAAGCACATTATTATAATATATTTACAAGAAGGATAGAGTGGAAAGTTGGTGTGGTAAAAGAGAGAAGAAAATTGCATGTAGCCAGCAGTCTGCGCCTTCGTAACTTCAAATCCGTGAGGAATTTGAAAAAAGTTTCTTCTGCAACTTTGTAGACCAGGTCGAAACCGATCAGGCTTCGGGAGAATTTTCTTGAAATTCGCTTTTTCTTGGGAGTTATTGAGATTATAAAAAACGGCTTCTAAAAGCTGCTTTGACTTTAGTCCCCCATATGTATATAAATATATATAAGCATGTGACAAAAGGGGTCCATGCTTGTAAGCTTTTGTGCAAGATCCAAATGACACTATGATGTGGATATTGACTTGTGTGCAAGGGTGAGGTGTCCTCTAATGATGGTGATAGATTCCAAATCTTAGTGATGCAGACGGGGCCCATGTGTAGTTGGAGGCTAGTCCTTTGAAAAATCTATGCATTCACTCAACTCCTAGGTGTAATCCATTTTCATCTTCACTAAGATAACCATCCCTTTTACCCTTTACATTGACATGCCTCCTAAGAACTTGTTCCCCCCATTTGCTAGAGTTATCGTAATCGAGAAGCAATGTAGCATACCTAGTGCTTGAAGAGTAAACCCAGAGTGATATGGTAGGCTCTTGATAGGGGCTTTGGCCAAAATTTTGTGGTAGTAATCCGGGTTGTAAAAAACCCGGATCATTAGCCCTCCCCTTAGGCTAGAGATATTCATGCCTCTAGCTTGATAATGATGGTCTAATAGAGCAAGGAGGACTGCACCCCCTCATTGGTGGCTCTTCATTGAATGACTGCTCCAAAGTGTTCATATTTCTTTGAAAATAAGGCTTCAGTCGCCATCCATTTACCCTTGTCTTGTGAACCTTCCCATCCATGTCACCTAGCTTATAGCTGCCATTTGGATATCTCCTTATGACCATGAATGGCCCTTCCCACTTGAACACAAGTTTAGCATCCTTTCTGTTATCGAAGCGGTTATCATAGCGTAGCACAAGTGATCCTTCCCTTATGTGTTTGCTAGCCAGCTTCTTATTAAAGGTCTTCCTTCTCTCTTCAGCCTGCATGGAATAGTGTTGGACTGTTGCTTCTCTGTCTAACTCCAGCCTCTCTAGATCCAAGATCCTTTCCTCTAACTTCTTATCTTGATTCTTCTCTTGACTGGCTACTAAAACACGCAAACTAGCCAGTTCCACCTCTATAGGAAGCAAAGCTTCTTGGCCATAGACGAGGTGAAATGGAATATAGCCAAGCGAGGTTCTAAATGAAGTCTTGTAGGCCCAAAGAGCTGCATTCAATTTTTTATCCCAGTGCTTGGGGTGCATGTGTACCTGCTTGGTAATTATCTTACAAATCAGCCCATTCACTTTTTCGACCAAACCATTACACTGTGGATAGTAGGGAGTAGAATGCCTGTGCTTGATTTTTAGCCTTTCCATTAGCTCCCCTACTAGGTTTGCCCTAAAACCAGGACCCCGATCAGAGATAATTTCCAAAGGTGTGCCAAACCTGCAACAAATATTTTCAAACACAAATTTTCCCACTTCTTGGGCTGTGATCCTACTAGTTGCTGAAGCCTCTGCCCACCTCGTCATGTAGTCCACTCCCATTATGATGTATTCCTTGCCAGATTGAGTTCGTGGGAGTGGCCCTATTGCATCAATCCCCCATTTCTCAAATGGGCCATATGTAGTTATGGGATTTTGTTCCTCATGCACTAGCTTCCTTGGTCCGGCCTTTTGGCAATCGTCACAAGTGTGGCACCAATGTTGCACATCTCGATGTAGACTAGGCCACACAAAACCGGCTTGGAGAATCTTTCTGCTGGTTATTTCTTGAGCAAAATGTCCGCCACAAACCCCTTCATGGCAGCTCTTAATCACATCTATAATCTCCTTTGCTATTGGCACCCTTCTAAGCACTGCATCCTTTCCTTTGCAATACAACACATCATTTATCAAGCGGTATTTAGTGGCCTTAGTAGCTAGCCACCTTTTCTCACTTTTACTCATATGTGTAGGTGCCTCACCTTGCTTAAGAAAATAAAGCACATCTTGTAGTTGAAACTTACCCTGAAACAAGGGAAGCTTTACTGTAATGATGCCCACCATTACCTCTTTTAATTTTTCAGCTGCTAGAGCATCTGCGTCGCCATTTGTGCGCCTTGGCACAAAATAGATTTGGGCTTTCTGTAGCTTTCTCATGAGAGTTTTAGCTTCCCTCATTTTCACTGCTAAGTTATCATTTTTACAAGCCCAGATTCCTTTCATTTGCTTAACAATTAGCATAGAATCCCTAAAAACATTAAGTCGAGTGACACCATGTGAAAGACACCACCTCAAACCTAAAAGCAAGGCTTGATATTCTGCCTCATTGTTAGAATGGACATCCTCCAAGCTGATACCTTCTCCATAAAGTTTGTCACCTTCGGGACTGAACACCACTATTCCTATTGCCGCTCTGTCTTTAATACGCTTGTAGGCCCCATCGAAGTAGAGGGCATGGGCATTCTCCACCCGTGGCGGCTCCTCAAGAGGAGGTGTCTCCTCTTTTACCTTTCCCTTCTCCTTTTCCTTCTTTTGATGGCATCTATGGGTCAACAAATCAGCTAGGCAAGCTCGAGTAGAATCCTCCACCTTGAAGGTGTAGTCAAACTCTTGGAGTTGTATCACCCACTTAGCGATTCTAGCTGAAATATCCATGTGCTGTAAGGCATAGGGAAAATGCTCTTCTGTCGTGATCACTGTGAATGGCCTAGGGAGAAGATGAGGACGAAACTTTCTTATAGCAAACATTAGAGACAAAACCATCACCTCGACCATCTTGTACCCTCGTTCTGATGCTGTCATTACTCTACTAGAAAAGTAAACTGGTCTCATTAGGCCAGTTTTAGCATCCTTTTGTATTAGTGCTGCCCCTAGAGCATCTTCCCCAAAACTCGGATTGACAAAAAACTCCTGATCCCAACAAGGCTGTAAAATTATAGGAAGGGTGCTAAGAGCCTTCTTCACCTCGTGAAAGCACCTTTCGTTGTCGTCACTCCATAGGAGCTCCTCGGAGTGGGTTAACTATTGCAGTGGAAATATTAATTGGGAGAGGAGATGAATGAACCGCCCCATATATCGCACCTTCTGAATGAAAGAGGTTAGTTGCTTCACAGAAGATGGTGATGGCACCGCCAATAGGGCCTTAACTTTGTTTGGATCTGCTTCAATGCCCCTCTCACTTACGACATGCCCTAACAAAGTTACACTGCTTTCGCCAATTCAACACTTCTCATGGTTTAATTGCCCCCCCATTTGTGCGAGTCGGTTGAAAGATGGATCGTGGATGGAATCGTTGAATTTGGAACTGTGTAGTCTGTTTGTGGAGGTGTGTGGGTCAAGATTCCGCCTGTTGCAGCATTGAATGGATGGCGAGGACAAGAGCGCCATGAATGGGAAAGGTAGGGAGAGAGTGCCATGGCCCTCTGCTCTTCGTGTTCTGCATCATCGAGCTCCGTCAGGCGATCTGGAATGCTAGGAAAGGAGCCAAAAGTAGAGAAAGACTATGTCCGCTGGCATTCGATGCTGTTCATTAGAAGCAAAAGGTTGATAAGAACAGAGAACATGGATTTTCAGTAGCAAATAGAGAAGAACAAAGCTATCGCAATCTGAAATCGGCATATCCTATGCGCTTAAGCATGAGCGGCTTAGCATCGATTTCCTACTGGATGAAAGCAAAGGAAATTGCAAAGACCAAAAGCAAGCACAAAGAAAAGCATCTGAAAACTAGCGAATAGACAGACGAAAAGAAGGTATCATGACAGCAAGATCTGGGCGCAGCACATGATCGCTGTATATATTTTAGGGCAGCCTAAAATCGACTATAGAAGATATAGTATGCCATAAATAGAGCGCATCGAATTAGTCTTCTCAATTCCCATCAGTCGGGTCAAAGCCGTTGAAGCCATCGCCAATCCTAGAGAAGGAAAAATGTGGAAGCCGGCCTAATCATCACAGGATTAACACCAAAGTAGCAGTATATTGTAGCCATCGCCATTTGAAAACAATGGGAAGAAGCAACAACTGGATTTCCAATCGTGGACAGCGGCAGATTTTTTTCTCTCTATCCATCATCAAGAAAATACAATAAAGAAACCTTATCTCTTAAGTTCCATTCACACATAAACCCTAGCTTCTTCTCTTTCACATAAACTAATTAAGATAATGATCAAAGTCTAAGCTACAATCAAGCTCATGTCTAAGATAAAGTGAGTATGGGTGGAGATCTTCATCGATAAAATAATTTGTGTGGGTACACTACAATGCAAAAAAAATTTTATGGGGCCTTTCTTGCACAAAGCTTCAAGGTGGCAAAGTCATTTTTACCATGTTGTAGGGAGATGTTCTTTTGTGGACCAAAGGCGAATGGGAGATCCTTCTTGTGTTCTATCTAACATGGAGTTTGAAGAATAAGTGTGGGAGTCATAGGCAGGAATAGCATATGGGAAACTGTGGGGAAAAGAAAGAAAAAATGATGAGCTTCCATTTGAATCGACTGGATAGAAGACAAACATTGGCTGGATTGTAGGGGGACACGGTCTCCAAGGACGTGACGACGACCTGCGGGTTTTGCAAGTAAGTGTCTAATTGGTTTATCTAAAATAAATGATATGGCATGATAATTTCTTTAGTTTAATATTTTTAAAATATGTCTTTTAATCTGTTTTCTTATGCTACATGGTTGTTTGCATTTATCTGAACTGGTTTTTATTTATTAAAAATCAAAAACAGTCGAAAACACTAAAAAAGACTTAAAATTATCATAAATAAAATTTTATAAAATTACTGATTGAAAATTTATAAGTTTTGATATTTTTCCTATAAATCTTATGAGTCAGGAAATTTACTGAATTTCTATTAAGATTTTTAAAGATGTTTTGTTATATTTAAAAAAATTAGGAAAGAGTTATATTTAGGAAAAAGCATAGTTTTCCTTTACGTAAAATGTGTTATTTATTGATATAAACTATGGATTCTTAGTGAAGTATTGGAAACAAAATCTTTGATTTGTTAGTGCATTTATGTTGTAAGGGTTAAAGAAAAGAAATAATGATTTAATAATATTTTACTTAAGAAATGCTCGTATAAAGATATGGTGTTTTGGTTTTGAAAGGAGAGATTATACACGGTGTGAACATTTAGGAAACACTGGAAATTACAAATAAAAAGTTTGACAACACTTTATAATGATTTATAATGTTAGGTTGCAGTTATAAAATTTAGTTTAAATTAGAACCAAAATAAAATCAAAACAATTTGATGATTGGATGGCATGAGGAAAAGCCTCGGCATCTATATTAAATTTTTACATGTTATTCATTTTACAATCAATTTCTTAAATATATGGAGTGGAGGGCCACTAGGATAATTTAAAGAAAACTAAGGGGATATACGGGATTTAAAATGAACGTTGTATGTGAACCATAAGAGTATGGAAGAACTTGTTTTATTCTGGTTGATGTTTAATAATAGAAAAGAAGGAAAGGACGTTATATTTGCAAAATGAATTAAGTATTTAAAAACTAATAAGCAACGACGAAATTTATATACGGAGTGGGAAATGTCTACCAAGGGAGATTAAAATTTAGGGATTTATGGTATGTCAGAAAATTTGATTTGAATGTTTGTTTAAAATTAAACAAATAAAAAGAATTAATTTTAATCAGGTGGAGAAAAACATAAAAAGGAATTTTAAACGGAGGTATACAAATAGGTTTAAGAGATCTATATTCCTGAAACAACCTTTCCAAAATCAAACATTAAAAACATTTCCTGGATAAACCGCCACTAGCATGGCAGGAGTACATTATGAGGAGCTGCCTCTGAGAGATGAGGAGAAACCATAGTCATCTTAGGTTTAGCAATTTAGTGCCCAGTATAATTTACTGAAGTTTAGAATCTTTGCAGTTGGACTACTACAAACAATGTTGTAGATTTTAGGGAAGGCTAAGTTAAGTCAAATTAAAATAATTAGTGAAATAATCACTTGTTTAGTGCAACAACTCTTAGGAGTTGGCTTGTTAACCTGGGTAAAAGTGGCTTGGTCTTTGGCCAGTCATAAACGTCTATTAATTTGATATGTATTTTACGAAATCACCAGCTATGGAATCACCCATGTACACATTAAATTAATCTGACACCCGGAAAGGACATGCATCCCCGTCAACTTCTCCCACAAGGAATCCACCTTGTGTACAAGCCCTGGCAAATAAATATAGTTTTACGGAATCCACAAAAAAACCTCACGGAATCCACCATGCAATATTCCTCATGGCATCAATTTCTAGTATTTCTCTCTCCTCATCATTCTCTTTCTCTCTCTTCTGCACTTCTTCATCTCTTTCTTCTATAGTTCTCTCTCTCCTTTTTCTCTCTCTCTAGTTCACTTCTTGATAGTGGTAGTTGATGATGATGATATTGTGTGTATATGCTTAAATGGACTTGAAGATGAATACAAGAGCTTTAGGTAATCTGTGAATGCTAGGGATGATATCCCTAATTTTTCAAGCTTGATTTCTATACTGATACTTGAGGAGAAGAACCTTGGATTGGATATCTCTTCTTCTTAAAGCTTAGGGGGATTCAATATATGTATATCCTCTACAACACCTGAATCTTGTGCAAATATGGCCATTATCCTCTACATAAAGAGTAAACAATATTTGCACAAGATTCAGGTGTTGTGGTTTTGATATTGGAATTTGGCATAAGAGAGTTGGTCATGTGAATATGTAGTGGCTGAAAGAGATATAGTCAAAACAAATTGTGAGTGGTTTGTCTAAGTTTAGAGTTGATGGGATACATACAATATATGAAGCATGATAATTTGGAAAGCAAGCAAGGCATGTGTTTCCACATGAAAAGCATGTATGCAAGAAGCCACTTGAATTGATATCTTCTAATGTGTGGGATCCTACAAAGACTACAACTTTGAGTGGTAATAAGTATTACGTTTCTTTCATTGATGGTCATACTCATAAAGTATGGGTTTTATTTATGTGTAAGAAAAGTGAGGCGTTCACTCACTTTAAAAGCTTTGACACTTTGATTGAGAAGGAGATAGGATTTCATATTAAATGCCGAAGGTCGGATGAATGGAATAAATATCTCTCCCATGAGTTTTCTAGTTTTTTACAAAAAAATGATATACAAAGGTAGTATACATATAGATATACTCCACAACAAAATGGAGTTACTAAGAAAAAAAAGGCATATTCTTGTAGAGGTGGATTGTGCATTAATGTAAGAAATAAACTTGCCTCATTACTATTGAGCTGAAGTAGTTGCTATTGCTATATACATTATGAATAGGACACCCACTATTGTTGTACATGGTATGACACCCAAAGAGAAGCTTATGGGTACAAAGTCAAATCTGTCCCATCTAAAAGTATTTGGATATATTTCTTATGTGTATATTCATGATAAGATATGTACTAAATTGGATGCCAAAGTAGAAAAATATGTATTTGTGGAATATTCACTTGAGTAGAAGGGATATAGATGTCATAATCCTATTACATGTGAGTTGAGAGTTAGCAAGGGTGTTGTTTTTTATAAAATAAGTAGCTAGTATAGTAATATGCAGAATGCAATTGGGATAGATGAGCATGAGAGTGTGGCTGTGTAGAAAATAGGTCAGTAGTCACAAACACTGAGTGGAGCACAAGAGTCTCCTCATCATGGTTCTATTGATAAATCTTGGAATGGTAGATTGAGGTCACAAGTTACTCCACCAAGTACATCATAGATGTCAAGAAAAGATAAAGAAAATTTTGGGGACTCACTTATAATGATAGATGTGTCATAAGGTTTCTCTCATGTTGACGTTGATTCAAATGGATCTGAATAGTTCTAAGATGAGGAGTTTGGGATTTTGTCTATTGAAACATGTGATGTACGACAGGCATAAGAGGGTGCTAAAACACTTGGTATTGATTTAGATCCATGCAAGGCAAGTAGAGTAAAAAAGCCAATGCAATAATTGTCATATAATAGCTATGTAGCTCATCATTATGAGTACATGGCTAATGGCTAAGGTTGTATGGGATATGGAACCCACTTATTTTGAGGATGCAATGGTGGGTAATGAATATGAATATTGGGATCTTGCTATGCACAAAGAAATGACTACACTTAAGGATAATGACACATGGGAGTTGGTGCCTTTATCTGAAGGCAAGAAAGCATAAGTTAGATGGATCTATTGAGTGATATAAGGCACGAATGGTTACCAAAGTGTATACACAAAATCATGGTATGTATTATAAGGAGACTTTTACTCCAATAGTTGAAATTGATACTATTAGGGCTATTATAGCACTTGGCTACATCAAAGGGTTGGATCATGTATCAAATGGATGTTAAGAATGCCTTCTTGTAAGGGGAGTTGCAAGATGAGGTTTATGTGGAGTAGCCACCTTGTTATGTGAATGAGAATCATCTATATTATATATGCAGGTTTCATAAGGCCTTGTATGGGCTGAAGTAAGTACCCATGGCATGTCATGATAGGATTATAGAATACCTTGTCATCATTAGATTTTATAGAGCATGGACTAATTACTTACTCTATGTATGTGAGAGTGATACAAGTATTGTGGTCATTATTGTATATGTGGATGATTTGATCATTGTGGGTGATAGTGAGATAGAGATTGTCAATGTGAAGGATCTCCTTAAGACTAAATTTGAGATGAAGGATTTGGGAGAATTGTACTATTTTCTCAGCATAGGGATAATCAAGACTCCAGAGGATATATGGTTATCACATAGACAATATGTGTTGGATATGTTAAAAAAGTATGGTATGGCTAATTGCAAGTCTATTTCTTTACCTTTGGATGTTAGTGCTAAGCTTAGTGCATATGAGGGTTGACTTGATTGAGGATGTCACTATCTATCAGAAGATTATGTGTAATCTTATTTATTTGATGATCACTAGGCTAGACCTAAACTACACAGTTGGTTTGGAGGAGTCAGTTCATGTAGCTTCCATGGAAGTCACATTTAGATGTAGTGCAACACACATTATGCTATGTCAAGTTCACATTGGATTATGCCTAATTCTATGGTGTGGGCATATC
Source organism: Lygodium microphyllum (assembly GCF_053477565.2). Taxonomy (NCBI): domain Eukaryota; kingdom Viridiplantae; phylum Streptophyta; class Polypodiopsida; order Schizaeales; family Lygodiaceae; genus Lygodium; species Lygodium microphyllum. The sequence goes on along the minus strand of NC_141161.1, from coordinate 89,730,751 downwards.
ATTGGACTTGCATGGTTACACAAATGTAGATTGGGCTAGTAGTATCCCGAACATGAGCTCTATGATTGTGGAGTAGTAAGAAATAACCAACAATTGTGTTTTCTAGTACAAAGATAGAGTACTACATAGAGGTGCTACAATTGCAACATGTGAGATAGCTTGGTTATGCAAGCTACTTGGTGATTTTGGGATGCAGGTGGATAAAAGGGTTATCATCTACACCAATGCCTTGGGAGCTTAGAAGCTTCAATGATACAAGACTATGCTTGGAGTTCATGAGCTCATGCTAAGATGGAGGGTGAGTGTTAAGATGTCAAGCTCTATATAAGATGTCATCCATTATGTGCCCTGGTGATGTGGTAAGATATAATTCACTGGTATATTAGGTGACCAATATGAGGATACACTAGTGATTCTATAGCTTAATTTACACCCACATAGTCCATCCTTGGTTATGGCACATTCATTATGCCACCTCTTCTTTTTTTAATGAGTTTGTACTTTGTGACCACGTGTCTCATATTGGTCTTTTATTAATTTGTAGACTTAGTTCTTTGGTGTGGAGGAAAAAGAAGATTTCAACCTTATCTCTCTATGTACTCAAGTATCCATTGCTTTAGTGTATGTGCTCTTAGTTTCTTCACCTCTCTCTCCTGTTGTCTATTTTCATCAATAATATTATTACAAAAGTGATGCACATCCTTCCTATTGAAACATTCATAGAGCATAGTACCACTCTATTTACAATTGTACAAATGATAGGAAATGAGTGAAGAGAATCAAATCTTTTAACTCAAATAAATACATAAATAGAATTCTTTGCCATGTACAACACTTTTATGTTTTCAAAAGAGAATTTGAGCCATTAAATCTTCAAGAAAAAGTCATTGCAATCAGTAGACAACTTGTTGGAAGAACAAGCCCCGCTCGATAAAAACTACCATAACTCCTCATTGAGTAGTCCAAACGGGGCATAGCACATATCAAAACATATCTCTCGAATATTACTTTGATGCTATGTAGGTGGCATTTTTCTAAAGGCTAGATAGAATATTTTTTTAAAAAAAATAGATTGTTGTCCAAGTCCTACCTACATCAAAACTGGCCTATCTAGACTATGCTTTAGCCACCACTACTGCATCCCATAAGTAGGGAAACTCATCCAAAATATGATCAAGCCTTCAAGAAGTGTTTGCAAGTGGAAAACCTTTCTAGTTAACAAAGTATTCAATGAAAGATCTTGAGTGAAGCTTCTTGTCATGCTACCCTATGATCTCCTCAAGGATGTGCTATATGAGACCTTCTTCATCAATGGCAGGTAGCTCATCTACTGTATCCACATGGGTGCCATAAAATAGTTTGAGTTGACTGACATGAAATACATTGCAAATCTTATTAAAAGAGGATAATTCCAATCTATATGCCAAGTCCCCTATATGCTTCAAGATCCTAGAGGATCTCCTCAAGGATGTGCTATATGAGACCTTCTTCATCAATGGCAGGTAGCTCATCTACTGTATCCACATGGGTGCCATAAAATAGTTTGAGTTGACTGACATGAAATACATTGCAAATCTTATTAAAAGAGGATAATTCCAATCTATATGCCAAGTCCCCTATATGCTTCAAGATCCTAGAGGGTCTGTAAAACATATGAGCAAGTTTGTTGCTAGAACCATCTTTCAAGGTAGAGTAATGAGACTTGGGTACTTTTAGCAAAACCAACTCTCCTTCTTGCAACTCCATAGGGCACCTCTTCTCATCATCATACATCTCCATCGGCTCTTGGGATTTCCTAAGATTCACCTTGCACTACTGAAGAAGGGTCTACATCCTCTCTAGTTTCTCTTTCTCATGAATGATACCCTTCATAGGAGTGTACTAGGGCTCCTAAAACCTATCTAGGTATCCATGGAGATCAAACAAAGTGTAGTGGTAGAAATATGTAAATTTGTCCCACCCAAATCTAATGGAACATTCCCACCAAGGTCAAATGGAAGTCCATTTGATAGGTCATAACATTAATCCTAATTAAGATCATCATCACGATCCTCAAATTTAGTTTGTGCACCTACACTTTGTTCCTCAATTACTTCCTTATCAACATCCTCAAGTAGAATCATGTTATAGTTCTTAGCTTTGGTATTCTTCTAAGCATACTTGGATGCACGATCAGTCGTGTACTTTTCACCACACTTGAAACATAGACCCTTCTCTTTATGCTCTCTAAAAAGATCCATGGGTATAAATTTTCCACCATCTCATGAATTATTATTGGGTATAATACTGTCATCTTGTTTAGATTCAACTTTTAAACTTTAACTACTAGCTTTGAAGCACTTTGCTACCCTAAAACATTATATATGGGATATGTAGGGACTTTGGGTTTGACAAATGATGTACTACATCCACCATAGTTGCCACTAAATTTTCCCTTTCTATTAAAAGCCCTTTGCTATCCAAAAGAAGCTTGCATAGGGATATCCTTCTTGTACTTTTACAAGCATTATCTCTCACCTAACTCAATAGCTTGGAATAGTATGGCAAGTTTTTGGGCCATAACATTAGCTAACAAATTAGGCTCCAAACAATGGATGTATTTATGCAATTTCTCATCATCACTCACACTTTCAACATTCATGGTAAATTTTAACAATTTGTTGATATACTATGTAAGACAAGTAGTATTATTTAGTACAATTGATACCACCTCCTAGCTAGTTTCTCTTTCTTTATTAGAGATACAAACACTTGAGCAATCTTTGTTTTGAAATCCTCCCAATTGTTAACTTGCTGGTTCTCTTTTTTCATGTATCTTCGCTATGTATGAGCAAAGATTTTAAGGTGAAGCATAGCAAAGTGGATATTCTAATCATTAGACCTAGGAAAGATGTCAAAGTTAGACTCTAGTTTTGAGAACCACTCCTCCAAATTTTCTAGTGATGATGAATGGCCACTATATTTAGTCATCACTTTATTATCATAGAGCTCCCTATCTAAAAAGCCTTGTTGCCCATTTGATGCTTGGGGGTGCATGTCCATAGAGTTGCCAATAGGAGATGAAAGATTAGAAGCACTCTTGTGATAGTTAGTTTGAAATCTTTCTAGAGGAATGGTTGACTTCTAGCTCCTAGAGGAGGGTCAGATGCATGAATGCTTAGAATTGACTCTTGGCTCAACCTGAAAAATGTCTCCCCAATCTCATTAGTGGTATGTGGTATATCCTTCTTTGCAATGATACCATGCTATGGATTAGGATTTGAAAGGTGAAATGTCTATTGAAATGATTGCTTATCTCTACTTTCTTTGTCTACCATTTGTGCTAGCACAAGCATGGATATTTAAGCATTAAGCTTATCCGAAGATTCTTAGTTGAATAATAAAATTTCTCCAAGGAGTCCTTCATAGAGTTAGCCATTTTCTCCATAAATTCCTCGGTTTGGGAATTTGACTAAACCATGTGCTCAACCACTTGATCTAACTTTGCAGTAACATCATTTATGTCTACTGGAGTGCATAGTCTCATGCTAACAAAGTGTGGTATTTAACATACTATGCACCATATTCATGTGATTCCTCTTCATCATGATGTGGCTTAGGTATTTCTTTGATTTGTTTCTAGATATCCGTATTGCCTTTGTTTTTTCCCTTATTTCTAGCCATTTCTGCTCTCACTATCAAAGTCTAGTCCAAGTAGACCTCTTGTCACAAAAATGGCTAGTTTTTCACCACAATATTTGAATGAGGAAGATTTTAGTCCAAAATAAAGCTAACAAATAGCTTAGTTGTCGTAGATTACTTCAAAATTAAATCAAAATATTGTGATTATACTATTTTTTCATTTTATAAAACAGTCCACCACCTTGTAAACTCAATGTTTTGGTCTCTCAAGAACTTGTAGGTCCAAAGTAAGGTCTCTAAACCCTATAGAAACTTGGATAAGGCCTATAGGCACTGTGAGTGCCACTTGCAAAAACTTTTATAATCCTTTTTTAAACTCTAAAATACCCTTGAGTACCTATAATCAAGTGAATAATACCACCAAAATGGCTCCTAATACCTTGTTTCTCTGTAATAACCTATAAGAAACTTGAAAATGACCTAAAATAAACTAGAATTATATCTATAAATGACTGAAAATATATTCCAGTAAATGCTCAAGGACATTATTACTCTTGCAAGTACTTGTATCCTACTAATAAAGACCAACAAGATCTATAATCTCTGTAATATAATCAATAAAGGCACTGTTTGAATGCTCTTCAACTAAGATATTCAAATCTTCAATTACTCCACTCATGGTATTTATGTGGGAGATAAAATAGTGACAAGAGCTCCCTACACAGGCTTTGCATCACTGAGAGGTGAGAAAATTTTCCCCCAAGTCGGTTGATTGCACCCCTTTGGGAACTTCAATAGTGAGGGAGGATCATATCTCTTTTATCTCATTATCTCCCTCATCATCAACTGTTTTCCTCAATGGGTATATCCATGGCAAGCAAATTATAATCTATGAAAACAAGGAAAAAATGCATTTTTGAAATAATTATTTCATCCTTTAATGATATGCATGGATTGATCAACCAAAAGATATTTGAAAATGGGGATTGGCTCAGGGCCTTACCGCCACAAATTAGCGACTCACTAATTGCAATACTTTCCCTTTTACAATGTATTTCTTAGGTACAAGAGAATCAAAAGAACATATCAAGGTTATGCATTAACGCATTAAAAAATGGATCCATGATTGAAAATGGAATTTAATTAATGTTGAAAATTGATTAAGAATCTTTGATTAGCCTAAAGAGCTATTAATCTATGATCTATGGTTCATTAGAGAGCTCAATAAACCATTATCTGTCACATCAACAAGTGGATAAGCTTGAGAAAGAAAATTAAGAGAGTTCTTAGAGATTAAAAGAAGATGGAATGACTCTTTAAATCTTGAAGAAGTATGATTCAAAAGGAATTACGCTTTAGCCATTGATTGAAGAAAAATGCCCCCACTCAATCCATAATGCTCCATTCTCCATAATCTTCATGAATCAGCCCATGCTTTGGTTGAAGACCAATAAACCTTTGAAATATAAGCACATTGAGCCTTCTTGAATACTTGATTGCAAGAAATTCAAGACCTTTAATCAAAATCCCCAAAAATAACTCCATGTGTTTGAAGTGCTAAAATCTTCATTCAATGTCTTCAATCTTGATGCCAACGTTGGATGATAATGGCAGTGCAAGAGCCTTGAAAGTTGAAAAGAATCAAAACATGAAGAAATTTGAAGTTCAAGGTTGAAGCTATAGTTGCCTGGTGTGTATTAGGGTTTCTTGAAGAGGAGATGAAGATCAAAAGCTTAGAGTAGCTTAATCCTACTTAGAATGATGCCAAGCAAGTATACAAGAAATGCTTCAACCATAGGTAAGTGATTGGAGGCACTAATGATCCATCGAATTAGTGCATGAATTTAGTGTGATTTGTGTCATTTTTTTGGGTAGTTCTGTTGATCTCCACCAACAAGAATGCTCACAAGGTTACATCAACTCCATCCACAAGGCAACTAGATACACCCCCTTTGAGTTGGCCATAAAAAAGAGAGCCATCATGCCATTAACCCTGGCATTAGGGACTGTGTAGGAACAAGCTGCAAAGAATTCCTAAGAAAATGGCATGAAAGCAATAGAATAGCCAAGAAGAGTCTAGAGTAGTGCAGGATCGCCATGATAGAGCAAGTAAAGAAGAAGTGGAAGGAAGTCCTTTTCACGAAAGATGATATGGTTCTAGTTAGTTCCATGCATAGTCCCTACTCACAAACATGAGCCCAAAGTTCAATTGTTGCTACTATGGACCATAAAAACTCACTAAAGTCATCAAAGAAGTTACCTACAAGCTAGACCTATCAGAAAGCATTTGTGTGCACAATGCCTTTTATACATAGCTTCTCCACCAGTTCCACCCAAAAAAATGGGAGCAACACATACCATTGCTACACTCCAACTATCCCTAAGTACCACACCAAGTGGAAATGGTGCTCCCTTAAGGAAGCCACTTGACCTAAGAAAAGGGAAGGCATGTGAGTGTGGCAAAGACGGCTTCACCACCTAGCTCAATGATAACTCCCCCTATACTTCCAATGTATCTTGAGCCACTACTTAGATTGTAATAGGACTATGAAGCATTACATCTCTTAGATTGCTATTGGACTATGAAGCATTGTATATTTTTCTCACATAGATTGTAGATTAGCAAACCAATGTAAGAAGCAGTTCAGTGCCCACCATTAGCTTGAAAGGAACATCAAGCTCTTTCAAGTAGGGGTGAGTATTCTTGGCATCGTGGCTAGATGCATCTATAAAGAGAGTAGTGGTGATTTGAGCGTAGCTTATAGTGCATCCTTTGTGTGATTCCCTAGAGGTAGTAGTGAGTTCTCTCATGTATGGCACCAGAGGGTGTAGTTTTGAGATGTGTTTATATTGTACCTTTCTTTCTTTGAGTAATACAAGAGCAAACCTTCTTCTCACATTCGTGTGTTCTTCTCACATTCGTGTGGTTAATAACTTTTTTTTCTTTTTTAATCATCATTATTTGTTGTTTTCATGTTCTCTTTTTTCAATGAAAAAATAATGTTTTAAAAAATAAAGCAAGTTTAGATTGAAATTTATAAGAAGTTAACAAAATCAATAAATAATTCAGCTAAAATTTTCAATAAATCAAGTTAAACATTGGAATGAATTAGAAAAATATTTTGTATTAAAATGTTTTTGCAAAATTCTCATTGAAGTGAGTTAATTTATAAAAATTACATACGATAAGAATAATAAAATTCAATAACAAAGACAAAAATAAATATTAATATAAATAATATCAAATCAAATTAATAAGAAAAATCAAAAGTAAACTATATCAATATGCTTTAAATCAAATAAATAGAGAATATGATAAAATAAATTAGATTATGAGTATACATGCACGCACCTGTGTGTGTGTGTGTGTGTGTGTAATTTGGTAGTTTACATTTAATATAGAGGAAATTTGCCATAGTCATGCATGTTTATTAGGGAAATTTGGGTATGTTACATACTTCTACTTATATGCAAACCTTCATGATGACTTAGGAACCCACCTTAGGTTGCTAAATTGGCTTGAAGAACTTAAGCTTATCATACTTAATGATGTTTGGAAAAACCAAGTCAAAATATATAAATGGAAAATGATCAATTCATCATTGTTATGCTTCATGATAGAATTGTCCTCATAGGAAGAACCAAGTCTGAAACCTATATGTTACCTACCTTTATCATATGATAGACACAATAATCAAGAATAAAATAAGAAGTTTATAGCTTTCATAGATAATAGAATGATAATTCTGCATTAAAATAGTTCCTATGTGCAAATCATTACCATCAATGACAACTAGGGAGAAAGGACATGAAATGTTAGGCAATCGTTAGCTAAAGAATAGGTGCATGGGTTAAAAGGTATCTCAAAGTATCAAAAGATTTTTGTTGACTAGGGACCTAATAAAGAACAATATTTTTGTGCAATAACATACTCTTTCTTTTGTGGAATGGAACTCATGGAAGATGACGAGATGATCTTGTTCATTCATGAGAGAGTTTTTAGGTTCTTTGTGATTTTGAGATCAATGGAAAAGCCATACACACAGATTTCGTGTGTTGTATCCTTGGTTTTTTATAAAATCATGTATGTCATCGCTAGTCAAAGAGATTGTTTGTTCTTTCAAGTCAAATGTTATTTTGTGAGTACGATAATCAATATTAGGATTAAATTGATGTATGAAAGGCATACAAAGGATAATATCAGATGATTAAAGAGATACAACTAAGAAATCACATTCTTCTCTATGTTTTTTCATAGAAATTGCTAACCTCTTAATTTCCCTTGGACCATTGTACTTAATGCCTTGAAATGCATATTTAACCTTGTACAATGAAGGGCTAATTTCTAGTTGCAACCTCCAACCTAATGTTTTTGAAATAAAGTAATGAGAAATACCATCATCATGTAAAATAGTCACATCCAAATCATACCCTAAAACTTTTACCTTTAGTAATGCATGTAAGGAAATAGACATACCTGATTTTTCTTCAGTAGTAGTTGCTTCTTGCTATAGTGTGTCGATAGTTCAATTAGAAGTGTAGTTAGGCTCCCCTTCAATGTTGTGCAATTGTGTGGTATTTTGATTGTTGTTGGGTGCTAACAGAACTTGACAATCCACTTGCTCGTATCCAAATTTTCCACAACAATGAAAAATAAATTTGTCATTTTTATTTTGAACATTGAGATTTGCAATTTAAGGCTTTAACTTGTTTGGATACCTTTGCATGTTGCCAATCAGTGGTTGGAACTCTTAGACGACAAAAAGTTAGGTCGATGAGGAACAAAAGGTCTCTTTAGGTTGTGGTTGTTGTTAAGGGAACGAGATGTACTAGATTGTTGACTGCAAAGTTTCTATGCAATAGTTAGAATTCTTCCTCAACATCATGGGGATAAGAGATAACTTTGTGAAGAGAAATGTGTTTCAGAGAATTTAACCTTAGACTAGCTTGAATGTCAAATTGAAGACCATCTTCATATTTGCATCAACGTGCTCTTAGCAACTTCATCAAGCATGCACAATAGCAAAAGTATTTCCCAAAATCTTTCCATATAGATAGAAACATTATCACCTTCTTGCCAATATAAATTAGACCAATTATGCCTCACTAGCATATGAAACTAGAGTAGAAGAAAAGATTCTTTAACTTTGTCCTAAAAATCAGCCCATGTTTTCAAAGGATCATTGTTATGGCGTAGGATGTTCCACCAAAATAAAGTTTTATCCATCAAGTTATTGGTTGCACACTTGATTTTATCATTCTCAGGATATGATTCTTCATCAAAATAATCACCAAACTGGCTCAACCAAGATAAAACAAAAATTTCATCATTTTTTTCATCAAATTCGAAAAATTGGAAAGACTTATGGTTTATTTTTTAATCATTTTTTGTTTGCTGAGCATCCAATATACCCTTTAGGATTCAAACAATTCGATCATCTTTGTCTTGAGCCATAGGATTTTGTTGATGCTCTTGAATCACCTGTATGACCGCATTCAAATTATGTTGAAAAAGATTGATTTGTTGTTGCAATGTAATTTCTAAAAGAGATAATTTCATATTCTACATACTAATTTTTCAATGTTGAATGGATTCAACATGATAAAAGTGATTTAGGGTGCAAGAAATAAGTGTGAAGAAAACTCATTGTGTGTGAATAATCCCCTAGAAAACCCATAAAATAAAATTTCCCTGCGTATAAAGTATTTCTTAGGGAGCCCACAAAATGAAATTCCTTTGTTGCATATGAAGATTCAATATTCCAAAGTTCTCCTACGTAGAAATAGAGTTTTAAAATGATCTTTACGGGTGCTAAAGATGGTCGAATGAAATCTCTATGCAAAAACAAGGCCTTAGTGGCTTAAGAGCCAATTAATAAAGGGCCTAAGGGCAACACATTAAGCTTTCCCAACACAAGATTGGGTACAATCTCTCCCCATGCATGGGTGAGTACTTCCCACATGCATGTATTTACAATATTAGAATAAGCTTTTGTGCCCAAAATACATTGAAAACATCATTTTTGTGTTTCTTGAGTTTCCTCACTTTGCACAACTTGCTTTATTCAAATTAATCAAAATACACCCTATGCCAATAGCTTACAAAACATAATATTCTATCTTCACTAATAAATGCATCAAAATAAGTCTATTGTGCATGTTTGCACACAAAGTCCTTGCACTAATAGGTGCATACAAAGTAATAATTGTACAATTTAAAATAATAGTCTTACTTAACTCTATCTAATTATCTACTCACCACAACACAACACACATTCCTATCCTTCCATTTATCTATCAGGCACAATATGACTAGTACTGTACATGCGCATTTTCCTGATAAGTCACAAAATATACAACAAACAAAAAAAATACATAATAAAAATAATCAATAAATATAAATCCGTAAACTATCAATTTATTGAGTATCCTTATCTTTCCAATTCTTATTGATCCTTTGAGATTAAAACTAGTCCCCCTACCTTTATAACCAAAGAAATCAAAGAGATACATCATTGAAATTTTGTACTAATCCCAAATCACAATGGAGATATCTTTATGTTATGTATCTAGTAATGGGTGCATTATGATCTTACAAGATGATAAGTATGCTTATTCATAATTCATGATATTTAGGAAAATTTACCCAACTTCTTTAATGATCCTCATAAAGAAAAATCTCAAGAAGTTTTTGAGCCCAAACTATAACACAAATCTAGCAAGGATAGTCTCCAGAAATGCCCTAGAGAATGTTCCATAACCTCTTCATGAATCAATGTTGACCACATTGCAAACCTTTGGTTTAACATCAGAAGAATTAGTGGGTAAAAGAACTAAAGCTAACTTATTACTTCTTATTCAAAGAACTAATGATATGGTTATTGTTAAGGAGAAAAAAATGACCTTGCATCATTTGAATTACAATAATTCGATTCTAACCCCTTGATTGTACATAGGAGATGCTTTGTATAATGGATATGCCATTGAAGGATACCCTCCTCTACCAACAGCTTATAGATCCCTAGAGATAATGAAAAATATTCTACTTCTCTACTAGTACCATTATATGAAGTTCATGATTGGAACTTTGTTTTATCTAGATATCAATCCTCTTTTGATACAATAAAATCTTATTAATTTTATATTATCAAGCATGCATATGAGAGGATGATTTTAAAGTCTTGAGCATGTGAGCCTCTAAATTATTGACTTTGTGTGTTAGGATGGATAAACCTTATAAAGAGTTTCAAGAAAAGGAATTTGTATTGAAGTAGACCCCACCAATGAAGTTTAATGAAGAATATTAAAGGAAAAACAAGATGTGGAAGCCTAGATTGAAGCCATGGATAATTATTTAGATGTTGCCAAAACCACTCTTGTGAATCAATCCATGATTCTACACCTTCATGTCACCGGTGAAATTGAAATGTGCTGGAAACAACGATGCAATTGTAATGGGATAACTGAAGCTTCCTAAACCTGAGAACAATTCAAGGAAGCTATCAAGGGATAATACTTAACCCATCCGTTGGAATCATCAAAATGCATGAATTTGATAGCATTTGCTAGCTAAACTTGACCTTCAAGGATACTAGTTAAAATTTGTGAATTCTCCAAAAGTATATACCACCAAGAATGAAAAGTCAATAGATTGTAAGATTTTGCAAAGGGGTGAATCCTCATTTGGACACCTTTCTTGAGGCATTGAGACCCAATACTCTTTAAGGTGCCCTCATGAACAACCTTATAACAAGTTTTCCTAGAGAGGTATAGTCAATAAGAGGTTTTCACCTTTGAGAAATGTTTTTTTTTTCTAGAACAATGAGATCTCCTTCACCTTGCCACTATCTAAGCATGTGAAGTTTGGTGACAATCTTTTAGTCCCCATATCCTGTGGCAAGGTGGAAGAAAACATGTTGTAGGTTTGCTAATAGAGACATAAAACATAACATTACAAAGTTTCAATAGTCTTATTATCTCTCTTTTTTGTTATTTCCACCTTTAGTGTTTGAAATTTAATGATTTTTTTATAATTACCTTAAATCAGAATGCATTTTTCTCAACCCTCCCCCCAAAACATTTCAAGAATATCTAAATATTAGAACTTTTTACCATGGAAATTGCAAAATATGCCTCAAATGAGCAACATATACTACACATTTATAGTAAAGTAATATCATTATTATTTATTAATAATATGTAAGAAAATATATAAACTAATATTTTATCATTGTAAAATTAGCAATTTAAAAAAATCTATGAATTCTGAAATTACGTTTGCGATTATCCTTGGTCATGATTACCTTGCTTCTTCACACCATTCACTCTATGTGATTGTTTAGCTCTTCATCATTTTTACCAAAAAATTTAGCCTAGATAATGTGCACCAAATGAGCTCAGGTAGTAATTATTCTATTCTATGTTGTATAATACCAGATCGATAAAGAAATATGAACATAGGTAAGTGACTATTCAATAATTTAATACCAATACTCTTAGTTGGTTAAAAAGTAGAATTTTACCACACTTTATGTACCAATTTCACTTAAATTTTTAAGTATATTACTAAGAACTTTTGAAATACTTTGATAATCATAAGTGTCAACATGGCAAACCATAATCATTCAACCCACATAGATATAGCCTATTGGCCAAATCTTGTGATGTCAATTCTTCAAAGATATACCCATCATAATTACAAAGTGCATTTTAAATAGAAATTTTCCCTAAGTTTTTATCAAACTCTAAATCTTGCAATGAGAATTTTGATTTAGCTAGGGTGATTAGTGAGTCTACAATCCTCTTAAAAATTTACAAATTATGTATATATGATAAATAGATATACTTCACCAAGTACATTATCAACAAAAGTTTTGGCCCAAATATTATGCATTTTGATGGTGTAGAAGCAAGGATGACATGACTATTGGAAATACTTTACCCCAAAGATCTATTACTGCTTCTTGTCTACAATTGATATGATGAAAATTATATCTACAAGGCCTTATATGTTCAATACATTATTGGGATACATTAGAATAGTTTTCTTTTGGATCAAATCTTGCAATACTATTTGAATATTAATTACGGCAATGACTCATCCTATAATGCATAAATCTTTGTCAAATCTTGTAAATACATATAGTATGTAGGATCTTTAGACCAAACTCATTCTCAATCAAATATTGGGACCAAATGACAAGTCTAATGGATGGTAGCATTTATCAAGTGAGTGTGATAGATTGTTTAGCATTAGCCACATCCTACGGAGTTTGTGGTATTCATGCCTTGAGACCACTAAGAGCCTTTATGCCAAGTTTAATGGATACTAAGGCTTTAAATATGGTTCCATTTTGGCCACTCTAAATATTTGAAATATTTCACCACTGAATTTTTTCTTGAATGCCAAACTCACATGTATAGCAAGCACCACCAATGTCAATAGTGGGTCACACCTTTATACATACATTACAAAAATATTTGAATCTTTCTATTCAAATTGTGCAAATGATCCAAACCCATGAGGATAAAGCCTTTAGGCCAAATGTTATGAATGCTTATCAATGAAAGATGAGCCTAATAAAACCATTCTAAGGGCTCAAAAAGGCCTAGGAAATAGATTAAAATTCTTAAATCTTTTCCAAATATTTTAAATATGATAGGTGGGGGCTTTAGACCAATGAGATCTTGATAAAAGGTTTAGCTGAAAGGCCAATGTTAAGGCAAAATATTATGGATACTAGTGAAATTTTAAAGGGTGCAATGCAATCACTCTAATTTTTGGATTATCACCCAAAGTTTTTTGCCTTTGGGCCAATCTCATAGCTTTAGTTGTATATAAATGTGTGATAGGGTAGTATGAGTGCCTATAATGCTTTGGTATGTATCTATTTTAAGTTTTGTGATATCTTTGGGCCAAAATATTGTACCTCTAGTTCGGTATGGTTAGAGAGATAAACAAGCTTATAATATATTGACATTCATTAGGCCATTGACATCGCCTTGTGTGTGTCAAAAATCATGAGTTGGAATGAGCTAAATCTTCTAGTTCATTATTGCTAATAAATAAGGACCAAACCCTTATTCCTTTAAGCTTAAAATCCCCAATTTAAGTCTTAAATTCCATGTACATTGTTTTTTTTTCTTTGAAGAAATAAAATTATTCAGATCAAAGTAGTCCATGATATCATTGTTTTGATTATATCCTCTTTAAACTTTCATGTATTGTAATTTTATTTAGTAAAATGTTAATAGAGATAAATATTTTTCACATTTACATAATTTGATATCTTAGGCTACATTTCAACTTGGGAAGTTTTTGAAGGGGCCTCTTTACGTAAAGGAGATCTATAACAAGTACTTTCTTATTGGGACTACATTTTCAAAATTGTAATCACTTTCACATCCATAGTCCATTTATGGTCATCCAACCACTCAAATTGTAGGGAAATTTCCATTTGAGCTTACATTTTGAGTTAAATACTATTCCTTTCACTCCCTAATCTCTTTGAGAAAATTTTGATTAAGAAGTCCCTCTCTAAAGTAAAACTTCCTATGATAGAGTTTGAGCTTAAGAGACACTTATCCACATGGGCATACAAGACTGTATAATTTCAAAAGAATACAAGGTTAATTACAAATTTCCATCACTTATGAGTTTCTTTTGGACCCTAAATGAAACTAAGTGAGAATTTTCTTAGCATACATACACTACATTTTTAAATTATTCACCTTCATTTCTTGGAGACACATGATTATAAGCAAGTATAGATGGCTTGGAAAAGTGATTAATTCTCATTTCTTGAGATACCTATCTTGGAAGGTCATGGATTTTAGCTAAACTAATGGTGCACAACTTGAGGGACCCATATCAACTAAAGTGTGTAAATAGTAGGAAAATTTTTAGATCGTTGTATTTTGGTTGTATAAAGTCATGCATACACCTTTTCACATGTAGTGTGCCCTTGTGAAGTTACTTTTTTGATAAAATTCCACATGTAACAACAATGGATAATACAATAAATTTTTCAATTAAGATAAAGATATGGTATGTCCTTGTGATGCTAATTCATTGAGAGAACCCCACATGCAACTATAACAATTGAAAGTGGAGAAAAAGGAATCCTAACATTTGATAATTAATTTATGAATATAAAGAGAAGAGTAGTGATGATCATGATAATTATGAAAATGAATCACTTACATGAGAAGTGTGAAAAGAGATAAAGGTAGTGTTGCAAGATGATGACATGGAGAGCAACCAATACCAATGTGATATTGTGCATGCAATACTCTAGAATTGGAGATTCTTGGGGAGGATTACATTGATGTTTAATTCAATGAAAGATCATGTGAGCATGATCACATGGTAATATCAAATTCTCCAATGGATTAAGATGACTAATATCACTTGGTGAAGGATGATAGTCCATTACAAGAAGTAATGTCTTCACAAATGATGACAATGTTCAAGATTATATTCCCATGTAATAATGACTTGGGCATCCTTTTAAAATCACTTCAATACTCAATATAAGTTGATGTTTCATCTTGGTAAGTATATTCTTATCACTTTTGTTGTTTCAATAACTCAATACGAGTCATATCTTATACATTGATGTAGACACTTTGAAGAACAATGCAAGGCTATCAACAAACATCAAGATATAAACACCACATTATACTTATCAACACCACCATGGAAAATATCATGAACAAGGTGTCATGTCCATTGTCAAATCTCAATATTCAACACAATTTGAATAACCCCTTCTTTTCTCACATTTCCATAAGATCTCAAGTTGGAGTAGCAATATACTTGAGAGGGTGGCTTTTGAAAATATTTGCAGTAGTTAGTCACACTTCTCTTTTCTACTTGTAAGTACCTCATATAATCAATTAGCTTCTTTTTCTAATAGTAACTTTGTAATAGTGGACTATCTTGTTTTGTTCCCATCCATCATGGCATGGCTAGCCCATATATCAATCTGATTCCTCAAGGATTTACTATATGTACCTTCAGACATCCTTGAACCTTTTTAAGTTGGCTACAAAATGGAGTGAAATAATAAAAAGAATGCCATACATTATGTGCACATATGAATAGTCCCTCTCCTACCACCTTGTGCTCCTAAACAAACCAAGTGATTATATTAAAAATTTCAAGACTTTACCTCTACGTGAGCTAATTTTGGTTTTGTAATCCTAGTTAACAAAATGTTTTATAGCAAAACAACCTCCCATTTAAAATCCAACTGTGCCCTCTTGGTGGTAAAAGCCACTACAAGGGTTTAACAATATAGCAATGTAAAAGTCATGATGTTTTTCTTTGCTTTAGTATTTGCTTTGCTAATGGCATCACTATGAGTATCACAATGATGCCATTAGCAATGCATATAGTGATGCCAATAGTGATGTGATTAGTGATGCATATAGTGATATCTTACTATGTAAAAGAATATCACACATAGTCCATGAAATTTTTACCACACTCTATTCAAATAGTCTATTTGGGCTTGAGAGAGCCTAGGAAGAGAGAAGGAGACGTCATGAAGGAGGAGGAGAAAGAGAAGAAGATCACAAAGGAGATAAAGAAGAGGGAGAGCATGAAGGAGATAAAGAATAAGAAGACAATTGCCACAAAGGAGAGCTTCAGGGGATCACTCATGCATTTAAGAGCCTCAATGCAAGCCCTTTCTTTCTTGCCTTTCTCTTTTTTTTTTGGTACATTATGCTTATGATGTGTGTGTGTGTGTGTGTGTGGAGAGAGAGGGGGATATAAAAACCACAAGGAAAGAGGGAGATGGAGAGGGAAAGATAAGGAGGGGTGAGGTCGAGAAGAAAGAGGGGATTAGTCATGCATTTAAGCACCTCAATGTAAGCCCTTTCTTTCTTGCCTTCCTCAAAATTTTTGTACATTATTCTTATGATGTGTATGTGTGTGTGTGTGTGTGTGTGTGTGTGTGTGTGTGTGTGTGTGTGTGTGATGCCAGGAGGCATATTCCATAGTGGATTCCGTGAGGTTTTGCAATGGATTCTATAAAATTATATTTGTCGAGGCTTGTACACAAGGTGGATTCTTTGTGCAAAAAGTCAATGGGGACACTTGTCCTTTTCGGGTGTCTCGTTAATTTAATGTGCAAGTGGGTGATTCCATAGCGGGTGATTCCACAAAATGCATATTTAAATTAATGGACATTTATGAGTTTAGAGTGCGCACTCGTATTAAATTAAGATTAGGATAGAGTTCCAACCTATTTATTTATTTTGTAGATGAAGACTGCTAGGTATTCACTTTTGTTAGTTTAATTTTTTTATTTTTTAACAATTGTGAATGCTTCAGTTGATGTGTAAAGCAGGTGGTGGTGGTGCTAGGAAGCACTAGGCGATAGCGTGTATTCAAGTTATTTAGAAGAAATTATCATTTTTTATGAGCGCACGTCTTACGCGTGGTGCCAATATTTATTTTGATGCGCTTATTTATTAAAGCACTTGACCTATAATTATTATTTTGTATGTACATGGGTGCACGATTTAAATATTCATAATTGGTCATTGTATTTGGGTATGACCCGACTCTTGGGACATCCAACCGCTTTATTCTTTATTTGGACAAAAGCAAACACAAAAGCTAAAGCGTGCTAATTGTAAATTTGGGCTATTTTTGAGCTTGGAGATGAATAATATATTAAATACATGCTTTGTGGAGTGCTCACACAAGGCATGGGGGGAGATTGTACCCAATTGGTCTTCTTGCTTCATGTCGTGCAAGTTTATTCTCCTGGATTTTGAGCAAAAAGTAGAGCTCTTTGTTCTTGGGGACCTTCCAACACTCGCTACGTACGCATACGGCATTCTATTTGCACGCTAGTGGTATCGGAGTGAAGCTAAGATCGAGGGCTTCCAATCGCTTACCATCTCGCGCAAAGGTGAAGCTCCTGCTAAGTCTTCTTCCTCTCAGAAAGAACATGCAAGAATTTTACTCAAACTTGAGTTTAAGCTTTAACAAAAGCTTAAGATCCATCAATTTTTCGAACGACAGCGGGAGTATCTTCTGAATGGCGATGAATCCCTTGACGACATGTCGCCGTCCTGGTCGTTTTGATTCAGGCAAAATAGATTTTATTTAAAGCTTAAAGAGATAAAGCTTAAATCTTTCTAAGCTTTAAAGCTTCAATTCTCCAAAGCCCCAACCTCTCCCATAGCGGATATTCACACTCGTTTTATCCCGAACTGGTTTCTGGCCTCTCTGCACAAGCCCATGTTCGTGTCTACACTCTGATAGAGCCAAATTCCAACAAACAGATTGCTATACCAGTCTACACGGATGAGGTATACACTTGGAAGAAGAAAGAAGAAAGATCATAAAAAGCCATTATTAAAAAAAAAAAAGCCTTGTAAACCCGAACTTGAGCTACACTCATCCCGCTAACGGGATTTCGAGTGTGTGAGGTTGTTTGAAATTTTGTAAAATGACCGATCAAAATATGGAATATTTTATGGCTGAAGGTGATCTATCGGAACCAACGATGGAGCAAAAATTGGACCTAATCATGATGCACCTTCAAGAGGAGCGAAGAACACGTCAAACTTTGCAAGCTCAATGGGCCAATCTTCAACGAACTATTGCCGATCAAGATGAACCGCAACCTCAAGATATTATACGACGTACGATCGATGCGACACTTGAAGCACAATCTATTCGGAAAGAAACCAAGATAAGTAAAAGAAATTTCAAATTTCATACTTTCAATGGGTCATGCGATGGAAAGACTATACTTTCTTTTATCAGTCAATTTGATGATTATTTCCATGAAGAACAGTATGCCAAAAAAGACAAAATTAAGTGTGTCACTGATCATTTAGTGGACAGAGCATCCCTATGGTGGACTGTTGTCCGTAAAAGCATTGATTGTCCTACTACTTGGGAGACTTTCCAAAAGAAATTTTTGCAGAATTTTCTTCCACCCCAATTCCACGAAAAAGCAATCAAACACTGGGATCTTCTGCAACAAAGAGATCGCGAGCCTATTTCCCAGTATACTGAGCATTTTTGGAATGATTTATTGCAACTTCAAATGCTCGAAAATGTACCTAAGGCGACCCATAAGCACAAGTTTATGTCTGGTTTGCTTCGTCACTTCTATGTGGAAGCCAACAACTCTCGAAGATGCAATTTTCTTGGCCCATGATGCTGTAGACAAAATTCGAGGACAAGAGAAGCGTCCACAACAATTCTTAAACAATGGTAACTTCGGTACAAAACAATTCAATTCTAATTTTTGAAGATCCAATCAAAACCGCTTTCTTCCATATTCATTCCGTAAATCTTGGACACGACCCCCGACTTTACCATCATACACAAATCTAAATCCTAAGCCATCTCTTCAGCCAAATCCCAACATTCCTAAACTTCCCGCTATTACCAATAATGTTTCTTAAGCCAAATTTATAGTCTGTTATAAATGCCATCAACCTGGACATCTAGCAACGAATTGTCAATCCAAAAAGCCAACTGTTCACATCAACTATTTGGGAGTGACTGAAGATGAAGATCATGAAGAAATGCCAGATTTCATGAAAGAAGATGACGATAATGGCACCACTCAGATACTTACCAGGTATACCAAATCCCCATTCTTTATTAACAATGAAATGTCTTGTGCATGGGAAAGAAAAGACTGTTTTACATGATGGTGGGAGTACACACGATTTTATTTCTGCAAAATTGGTCAAAGAAAATAAATTTACATACTGTTCCTACTCATTATCGCATCAAGGCTGCATTCTTAGGCACTAGATACAATGGAACACAAGAAGTGCATGACTTAGAAATCAAAATTGGTGACTATGTTGAACGTAGAAATTTCTTAGTTATGCCTCGGCAATCTAATGACATTATTTTAGGAATGCCTTGGCGTCATCAGTATAATCTTGATATAGATTGTTTCACGCATTCAATGAAGATTCATTCTCATGGGAAACAAATCACATTGCGTGGTATGCACGCTTTTGATAATTTTCTATTGCTTAGTCATACACAGGCTAAACATGCATTAAGAAAAGGTAGCAAATCCTATTTAATGTGGGTGAATGAAATTGAAGTTAAGGAAAATAAGATGCATCCTAGGCACGCATAATTTCTTTGACAATTTAAAGACTGTTTTGCTGTTGACTTACCACCTGGTTTACCACCCACATGTCCTGAAGATCATAAAATAGACTTAATTCCAGGTTCTCAACCACCATGTAAAGCACCTTATCGACATAATCAAATTGAAGAGATAGAAATTCAAACTCAAGTTGAAGAATTTTTAACCCGAGGACTCATTCTCCATTTGGTGCACATGTGTATTGCAACTCCCTAACTTTAATAGACCATTTTTCCTAGTAGTCGCTGACGCTAGTGGATCTTGAATAGGAGCTTTCCTTATGCAAGATTCCCATCCCATAACCTACTCCAGCTGCAAGATTAAACCCTCTGAACTCAAGTATTCTACCTACGATAAAGAATTACTAGTACAAGCTATACGTCAATGGAAACACTATTTAATGGGATCTGAATTCATGATTAAAATTGACCAACAAAGTATCAAACATCTTCTTAGTTAGCCACAAATATCTGATCGACACATTAAATGGGCTACTTTTATTCAAAGTTTTCATCCACTTATCCAATATCAACCCGAAAAAGAAAATGTTGTTGCCGATGCCTTCAGTAGAAGACCAACTATTCATAATATCTGTGTGATATCTTTTGATTCTCCTATCTCTATGAAAGATACCTATGATCAAGGCCCCATTTTTCAAGATGATTGGAATAAATTAATTAACAATAATTGGATTCCAATTGATTCATTGTCTTATGATGATGGATTTATGTTTTATGGGAAAAGGTTATGTGTAACTGTTTCATTTAGATCATTTGTGTTGTACGAAATTCATTGTCCCCCATATCAAGGCCATAGAGGTATTATTTCCACTTTACGTACTTTGATTGAATATTTTTATTGGCCATAGATGGAATCTAATGTTTCTAACTTTGTATCCGAGTGTTCAATTTGTCAAAGAGTTAAATGACACCATGGTAAGCAGTATGGTTTGTTAATGCCTTTACCAATCCATGAAAGACCATGGGAGCATATTTCAATGGATTTCATTACTAGTTTTCCTAACACTCAAGCTAATCATGATATGATTTGGACTATTGTAGATCAATTTAGCAAACATGCATATTTCATTCCATGCAAGAAAACATTAACTGCATCTCAAGCTACTCAATTGTTTTTTAAAACTGTTTTCACTAACCATGGTTTGCTAAAAGTTATTATTTCTGATCGTGATTCTAGATTCTGCAATAATTTTTGGACTACTTTGTTTGCTAACTTAGGCACAAAGATTGATTTTTCATCTCATGTCATCCTGAAACAAATGGACAAACAGAAACTACAAACAACACAATCTTGGATCTTTTACGTGCATACACAATTTCAAAACCACAAACCTGGGATACACAGTTGCATTTACTTCAGTTTGCATACAATAACACACCACATACAACTACATGAAAAGCAGCTTTGAAATCATTTATGGATATAGATTGCCTACACCTCTTACTTCATTGTCAAATAAAGTTAAAGCTGCTGATGATATTGCCAACATGCATGCTATTATTTTTTATGAAGTTAAAGATATGATTGCGAAAGCCTAGCAATCATATACTAAGCAAGCAAATAAGAAAAGAAAAGCTATGAATTTCATAGTTGATGATTATGTTTGGTTACGAATTGAAAAGCGAAGACTACAAAGTGTTGAGAAACACCCTATTGTAAAGTTAGCTCCTAGATTTTATGGACCTTTCAAAATCATTTACAAAATCAATGACAATGCCTTTAAATTAGAACTACCCCAACACTGGAAAATCCACAACACTTTTCTTATTAGTTTGTTACGACCTTTCAAAGGCCAATGACGTGTTCACCTTGTTTATGAAAATCCTCCTTTGTTAGAAGAAGGAACTGAAATCCTTGAACCTGAGACTATTTTAGATACCGATTTATGACCACTAGAATTGGCCGTAGTTATTCTAGATATTTGGTGAAATTTAAAAATCATCATGTTGAAGAGGCCCAATGGATGCACGCTCATGACCTAAGTGCTTACCCTTCACTGCTCGCTCCACATTGAGCTAATAGCAATTGAGAACAATTGCTATCCCACCCTAGGGGTATGATGCCAAGAGGCATATTCCACGGTGGATTCTGTGAGGTTTTGTGGTGGATTCCGTAAAATTATATTTTTCGGGGCTCGTACACAAGGTCAATTCTTTGTGCGAAAAGTTGATGGGGACGCGTATCCTTTTTGGGCGTCTCGTTAATTTAATGTGCAAGTGGGTGATTTCGCAAAATACAAATTTAAATTAATGGATGTTTATGAGTTTAGAGTGCGCACTCGTATTAAATTAAGGTTAGGACAGAGTTCCAACCTATTTATTTATTTTGTAGTTGAAAATTGCTAGGTATTCACTTTTGTCGGTTTAATTTTATTATTTTCTAACAATTGTGAATGCTTCAGTTGATGTGTAGAGCAGGCGGCGCTGGTGCTAGGAAGCATTGGACGATAGTGTGTATTCAAGTCATTTAGAAGAAATTATCATTTTTTATGGGCACGTGCCTTAGGCGTGGCGCCAATATTTATTTTGACGTGCTTATTTATTAAAGCTCTTGATATATATTTATTATTTTGTATACGCATGGGTGCACGATTTAAATATTCATTATTGGTCTTTGTATTTGGGCACAGCCTACTCTTGGGGCGCCCAACTGCTTTATTCTTTATTTGGAAAAAAGCAAACACAAAAGCTAAAGCATGCTAATTGTAAATTTGGGCTATTTTTGAGCTTGGAGATGAATAATATCTTAAATACATGCTTTGTGGAGTGCTCACACAAGGCATGGGGAGAGATTGTATCCAATTGGTCTTCTTGCTTCATGTTGTGCAAGTCTATTCTCTTGGATTTTGGAAAAAAAGTAGAGTTCTTTGTTCTTGGGGACCTTCTGACGCTCGCTACGGTATCCAATTTGCACACCTCTGTGTGTGTGTGTGGAGAGAGAGAGAGAGAGAGAGAGAGAGAGAGAGAGAGAGAGGCGGGATATAAAAACCACAACGAAAGAGGTAGAGGGAGAGGGAAAGATATAGAGGGGTGAGGTCGAGAGCAAGAGAAGGGGAGGGGGAGAGGGGGTGGAGAGAGAGAGAGAGAGAGAGAGAGGAGGAGGAGAAAAATAGAGAAGTTTAAAGGGAGAAAGAGAAATGTGTATGTGTGTGTGTGTGTTTAGAGAGAGAGAGAGAGAGAGAGAGAGGGAGAGAGGGAGAGGAATTGAGTGAGTGAGGGAGCTAGGGAGGGAGGGGGATATAGAAACAAAGAAGAGAGAGAGAGAGAGAGAGAGAAAGAGAGAGAGGTGGATAAGCAAGAGAGAAAGAAAAAGAAAGATAGTCCTTATTAACTAGAATATTTCACCATGGTTATTTGCCTAAGAAAGGATAGCTTATACTTTGCTCACTTGTGATTGGATGATATAAAGTCAAGAATATGGATGTCTATCTTTATCCATTGGTTGATAGGCTTAAGATGTTGTGGGAGGAGAGAATGTAACATGTCTGCTTGTCCACCTGTGGGACACGTCTTAGCAGCCCATCGAGAAGAGAGTCTAGAAAGCGCCACTTGGCACTCGCAAGGAATGTCACAGGGTTTGCGATCTAGGTCTTCTCGAGTCTGCCCCAAGTGAAAGTATCCGGCCGTTCCCACTTAGGATAGACCTGAAGTCAGGGTTCCTTTCCTATCAGCAAAGTCTCTAGGAAGTAGCTGGCATCGAGCTCCAAATGAACCACTTTGTGTAGGAACAACAGAGTTGAAGCGGATTTATGGTGCACTTGGTTCATGGAGAATGGGAAACGAGAGGGATGCGAAGCTTGACCTCTCTGCCCATAAGGCATAGTCCCATTCCGTTCCCCTAAAACAACATAAATCGGGATTCTAACTCTACTGATGCTAGGTCTTCATAGTCTCGTTATCACATCCTTTGAGAAAAGTTCCCAGCTAACCGGGACCACCCTTCCGTAGGACGGACCCAAGTCACGTCCACCGCACTTTCCTCGGTTTGCTTAGTTATCTAATTACCTACCACATTATGTTCGACATGCAAAAGCAGCTTCCTTAATTAATCAATTTAAACACAGGTTCCTTCACGTGACTTAGGCACTGACACAAAAACAAAGTCAAGCGAGTTCCTTTTTCAAATATCTAATCTTTATTTATCATAGTCTCGGAATACATCAAGTATCATCCCCGGAGGCTATCCTAGCAATCAACGGGATTGTTGCTCCAAGTTTTGCCCGTAGACTAGTACATGGGCCTCGAGATCCCATCTCAAGTTATGTCGGCCTCTTGTGCAAGATTTGGAGGCAAGGAATTTACAGCCAGAGCCTCCCCTGGCACCAAGCGTCCTCCCGCTCCAAGTAGCACCCATGGAGAGACCTCTCACGGTGGGTTCGGTCCATATACCCAGCGCGGCTAACAACCCCCTTGGATAGGGCCAGGCAGACAGTCGGAGGTAATTGGACCTGTCTCTCCCTCTAGGCTTTTAACCTAAAGCATTAAGTGTTTTGTCTTGAGTTAGTTCCTTGAGCAAAGAAGTTCAAACAATGTACCTAAGTATACAGAGCAAATAAGTTCAAATAATGTACCTAAGTGTACAATCACGATAATCTTAGAGGTCATTTGTACGACCAACTGCTAAGGTGTGATTCCTTCTTCTCGAATGCTCCCAACATTCGATCCTGGATCGTTTGCAACTTGGTGAGATTCCAAGGGCTTGGCAAGCTAGGTTTCTTTATCTTCGGGTTAGGGTTTGTACCCTACCGACCCAAATTATCCTTACCTTAGGTCTCCTTGCAAGATAGATCATGGACAACCCCGTTGTCCTTGGTTGGTCAACTTGCTGGTTATCTCCTAGATCCCTTGTGGTACCTATGTACCTTTATCTTTGACCTTAATTGATCAAGATTGTCTATCCCCTTAACCATGGTTGGTCAAGATGGTTTTGTTTAGAATAGTCCTACTTCATCTTAAGTATAATCTTCTTAAGCCCTCTTAATAATACTCACAGGCGCTTAAGCTTTTACCTAACCCTCTTGAAGTCACCAAGGACTTTGTCATGGGATTCATGGATCTCAGTCCCATTTGGTAAATTACAAACAATGTTGAATTGTACCAACAACTTTAAGGCATGCAACGTAATGCCATGCCTTCATTTCAATGCTTACAATTTTGATATAATCCATATGTTATTTTATGCCACACATGCGAAGGTATTTTCTATGCATGCAATCTTAACGTTATCCTCTAAGTAATTATTTACACGATCTATAACATCCTTGAATGATCTAACTTTATGTGATCATTGTATGAGTCTAGCTGTACTTTAATCTTTTCGGCAGATTATTACATGTACCTTAGAATCCTTCTTGCGATAGGGACGTGCACTTTGTTTCTTTCAATGTCCTCTGAAATGCATTTTAAGCAAGAACTTGTGCAAGGGGCAATGACTTTATGCAAGAATTTATACAAGAATTTTTGATAATTTAGGATGCAATTTCTAATCAATTCCACCTATTATGACGACATCTTACGACTGAAATTATCTTGCTTGTTACATACATCACAACTAAGTTCATACCTAGGAAATTATCAAACATGCAATTAATGTGATGCATGTGCATATGATTTTTCGCCGTGATAATTATAACCTATGATTTAAGAATAGAGCAACCTGGGTTTGGAGTGATGTCATGATTCCAGTGGTATTGATGCCTGATGAACCGTTCGCGGTTGCGATGCCACCTTGTTTCAAACCTCCATCCACACTTGCAAGGTTTCCGACCATCTTTGTGGAACTACGCTTCGGGGCCATACTCGAAGACGCATGTAGGAGTAATAGAGTTCTCGCACTCTCCTATGCAAGATTCTCGCCGCCTCTCCTTGAGTGAAGAAAAGATAATAAAGGGGGAGTGTATTTTTCAGAAATGCTTCTTCTTCTTCTTCTCTTCTTCTCCTCTCTCTCTCTCTTCTTCTTCTTCCTCTTCTTCTTCTTCTCTTCTCTCTCTCCCTCTTCTTCTTCTTCTTCTTCTTCTTCTTCTTCTTCTTCTTCTTCTTCTTCTTCTTCTTCTTCTTCTTCTCCTCCTCCTCCTCCTCTCTCTCTCTTCTTCTTCTTCTTCTTCTTCTTCTTCTTCTCTTCTTCTCCTTCTTCTCTTCTTCTCCTCTCTCTCTCTCTCTTCTTCTTCTTCTCTCCTTCTCCTCTCTCTCTCCCTCTTCTTCTTCTTCTTCTTCTTCTTCTTCTTCTTCTTCTTCTTCTTCTTCTTCTTCTTCTTCTTCTTCTTCTTCTTCTTCTTCTTCTTCTTCTTCTTCTTCTTCTCTCTCTCTCTCTCTCTTCTTCCTCTTCTTCTTCTTCTTCTTCTCCTCTTCTCCTTCTCTCTCTCCCTTCTTCCTCTTCTTCTCTTCTTCTCCTTCTCTCTCTCCCTCTTCCTCTTCTTCTTCATGGCCGGGGGGGGGGGGGCGAGGGGGCGCCGCCTACTGAAAACTAGGTGGGGGAGGGGGGGGGGGTTTTGTGACGACAAGGGGGGGGGGGGGCGCTTCTTGTCCTGCCGAGGGAGGGGGGACTGCCCTTTTAAAGAAGGGGAGGAGGTCTTTACGAGGGGAGGGAGATGGCCGTTAATGGCCGCCACCCCCACCTGCGGGGCTGCATGCCCCCCCTTTCACTCTCTTCACTCCCTCTCTCTCTCTCCCCGACGTGTTGTCAGCGAGGAGAGAGAGAGGGAGTAAAAAAATTTGTATTAAAATTAAAATTTTTAAGGGGGGGTATATTACAGAGAATTATAGTGGAAGGCATGAGTAAGCATTATGGAAGGTGATCCACTAATATAAGGGCCATTCTTATGTGGAAAATGCATGACATTCTAGGTTTAAGAGAGGGCTAGTGTAAATGAGTCTCCATTATCATTGGTTTCTCTAATATTATACTTTAAAGATCATGTTGACTAGATATAGTGGTTGTTGCAAAGCTAGTCATCTCAAGTTACCATGCATGTATCATATGTGGACCAAAGCTAGAATCCTAGTCTCAAAGGATGAAGAAGATAGGGCATGCAATGTTCTTGTTAGAAGGCCTTGATCTGAGATTATGTTTCCTTAGGTGACCTCTTGCAAGGATGAATACTTGAAGCTAGTATGAGAGAAAGATTGTCCATAAAGAGTCACTATTAACGAGATTTTTATGGATACTAGCTTTTTATGATCTTTCTCCTCAATGAGTCATATCAAAGCATTGGTCTTTGATTCATTTGGTTTAATCTTTCTTTAGATTTCCTTCTCAGACTAGTTACATTTGGTTACTCAAGGACAGGGTGTCAACTTGGAAATGGATAGGTGCAAAGACTACGTAGACCAAGGATAGGCTAGTTAGAGCTAATTGGAGTATATGGAGATAATATTGGAGGCACCAATGACAAAATGGCAAGTTGTGCACAAGGTACATGCTATTTTGGAGGTAAAATGTTAAAAGAGGGAGAAAATAAAGTTAGTCAAGATTCGAAGTCTAGTTACTTTTCAAGAAAGGTTTCATGATGGACAGCAAGAATCCTTTTCTCCTCATAAGTGGTGGCCACTTCCTCTTTCTTTGCAACCATGGGGCAATGATTCTAAACCTTCTGAGCAACAAGTAAAGCACCATAGTGCCAACAATTATTGAACAATTGCTCTAGGATCAAGCCTGTGATTTTTTGTGTAAATTTTTCTACTCATACGGCTAAGATTTCATGCTCTTGCTATCTTCAATCTTCTCTATGTTTGTTGAGAAACCTTGGAAAACTCAGTTGGGAAGTATTATAGTAACCCTTTACAAGATTTGAGCCTTGATCTTCATTCTCTTTGCTAAAATCCCTAAAAATCAGTAGGGTAGCCATAGCCACAGGTTTGAAAGCTTCAATTTCTTCAATATTTGGCTCTTTCCAACTTTTGAGGGTTTTCTAGTACTATTATCAAGAAAGATTGGCTTCACGATTAAAAAAATTGGAAAGATTTTAGCACATCAAGCTTCTTATACCATAGGGTTAGGAGACCTAACATTGAACCTAAGATAGGTGGATAGACTAAAATAATGCTTTTATAGACTGCAAGACAATTATGTACAACACAAAAAAAAAGAATATTTTATTTTTATTTTGAAAGGAATTGCTAGAGCTCATCCTAAAGAGCTATTTGTTAGCTTCACTTTTCATCAAAAAGTTCTTGTTTTGATATCCGAGAAAAAACTTATATCCATTTTTGCGTAAGGAAGTCTACTAGGACTAGACTGTAAAATTGAGTAGAAATGGCTTGAAAAAAGGGAAAGATCAAGCCCAATGATGATGTTTAGAAGAAAAATCAAGTAAGACCATGGGAAAATATTTGAGGCAATACCTAAGGCACATCATGATGAAGAAGATTCTTAAGAATATGGTGCATATAGTACTCTTAATGCCACTCTTTGTAACCATGAGACTAGGCATTCTATCCGAAAAATGAAATTAGTCTCTAAATTGGATTAAGTGGTTGAAAAAATGGTTCAATCCAACATTCAAACCAGGGAAGTCATGGAGCAGATGGCCCAATCTGCTAAGGATTTCTTGGAGAAGCTTGCTTCTTCTATTAGAAATTCTTTGGGAACTTAGTGCTCAAATCTCTATGCTTATGGTAGCACAAATGGTAGATAAAGAGAATAGAGACAAACAATCCTTTCAACTATCAAATAATAATCCTCAACCATGTGTTAATGGGAACAACTGTATACCACATAGCACTTGTGAGATTGGAGAGGCTTCCTTTAGGACTAATGAGTCTATTTTGAACATTCATGGGGTAATTCCTCCTCAAGCAGCTAGAAGTTAGCTACCTATTCCTTCAAGCACGTTTCAAACCAACTATCATAGGAGTGCCTCCAATCTTTCAAATCCCATTGTAAATTACACGGATATGCAACCTTAAATAACTAATGGACAACAAGGCATTGTTGAGAGGGAACTTCATGTGCTAAGATTGTATTGACCAAATATAGTGACCACTCATTATCACCAACTAATTCGGAGGAGTGAACTTTAAAGTTAGAGTCCTATTTTGAAATTTCCTTAGGTTAGATGACCAAAAGATTCACTTTGCTAAACTTCACCTTGAGGTCTTTGCTCATACATGGAACATAAACAGGGAAAATTAGAAGGTTGACAGTTGGGAGGAACTCAAAGCTAAGATGGCTCAAGTATTTGTCTCTCCCATTGAGAAAGAAAAGTTGGCTAGAAGATGGTATTACTTGGACCAAAAAAGCCTGTCAATTAGAGAGTATACTCATTAGTTCTTGAATCTTACCATGTATGTAGAGAGTATGAGTGATGATGCAAAGTTTCATAAGTATATCTATGGTCTGGAGTCTAAATTGTCACCTAATGTTATGGCCTAGAAACTCACCACACTATTCTAGGCTATTAAGCTAGTAGAGAGGTATGCTCATAAGTATAGGAAGGATATTCCCATGCACCCTTTTTTCGGATAGCAAAGGGATGTTGATAAATAGGAAAAATTTGGTGGCAATTATGAAGGGTCCAATACTTCGTTTAATATCCCCTACATACCCTACTTTCAATACTTCAAGATAGCAAAGTGCTTCAAAGTCAGCAATTAGTCATAAAATAGAGCTTAAGAAAGATGATAATAGACTCTAAAATAATTAAGAAAATCATGGAAAGTTTATACCAATGGATTTTTTTAGAGAGCATAAAGAGAAGGATCTATGTTTTAAATGTGGTGAAAAATATATGGTTGATTATGCATCCAAGTGTACTTACAAGAATGCCAAGGCCAAGAATTACAACATGCAAGTAGTGCGAGTGCAATTTGAAGAGCATGATGAGGATCTTGATCCCGATTAGTCTTATGAGGTTCTAGATGGATTTCCATCTAACCACATTGGGCATGTTCCTTTTGATCCTGGTGGGATAGATTTACCTACTATTGCCACTATCCTTTGTTCTATTTCCATGGATGCTTGGATAGATTCAAAGAGCCCTAATACACTTTGTATGAGGGATAGTATTCATGGAAAGAATGTGTTTATGTTGAAAAACTATGGTACTATGCACAGTTTTTTGAATATTAAGTCAATTGTGGATAGGTTATACCATTTTTCCACTAATTTACAATATCCCATTAGACTAAAAGTAGCTAATGGTAAATAGAAAATCAGCACTCAAATGTATCCATAGGTCTCATACAGTTAGTTGAAAATTATGAGATACATGTGAGCTTAATTACTTTGAAAATGGGACCCATAGATATTAAGCTTGGGTGTGATTGGCTAATGACTTTAGGGAAAACTACTATGGATTTCACATTGTTGTATATGGAGTTTGCCATTGATGGGCAATTTATCCATCTACAAGAAAATCCCTAGTAAATCTAATTTTTAGCTTATCACCATTAAGCAATTGAAGAAAGAGTTTAAGATGCGTTCTTAGATTTTTGTTTTAAACCTAAATAAAGAGGGTGAGGATCAATCTAGGAATTCATCCAAGCATCTAAAGGCAGAGGTAGAGGTAGAGGTAGAGGCCTAGGAGGGCAGACCCAAGATCTGATTGATTGTTGGACTTGCGATCACATGGGGCACATTTCCTTACGCTGTCGTGAGAGGGAGCAAGCCAATCGAGAAAATGCTAATCTCAAATGCACAAAGTGTGGAATCACCCACCTATTTGCCGATTTCCCTAGACATAAACCATCCTCTAGTTCAACAATCGTGACATTAGTACCATTGGGGTTGTTTGGAGTCGAAACACCCAACAGAGAGGCTATGCCCATCCCATTTCATGTTATGACCAAAGCACAGATGAGGTGAGCCGGCATGTCACTGCGAGTCACGTTCAAAGCTAGTCAATAAGGAACCCTACAAATTGCCTAAATGTGAGCATGAAGAAGGGGCCAAGAAAATCAAGGAGATTTTAGAGATGGGGTTCATTGAGGCTAGTTCTTCATTTTATGCATTTCTGATCTTGTTAGTAAAGAAGAAAGATGGATCCTTTAGGACGTGTATCGTCTACATGGTTCTAAACAAGATCATAGTGAAGAATATGTATCCAATTTCTAGACTTGATGATTTGCTTGATGAGCTCAAGGGGACTATATTCTTTACCCAAATTGACTTGTGATTAGGATATCATTAGATCCATATGTGAGAGAGTAATGAAGTTAAAACAACCTTTAATGTTGACAATAGGTTATAGCATTTCATGGTGATGCCATTTGGGCTTACCAATACTCTAGCTACCTTTCGAAAGCCGATGAATAAAATTTTACATCCTTTCCTATTTAAATTTGTCCTTGTTTTCTTTGATGATATATTGATTTACAACAAGACACTACATGATCATTTGTCACATATGATGAAGGTTTTTGATGTAGAGACATCACACTGACTCTTTGCTAAGGAGAATAAGTATTCTTTTGTGCAGATAGAAGTGGACTATGTAGGTCATATTGTTAGTTATAAAGGAATACTATAGGCTAATCCTAAGAAGGTGCAGTGTTTCAAAGATTTACCAACACCTGTCACCACTTCAATGAGGGTATTTCTTTGTATATCATCATTCTGTCACTCACAAATTTATTATCTATTATGGAATTGTAGTAGCTCCTTTGACTGATGGGTTGAAGAAGGAAGCCTCCATTTGGGATCATCACTTGTAGATGCTAGCTTCAACTAGTTAAAGGAACTTCTTACTTTTTCTTCTAGTTTGATATGCCCAGATTTCTCTAGAGAGTTTACCATACAATATGATGCCATTGGTGGCCATGGCATAGGGGATGTATTGCTATGGGAGCATGGAGTTATTACCTTTGATATTTGTAAGCTTACATACAAGAAAATGGCTATGAATGCCTTTGACCAAGAGTTGTTGGCTATTATTCATGCAATCAAGAGTCAGAACCATTATTTGTATAGTAGCTAATTTAGAGTTCAAAGAGATCACAGGGTGCTAAAGGACTTTCTCAATCAAATCTTACTCCTAGGGAGTGTAGGTAGGTAGCTACTTTACAAAACTATGATTGGGACATCACTCATACAAGGGTTAAGGACAATGCGGTAGTTGATTCTCTTTCCAAAATAGAGGTATGTCAAGTTTTAGCTATGACTAAGCTACATAGTGATTGGATTGAGGAGTTACAAGATGCCTATCTTCTGGATGATGAGCTCAGCCATGTATCTTAGAAATTATAGTAAGGTCTCATGGAGAAAAACTTGCATTATTAGCTTTAAAATGGCCTAATTTAGCTTAATGGCAAGGCTATTATTCCTTCTACTTCTTCTTTGATAGGTTAGTGGATGATGACTCTTGTTTTTCTTGAGTGGCATGTAGGGCTAACTCCACTCTAATAGTTGAATTGCTTGGTAGCATCACCTTGTGGATTGTGCCATATTACCTCATGCTATGTTTTTTTACTCTCAAATTGAGTATCTTTGGACAATACCTAGAGCCAAGGCACAGACGTAGAGAATAGGAGATAGAAGAGAAGAAAAAGTATAGGCAAGAGATACAAATGAATCTCAAGAATGTTGGAAATCAAGTTATCTTCAAGACATGTCCATACATCATGAAGCAATAGTAAAATCTTCCACCAAGTCTACCAAAGCCTTTACACAAGACAAACACTACAAGGGTACACATATATAGAGATGCTAAGTAGCGATATTTTTTTTCAGCGTCGGTATCCGCGTCGCTAAAAACGTCGGTATTTGCGTCGCTAAATAACGATGCAAATACCGACGTTTTTAGCGACGCGGATACCGATGCTAATAGCGACGACTTACTGCAACAAAATTTCGCCGAAACCCAAATGTTTCTTTCATATGAGCATATGAGCGCGCGAAGGTGGAGAGAAAGAGAAAGGGAGGTGAGCAAGAGAGGGAGGTGAGCAAGGAAGCAAGCCACGAGCCGCACGCGAGAAGAGGAGCGTCGCCCGCACGAAGAGGTCGCGGAAGAAGAAGAAAGCACGACAGTATGCCCTGTTTTGGTTTCTTTACAATCTTTGTTTTGCTTTGCAATGTAGGTTAGAAAGTATTAGTTTGTCTTCAATCTTTGTGTTGCTTTGTGTTGCTTTGCAATGTAGGTTAGGAAGTGTTGAAAGAGAGAGAAATGGAAGCGAGTGTTTTAAAAAAAAAATTTGTGTTGGTTTTTATTCTTTGCAATGTAGGTACGAAAATGTATGTGTGTGAGCATAGTTTAGAGCCGACCTCAAAGATAGATAAGTTTAGAGCTGAACTCAAAGAGATAGGTATGAAAATTTAAAAAAAAAGACCTGAAATATATATAGTGGAGTGGTCCCAATATGCAATATAGAATTGTTATTAAATTATCATTCCATTACATCGTAGTCAAGATGTCTAGCACTCACGACCAACATGGTGGTGATCGTGAGGCTTGGCTCAATCAACGTGTCCCCTGTCCATGCACACAATGCAAATCGGCCATTCGTCAGAAACATCATTTGTCCATAGAGCATGTGCAACGGTATGGAGAGTTTCGAGTTGAGATAATCAACCAAGCAGTCTTGAATTACGAGATTGCGTTAAGTTCTCTCTTATTACGTACTATATGACATGTAATTGATTTAAGTATAACAGTTTGGGTTTATCTTAGAAGTTAGCTCCTTAACGTCCTTTACAGGGTCAGGGCCATGTCGATACATTGCAGTCCGCAGATCTCTTGCATCCAGTAAGATGGGTTCGTCCGCGCTCTATACAAATGCCGTTCGAGATAACTAACTGTCTCATAGAAGGTGATAACTCTCAACCCCCTTCTATGGGTGAGAATGCTGGAGACATGGACGATCCTCCTGCTTTTTTGGAGCCCGACTTAGAGGACATGATCGAATTATTGCTTCCGACGGACTCGGAATCCCAAGATCCTTTAATTGCGGAGGCTGCCATTCCATTGTATGATGGGAGTCGGGTATTCCGTTTGAAGATACTTCTTGCATTGTTGAGCATACAAACAAAGTATGGATGGAGCAATGCGAGTGTGACAGAGCTATTCAAGTATATTATGATGTGTATGATTCTTTATTGAAAGCCATTAAAATGTGCTATGTAGTACTCTAATGAGGTGCTTCATTGCAATTTGTAGAACGTTGAAATCTTACATTTTGCCTACCCAAAACACGATGCCTGAGTCTTGTGACGATGCAAGACAAGTGCTACGAAAGCTAGGCATGGATTATAATTGCATTCATGCTTGCCCCAATGATTGTGTTCTCTTTCAGGGAGAGTTTGAATTGTTGGCCATATGTCCCAAGTGCGGTGCGGACAGGTATCGAAATGACTTGCAAGGACAGACTGTTCCGCAGAAGGTTTTGAGGCACTTTCTGCTGATACCGCGTGTTCTTCACATTTTTCAGACCAAGAGTTTTGCAAATTTGACTACATGGCATGCGGAAAATCGATCCATTGATGGTGTACAATGTACACCAGCTGACTCAGAAGCATGGCATCACATTGACGAGACTTTCCCTAACTTTGCAAAGGAGGCGAGGAATCTACGATTCGGTCTTGCCATGGATGGGGTAAATCCTTTTGGTTTACGTTCCACCTCCTATAGTGTATGGCCCGTGGTCCTTGTTAACTACAATATACCGCCATGGCTTTCCACCAAGAAAGGACACCTTTTGCTCATCTTGCTTGTGCCTGGACGATACAAAGTCAAGAATATGGATGTCTACCTCTCTCCACTGATTGATGAGCTAAAGGAGTTGTGGGAGGGAATTGTAGTGGAGGACATGAGCAAACATATTGGTAGGCAATCTGCAACTATAAGGGCAATTCTTATGTGGACCATGCATGACTTTCCAGGTTATGGAGAATGCTCTGGTAAAGCGTGTTTTCTTATTTTTCTAGTTTTCTTTGAGTGATGTTGGTGTTATGACATGCCTCATTGTACATGTGTGTTCTGCAGGGCTAGTCACGTCAGGTTACCATGCATGTCCTCTGTGTGGACCAAGGTTGGATTCTCGTATGTCAAAATCTATGAAGAAGATGGTATTTGAGGGACATCGGGCTTTTTTGCCAGAGGGTCATGTCATGAGAGAAGGATTTCTTGGTCGCCCTCCTGCGAGAATGAATGCACTGAGCTGGTTTGATCGCAGGATGGTGGATCAAGACTCGCTTCCCAGTGGAATGCGATGCTTCTCAATTTTCTATGAGCTGACTTATTGGAAAAAACTAAAAATTAACCACCTTTTAGATCCCATGCACATTTTTAAGAATGTGGGTAGCTTGCTATGGGACCACCTCACTGGGCAGCGAGACACACTAGGAGCGAGGATGGATTTGAAAGCAGTGGAAAAGATGGAACCATATTGACCTGTAAGTGGCGTCAACAGTCGAGTGTAATTGCCACGCACTCCTTGGGTTTTGTCTGGCAATGAAGTGCGATGAGTAAAGGAAAACATCAAGTCCTTTCGCACGCCGACTGGCCTAATGCATTCTCTCAAGACAGCATTCACAAAGGATGACCAACTGATAGGACTCAAATCCAATGATTGGCATAAGATGTGTCAGGTATGTATGGCATGATTCTGCATATTAGATTTCAGAATATCCGTTTGTTTATACACAATATTAATTACATGGTTTTCACAGTTCGTATTGCCGATCGCAATCACGGGGTCTTTGACATCGGAGGTACGGACATCCATTTACAAATTGTCCGAGTTGGTTCAGTTTGTCTCCCGAAAAGAGATTCACGCATCATCGATTGAATCCGCGAAATGCATGGCAGTAGAGACTGCTTGTCTTTTGGAGAAGTATCTTCCCACTAGCATGCTCATGATACAAACCCATCTTCTAGTGCATATTGTAGATGAATTGCAGGTTGCAGGTCCAGTCCATAGTCGATGGATGTTTTTCCTTGAACGGTTCATGAAGACCTTAAAGGGATTTGTGCGACAACGGGCTCGTCTTGAGGGTAGCATGGCTGAAGGTTGGTTAGTGTCGGAGGCCTTGCTGTACATTTCTGAGTGGTTGTCCACTGTGGACCGAGACAAAGGCTTGATATGGTCACTTAAGGAGGATGATCGTCTGAATGGAGATATCCTAGTGGGAAACAGAATAGAGAAGAAGATGGGCGCATCCATGGAGTCCAAGGTGAACCGATTTTGTATGCTGCATAGCGCTACGATGGAGAAGTGGTTGCAACAGTATGAGGATGCTCGCGCTGAGCAAGAGTCTGCAAGATCTGACTTTCGACAAAGTATGCGGCAACGGGCCATTCGATATCCGAAGGGCTTAGAGGAGATGCCTCTACTCATGTCCACTATATGGCTACATGAGGCCCTAACCAAAGCATCTCAAGATGGAGAAACAATTACTGAAGAAGAGTGGGACTTCTCACGTGGATGCGATCCCAAGGTATGGATACAATCCCAAGGTATGCAATCCCAAGAAATTACAATCTATACTGCAAATCGCAACTAATGTACTTGTTCTTCTCCCAGTATAAGGTCCATAGTGCAGCATGGTCATGTGGACGACATTTCACAGTAGAGCACATCGACCACTTACGCTCGACAATGGACCATGGAGTGATGGCAATGTTTGAGCAGGAAAGCCGACGATGTGCCACAGATCCAAACTGTGTAGTTGCAGAGATGGAGTATTTCGGATGTTTACAGAGTATCCTTGCAATGGACTATCGAAGTTTCTCCGTGACCATATTTTATGTGCAATGGTTCAAGGTTACTCTCGAAGGAGCAGGTGCAATTGTTCGGCGAGGGCCAAGTGGCTTTGTTGAGATTGACTCAATGAAGAAGTGGACCGATTTGAGTGATACATTTGTTTTGCCAAATCACTGTGAGTAGGTAAGAGTCCCTAATACTTGATGCGCTTTAGCAATCTCAAAGTGGACTTTTATACTAATCGTAATATGGATCAGGTCATCTTTTTCCATAATCCACAACAACCTCAATGGTGGTATGTCATTCCCATGACATCTAGGAGTATCCCCATGTATGCCAGAACCCCCGTACCGATCGTAGAAGAGACACCTTTAATAACGGCAATGACAGAAGGCATACAAGAAACTAGGATGAACTGCCTTGCGGACCAAGACATCTCACCTATGGAGATAGAGGAGATAGAGGATGGGTTTTTTGAAAATGAAGCAGAGTCCTCATTTTGTGGAGAATTTTGTATAGATCTCCCAGTGTATACTGAGCTATGTGATCAAGATGAGATTGTGGAACCCTAAACAAAAGTGACTCGATCAAAACGTTCCTCCCACTACAGCAATGCCACTTTTTGCAAATCGGTTAGGACAGTTTGTATGTTTTTGGAGTATGGTATTTTGTATTATCTAATTTTTTTATTATTTTAAAATTAAGTCTTGCAAATTAAGTCTTAGTTTTATTATGTCTTGCAATTCATTATCTAATTGACTTATTTTTCCTTGTATGTGCAGGTTTAGGATTTGGGCACGGACGGCAGGATGAGTCGGGATTTTACAGATGACGACATTGATGTGATGCTAGCACGTTTCTCACCGGAGTAGCTAGCAGGGGTCAGAGATAGAGCCGATGCACAGCTTTCCCATTCCACCTCAGCATGATCGGCAGACTCTAGATGGTCCGATGCTTCGGTCTCCAGTAGACGCAGTCGCAGGTCTCGCTTTGCTTCAGAGTCATGTGATCGAGGAGGAGGTAGTTGTTGTTGTGGGGACACGGATGCAGTCTCTCCCACTCGCACTGCCACCAGGGAGTCGACACCATCTTTCACTGGCGGTGGCGGGCAGACGTCTATTGTTCCCACTCCTTCACGCACCCCACCGATCACTCCTAGGGCCGACAAGAAGTACACGAAACCCACTCCTCCAGGTATGTATTTTCGCATGAAGATTTTCGCAGTAGCACTTATCAATTCAAGTTGTGTTTGACACATTTGTATTAATGTCATGAAAGTACCCGTTTGCAAAATCTTGTAGGTGACTCCTATCTCATAGATAAGGCCTCTGGCCATTTATACATGAATGATGATGGAAAAGCTATCATCTCTAGGATGCATGAGTTGTGCCAACAAGTATTTCGGCACAACATTACAGACAAGTGGAAGGAGATCCCAGATGCGAGCAAGGAGTACATAATAGATACATTGTATCGAGAGTTCCCTCAGCCCTCTAGCAATGATAGATTTTCGAGAGGGTGGATGATGACGCATATGCGTGACTATCAGTCGCATAGGCGGTCTGATGCACGCGAAGCAGTCAAGCAGGGCAAATCAAAGCCAGAGTGGCTGGATACTGAGGACTGGAGTAATCTCCAGGATGAGGCAACATCCACTCCAGACAAGTGGAAGCAGCAGAAGGATGCAGCAAAGGCGCGCTTGGATGCAGGATTGGTGCATCACCTTGGTAGCGGCGGCCATGCAACATTCGTGGCAGATTTCGTAAGTATTAATAGGGCAGAGTACTCTAATTTAATGACATCCATGTTGATGTATGTATTTCGAATATGAATCTCAAGTACGTTGTTTTTCAATGTTTGTGTGCCAAAGCAAGGTTTTATGAATTGTGACATGACTGCACTAGAGGTGACATACGGGGAGAAGCATGGCTTGAGTGCCCTAACCGAGAAGCTCTATGCTTGCGGAGGACCGGTAAGTAGTAATAAATATCATTCCTAATTTGAGAAATCTGTCATTATATGTCAGTTTGTATTTGGTACTCACAATTATATATGTATTTGCCGTTGCAAACTCCCTTCGATATGCCACTACAGTGAGAGGAGTTTTATGATGCGGATGAGTCGTAGAGAGCAGATTAGGCTACATAGGATTACTCCCCATCTTGTATTATGTAAGGCCTTTATGGCCTCTATCCTCCATATGTAATAGCAAAGTATATATGATTCGGACTTTTATGTTGTAGCATGACTCCATATTTGCTTTGTCGCAGTAGCACTTCTCAATTTAAGTTCTGTTATTTTCTTTATCAATGCAATGCACATTTGTGTTAATTAATGTCATGAAAGTACTTGTTTGCAAAGTCTTTTCATTATTTGGGATTGATTGTCTAACTTCTTTGACAGCAGGAATTGTCTCTTAGCCCTGTGTGGCTCTAACTGTGGCAGGGCTGCATTTGCAACTCTACCACAAAAAAAAATTATTCTCTGTAACCGTTGGTATCAGCATCGGAAAATAATTCTGCAATCGTCGGTATTAGCATCGGAAATTCTCTGCAATCGTCGGTATTAGCGTCGCTAAATAGCGATGGTAATACCGACGGTTTTGTAGCGACACTAATACCGACACTAATACCGACGACGGGGATATTTTTTATATATAAAGAAAACGTCGTTATAGCATGTATATGTTGTAGTGAAAGACAAAACTCAATGATTCAGACTGTACATGCATGGCATTAAACTCTACTGTACATCCAAGAAAAAGAGTCTAAACAATCCAAATGTCAATAGGTTTAGATGATTTCTTAATAGGAGAAACCCAAGTACTTCTCCTTGGATCATTATGTAATGATAGAACTTGAGAAGGTAAAAAAATCATTATATGGGACTCCAAACACGCTTTAGCCATGTGTATTTTTGGTTATTATAGCAATCATAAACTGGTCATTTGATGGCTAAACTCCAAAACTCCAAACAAATGATTCTTCAACTATCTAAACAATGTCTACTACTACTTATAATCGATCTCCAAGCATTAGATCTCCTAGAGCACCCTATAGAAGCCTTGATTCACTTATGGCAGCTTACTGCCTACTTTTTTAGACAATCAATAATAGCTTATAGTAGTCCTTAACAAGAGCTTTCATGTAATTAAACTTCTCTTTGATGGTTGGAGATGGTTCCCCCAAGGTTCGAGACCCAAATTCCTATGATAGATCTCTTTTGAAGCTTAAAAATGGAACCCTAAAAAGTGTTATGGCTGCTTTTAGCCCTATTTTTATTATTCAAAATAGTCCATTTCAGCCTACACAAAAACTCTCTTCTCCTCTCCAAAAGCATGCTCCAGGTAGTCTCCTCCTTCTCCCCACTTGTGAGGGCTCTCTCTCTTTGTCTCACACTTGCCTTGTATGAGCTTCTTCCCTCCATCCACGCTTCATCAA
Organism: Lygodium microphyllum; assembly: GCF_053477565.2. NCBI lineage: Eukaryota > Viridiplantae > Streptophyta > Polypodiopsida > Schizaeales > Lygodiaceae > Lygodium > Lygodium microphyllum. The sequence continues at coordinate 89,690,887 of NC_141161.1, read as the reverse complement.
AGAAACCCCCCCCCCCCCAAGCCTGTTTGTGCCAATTTTGGATGAAAATAGCCTCCTTTTCTTCACACTTTTCTCCTTCTTGGTGATCAAGTGATTTTTAAGTTGCTTAAGTGACTTCCTAAACTCTATCTCATGTCATATACCATAGTATATATCGAGACTTGCCAAGACTTTTCAAGTCCCAAGTGTAGCATGATCTTGTCATATGACTCAACAACAGAGATAAGTCGTGCCTCCCTCTAAGGCATCCAACTTTTTTCCTATTCACACCATAGACTAAAGATTGCATAATATCCAACCCTTCTAGACCTGCATATCCTCTAGCATGTGCCAAAGTCCTAGTTATCACCAGATCAAAGTCCTCCTTATCTTCTACAACCATATCCCTTACTTCTTCATCTTCCATATCATCGTGGCTAGCCCATGTATCACGGCCATAGTTTTGGTGGCTCATAAGCAGTAGATTTCCACATCTAAGTTTGATTATTTTCCCTGCTGTTTGGAATTCTTATGGTTGTCCCATCTGGCACATTTAATGCATAAGTAGCATTACCAAACACACATCTTACCACAGAGGGTCCGAACCATCGTTTGGAGACTTTACACATAGCACTATGTTGGTTTTCTAAACTATTGTCACATAAACCAACACCCAATCCCCATCTTGTATGGTTCTTGGCCTCAATCTATGTCTTTTGCCAAACCGTTTCTTATTCTATATCTTGTTGCCCTTAACTTTGCAATTGATGTCTTTGTGTCTTCTAACTTTCTTTCCAACTATCTAATATGTAAGGCAGCCAACAACTCCTCTCGATTTAGCTTCTCTCCCCCAAGCTAGCACACTCCATGCGGTTGTCATCTCTTCTATTAACATGATATGTTTTTGACTATATATCAATTCAGTAAGCATATATACTATAACAACACTATGAGTTGTTCAATCAGTCACAAAGCATAAGGGAGCAATTATGACCACTCTTTTATCTTCTCTCCATATGCTTTTGCCAATGCCTTCATAATAGGCAGTGCCCTCTTTCACTTTTGCCATTTCCTTTAAGGTTATAAGATGAAGTTAAAGAAATATTTATTCCCAATCGTGCAAAGAAATCATAGGCTTCATCCACATCCAATTCACTCCTATTTTTTTCTAAATTTTTCCACACAACCATACCAACAAAAGATCTCTTCTAAGAGAAAAGTACACACTGCATTTGTGGTCTTGGTAAGCAGAGCTCTCCCTTCCACTTGATTAGTCAAGTCTTCATGGGAAAGAACAAGAAACTTCATTTGCCAAAGACTTGTAGGCAGTATGATGATGAAATCTACTACCTACTTAAAATCAAGAGACAAGGGATATGTGGACTACAATCCATCCTAATATCTCACAAGTGAATACATTTAACATGTCATACATATTTCCACAAAGTGAGCAACATCCTTATACATGCCTTGCCACCAATATCTTTCTTTGATATTTGAAAAGTACACCAAGCACCTCTATGGCCAGCCCATAAGCTTTCATGCAACTCCTGCATAATGTTTATTTGTGAAGTTTTATCACCTAGAACTTGCAATAGCATACCCTGTTTCTTCTTAGCATGCTTTCAGAAGTACCCATCTTTTAAGAAAGACCCATAGGCTTCCTTGTTAAGCTTCTTAAACTCTTCATCCAACCACTCTTCTCTCTTTGTTAATGTGCTGATATATTGATTAATTCTCAGCCATTCTTCTATATATTTGTCTTCCAAAAACACTTCTGCAAAATATATATAGCATCTAAAGAGTTTACCCTTTGTTGTCCAAGATTTTGTTAGTGCTATAGCAACTTCTTGCATTACTGAATTCACTATTAGAGTAGCTGTACTTGACAAACCACTGTTGTACTTATTGCATTTAATGTTTTCCCTTCATTGATGAGAGTTGTACCTATAGTTACAACAGCTTCCAATTTTTTTTTCCAATCAAAACATCATTTTCAACAGAAGAAATTCATCTTCTTTCTCCTCATCCATCATCCCGTCTTCATTCTCATAGCGTGCCATCCAAGATAACATGTCTACCATCAGGTTATCTCTTCCAACAATATGTTGAAAATCAAGGTTCAAAGATTTGATGTATGCAATCCATCAGAACATAGCAATGCATGGGGTAGCCAACTAGTAATCATGCCCAATACTGGTAAACAATCGATCTCAATGACTACATGAGCACCCACAAAATACTCCTTATCACATTTAAGGGCTATCACAATTCCACATAATTCTCTTTTCACCTGTGGTGGATACCTTTTCTACCCACTGTTAGGTCAATAATTTAGCACCAAACCGAATTCATATATTTGCCCTTCCTCATCATCTTGCCCGATTGCCCATCCAATCCTGGTTGGGCTCATATCAATAGTAATAATGATAGGCTTCCCATGTGAATAATTAGTGTTTCTCAATGTAGGAGTAGATTTCAAAATATGCTTCAATTTCTTCATTGCTTTCTTATGCTTCATTTCCCGGTGAAATCTTTGACCTTTCCTCAAGAGCTAATTTGGAGAATCATCTACATGTGCAAATTGAGGGATCCATATCAAATAGAACACACATTTACCCAAGAATATGCACACTTTGGATACATTCATGCATACATCTTGAATTCTATCAAGTCCATCTATTTTCACTAGTGATGGTCTTCTCCCATAGGGCCTAGACATATGCCCAATAATCAAAACCTCTTCAACTCTGAAGATTGACTTTTGTCCAAAGAGAGTTAAGTGCACCTCTTCCAAACACATCAAAATTCTTTCACAAGCAACAACTATCTGCATCTATGAGCATCCATCTCTTCATTCTTTCCATCCATTGCACACCCTTTGATCGGAACATCATCCAAGAAGGTCATTGTCAATAGTGGTATAAAATCCCTAAGCATCTCATCATCTTCCATAAATGAAATGAGTTTAACTTATATTTTCATATTTTAAAGAAACTTCTTATCCAATTTACTCATATGTCTTTGATCCATTGTTAGCTCTTACTTATATCTAGTGAATTTATGGGTATAAATAAATGATTCGAAGCCTCTTCCACCCTCCCTCTCTCTCACAAAAACATGTTAAGAAAATCTTAGAAGATATTCAAATGCATGACTACTCTAATTATATTCTCCCTTTCAATGCCAAACCATAAGGATGTGGAACTTAGATACAATACTTAATGTAGTTAGTGCACGTATAAGGAAAACCTTGTGTTTATGTCTGCCAAGAATGATCTTGGAGATTGACATAAATCTAAAAGTACAAGCTATAAACCACTTAATTCAAATGCATGACTACATTGTGTCCCTTTAGTGCTAAGACATGAGGATATGTGACCTAGCACCATACTTAATGTAGGCACAAGGAAAGCATTGTGTCTTCCTATCCCAAGCAAGGCCTAGGACATCAACACAAAGTTGAAAGTACAAGCTATAAACCCCTTAAGGAAGATGCATAACACCATAGTTATAGTGTCCCTTTAGCACCAAGCCATGACGATGTGGGACCTATACACCATGCTTATTGTAGGCATAAGGAGTATCTTGTGTCTATGTGTGCCAAACAAGACTAGGGCATCAACATAAAGTCAAGAGTACAAGCTATAAACCACCTAAATCAGATGCATGATATACTAGTTATGGTGTCCCTTTAGTTCCACAAGCCATGAGGACATGTGATCTAGACACTATATTTAGTGTAGGCATAATAAAAGCCACAAAGGTTTATATAAGTGAGTTTGAAGATATATAATCAATAACTACCTTAGATAAATGAATATGTGGGTCCAAGTCACCATTTTTTTCAACATCTTTGAAGGATCCTACCATTATTCTTGAGATGCAATTGGAAAATCACAATAACACATTCATAAAAGAAATGTAGAACCTTAATAAACAGATAGATCGAGTTCTTAAATCATCAATGCTATTCTTAACTACTCAAGCTACTAAGATAAGATGCTCACGTAGCAAAAAAAGGCTAGCAACAAGCTACCATTCCTTGAACCCTTTTCTCTAGGGTAAAAGAGTTTTATGATTATATTGATACAAAATATTTTATGAAGATCATCATCTCAAATGTGTGGCAAAATACTCTTTGTACTATATGTGATCATCCAACTACTTGGAATGACCTTAATGATGGAGGCATTTGAGTTGCTTAATCCTCTACTTCACGCATGTGGAGCAATATAATCTATTCCAGATTGAAGATCACAAACCTATGGACAGATACAAATAATTTCAATAATTTTTATTCCAATCAATAATTTATCAATCAACTCATGGTTTGAATCCAATCTACACATTTATACACATATATATTTAAATACAAAGATGAATCAATAACTTTAATTGCTTGAGAAATAAGAAAGAAAAAAGTGAGTGATTTACTTATCACTCTCAACTAAGTTATGTGGTAACAATGGATAAAGTGAATCAAACACGTGTTATTTGTAAATAAATTAGTTTGTAAATAATTTCTAGACTAAGAAATGATTGTTGTGGAGCCATGGTGGTCGAAGGAAAATACTCAAATAGCTCCACAATAATGGTTTTGAATTTCCTTGAGGATAAGTACAAATATTAGAAATTTAAAACTTTGAAAATTTTAATAACTTTGAATAAATTAGAAAAACTAGTACATAATTAAGGTAAACTAGATAAATTAGTAACTTTTATAATAAATTAATGTAAAATTGAAAAAGATATAATGATTATAAAATAAAAATAACCCAAAATAAAATTGAGATAAGTAAGATTAAACTTAATTGATAAAGAAACAGCTAGAAATTCAATCATATTAGAATATTTTAAATAAAGTAAATAGATAATGTAGTAAAATAAGTTAGATTATGAGTATGTGAGTACACACACACATACAATTTGGTAGATTGCATGTAAGAAAGAGGAAATCTTTCATAGTCATGCATGTTCATTAGGAAAATTTGGGTATGTTTTATTCTCTTCCTCTTAAAGAAATTGAGATATCCTTATCTGAAGAGAAACTCAAGGTGATCCCTTTGGAGGATGGATGCCTCTATCTAAGTCACATCTTCTTTTGGAAAATCCTTCCATTGTATTACATATTCTCATAAAGTACAATTTCTTAAAAAGGATTTTCTTTTACTTCCAAGATTCTCTTAGGTTGGACTTCAAGGATTCCTTGAGTTAGAATTGCAATTTGTTTGTTATCAAGGATATGGTCAAGGTTGGGGACATAAAATTGTAGTAGCCTTACATAATACATCATGGATCTTTACATGAGGAGGTAGGGCTAACTTGTAAGCATGTGTGCCAATGAAGTTTATGATTTTATATATCCCAAAATATCTTGGAGTGAGATTTTTGAATTTTCCAAGAGAGAATGAGTTTTTCTATAGCAGAACCCTTTGAAAGGCTATCTCCTTCCTTAAAGTCTTAGTTCATCGTCTTAAGGTCCATATAGGCCTTCTACCAATCCTAGATTGTCTTTATATATTGGAAAATTGCATTGACATTCTCTTAGATGTCATCTAGTATCTTTTTCAAGAAAAGGTGATAGGCACTCTTACCATATTATGCTTAGAATTGTGTCATCCCAATGCTTTGGTTGTATGAAGCACTATAGGCATATTCCACCAATGGACGGTATCCAATCCATCTTTTTGTCTCTCTACTACAATAGGCTCTTGAAATATCCTCCAAGACTTAATTGATTATTTTTATTTTCCTATCAATTTAGAGATGATAGGTTGTGATTATATGTGGCTAGGTTCCAATGGCTTTAAAGAGACTATTCCAAAATCTAGAGATGCAAAGGTCACACGATTACTAGCAATTCTTTTCAAGAGTCCATGTAATCAAAATATCTCCTTGATAAATATCCTAGCAGTCAAATCCTTATGAGTTGTTTTGACAGTGATAGCATGATCTACTTTGGTTAGCATATCCATAATCATTAGGATGGATTCATACCCTCCTTAGATAGTGGATAGGCCCACTATAAAGTTCATGATAATATACTTCCATTTTATCTAGGAATATCAAGAGGGTATAATTTGCTAAGTAGCTTGACCCTTTTGCCTTTTACCCTATTAAAACTCAAGCATTGGATCACAGACCTAAGAGTGTGCACTTTTATTCCTTGCTAGAAGTAGCTCCTTTTTATTGCATTTTGAGTCTTTGCATAACAAGGATATCAAGCCACCACCAGGTTACTATGTGCTTCCCATAAGATCTTCTTTTTTAGCTCGTAATTTTTAGGTACATACAACCTCTACTAATTTAAAAAAAGTTCATCTTGAAAGAGATAATGATTGCATCCCTCTAGCCCTTCTTTTTTTATAGTTGGATAATCTTCTTCATCTCAAGGTATTTTGGATCATTAGGAGCTCCATTTTTCATAGTATCAAAATGGGATTGTTGGGCATGGAAACAAGACTTGCAACGCTTCCTTTCCTTAAAGGGTCTTCAATTATTAGAGCATTTATGAAGGCTTTGTGAGACTAGGAGCATTGCCAACAACATGTTTCTTGCCAGGGTGATACTTGATCTTAAAGTGAAATTCTTGCAAGACTTTGATTCATCTTCTTTGTCTCATGTTTAGATCTAGTTGAGTGAAAATCCACTTTTGGCTCTTATGATTAGTGATGAGATTAAAGCTTTGACCAAGTAGATAACATTGCCTAATTTTGAGAGTATGAATGGCCGCTAGTGTCTTTATTTCTAGCATAAATTTTCTTGTATTTGTCTAAGTTTTTGAGAAGAACTGACTATAAATCAACCCTCTTGCATAAGTGTAGATCCCATTTCTACTATGCTAGGTTTCATGATGATGACTTCAAGATTTTGAGAGAAGTTAGGGAGCTTTAGTACCATAGTTGTGGTGAGACATATCTTTAGCTTATCAAAGCCATCTTGCTCCTCAAAAGTCCACACTGTCTTGGCCTGTTTTTTAAGAAGCTCAATGAATGGAGTGGTAATGAGGGCATAATCCTTGATAAAGATGTGGAATTTCATAACTCAAGTAGGTGGACTAAGAAATGTAAAGTACCACTAGAAGTATATGCCAATGCGGGTAGAATATACATTGTTAATGGGGCGTATAGTATCAAATGTTAAACCGCTAGGTCCTAAAAATATGATTTGATAGATGAGAGACAAAATAAACTATAGGCAACAAAAATAAGAAAGAGAAAAATCAATCTATATCTTATATTTCTCATATAGAACATTTGCTTCAATCTTTATACAACTTCATTATCACTTTCAAATTTACAATCCTATGATCAAGATAATAACTCAACCAAATAAAACTTTTGAGGTGATAGCTTAGACCCTAACACTCCAATCCAAAAGCTTTAGTAGTAGTAGTTCATCAATCTCTACACAAATAATACATGTAGAGCATTAAAATAGCTCTTGTATAGCCCAAAGGCACACCTAAATCAAATCAGTCCAAAAAATTGTGAATTCCCTCATGAAAATATTTAAAACTGCTATATTTTCAACATAAATCATTACACTCTTTCACCTATAGTAGTAGGAAAGAGACTATCCACAAAAACCCTCTTTTTGGGTACTCCCTATGTAAGGGATAACATCCAAATCCAGAAAAAATCCTATGTAAACTCTAAGCTCAGTACTTTAGCCCTGCAAATCTTTTCATACAAAGATTAAAGTATTCCTAAATCTCACCCAATTCTATAGCATGTATGCATTCACACATATACTAAAAATCTCTTCTTAGTTTGGCCTTCCTTTCCCTTGCCTTTCCCATATTTGAGTTCCATAAAAAGCATGATGAAAGATGTAGAGGTCTACTATGTGTTTTTACCCAAGCTAAAGGCACAAGGATCAGCTCATGATTTGCATCAACAAAAGAAAGGGTTTACCTAGATGCAATAAACACATCACACCTCACTAAAACTAGGCTCTTGGACACTAAATTGGCCACTCAGATGTCTGACAATGGCAAGAATACATTTTTTTTTTCAATTGGTATGTGAGGTAAATTTAAAACTCTTGATATACCCTAGTAGATCAAGTACAATTGTCATGGAAACTAACACATCCCATAGATATACATAGGTAATCTTAGATGGAATAGATATGTTGTAAGGTTTCAACCCATAGATATAGAGTGTCATGACATCCACCCACTCTAAACTTGCACATCCTCTAGTATGTGCTACCTTGCCTTACTCTTTTGCTAGCTCAAGGTCCTCCTTACCTTCCACAAGATCATTATCCTCATCCTCTTCTCAATGCTTTCCTATGTGGACTCGTCTTCAAGCTCCTCCTCCTCATAGGTGTTTGAATCTCTTCTCTAGAACAACTTTGTCTTCTTCCCTACAGTAGGTATCTTCAAATTTATTCCATTCAATTCAAGTAGAGCCCCCATAGTACATAAATGGCATTATCATATGCCTACTTCACAATGGGTCTAAACCATTGTTTAGAAATATTTTGCATGGTATTATTTTGATTATCAAGTTTGATATCATGCAAAAATACACAATCACCTTCATCATTGTCTCTTGGTCTCAACTTGTGTCTTCTATTAAACCTCTCTTTCTTGTGAAGTCTAGCCTCTTTTTATCTCTATACTACAATCTATGTCTTTAGGTCTTCTTTCTAAGTAATGGATTCTAAGATCTAAGAGATCTTCCCTACTCATTTCTTTCTCCCATGGTAGAACATCATGTAGTAGCTAGTGTATCAATAGACATAATCATGCATAAGCTCTCTGGGCATATATCCTATAGTAGCACTGTGTGTATTCCAATCAGTCCATAAAGTATAAGAAAGAAAATGCACCTACTCTTGTACTCTTTCTCTGAATACTATACCCTCTTTTTTCAAGAATCGCATGGTGGGGGGACTTGCTTGAGTTGTTGCGCCAAAAACACACCATATACACAAGAGGAACCGCACTCAAGAACACAAGAAGAGAGATAGAGACCAAAATGTTTTTGTTGATTTCTTCTTCTTGTTTCTCGCACAATATAATGTACACAAATTATAGATAAGATACAACATAAAGGAAAGTGATATACTAAGTCAAACAGTGCATAATTAAATATACTACTCAATTGGAACTATAACTATGCTAGCTATAGGTAGGTACAACAAACTAAATATAATAAGTGATAAGTCAATGGCCCATGTGAGGACCACCAACATGCTAAGTGTAAATGTGTGGATCCATCTAGCTAGATGATCCATCATCAATGTCCAGACACGTTAAGCTTGCCATCTCAACAATACCCCTCAAGATCAACTATATCTCTACAACTCCAATGCTTTGAAATTTGTGAAACTTCTTGTGTACCCAACATCTTTGTGAAAATGTCAACTATCGAATCATGTGTACTAACATATACCAAGTTAACCTCTCTTGCAAGTACATTCTCTCTCACAGAGTTGTAATGCACTTCAATGTATTTTATCCTAACATAGAACACTAGGTTCCTAGCTAATTGTATGCTACTCATGTTGTCATAGTGAATGACAACTGGACCATCTCCCTACATATCCAAATCACCCAATAACTTTTGTAACCATACCACCTTACATGCTACCTGTCAAGATTGTGGGAGAGAAGGAAGGAGTCTCACTTGTAGCTTTCTTTCTTGCACAATGGGGGAATACACACAAAGGTGGAGGCTGAAAACAATTTTCCTCTTCTTAGTTGTGTAAGCCAAAAAGAACTCAAGTACATAGAAATAGAAGAACCCTATATATGGGTCTCAAACCAAACTCAACTAACTAAGGTGGCATACTAACTGAGCCACGAACTAGAGTAGATAAGGATAGCTGTCATCTAGCTATTATTCATGGGCGGTGTACCAACTGCATCTGCAGACGTAAATGCACAACGGTCACCCTGGCGTATCACGAGTGGAGCTCGATATCTTAACACTCCCCCTCAAGCTCAATCCCAATTCCTGCACACCAAGTAGGTCTCTGAATTTGCACAGCTTCTCTGCGCCCAATGCCTTCGTAAATATGTCAGCTACCTGATCCTCTGTGCTGACATAAACTAGATCAATAAGACCTAGTAAAACCCTCTCCTGCACATAGTGATAATGCACCTCAATGTGCTTTGTTCTAGCATGATAGACTGGGTTATTTGCCAAGTGTATACTCCTCATGTTGTCACAATAAATGACAACTGGCCCATCTATAGACTAATGCATATCATAAAGTAGCTTATGCAACCAAGCTACCTCAAATGCAGCCATTGCTGCACCCCTGTACTCAGCCTCTCTGCTCGACAAGGCAACTGTAGGCTGTTTCTTACTGCTCCAAGTGATTGTAGCACTCCCAAAAGAGAACACATATCCACTGGTAGATCGTCTATCAGAAATACTACCAGCCCAATCAGCATCAGTGTATCCATGCAACTGTATCTGAACCCCAGTCTCATAAAATAGTCCATACTGCAATGTGGACTTCACATACCTGAGTATACGTCTAGCCGCATCTAAATGCGGTTTCCTTGGAGCCTGCATAAACTGACTTACCAATCCAACAGCATAGCTCAAATCTGGCCTGGTAATAGTCATATAAATCAAACTTCCTACTATGCGTCTGTACATAGTAGGGTCTTCCAGAAGCTCACCTGCATCTGCGCTCAGCTTCACATTCTGCTCCAAAGGAACTAAAATAGGCTTACAACCTGTCATCCCATATTTGGACAGCATGTCCAATCCATACTGCCTCTGTAAGAGCCATATCCCACTTGTTGGTGATCTAATCACCTCAATGCCCAAGAAATAACGCAGCTCTCCCAAATCCTTCATCTCAAACTTCTGCTTCAATAGCATTTTCACATGAAGGATATCTTCATCACTGTCATGTGTGATAATCAAATCATCAACATAAATGACAAGCAGCATAACACCTTTCTCTGTTTTTCTCACATAAAGTGAGAAATCTGCCTTGAAAATCTGAAAGCCAATAGTGACAAGATACTGTCCTATCTTGTCAGACCATGCTCTAGGTGCTTGCTTCAAGCCATACAATGCTTTCTTCAACCTGCAAACAAACTCAGGATGAACAGCATGCACATAACCTGGTGGCTGCTCCATATATACCTCTTCTTGCAAATCACCATGCAAGAAGGCACTCTTTACATACGGTTTCCATCTTTGTAACCGGAGTGAATATTTCTTCATAATCAATGCCATATGTTTGTGCATACCCCTTGACTACTAATCTTGCCTTGTATCTATTCACAGAACCATCTGCATTGTGCTTCACCTTATAAACCCACTTACAGCCAATTACATTCTTACCTTTAGGCAAAGGTACCAATTCCCATGTAGCATTTTCTTCGAAGGCATCCATTTCTTCATCCATGGCTTTCTCCCATTTTTCTTTTCCCATGGCTTGCTCAAAAGAAGTGGGTTCTGGTTCCTATATCACTTTGACCATATAGACATAGTGAATAGCTGTAAATCCATCATATTTGAGCCTATCCACAGGATACCTAGCTCTAGTAAACCTATGCAAAGTAGGTTCACTCCTAGGTGCTCTCAAAACATCCCTGGTCATCCTTACTCCAGGTGTAACAATAGAAGGAATACCCAACTCATCATCAATGCTATGTTCTAAGCCACTGGATTCACCATCCACATAAGAGTGACCTGCATTCACATCAAACATAGGCTGATCTACCTTCTCTTTTCCTTTTTGTGATACTTGAATACCACTATCTGCATTGCTTTGAGAAGATTCTCCTGATCTCAATCTGCCTGTCCATGGCGAAGAATGTGAGCCACTGCTAGAGGACGTTCCAGGTCCACTAATATTTTGTGACTGCTGCTGTGAATTCTGTGCAGCATTACCATTTTGTGCATCTACATCATCAATCACATTTACTGGTTTATACCAGCTACTCATCTCATCAAAAACAATATCTTTGCTCACTGTAAACTTACGAGTAGAAGGGTTATAGCATCTATACCCTTTCTGCTCTGTAGAGAGTAACCAATAAAGATGCACTTCTCAGCTTTTGGATCCAACTTGGATCTCAACTCATCTGGCACATGAACATAGGCAATGCAACCAAAAATCTTCGAATGAGAAATATCTGATTTTCTACCAGTATACCTCTCCTCTGGAGTCATCCCATGTATTGTTGCAGTGGGAGTCCTGTTCATTATGTAGACTGTTGTAGCAACTGCTTCAACCTAGTAAAAATCTGGCAAGTCTTTTTCATTGAGCATGGCACGAGATACCTCTCCAATATGCCTGTTTTTCCTTTCTGCAATTCCATTTTGTTGTGGGGTATGACTGCATGAATATTGCTGCTTTATGCCATGCTCCTATAGGAACCTTGCAAACTCATTTGAGAGGTACTCTCCCCCTCCATCTGACCTTAGGCATTTTATTTGCAGGACTGTTTCTTTTTCAACCATAGCTTTAAGAGTTTTGAAATGCCCAAAAACTTCACTTTTCTTTTTCATAAAATACACCCAAACTTTTTTGCTATAGTCATCAATAAAAGTGACAAAATAATGACAGCCTCCAAGAGATGCAGCTTTAGTAGTCCACACATCAAAGTGGATTAATTCCAATGGCTTCTTACTCTCTTGAACATGTCTAGGAAATGGTTTCCTTGCCTGTTTTCCAAATTGGCAGGCTTCACATACCTTATGCATTTCTGCAACCTTGAATTTAGGCAATCCTACAACAATATTTTGGGCCTGCATTGATTTAAGTCGATGTACATTAACATGACCAATGCGTTTATTCCAGATATCAATATCTGCAACTACATCGGTCCCATGTGCAAACATTGCTGCACTCAATTCAGACATGTCTGCATCCAACGTAAACATTCTGCCCTTCTTCTTTCCTTTTTCTATCAAGCGACCTTTATTTTTCATATCCTCAACAAAGCATCCATGAGGATTAAATCTGACCTGCAAGTCTTGCTCAACCATTTGACCAACAGAAACCAGATTCTTGGTGATATTCGGGACATGAAATACATCGGACAGGTATTTCTTTTTCCCATCCTGCATAGACAAAGGAATTTTTCCAATCTGCACAATAGGATGTGCAGTATCATCACCAGTCTCCACAAATCCTGGTTTTTCCATTTTCCTTGCATCCTCCATCCATTCTGCATGATGTCATGTGGTTTGATGCACCTGAGTCAACATACCATACATAATCTTTCACGGACGGAAATGGATGTTCAGAACTATACATAATCCTTTCCTAGACCATTCAAGGTCACAGAAACTAAATCATCATCTTCCACTAGCGACCCAATGGTAGCAAGTGCATCTGCAATCTTCTTCACCTTCATGTGGTAGTCATTAATGCTCATATTTTCTCTTTGCACATTATGCAACTCTTGCTTGAGCTGCATTTTCCTGGCTTGCGTATTTGTGCTATACATTTTTGACAAAGTATCCCATGCCTCCTTTGGTGTACTTGCATCTTGAATATGCACAATCATAGAGTCTGAAATGCTGATAGACAGCCAGTACATAACTTTCCTGGCTCTCTCATGCCATGCTTTAAATGCTTGCATTTGCTGTTGATTGGGAACATCAGGAAGAACTGGTTCTTCTTCATTTCCTGCAACAAATTCCCAATATCCTTTTCCCATAAGGAAATTCGTCATTCTAAACTTCCATGCTTGAAAGTTGTTCTTGTCAAGCTTTTCAGTGACAATCTGTGAAAGAGAATCAGACGCCATTACAGAACATTGCAAAAAATTCTGTCACTGCAAAGAACACAACTTCAGCCTCACAAGGGCAAATCTGCAAAACTAACGAAAGTGGTATTTAACCACACAGTCACTTCCTAGTGACGATTTTGCATCAACAGGCAACAAGGATAATTTTGTAACTCCCAATGTCTCTCTGCACAAGCATACGATGCAATTTCTACAGTAACTTTTCACCGACCTGCAGAACAGTGGTCGCGCAGCATAAAACTGGGCCTTTTCCTAAGTGCAGAACAGTGGTCACACAGCATAAAACTGGGCCTTTTCCTAAGTGTGTGCAGAAAACTTCGGCCTCCAAAACTTTTCGGCTGTGCTACCTGTAGAGACTTGCTCCCAAAACAGAAGAATGAAAGAAACATTGGTCCTCTTACCAGAACACCGCGAACTTGGCTTACTTTCTTGAGCTCCTTACCACGAACAAGGCTTTGATACCATGTCAAGATTGTGGGAGAGAAGGAAGGAGTCTCACTTGTAGCTTTCTTGCTTGCACAATGGGGGAATACACACAAAGGTGGGGGCTGAAAACAGTTTTCCTCTTCTTAGTTGTGTAAGCCAAAAAGAACTCAAGTACATAGAAATAGAAGAACCCTATATATGGGTCTCAAACCAAACTCAACTAACTAAGGTGGCATACTAACTGAGCCAGAACTAGAGTAGATAAGGATAGCTATCATCTAGCTATTATTCATGGGCGATGTACCAACCGCATCTACAACTGACAAGTCGGTGACATAAATGCACAACGGTCACCCTGGCATATCACGAGTGGAGCTCGATATCTCAACACTACCGTAGTAGCACCTCTTTACTCAGCCTCTATACTCAATAAAAAAACTATAGGTTGTTTTTTGTTGCTCCATGTAACTGTTGTACTACCAAGGGAAAACATGAATCCACTGGTAGATCTTTTCTCAAATATACTACTAGCCAAATCTACATTTGTGTATTCAAAAACTTGAATGTCCTTATGTGCGTCCATAAAGAAGTCCATAATGCAAAGTAGACTTCATATACCTCAATATACATCTAATTGCATACAAATGAGGCTTTCTAGGCATTTGTATAAACTAGCTGACAAGGCCAATAACATAACTCAAGTCTAGCCTTGTGATAGTTATGTAAATTAGAATCTGACTATCCTCATGAACATAGTAAGGTCTTCTATCTCGTCCCAACATCAACACACTCAACTTCACATTTTGCTGCTCCAATGGCACTAAAAGAGGCTTACATGCTGTTATATCATACTTGGATAACATATCCAAGTGATACTACCTTTGGGACAACCATATATCATCATTAGATCTAATCACCTCAATACCAAGGAAGTACCAAGTTATCTCACTTAAATCCTTCATGTCAAACTTCTTTTTCAAAAAGTCCTTGACTTCAACAATTTGACTATCTCTTTCACCTAGAATAATCAAGTCATCCACATAGATTACTATGATGACCAAATTTTCATCTCCTTTTCTCACATAAAGTGAGTGATTAGCATCAGAAACATAAAATCCAATGTTTACAAGATACTCTCCAATCTTTTCAAACCATGCTCTAGTTGCTTGCTTCAACCCATAGAGTGCCTTCTTTAAACTGCACACACATATGGGATGCTCTAAATCCTCATAACCTATTGGCTACTCCATATACACCTCTTCTTACAATTTACCATGCAAGAAGGCGTTCTTTATATCCATTTCCTGCAAACTCCAACCTTTGGCTATTGCCAAAGCAATCTTACATCTAATTGTTGTCCTCCTAGCAACTTGATTGAATGTCTCTTCATAATCTATGCCATATGTTTGAGCATAGCTTTTTGTAACTAGCCTAGCCTTATACCTACTAGTAGAACCATTTGCATTGTGCTTAATTTTTTAGACCCACTTACAACCAATAGCCTTGTTTCTCTTACGCTATGGTACTTGATCCCAAGTCTTATTGTCTTGTAATGCAGCCATCTCCTCATCCATTGTTATATCCCAATGGGAATATCCAATAGCATCCTCAAAACAAGTGGGCTCAACATCCTCAACCACCTTTACCATATAAGCATAACGATGAGTTACATAAACTTCAAAAAAAAATCTTTTAATAGGATATTTGACCTTGCTAGATCTATGTACCATTGGATCACTTAGTGAAGCCGTTACATTACCATGTACTCTCTGTATATCTAGTGTTCTAATTAAAGAAATATCAAGCTCATCATCTAAATTTTCTGAACCAATAGAATCTCCATCAATCCCAAATAAACAATAGATGCATCATTACCATTTGACACTTTCTTCTTTCCTTTGTCCTTATCTACAACACTTATAGATGTAGTTGAAGATGCGGGGCTACTTGGCTAACTGTAGATGTAGTACCATATGATGTTTTTGGTCCACTAAGGCTTCGTGATTCTTGCTTTTCTTTGTGCATATAATTGTTATGATCATCATCTTTCAATATATGTAACGTGCCTGCCTACCAAGCACGTTTTTAGCAGTCCAACGAGAGACTACTAATCTAAGTGATATCACTTGGCACTCCCATGGAATGTTTCAAGGTTCGTCACCTAGGGTTTCTCGAGTCCGCCTCGCAACGGAACGTTCACAACAACCCAATGGGATTGACCTAAAATCTAGGTTCCTATTGGTCAAGGTCTCCTAACAGCATTCTAGCATCGGGTGTCCTGGACATCCTACTTTATGCAGAGACACCCAAGTCAAAGCATACCCATACCGCACTTGGTTCAAAGAGAATGGAAAACAAGAGGGATGCACTGCTCAATCTCTCTACCCACAAGACATAGTCCCATTCCGGTCTCCTAAAATGGCATGATTCAGCTTCTAACTTAACAATACCTAAAGGTCGAATGACAGTAAAACCTTGTGAAAATCCTCCCAGCTCTTTGGGACCCCCTACCATAGGACAAACCCATCGGGGGTTCTGCCCCCCCCACTTCCCTTGATAGCTTTAATTTTCTAATTAGGTCCTAGCACATTTATGAGTGACATTTAAAATCAGTTTCCTTAATTAAGCCTTTTAGGAAACAGGGTTCCTTCACGTAACTCATAGCACTGACACGAAAACAGAGCAAGCAATCCTTTTGACAAACAACTTCCTTAACTTATCTTCAAGTTAATCTTTGTCTTTTGCCCATACAGGAGAAATTATATATCCCTTCTACCCACCAGCAAAAGTGCCCGGTCCAAATCACATGGCACCATAATTTCCATCCATTATCTAGAATAGGATCTTTCAATGCCACAAACATTGAGCTCACAGTAGTCTTCAACTCCGTTCTGGATTGGCAAGGGGTGTCCAGAGCTCCACCTGACCCTAAGCAGCCTAGGAGTGAAACACAATTTTCGTGGTTGGCCTTTTCACCACTCAACCTTTGGCCCATGAATAGAGCAGTGCCCTTCTCGGGTTATTCTGCGATGCAATCTTGGAGATGATCCACCCATACAAAGTATCCTTTCCTTAATTAATTCATTTAGGAATCAAGCACAAACAAGGCATTCAACCCTAATATCATCTTTTTGAAAACATTCCTTTATCCCCATGTCAACTTGTCATCATGGACCTCTACCATGCATTATCACAAGCACTTGGAATAATCATCCAAACCACAATGCAACAGTCAGTTGAATGTAAAAGCATTTAAGGTGTTATTGGATCAACCAAAAAAACCAATTGTATTTCCAAACAATGCAATTATAGTCATTTCCATCTCATATCTGCTCTCCCCCTTGGGATCAAAGAGCGATTCTATGTAAAATTTACTTAACACTCCCTTCCTTTGGCTAAGGCATGTGTTAAGGATTCAAACATTGTACATGATGTAAGTTCTATAGGTCACTTACATTGATTGATAACCCAACCTTCTTGCTGACAAGTACAAAAGTATCAGTCTTTCTTTGTCTCGAGGTTTCCTAATCCTTGAGCTCTCCACTTGCCACTTAGGGCTAAGTTGTTGTTCGTGTCTGCTCTAACCCTGAATCGACTTGATGGAAGTACCAGTTATCAAATAGATCTCAAGACATCTTAGTTTTAATATTTATGATTAATTTTTTATACTAGCTCTTAGTCAACAAGCCATGAAGCAAACATGAAATCATTCCCATATATCAAGCATGTTATAGGCATAACGTGTAAATACTTGATAAGATAAGTGCTAGATGATCTGAAGTAACTAGACTCCAACATGCCTTACATTGAGCTAGAATCTAGGTCTTCTTAATATTTGGGCTCCTCGGCTAAGTACTTTTGAAGTATCCAAACTTTAAATTGGGACTTTCTATTCACCATTCTTAATGTTATATTCTTTTAGCAACTACGCTATTCATAACCCTTGAGTAATGCTTCCTTGTAATTGCTCTATCAGTAAATAAGCTGTATGCAACTAAGTTGGGTTTAAAAGAACAATCAAAATGCCAAATCATAAAAATAGGAATAAATTCAAGCTACTCCTTTACATGAAATCACGCACATGTTGAAGCGATATAGCCTATGAATCACGAATAGAGAAGATGGTAATTAGTACCTGGGTATTCATAGATGAATTATCTTTACCCAACATTGTATGCATATTAACAGTAATGCCTTGACTAGTGGTTCCACTGTTGGATGTGGGATATCCATTGGTGTGTGTCTCCCTCTATTTGGGAGCCGTACTCTCTCTCTCTCTCTCTCTCTCTCTCTCTCTCTCTCTCTCACATCGGAGAGAATAGCTTGTCGGGACGACTCTCTTCTATTGCGAAAGGGGAGGAAGATAAACTTGTGGAGATGAGGCTCTAGGGAGGGAAAAAGAAGGAGATCCTCAGAATATTCCTCCTTCCCTCTCTCTCTCTCACTCTCTTTCTCCCTCTCTCTCTCTGTCTCTCTCCCTCTCTCTCACCTTCTCTTTCTCACTCAGTTGTCGGTAACAAGGGATGGAAGAGGTGGTGTCTCCTTCCTTCTTTGTTTACGATGGGAGGGGGAGGGGGCTTTATAAGGGGGAGAGGTGGGTATTATTGGGATTCTCCCCACCTCCATTGGGGCAGCCAGGAAATCCCTACTGCCATGCAGTCAGCATTGGGGGAAGAAGGAGATAATGGGGGGGTTATTTGGCCACGTGGCCTCGGCATCATCATCACAGTCTTCCTCCTATTCATCAACATCGTCCACTCTTACTCCACGTCATCTTCTTTGTCGACGTCATCATCTAGTTCTTTCTTCGTCATCATCAGTGGCATCTTTGCCTTCTTCCTCCTATCACAGTCTTCATCTCCCTCCGCCACGTCCTCCTCTTTCTTTCCCTCCACCACCTGTTCTATGACAATAGGGGGAGGGATTAAAAAATTTTCAATAAATTTTTTATTTGTTGGGGGGTGGTTTCCATGTAGAGCGGGCCGAGGGGGGGGGAATATTACATCCTCTCTCCCTTAGAGAACTCGACATGTCCTCATCTTGGAAGAAGTGGGGAAGACAAGCATTAATGGAGCTTAAGGCCTCTAGGCTAGGACCCACCATGCATCCGCTGTGCACTACTCATAATGATTCATAAGCATGCGGTCTTTTGAAACTTATTGTATTAGATATATCCAAGTCTAGATTACAAGAAAAATACTTATTGTAGTTACATGTCTTGAATATCTTCTAGGTTTTTCCTAAGTATCCGGTAGATTATGGATCACTGAAGCTTGTACAACTTCATTCCTTGTAAGTTTGAGCTCTCTTTGAGTCTTGTTGGGACAATTAGCATGGATATGTCCAATGTTGTGGCACCAAGAGCATCAGTGTTTAGGATGCTTTGGACATTCCCTTTTGAAATGACCTAACTCCTTGCAATAGAAATAGAGTGGAGCTTTATCACTTGGGGTCACAAGATTTTTAGTTGTCCTTGGTAGGAGTCTCTTCTAAATTGTCCTAGGATCCTTTTAGCAATTTGAAGTGGTCCTTTATCTCAAAAACTCTGTTTCCAAATTGTCCTCTTCTTAGTTTGGGACTAAGCTCCATGGACAATCGAATTTGCTTGTAATACTAAAGAATACTTTCAAGCTTTGACATTTTGGTAAGTCCCAATCTATATTAGTTGAGAAAAAATGACTTAAGAGAAATTCATTGTAAGTTATAATTGGCATACTTGCTAAAGTATTTATGATCAATTGTAAGTTCTAAGCTTAAAATTGATGTAACTCATATTACTCGGGTTAACTATAGTTACAAGTGTAAAGTTTATTCCAATACAAGTTGTATTTCATGTCGATCAAATTTCCAAGATTTCTAGTCATCCTGAAGAGATGTAGTAGGTTCTAAGTCTTCATCTTCATCTGATTCCTCTATATATCCGGAGACTACACTTGTGTAGCTTCATTTTCTTCGAGGCTCCATATCTTCTGGACTTAAGTCAACGGTAGTCTACTTGGATGTGCCCTAGCTCATTGCAGTGAAAACATCGCCAGTTTTGGGACATCTCCTACCAATGTGCCCTATCTCTCCGCACATGTGGCATCTCTTGTCCTAATCTCGGGAATCATCTTTGCTACAATTTCCCGATTTAAGTTATTAGATGATTGGATTCGCTCGAAGTAATGCATCCTGAAAGTATGTTGGATGCATTGCTTCAAGACGGTGATTTAGAGGAGTATTCAAGCCATGGCAAAACTTGGATACTTGTTGTGTACTATCCATAGGCGGTGCATATTTTAGTAGGGTTAAAAACTTTGAGTACTATGCTTCCAAGGTTAATTCCAACTTCTTTAGCTTGAAGAATTCATTCATCCTCAAAGTATGGTAGGTTGGCAGAAGGTATCGTCTACGTACAACATCTTTCAACTGAGCCCAAGTGATAGCGGCTTCAAAAATACCTTGATCCTTGCACCATTCCTTCCACCATATCCGAGCCTAGCCAACTAACTTAAGTTTGGTTATCATTGCTTGATTGGTAGCAGCAGTTCTCCCGCAACAGAGAAATAGCCATCCATCAATTCAATCCATATCTCCGCCTCCACTACGACGTTTATCCCTTCTCCACCAAACTCAGGTGCCTTAACTTGCTTGAGAAAGAATTTCTTCTCTTGCATGTGAGCATTTATGGGTGCAAAAGGTGCATGACAATCAAGTCATACCACTTAGGTTGTTATGTTTAGGATATTTCTATGAACCATACATTCATCAATCATAAATCATTACGAAGTTTTCCTCTGATACCAACTGTAATGTGCCTGCCTATCGGTTGTCCAAGCATGTTTTTAGTAGTCCATTGAAAGATGAATCTAAGTTACACCGCCCAATGTCGGAGGGGTTTTTGTCAAAAGGTCGAATCCACCAGGGATCAAAGATAGAAGGAAGTAGAGATAGGAGATGGAAGAGAAGAAAGAGAATAGACAAGAGGTAAACACGACAAAGACAAAACACAATGAACTGAATCAATATGTATTGAAAGAACCTGGAATCTTTACACTTGTAATATACCCCCCTTAAAAATTTTAATTTTAATACAAATTTTTTACTCCCTCTCTCTCTCCCCGCCAACAGCACGCCAGGGAGAGAGGGGGAGACAGGGAGACACAGAGAGAGGGAGTGAAGAGAGTGAAAGGAGGGCATGCAGCCCCCCAGGTGGAGGGTGGCGGCCATTAACAGCCGTCCCCCTCCCCTTGTGAAGACCTCCTCCCCCTCTTTAAAAGGGCAGTCCCCCCCTCCCTCGGTTGGACAGGAAGTGCCCCCCCTCGTCAGTAGAAAACCCCCCCACCTGGTTTTCTGTAGGCGCCGCCCCCCTTCCCGTGAAGAAGAAGAGGAAGAGGGAGAGAGAGAAGAAGAAGAAGAAGAAGAAGAAGAAGAAGAAGAAGAAGAAGAAGAAGAAGAAGAAGAGGAAGAAGGGAGAAAGAGAAGGAGAAGAAGAAGAAGAAGAAGAAGAAGAAGAAGAGAGAGAGAGAAGAAGAAGAAGAAGAAGAAGAAGAAGAAGAAGAAGAAGAAGAAGAAGAAGAAGAAGAAGAAGAAGAAGAAGAAGAAGAGAGAAGAAGAAGAAGAAGAGAGAGAGAGAGGAGAAGAAGGAGAAGAAGAGAAGAAGAAGAAGAAGAAGAAGAAGAAGAAGAAGAGAGAGAAGAAGAAGAAGAAGAAGAAGAAGAAGAAGAAGAAGAGGAAGAGAGAGAAGGAGAAGAAGAGAAGAAGAAGAAGAAGCATTTCTGAAAAATACACTCCCCTTCATTTTCTTTTCTCCACTCAAGGAGAGGCAGTGAGAATCTTGCCTAGGAGAGTGCGAGAACTCTATCACTCATACACACGTCTTCGAGTATGGCCCCAAAGCGTAGTTCCACAAAGTTGGTCGGAAACCCTGCAAGCATGGATGGAGGTTCGAAACAAGGTGGCACCGCAACCGTGAACGGTTCATCATGCATCAATACCACTGGCGTCATGGCATCACTCCAAACCCAGGTTGCTCTATTATTAATTCATAGGCTATAATTATCACAGTGAAAAATCATATTCACAGCATCACATTAATTGCATGTTTGATAATTTCCTAGGTATGAACTTAGTTATGATGTATGTAACAAGCAAGATAATTTCCGTTGTAAGATATCATCACAATAGGTGGAATTGATTAGAAATTGCATCGTAAATTACCAAAAATTCTTGCATAAAGTGCATTGCTCCCTGCACAAGTTCTTGCTTAAAATGCATTTCAGAGGACATTGAAAGAAACAAAGTGCATGTCCGTATCGCAAGAAGGATTTTAAGGTACATGTAATAATTTGGCGAAAAGATTAAAGTGCAGCTAGACTCATACAATGATCACATAAAGTTAGATAATTCAAGAATGTTATAGATCATGTAAATAATTACTTAGAGGATAACGTTAAGATTGCATGCATAGAAAATACCTTCGCATGTGTGGCATAAAATAACGTATGGATTATATCAAAATTGTAAGCATTGAAATGAAGGCATGGCATTATGTTACGTGCCTTAAATTTGTTGGGAAAATTCAACGTTGTTTGTAATTTACCAAATGAGACTGAGATCCATGAATCCCATGACAAAGTCCTTGGTGACTTCAAGAGGGATAGGTAAAAGCTTAAGTGCCTGTGAGTATTATTAAGAGGCTTAAGAAGATTATACTTAAGATGAAGTAGGACTATTCTAAACAGAACCATCTTGACCAACCATGGTCAAGGGGACAGACAATCTTGATCAATTAAGGTCAAAGATAAAGGTACATAGGTACCACAAGGAATCTAGGAGATAACCAGCAAGTTGACCAACCAAGGACAACGGGGTTGTCCATGATCTATCTTGCAAGAAGACCTAAGGTAAGGATAACTAGGGTCGGAAGGGTACAAACACTAACCCAAAGATAAAGAAACCTAGCTTGCCAAGCCCTTGGAATCTTGCCAAGTCATGAATGATCTAGGATCGAATGCTGGAAGCATTTGGGAAGAAGGAATCACACCTTAGCAGTTGGTCGTACAAACGACCTTTGAGATGATTGTGATTGTATACTTAGGTACATTGTTTGAACTTCTTTGCTCAAGGCACTAACTCAAGTCAAAACACTTAATGCTTCAGGTTAAAAGCTTGGAGGGAGAGGCAGGTCCAGTTACCTTCGACTTTCTACCTGGCCCTATCCAAGGGGGTTGTTAGCCGCGCCGGGTATATGGACCGGACCCGTCGCGAGAGGTCTCTCCATGGGTGCTCCTTGGAGCGGGAGGATGCTTGGGTGCCAGGAAAGGCTCTGGTTATAAATTCCTTGCCTTCGGATCCCGCACAAGAGGCCAATGTAACTTGAGATGGGATCTCAAGGCCCGTGTACTAGTCTACGGGCGAAACTTGGAGCAACAATCCTGTTAATTGCTGGGATAGCCTTCGGGCATGATACTTGATGTATTCTGGGACTATGATAAATAAGGATCAAATATTTGAAAAATGAACTTTCTTGACTTTGTTTTTGTGTAAGTGCCTAAGTTACGTGAAGGAACATGTGTTTAAATTGATTAATTAAAGAACCTGTTTTTGCATGTCGAACATAATGTGGTAGGTAATTAGATAACTAAGCAAACTGAGGAAAGTGCGGTGGACGTGACTTGGGTCCATCCTACGGAAGGGTGGTCCCGGTTAGCTGGGAAATTTTCTCAAAAGACTTGATAACAAGACTATGAAGACCTAGCATCAGTAGAGTTAGAATCCCGATTTATGTTGTTTTAGGTGAACGGAATGGGACTATGCGTTATGGGCTGAGAGGTTGCGCTTTGCATCCCTCTCGTTTCCCATTCTCCATGAACCAAGTGCAGCATAAATCCGCTTCGACTCTATTGTTCCTACGCAAAGTGGTTCATCTGGAGCTTGACACTAGTTACTTCCTAGAGACTTTGCTGATAGGAAAGGAACCCTAACTTCAGCTCAATCCTAAGTGGGAACGGCCGGATACTTCCACTCGGGGCAAACTCAAGAAGACCTAGATTGCAAACCCTGTGACATTCCTTGTGAGTGCCAAGTGGTGCTTTCTAGACTCTCTTCCTGATGGGCTGCTAAGACGTGTCCCACAGGTGGACAAGCGGACACGTTACACTTGGTATCAGAGTGAACCAACGAGATCTAAAGATTACAAGGGAACTTAATGGAGGAAAATAAAGGGAATAAGGGGATAAACAAGGGAAGATGAGTAGAATAGAGCAGTGTTTTTTTTTGAAAACATTTCTTTACTCACTTATGGATGCTGGGTTGTAGAGTCACGAAGCATAGAGCAAGTTCTTGGTGTTCCAGGTCATGTTAATGATTGCAATGCATGCTTTGGATTATCGCCAGAGGCTTGGCATGATGGATATTCTGGACCGCATCTATAATCCTTCACCCCTGTATGCGAAGCGGAGATGGATGGGAGATTCAGGAATATACTACATAGCAGCCACCGACTCGCATACCTTCAAACCAACTTAAAGAGAATCAAGTGGATGGAGGATTTAAAGATCATGAAGCTATTCATCTTTGTCAAAGCTCACGTAAACGCAACTTTGCATGTTAGCAGTCGGAAAGTCAAGCAGAACAAGTATGTCTATGAAGAAGTGACCCAGGTGATCTCTGCTGTGACATAATTAAAGTGTTAGGGCGCTATGAGAAGAATGGGTATCAAAGGAAGGGATACCCCAAGCTTCCTATGACTTACCATTTCTTGAAAATCCATGACCCCACTCCATATTATTATTCCATCCCTGTAGCCGATTGTAACACAATCCTATTTTTCCCAAACCGATGTATCAATCAACTTGTCCTACTTATTCAAAATAAATGTACTCAAGGGGTTATGCCTCCATGAATAAATAAGACTTTTTACAATTGTCTATCTTGATCGTAAATGTTAGCTAAGGTGTTAAGTGATTAAATCGCCAAGCTAAAAAGCTGTGCTAGTCATATTAACATAATATGGGACTGTGTGATAAGATGTTAACATAAAGAATCTTATTGTTCAGACACAACCCCAAGCGCAGGTTCCAAATCCGACTCCTGCACTAAGTCCAACTGTGGTTCAAGAGAAGAAATTCCTTCTCAAACAAATTAAGCCACCTGAGTTTGATGGCAAGAGGACTGTTCAAGCCGACGCCAAGATCTAAATTGAGTCCATGGAGGACTATTTTGAGACAACAGGAACTGCACCTGCTAACCAAGCCATGCTCGCCAAACTTAAGCTTACAGGCAAAGCAAGACTTTGGTGGAAATAGTGGTGCAGAGATCAAGTGATCTTAGAGGGGATAGTCACTTGGGATAAGCTTAAGGAAGCTGTGCGAGGGAGGTATCTGCCACCTGCCTACTGCACACAAAATATGAATGAATTCTACAACTTGAAGTAGCTAGGATTATCCCTTGAAGCATATTATTCGAAGTTCATTTCACTCCTAAAGTATGCACCCCCAATGGATATGACACAACAAGTGTCAAAATTGTGTGTTGGGTTGAATCCACCCATAAACACTCAATTGGAATCAATGCACCCAATGGATCTACAAGACGCACTGGTTTGAGCTGCTCCAATAATACAGGAGGTGCAGCCCCAACCAAGGAACCACATGATTTGGCCTTACAAAGATCAGAATAAGGGTATGTTTAAGGCTCAGACCAAAAGAGCGCAGGGTTAGAATCAGGGCCAAAGAAAGAAAGCTAGGGCCAATGCTGTCAACAACTTTGTTTCAACACAAAGCAATGATCTCAACCCACGTTGCTTCCATTGCAATGAGCCTGGACACTTTAAGAGGGAGTGTCCCAAGATTAGCAGAGGACATCTCCAAGGGCAAATCCAAGGTCAAAATAGAGCCGCTCATGACCAAGGAACCACTGTTCTGGCCAGAGGGAGAACCTCCAGTGTTTCCAACAAGGAGCTGGACAATGAAGAAGATCCATCCATGGATGCTGACATTGAGAGGGAAACAGTTCACGCAACTCTTCACAAGAAGGGTCCAAATCACCAATTCTCGGTGATTCAAACTCCATCAGAATATCAAGGTAAAAGCTTCAAAACCCTGATTGACTATGGCAGTACACACTCCTTCATTTCACCAATCTATGCAAAAAGATTAGGGATAGCCACAATAGATGCACCTACTTTACTTGTGGAATTAGCAAATGGTCGTGAGGTCACTTGTACTAGGCAAACTACTAAGGTGAAATTCCTACTAGGTGGGAAGCCAACTTCTATGAGATTCAGGGTAATGAACCTAGGTGTCCACGAATGTTTACTCGGAATGGATTGGCTAATACCCAATGATGCCCACATCCACTGTGGGAAGGGGCAAGTCTCCTTCCAAAATTCTGAAGGGGAACTAGTCAGTACTCAAGGTGAGGCCGGTAAGCCAAAAATACAGTTGGCAAAAGCAACACGGATAATAAAAGGTGTTCAAAAGGGTCTATTTGTCTATCTGGTTAAACTGAATAAACTAGATCAGAATTAGGAATCCGGAGAAGAACCTTCATGGTTAAAGGAATATGCAGACATATTTCCTGAAGATCTAATGGAACTTCCTTCCCAAAGGGAAGTCGACCACGAAATCAAACTTGTGCTAGGAGCTGCACCGGTCGCAAAGAGGCCGTATAAGATGTCCATTCCGGAAGCTATCAAACTAAAAGAGCAACTGAAGCAACTGTTAGATCAAGGCTACATCCATCCTAGCAGTTCACCATGGGGAGCTCCAGTGTTGTTCCAAAAAAAAAAGATGGAACGCTTCGCCTATGCATTGACTACAGAGGGTTGAATTAAGCAACCATAAAAAATAAATACCCCATTCCAAGAATAGATGAATTAATGGATCCTCTTCAAGGGGTGAAGATCTTCTCAAAGATAGATCTTAGATCTGGATATTATCAGATCGAATTCCTAGTGATGTCATTCGGGCTAACGAATGCTCCTGCTACCTTCAACAGGTTAATGCAGGATATTTTTAGGCCCTACCTTGATGACTTCATACTCGTCTTTTTTGACAATACCCTAGTCTACTCAAAACAGGAAAAGGATCATGAACCCCAGCTTCACATTGTTCTTGAAACAATGAGAGCACACAAGCTTTATGCTAAGAAGAAGAAGTGCACATTTTTCAAGCAACAGATTGAATACTTGGGATTCATTGTACCAGCGAAAGGAATTTCAGTAGATCCAGCTAAGGTCTAAGACATTTTGGAATGGCCAACACCAACTTTTGTCAAAGAAATACGTAGTTTTCTTGGGTTGACAAGGTGGTACAGAATTTTCATCAAAGATTATGCTTTGATTACAGCACCTCTGGCTGATCTACTAAAGAAGCAAGTAGCAATTGTATGGTCACCCGCTGAACAGACCAGCTTTGACAAACTAAAGCAAAGCTTAGTATCAGCACCCATCCTGAAACTTCCTGATCTTAGTAAGGAGTTTGAATTGGTAACTAATGCTAGCGCACTTGCTTTAGGATGTGTACTTATGCGAGAAGGTCATCCCGTAGCATATTCTTCAAGAAAATTGAAGAGCCATGAAAGGAACTATGCTACCCATGACCTGGAACTGTTGGCTGTCATCCATGCTCTCAAACTTTGGAGACACTACTTGCTAGGTAACAAAATTTCCTTAGTAACGAACCACAAGAGTCTTAAATGGACCTTCACCCAGAATGAACTCAATACAAGGCAACGTTGATGGATCAAGTGTTGGAAGAATACGATTTTGAAATCAAATATAGGCCTAGAAAAGAGAATGTGGTTGCCGATGCACTTAGTTGAAAGGAATTTCTAAATTCTCTTATTTTGCAAGATCCATCAACAACAAGGTCTCTAGCCACAAAGGTATCAATGCCAAACAACCTGATTCTTAAGCTAGCAAAAGAAGGGGCATATCATGACCCAATCTATTAGAAAATGCTAAGGGAGATCCCCATCAAGGATCAAGACCCGAAGCTAAAGACGAAGTATCAAGAATTCTCTATCAGTAGTGGGCTTCTCTACTTTAGGACAAGATTATGTATCCCTGCAAGCCAAACTCTCAAGGAGAAGATACTTTGCAAAGCCCATGACTCCCCTTTCTCAGGACATCCTAGTTATACCAAGACCCTTAATGCGGTCAGAAAGAGATATTATTGGGAAAGGCTCAAGGGAGACGTACTCAAATATGTAATGGAATGTTTGTCTTGTCAACGCATTAAGGCAAAACGTGTCAAAATGCCTGGGAAATTGCAACCACTTGGCATTCCCCAAATGAAATGGGAATTCATTAGTATGGACTTTATTGTTGGCTTACCCAAATTTCAGGGAGGATATAACTCTATTATGGTTGTAGTAGATATGCTCACCAAGGTTACACATCTCATCCCTATCAAGACGAACTATAAAGCTTCAAACATCGCAAGATTATTCATCAAGGAAATATTCAAACTTCATGGGTTACCCAGAAGAATCATTAGTGATCGTGACTCTCTTTTCACATCACACTTCTAGAGGGCTATCTTTGAGGCTATTGGAACTCAACTCTATTTCAGTACAGCTTACCATCCCCAAACTGATGGTCAAACAGAACGAGTCAATCAAGTCATTGAAGATATGCTTAGAGCATACTGCTGTCGTGAACCCAAAAAGTGGATTCAATATTTACCACCACTGGTTGAGTTTTCCTACAATGCTTCTTACCAACAGAGTATTTAGATGACCCCTTTCCAAGCATTGTATGGGCATGATTGTCATACCCCTTTGAACTTCTCAGATCCAACCTTGAGGTTAGAAGCTTCAAGGAAGATGCTGGAAGACATGGATGATCAAATCAAATCAATAAGATAAGACATTCAAGCTGCCAAGGATAGACAGAAGGCTTACGCTGACTTGAAATGGCAAGACAGATCCTTCGTCGAAGGTGATATGGTCTTCATTCGTGTATGCCCTAAAAAGAGTTCACTATCCTTGTGTAATATTTCCACTCAAAAATATTATTGAACTTAACTCCCTGCACGCTGCGTAAAACCTATGCAATGTTATCTCCCACATCGTAATTATTGGCAGCTTAATCTGTACCCTACACGCGCAAAAATGAGGCCTCCTCATTGTGCAATTGAGGCCGGGGTTTAAGACCGCAAAGCCGCAGGACAACACCCTTTTTGAAGGGGCAATTGGATAAATTTTAGGCCAATTTTTTTCTAAATTATCCCTTTCCTCAGCCGATGCATGGTTGGAGGAGAGGGAGTGTGGGGGGGAATGACCTAAGGTGGAGTGATGTGTGGGTTGCATGAGGGGGGGTGGCATGCATAGGCCACGTGGTGGCTACCTCCCCCCCCTAAGGCTATATGAACTCCCCCGTGTGGACAAAGGGAAGGAGAACCAGGGAGAAGAGAGGGCAGGCTACCGCGCTGACGTTCAAAGGGAGAGGAGCAGGAGCATCGTGACACCATGCTGCAGCCACTAAAAAATGGTGCCTTATTGTGCCAGTCTGCCAGCCATCCCTGCCATTATCATCAAAAACCCCCCCTTCGTTGTCGACTTCCCGCCAATCATTGGCCTCCACGTTATTCTGGATAAAACAGAAGCTTTTTTTAGAAGCTTCTTGAGAAGCTTCTAAGGGTGGCTTCCATAAGTCCCATTCCCACAAGCCTTCCCATAAAGCCCCATTCCCACAAGCCTTCCCGGGTTGCTTTCAAAACCGCATTTCGATGAAGGAATTTCCTACATACGAGGGAGAAGGCAGATCCTGAGGCTGTTCGGAGAACGCATAGAAGCGAGAGCAATTCACAGAGTTCAACTCATCAACGATGGCTCCCAAGAAGAAGACGCAAGGCGCACCCACGGGAAGTTCTTCCCCAAACATACACGTGGACATCCCCATAAACCTACAAGCCCAGGTTCCATGATTTTAATTCCATGTGAAAGAAATACATTGAGCACAATAACTTTCATGGAAGGGAAGCACTTATGTATGTTCTAATTCACCTAGCATAGTTAAAATGCATTTGGGAAAAATTGCCTACTCGAACAATTTACCAAAATTAATTCATGTCATGCAATTGGGTTATTTGCATTTCCAATGTTATGAATGTAAATTACCTATCCATTTTATGAGTTTAGTAGCATGTTGCCTTGTCGTGCATTTCAAAGTGACAAGCCTAAAACGCATATTGCCTAGCATTAAAAGGTTGAAATTGTTAAGTGCATCCTTGATTGGCCGTAAAAGAACAAGTGTATTTTGCGTTTAGTTAATAACTTCTTATGTCTCGCATGGAAAGAGTTGTTAACGTCCGTTGAACGGCATGAAAATGAAACCCTGGACAATTGCATAGTATGGGAATGGAACCACGGACTTATAAGTTGCATGAAAAAGATGCTTTGAAATGGATTAAATTCCTTTCATCTTGGAAGAGTGCCATGACTATGCATGTGGAGACCCGATTAGAAGATGGGAAGAGGGTATATTTGGTTGGAAGGTGAGTAAGACACACATGAAATCTTCTTCTTGGGCGATTTTCTAAGTGGGGTTGCCATCCCTAAAAAATAGGAGTTGTGTGAATCTGAAAGCTCGAGTTGTCAAAGTTTATGCCATGGTTGTTTCAACATCAGATTCTCTCTAAAAGTGGTAAAATAATCTGAGCTTGAAGATTTGAACTATTTAAGTATTAAGCTGAAGTCTCAGTGAGGAGTGAGTGATCAAGAATTTTGGATCATGTGTTTAGTGGTGCTATCTCATGGGTTTTGTTGAGGTGAGGTCCTCAGAAACACTAGCCTTAGTCTTGCATGAACTTCATTTACAATGTTGTATCTAAGGGTCGCACGTTACATATTCATCATGCGTAAATTTTATTTCATTGAGTTGCATTTAGAAAAGATTGCATGGCTTATCAAAGCATGAAATCCCATTGCATTAGACGATAGGTTGTTGGCATATATCCTTGATGTGAATATTGTAGGTTCTATGCAAGATAATCTCCAAATTGACATTCCTCATGACTTTAGCAAGGAAAGAAGTAGTTATTGCAAAACCTTTTAGCTGCCTAAAAGTAATGAATCGCGTGTTGCAACTATTTACACCTTTAGAAAAAGTTTACCATCTCTAGGAAGGGATCATCCTTGTCGCAAGACAAGTAGATCAATTTATCTAAATCACCTAACCCGCAAGGCATTCGTATAGGCATAACTGGTCGATACGATAAATACCTCAAGTACTAGCTAAGGCTTGCCACGTTGGAAGTGCTGCCTAATATCACACTTGGAATGCCAAGTTGAAACCCTCAAACCCAAATGTCGTTAAAACTCAGATTGAGTTTGGAAACCCTAGGACCGGTCGGCCTAGTACACCCTGCATCTTGTCTAAACAAAATTCCTTATCTAGGAAACATTGTTCAATGGGTGAAATGATCCCATGAGTTAGGTGCGACACTTGTGCAACAAGTTGCAACGTCGCATGGCCTTGTGGTTTTAATCACAAAAGAGATTTGCCATTCCTTGGAATGAGGTTGGCAGGTTCTAGTGCAAGTCTAACTTGCAAGAGGATTAGTAGACATCCTATTACATCACCTTTCTTGGGCTGACTTGCCAAGTTAAGGGAAGTTATGTTTTGCCTAGTAATAAGCAAGCGATCAAACAAGTTAAGAGCAATGTGGTCGCCAGGATTCACTGTCTTAACTTAAAGAAACCCAAGGTGTGGTTAATTAGGGTTGACGGGGTATGACCCTAACCCAAGGACAAAAAGGGGTAAACAAACAAACCCTTGGGGATCTTGCCAAGTCGCAATTGATCCCGGATCGAATGTTGGATGCATTCGGAGATAAGGATTCACTTCTTAGTAGTTGGCCAAATAAACAACCACGGGATTGATTGTGCTTGTAAGAGTTTAGGAGCACAGTTTGCATTGTTTGATCAAGGAACTAAAGATGGAAATATAATTAATACTTCAAGTTGAAGGCCTGAAGGGAGAGGCAGCATCAGTTACCCCCAACTGTCTGCCTGACCCTAACCAAGGGGGTTGTTAGTCGTGCCGGGAACGTGGACCGAACCCGCCACGAGAGTTCTCTCCATTGGGCACTACTTGGAGCAAGAGGACGCTTGGGTGACAGGGGTCTCTGGCTGTAAATCCCTTGCCTTTCGAGCCCTACACAAGAGGCCAACGTGACTCAGGATTGGATATCGAGGCCTATATACTAGTCTACAGGCAAAATCTTGGATTAGTAATCCCTGTGGATTGCTAGATAGCCTTTCGGCGGATTATGGATTATCCTATGGGCTGGATTATATGGATGTATTCCAAAGATAAATAAGATAACTTGTTGAAAAGGAACTTGGTTGACACTGCTTTTCTATGTCAGTGCAAGATTATGTGAAGGAATCGGTGTCTAATTGGCTAATCAAGGAAGCTGTTTTATGCGTGTCCAACTAAATGTAGTAGGTAATTAGACAACTAAAACAACCTGAGGAAAGTGTAGTGGATGTGGCCATGGGTCCGTCCTACGGATGGGTGGTCCCGGTTGGCCAAGAACTTTTCTCAAACGAAATCGATAGCAAGGAAATTTTTGCAAAGGAAATGAATAGCAAGGAACGTTGACCTAGGGCCTAGGATACTAGAACCCCCGATTTATGTTGTTTTAGGGAAACAGAATGGGATTATGCCTTATGGACAGAGAGGTTGAGCTTTGCATCCCTCTCGTTTCCCATTCTCCTTGAACCAAGTGCAGCATGAATCTGCTTCGACCCTCACATTTCTGCGTAAAGTAGTTCACCTGGGGTTCGACGCTAGTTGCTCTCTAGGAATTTGACCACTAGAGGAACCCCTGATTCGGGTCAATCCTAAGTGAGAACAGCCGGAATACTTCCGCTACATGGCAGACGCGGAAAGACCTGGATCGCAAACCCCGTAACATTACATGGGAGTGTCGGGCGGAGCTTTCTAGACCCTCTTCTCGATGGGCTGCTAAGACGTGTCCTACGAGCGAATAGGTGGACACGTTACAGTTGGTATCAGAGAGAACCGACGAAGGATCTGTCTTTATAAGGAAACTTAATAAGAAGAAGTAAAGCAAATGTTGCTGTTAAGAACATTTCCTTACTTATTGATGCTGTCTTGCAAAGTCATGAAGCATGGAACAGATTCATGGTGTTCTAGGTCATGTTTATGACCGCGATGCATGCCTCGAATTATCGACGAAGGATTGATACGATAAAAATCCTAGACCGCATCTACAATCCATTGCCTCTGTACGTGGAACGGAGATGGACGAGTGACTCAGGAATCTATTACCTAGCCGCCCACCGATTTGCGTACCTTTGAACCAACCAAAAGAGAATCAAGTGGTTGGAGGACTTGAAGATCGTGAAGCTGTTCATCTTTGTTGAGGCTCACGTAAACACAACTTTACATGTCGAAGGTCGAAAGGTCAAGCTGAACACATATGTATACAAGGAAGTGACCCGCATAATCCCCGCCGACAGGATCAAGGTGTTGGGACGCTACAAGAAGAATGGGTACCAAAGGAAAGGATACCCTAATCTTCCAATGACCTATCAATTCCTAAAGATCCATGACCCCAATCCATACTATTACACAGTTCCCATAGTTGAATGCAACAACATCTTATTCTCCTCTAATTATTGTATCAGCTGTTCCATCTCCCCAAGAATGATTGTACTCGAAAGGGCTATGCCCATATGAATGGAATAAGGCTTTTTTTTATCAACGATTGTCTTGACTATGAGTATTGATAAAGAAGGTAAGTGATTTGGTCACTTGGCTAAAAGCTGAAGTGGACATGTAATGTAATGTGGAATTTGACTTCGGTCAAATTCAAGGTCATGTCATTTGGGCTGACGAATGCACCTACCACCTTCAATAGGTTAATGCAAGATATCTTTAGGCCATATCTTGATGACTTTGTACTCGTCTTCTTTGATGATACCTTAGTCTACTCCAAATAGGAAGAAGATCATGAATCCCAGCTTCGGATTGTCCTTGAGACAATGAGGGCACATAAGCTTTATGCCAAGATGAAGAAGTATGCATTCTTCAAATGTCAGATTGAATATCTGGGATTCATCGTGTCAGAGATGTTCTGGAATGGCCAATACCAACAACTATTAAGGAAATACGCAGCTTTCTTGGATTGACAGGATGGTACAGGGTCTTTATCAAAAACTATGCTTTGATTGCAGCGCCACTGACCGATCTACTGAAGAAGCAAACATCGATTGTATGGTCAACTACTGAACAATCTAGCTTTGATAGACTAAAGCAAAGTTTGGTATCAGCACCTATCCTAAAACTTTCGAATATTGGTATGGAGTTCGAAGTAGTAACTGATGCTAGCACACTTGACTTAGGATGTGTGCTTATGCAAGGAGGTCATCCTATAGCATACTCTTCAAGGAAACTGAAGAGCCATGAGAGGAATTATGCTACCCATGATCTGGAGTTGTTAGCTGTCATCCATGTTCTCAAGCTTTGGAGACACTACCTGCTGGGTAACAAGCTTACCCTAGTGACAGATCATAAAAGTCTCAAGTATCTTTACCCAAAATGAGCTCAACATGAGGCAACGTCGATGGATTGAAGTGCTGAAGGAGTATGATTTTGAAATCAAATACTCGCCTGGAAAGAAGAATGTAGTTGCCGATGCACTCAGCCGCAAGGCATTTCTAAATTCTCTAATCTTGCAGGATCCATCAACAGCTAGATCTCTAGCCACAAAGATATCCATGCCAAACAATCCAATACTTGAGCTAGCTAGAGAAGAAGCACGCCATGATCCAACCTATTAGAAGATGATAAGGGAGATCCCTATCAAGGATCAAGACTCGAAGCTACATGCTAAGTATCAAGATTTCTCTATCAATAGTGGACTTGTCTACTATAGAGCGAGATTATGTATACCGACAAGCCAGTCACTCAAGCAGAAAATACTTTGGGAAGCGCATGACTCCCCTTTCTCAGGACATCCTAGCTATGCCAAGACCCTCAAAGTAGTCAGGAAGAGCTACTATTGGGAGAGGCTTAAAGGTGACATTCTCAAATATGTCACTAAGTGTTTGTCTTGTCAACGTATTAAGGCCGAACATGTCAAAATGCTAGGAAAGTTACAACCACTTGACATTCCCCAAATGAAATGGGAATTCATCAGTATGGGCTTTGTTGTTGGCGTACCCCAAATTCAAGGGGAATACAACTCCATTATGGTTGTGATGGATATGCTCACCAAGGTTGCACATATTATTCCTATTAAGACAAACTATAAAGCCTCTGACATTGCAAGGTTATTTATCAAGGAGATATTCAAACTGCACAGATTGCCCTGAAGAATCATTAGTGATCGTGATTCTCTCTTCACATCACACTTCTGGAGAGCTATCTTTGAAGCCATTGGGACTTAACTCTGTTTTAGTACAGCTTACCATCCCCAAACTGATGGTCAAACAGAGCAAGTCAACCAAGTCATTGAGGATATGCTAAGGGCACACTGCTGCCATAAACCAAAAAGGTGGATTCAATACTTGCCACTGGTTGAGTTTGCCTACAATACTTCTTATCAACAAAGCATTCGGATGACCCCTTTTCAAGCATTGTATGGGCACGACTGTCGAAGTCCTTTAAACTTCTTGGATCCAACCTTGAGGACTGAAGCTTCAAGGCAGATGCTGGAAGATATGGATGACCAAATGAAGTCAATAAGACAGGACATCCAAGCCACCAAGGATGGACATAAGGCATACGCAGATTTGAAACATCAAGATAGAACCTTCTAGAAAGGAGACATGGTCTTCATTTGCATACGCCCAAAGAAGAGTTCCCTATCCTTAGGAGATGCAAGAAGCTAAGTGCAAGGTATTGTGGACCCTACAAGATCCTCAAGTGCCTAGGACCCAATGCTTATAGACTACAACTCCCGAAGAACCTAAAGGTTCATAATGTATTTCATATCAGCCTACTGAAGAAGTATGTACCTAATCCTAGCCATGGACTTGATGACCAACAAGTTGTAATGCCTAGCCAAGGAGTCCTTGAGCTATGGCCTGACAGGATCTTAGATGTTAGGGAGAGACAATTGAGATCTAGAACCCTGAGAGAATATCTCGTCCAATGGAAATATTATCCCGAGGAGGATGCCACTTGGATAGATGAAAGTACTCTCAACCAACAATATCCCCAGTTCTTCTCGAGATGAGGACATCTTGATTTCTCCAAGGGGGAGAGAATGTAATATTTCCACTCAAAAATATTATTGAACTTGACTCCCCGCACGTCGCGTAAAACCTGTGCAAGGTTATCTCCCACATTGTAATTATTGGCAGCTTAATTCGTACCCCGCACACACAAAAATGAGGCCTCCGCATTGTGCAATTGAGGCCGGGGTTTAAGATCGCAAAGCAGTGGGAGAACACCCTTTTTGAAGGGGCAATTGGATAAATTTTAGGCAAATTTTTTTCCAAATTATCCCTTTCCCCAGCCAATGCATGGCTAGAGGAGAGGGAGTGTGGGGGGGAATGACCTAAGGTGGAGTGGTGTGTGGGTTGCATGAGGGGGGGTGGCATGCATAGGCCACGTGGTGGCTACCTCTCCCCCCCCCAAGGCTATATGAACTCCCCCCTGTGGAAAAAGGGAAGGAGGATCAGGGAGAAGAGAGGGCAACCTGCCACGCTGACATTCAAAGGGAGAGGAGGAGGAGCGTCGTGACGCCGTGCTGCAACTCCAAAAAAATGCCTCCTTGCTACACCAGGCCGCCACTCATCCCCGCCATTATCATCAAAAAACCCCCCTTTTTCGTCAACTTCCTGCCAATCATTGGCCTCCACGTTATTCTGGATATAAAAGAAGCTTTTTTTAGAAGCTTCTTGAGAAGCTTCTAAGGGTGGCTTCCATAAGTCCCATTCCCACAAGCCTTCCCATAAGCCCCATTCCCACAAGCCTTCCCGGGTTGCTTTCAAAACCGCATTTCAGTGAAGGAATTTCCTCCATACGAGGGAGAAGGCAGATCCTGAGGCTGTTCGGAGAATGCGTAGAAGCGGGAGCAATTCACGGAGTTCAACTCATCAACGATGGCTCCCAAGAAGATGCAATGTGCACCCGTGAGAGGTTCTTCCCAAAATATACACGTGGACATCCCCATGAGCCCACAAGCCCACGTTCCATGATTTTAATTCCACGTGAAAGAAATACATTGAGCACAATAACTTTCATGGAAGGGAAGCACTTATGCATGTTCTAATTCACCTAGCATAGTTAAAATGCATCTGGGGAAAATTGCCTACTCGAACGATTTACCAAAATTAATGCATGTCATGAAATTGGGTTATTTGCATTTCCAATGTTATGAATGTAAATTACCTATCCATTTTACGAGTTTAGTAGCATGTTTCCTTGTCGTGCATTTCAAAGTGACAAGCCTAAAACGCATATTGCCTAGCATTAAAAGGTTGAAATTGTTAAGTGCATCCTTGATTGGCCGTAAAAGAACAAGTGTATTTTGCATTTAGTTAGTAACTTCCTTGTTATGTCTCCATGGAAAGAGTTGTTAACTTCCATTGCACGCGGCATGAAAATGAAACCCTGGACAATTGCATAGTATGGGAATGGAACCACGAACTTGTAAGTTGCATGAAAAAGATGCTTGGAAATGGATTAAGTCAACACTAGCCTTAGTCTTGCATGAATTTCATTTACGATGTTGTATCTAAGGGTCAAGATTGTGGGAGAGAAGGAAGGAGTCTCACTTGTAGCTTTCTTGCTTGCACAATGGGGGAATACACACAAAGGTGGGGGCTGAAAACAGTTTTCCTCTTCTTAGTTGTGTAAGCCAAAAAGAACTCAAGTACATAGAAATAGAAGAACCCTATATATGGGTCTCAAACCAAACTCAACTAACTAAGGTGGCATACTAACTGAGTCACGAACTAGAGTAGATAAGGATAGCTGTCATCTAGCTATTATTCATGGGCAGTGTACCAACCGCATCTACAACTGACAAGTCGGTGACATAAATGCACAACGGTCACCCTGGCATATCACGAGTGGAGCTCGATATCTCAACACTACCGTAGTAGCACCTCTTTACTCAGCCTCTATACTCAATAAAACAACTATAGGTTGTTTTTTGTTGCTCCATGTAACTGTTGTACTACCAAGGGAAAACATGAATCCACTGGTAGATCTTTTCTCAAATATACTACTAGCCAAATCTACATTTGTGTATCCAAAAACTTGAATGTCCTTATGTGCGTCCATAAAGAAGTCCATAATGCAAAGTAGACTTCATATACCTCAATATACATCTAATTGCATACAAATGAGGCTTTCTAGGCATTTGTATAAACTAGCTGACAAGGCCAATAACATAACTCAAGTCTAGCCTTGTGATAGTTATGTAAATTAGAATCTGACTATCCTCATGAACATAGTAAGGTCTTCTATCTTGTCCCAACATCAACACACTCAACTTCACATTTTGCTGCTCCAATGGCACTAAAAGAGGCTTACATGCTGTTATATCATACTTGGATAACATATCCAAGTGATACTACCTTTGGGACAACCATATATCATCATTACATCTAATCACCTCAATACCAAGGAAGTACCAAGTTAGCTCACTTAAATCCTTCATGTCAAACTTCTTTTTCAAAAAGTCCTTGACTTCAACAATTTGACTATCTCTTTCACCTAGAATAATCAAGTCATCCACATAGATTACTATGATGACCAAATTTGCATCTCCTTTTCTCACATAAAGTGAGTGATTAGCATCAAAAACATAAAATCCAATGTTTACAAGATACTCTCCAATCTTTTCAAACCATGCTCTAGTTGCTTGCTTCAACCCATAGAGTGCCTTCTTTAAACTGCACACACATATGGGATGCTCTAAATCCTCATAACCTATTGGCTACTCCATATACACCTCTTCTTACAATTTACCATGCAAGAAGGCGTTCTTTATATCCATTTCCTGCAAACTCCAACCTTTGGCTATTGCCAAAGCAATCTTACATCTAATTGTTGTCCTCCTAGCAACTTGATTGAATGTCTCTTCATAATCTATGCCATATGTTTGAGCATAGCTTTTTGTAACTAGCCTAGCCTTATACCTACTAGTAGAACCATTTGCATTGTGCTTAATTTTTTAGACCCACTTACAACCAATAGCCTTGTTTCTCTTACGCTATGGTACTTGATCCCAAGTCTTATTGTCTTGTAATGCAGCCATCTCCTCATCCATTGTTATATCCCAATGGGAATATCCAATAGCATCCTCAAAACAAGTGGGCTCAACATCCTCAACCACCTTTACCATATAAGCATAACGATGAGTTACATAAACTTCAAAAAAAAATCTTTTAATAGGATATTTGACCTTGCTAGATCTATGTACCATTGGATCACTTAGTGAAGCCGTTACATTACCATGTACTCTCTGTATATCTAGTGTTCTAATTAAAGAAATATCAAGCTCATCATCTAAATTTTCTGAACCAATAGAATCTCCATCAATCCCAAATAAACAATAGATGCATCATTACCATTTGACACTTTCTTCTTTCCTTTGTCCTTATCTACAACACTTATAGATGTAGTTGAAGATGCGGGGCTACTTGGCTAACTGTAGATGTAGTACCATATGATGTTTTTGGTCCACTAAGGCTTCGTGATTCTTGCTTTTCTTTGTGCATATAATTGTTATGATCATCATCTTTCAATATATGTAACGTGCCTGCCTACCAAGCACGTTTTTAGCAGTCCAACGAGAGACTACTAATCTAAGTGATATCACTTGGCACTCCCATGGAATGTTTCAAGGTTCGTCACCTAGGGTTTCTCGAGTCCGCCTCGCAACGGAACGTTCACAACAACCCAATGGGATTGACCTAAAATCTAGGTTCCTATTGGTCAAGGTCTCCTAACAGCATTCTAGCATCGGGTGTCCTGGACATCCTACTTTATGCAGAGACACCCAAGTCAAAGCATACCCATACCGCACTTGGTTCAAAGAGAATGGAAAACAAGAGGGATGCACTGCTCAATCTCTCTACCCACAAGACATAGTCCCATTCCGGTCTCCTAAAATGGCATGATTCAGCTTCTAACTTAACAATACCTAAAGGTCGAATGACAGTAAAACCTTGTGAAAATCCTCCCAGCTCTTTGGGACCCCCTACCATAGGACAAACCCATCGGGGGTTCTGCCCCCCCACTTCCCTTGATAGCTTTAATTTTCTAATTAGGTCCTAGCACATTTATGAGTGACATTTAAAATCAGTTTCCTTAATTAAGCCTTTTAGGGAACAGGGTTCCTTCACGTAACTCATAGCACTGACACGAAAATAGAGCAAGCAATCCTTTTGACAAACAACTTCCTTAACTTATCTTCAAGTTAATCTTTGTCTTTTGCCCATACAGGAGAAATTATATATCCCTTCTACCCACCAGCAAAAGTGCCCGGTCCAAATCACATGGCACCATAATTTCCATCCATTATCTAGAATAGGATCTTTCAATGCCACAAACATTGAGCTCACAGTAGTCTTCAACTCTGTTTTGGATTGGCAAGGGGTGTCCAGAGCTCCACCTGACCCTAAGCAGCCTAGGAGTGAAACACAATTTTCGTGGTTGGCCTTTTCACCACTCAACCTTTGGCCCATGAATAGAGCAGTGCCCTTCTCGGGTTATTCTGCGATGCAATCTTGGAGATGATCCACCCATACAAAGTATCCTTTCCTTAATTAATTCATTTAGAAATCAAGCACAAACAAGGCATTCAACCCTAATATCATCTTTTTGAAAACATTCCTTTATCCCCATGTCAACTTGTCATCATGGACCTCTACCATGCATTATCACAAGCACTTGGAATAATCATCCAAACCACAATGCAACAGTCAGTTGAATGTAAAAGCATTTAGGGTGTTGTTGGATCAACCAAAAAAACCAATTGTATTTCCAAACAATGCAATTATAGTCATTTCCATCTCATATCTGCTCTCCCCCTTGGGATCAAAGAGCGATTCTATGTAAAATTTACTTAACACTCCCTTCCTTTGGCTAAGGCATGTGTTAAGGATTCAAACATTGTACATGATGTAAGTTCTATAGGTCACTTACATTGATTGATAACCCAACCTTCTTGCTGACAAGTACAAAAGTATCAGTCTTTCTTTGTCTCGAGGTTTCCTAATCCTTGAGCTCTCCACTTGCCACTTAGGGCTATGTTGTTGTTCGTGTCTGCTCTAACCCTGAATCGACTTGATGGAAGTACCAGTTATCAAATAGATCTCAAGACATCTTAGTTTTAATATTTATGATTAATTTTTTATACTAGCTCTTAGTCAACAAGCCATGAAGCAAACATGAAATCATTCCCATATATCAAGCATGTTATAGGCATAACGTGTAAATACTTGATAAGATAAATGCTAGATGATCTCAAGTAACTAGACTCCAACATGCCTTGCATTGAGCTAGAATCTAGGTTTTCTTAATATTTGGGCTCCTCGGCTAAGTACTTTTGAAGTATCCAAACTTTAAATTGGGACTTTCTATTCACCATTCTTAATGTTATATTCTTTTAGCAACTACGCTATTCATAACCCTTGAGTAATGCTTCCTTGTAATTGCTCTATCAGTAAATAAGCCGTATGCAACTAAGTTGGGTTTAAATGAACAATCAAAATGCCAAATCATAAAAATAGGAATAAATTCAAGCTACTCCTTTACATGAAATCACGCACATGTTGAAGCGATATAGCCTATGAATCACGAATAGAGAAGATGGTAATTAGTACCTGGGTATTCAGAGATGAATTATCTTTACCCAACATTGTATGCATATTAACAGTAATGCCTTGACTAGTGGTTCCACTGTTGGATGTGGGATATCCATTGGTGTGTGTCTCCCTCTATTTGGGAGCCGTACTCTATCTCTCTCTCTCTCTCTCTCATCAGAGAGAATAGC
Organism: Lygodium microphyllum; assembly: GCF_053477565.2. Classification (NCBI taxonomy): domain Eukaryota; kingdom Viridiplantae; phylum Streptophyta; class Polypodiopsida; order Schizaeales; family Lygodiaceae; genus Lygodium; species Lygodium microphyllum. The sequence continues at coordinate 89,648,755 of NC_141161.1, read as the reverse complement.
TTGTCGGGACGACTCTCTTCTATTGCGAAAGGGGAGGAAGATAAACTTGTGGAGATGAGGCTAAGAGTAATCACGTGTGGTGACCCTCTAGGGAGGGAAAAAGAAGGAGATCCTCAGAATATTCCTCCTTCCCTCTCTCTCTCTCACTCTCTTTCTCCCTCTCTCTCTCTGTCTCTCTCCCTCTCTCTCACCTTCTCTTTCTCACTCAGTTGTCGGTAACATGGGATGGAAGAGGTGGTGTCTCCTTCCTTCTTTGTTTACGATGGGAGGGGGAGGGGGCTTTATAAGGGGGAGAGGTGGGTATTATTGGGATTCTCCCCACCTCCACTGGGGCAGCCAGGAAATCCCTACTGCCATGAAGTCAGCATTGGGGGGAAGAAGGAGATAATGGGGGGGTTATTTGGCCACGTGGCCTCGGCATCATCATCACAGTCTTCCTCCTATTCATCAACATCGTCCACTCTTACTCCACGTCATCTTCTTTGTCGACGTCATCATCTAGTTCTTTCTTCGTCATTGTCAGTGGCATCTTTGCCTTCTTCCTCCTATCACAGTCTTCATCTCCCTCCGCCACGTCCTCCTCTTTCTTTCCCTCCACCACCTGTTCTGTGACAGTAGGGGGAGGGATTAAAAAATTTTCAATAAATTTTTTATTTGTTGGGGGGTGGTTTCCATGTAGAGCGGGCCGGGGGGGGGGGGGGGGGGGAATATTACATCCTCTCTCCCTTAGAGAACTCGACATGTCCTCATCTTGGAAGAAGTGGGGAAGACAAGCATTAATGGAGCTTAAGGCCTCTAGGCTAGGACCCACCATGCATCCGCTGTGCACTACTCATAATGATTCATAAGCATGCGGTCTTTTGAAACTTATTGTATTAGATATATCCAAGTCTAGATTACAAGAAAAATACTTATTGTAGTTACATGTCTTGAATATCTTCTAGGTTTTTCCTAAGTATCCGGTAGATTATGGATCACTGAAGCTTGTACAACTTCATTCCTTGTAAGTTTGAGCTGTCTTTGAGTCTTGTTGGGACAATTAGCATGGATATGTCCAATGTTGTGATACCATGTTGTGATACCTTGGAATGAGGTTGGCAGGTTCTAGTGCAAGTCTAACTTGCAAGAGGATTAGTAGACATCCTATTACATCACCTTTCTTCGGCTGACTTGCCAAGTTAAGGGAAGTTATGTTTTGCCTAGTAATAAGCAAGGAATCAAACAAGTTAAGAGCAATGTGGTCGCCAGGATTCACTGTCTTAACTTAAAGAAACCCAAGGTGTGGTTAATTAGGGTTGACGGGGTATGACCCTAACCCAAGGACAAAAAGGGGTAAACAAACAAACCCTTGGGGATCTTGCCAAGTCGCAATTGATCCCGAATCGAATGTTGGATGCATTCGGAGATAAGGATTCACTTCTTAGCAGTTGGCCAAATAAACGACCACGGGATTGATTGTGCTTGTAACAGTTTAGGAGCACAGTTTGCATTGTTTGCTCAAGGAACTAAAGATGGAAATATAATTAATACTTCAAGTTGAAGGCCTGAAGGGAGAGGCAGCATCAGTTACCCCCAACTGTCTGCCTGACCCTAACCAAGAGGGTTGTTATCCGTGCCGGGAACGTGGACCGAACCCGCCACGAGAGTTCTCTCCATTGGGCACTACTTGGAGCAAGAGGACGCTTGGGTGACAGGGGGGCTCTGGCCGTAAATCCCTTGCCTTTCGAGCCCTACACAAGAGGCCAACTTGACTCAGGATTGGATATCAAGGCCCATATACTAGTCTACGGGCAAAATCTTGGATTAGTAATCCCTGTGGATTGCTAGATAGCCTTCGGGCGGATTATGGATTATCCTATGGGCTGGATTATATGGATGTATTCCAAAGATAAATAAGATAACTTGTTGAAAAGGAACTTGGTTGACACTGCTTTTCTATGTCAGTGCAAGATTATGTGAAGGAATCGGTGTCTAATTGGCTAATCAAGGAAGCTGTTTTATGCATGTCCAACTAAATGTAGTAGGTAATTAGACAACTAAAACAACCTGAGGAAAGTGTAGTGGATGTGGCCATGGGTCCGTCCTACGGATGGGTGGTCCCGGTTGGCCAAGAACTTTTCTCAAACGAAATCGATAGCAAGGAAATTTTTGCAAAGGAAATGAATAGCAAGGAACGTTGACCTAGGGCCTAGGATACTAGAACCCCCGATTTATGTTGTTTTAGGGAAACAGAATGGGATTATGCCTTATGGACAGAGAGGTTGAGCTTTGCATCCCTCTCGTTTCCCATTCTCCTTGAACCAAGTGCAGCATGAATCTGCTTCGACCCTCACATTTCTGCGTAAAGTAGTTCACCTGGGGTTCGACGCTAGTTGCTCTCTAGGAATTTGACCACTAGAGGAACCCCTGATTCGGGTCAATCCTAAGTGAGAACAGCCGGAATACTTCCGCTACATGGCAGACGCGGAAAGACCTGGATCGCAAACCCCGTAACATTACATGGGAGTGTCGGGCGGAGCTTTCTAGACCCTCTTCTCGATGGGCTGCTAAGACGTGTCCTACGAGCGAATAGGTGGACACGTTACAGTTGGTATCAGAGAGAACCGACGAAGGATCTGTCTTTATAAGGAAACTTAATAAGAAGAAGTAAAGCAAATGTTGCTGTTAAGAACATTTCCTTACTTATTGATGCTGTCTTGCAAAGTCATGAAGCATGGAACAGATTCATGGTGTTCTAGGTCATGTTTATGACCGCGATGCATGCCTCGAATTATCGACGAAGGATTGATACGATAAAAATCCTAGACCGCATCTACAATCCATTGCCTCTGTACGTGGAACGGAGATGGACGAGTGACTCAGGAATCTATTACCTAGCCGCCCACCGATTTGCGTACCTTTGAACCAACCAAAAGAGAATCAAGTGGTTGGAGGACTTGAAGATCGTGAAGCTGTTCATCTTTGTTGAGGCTCACGTAAACACAACTTTACATGTCGAAGGTCGAAAGGTCAAGCTGAACACATATGTATACAAGGAAGTGACCCGCATAATCCCCGCCGACAGGATCAAGGTGTTGGAACGCTACAAGAAGAATGGGTACCAAAGGAAAGGATACCCTAATCTTCCAATGACCTATCAATTCCTAAAGATCCATGACCCCAATCCATACTATTACACAGTTCCCATAGTTGAATGCAACAACATCTTATTCTCCTCTAATTAATGTATCAGCTGTTCCATCTCCCTAAGAATGATTGTACTCGAAAGGGCTATGCCCATATGAATGGAATAAGGCTTTTTTTTATCAACGATTGTCTTGACTATGAGTATTGATAAAGAAGGTAAGTGATTTGGTCACTTGGCTAAAAGCTGAAGTGGACATGTAATGTAATGTGGAATTTGACTTCGGTCAAATTCAAGGTCATGTCATTCGGGCTGACGAATGCACCTACCACCTTCAATAGGTTAATGCAAGATATCTTTAGGCCATATCTTGATGACTTTGTACTCGTCTTCTTTGACGATACCTTAGTCTACTCCAAATAGGAAGAAGATCATGAATCCCAGCTTCGGATTGTCCTTGAGACAATGAGGGCACACAAGCTTTATGCCAAGATGAAGAAGTATGCATTCTTCAAATGTCAGATTGAATATCTGGGATTCATCGTGTCAGAGATGTTCTGGAATGGCCAATACCAACAACTATTAAGGAAATACGCAGCTTTCTTGGATTGACAGGATGGTACAGGGTCTTTATCAAAAACTATGCTTTGATTGCAGCGCCACTGACCGATCTACTGAAGAAGCAAACATCGATTGTATGGTCAACTACTGAACAATCTAGCTTTGATAGACTAAAGCAAAGTTTGGTATCAGCACCTATCCTGAAACTTTCGAATATTGGTATGGAGTTCGAAGTAGTAACTGATGCTAGCACACTTGACTTAGGATGTGTGCTTATGCAAGGAGGTCATCCTATAGCATACTCTTCAAGGAAACTGAAGAGCCATGAGAGGAATTATGCTACCCATGATCTGGAGTTGTTAGCTGTCATCCATGTTCTCAAGCTTTGGAGACACTACCTGCTGGGTAACAAGCTTACCCTAGTGACAGATCATAAAAGTCTCAAGTATCTTTACCCAAAATGAGCTCAACATGAGGCAACGTCGATGGATTGAAGTGCTGAAGGAGTATGATTTTGAAATCAAATACTCGCCTGGAAAGAAGAATGTAGTTGCCGATGCACTCAGCCGCAAGGCATTTCTAAATTCTCTAATCTTGCAGGATCCATCAACAGCTAGATCTCTAGCCACAAAGATATCCATGCCAAACAATCCAATACTTGAGCTAGCTAGAGAAGAAGCACGCCATGATCCAACCTATTAGAAGATGATAAGGGAGATCCCTATCAAGGATCAAGACTCGAAGCTACATGCTAAGTATCAAGATTTCTCTATCAATAGTGGACTTGTCTACTATAGAGCGAGATTATGTATACCGACAAGCCAGTCACTCAAGCAGAAAATACTTTGGGAAGCGCATGACTCCCCTTTCTCAGGACATCCTAGCTATGCCAAGACCCTCAAAGTAGTCAGGAAGAGCTACTATTGGGAGAGGCTTAAAGGTGACATTCTCAAATATGTCACTAAGTGTTTGTCTTGTCAACGTATTAAGGCCGAACATGTCAAAATGCTAGGAAAGTTACAACCACTTGACATTCCCCAAATGAAATGGGAATTCATCAGTATGGGCTTTGTTGTTGGCGTACCCCAAATTCAAGGGGAATACAACTCCATTATGGTTGTGATGGATATGCTCACCAAGGTTGCACATATTATTCCTATTAAGACAAACTATAAAGCCTCTGACATTGCAAGGTTATTTATCAAGGAGATATTCAAACTGCACAGATTGCCCTGAAGAATCATTAGTGATCGTGATTCTCTCTTCACATCACACTTCTGGAGAGCTATCTTTGAAGCCATTGGGACTTAACTCTGTTTTAGTACAGCTTACCATCCCCAAACTGATGGTCAAACAGAGCAAGTCAACCAAGTCATTGAGGATATGCTAAGGGCACACTGCTGCCATAAACCAAAAAGGTGGATTCAATACTTGCCACTGGTTGAGTTTGCCTACAATACTTCTTATCAACAAAGCATTCGGATGACCCCTTTTCAAGCATTGTATGGGCACGACTGTCGAAGTCCTTTAAACTTCTTGGATCCAACCTTGAGGACTGAAGCTTCAAGGCAGATGCTGGAAGATATGGATGACCAAATGAAGTCAATAAGACAGGACATCCAAGCCACCAAGGATGGACATAAGGCATACGCAGATTTGAAACATCAAGATAGAACCTTCTAGAAAGGAGACATGGTCTTCATTTGCATACGCCCAAAGAAGAGTTCCCTATCCTTAGGAGATGCAAGAAGCTAAGTGCAAGGTATTGTGGACCCTACAAGATCCTCAAGTGCCTAGGACCCAATGCTTATAGACTACAACTCCCGAAGAACCTAAAGGTTCATAATGTATTTCATATCAGCCTACTGAAGAAGTATGTACCTAATCCTAGCCATGGACTTGATGACCAACAAGTTGTAATGCCTAGCCAAGGAGTCCTTGAGCTATGGCCTGACAGGATCTTAGATGTTAGGGAGAGACAATTGAGATCTAGAACCCTGAGAGAATATCTCGTCCAATGGAAATATTATCCCGAGGAGGATGCCACTTGGATAGATGAAAGTACTCTCAACCAACAATATCCCCAGTTCTTCTCGAGATGAGGACATCTTGATTTCTCCAAGGGGGAGAGAATGTAATATTTCCACTCAAAAATATTATTGAACTTGACTCCCCGCACGTCGCGTAAAACCTGTGCAAGGTTATCTCCCACATTGTAACTTAAAGAAACCCAAGGTGTGGTTAATTAGGGTTGACGGGGTATGACCCTAACCCAAGGACAAAAAGGGGTAAAAAAACAAACCCTTGGGGATCTTGCCAAGTTGTAATTGATCCCGGATCGAATGCTGGATGCATTCGGAGATAAGGATTCACTCCTTAGCAGTTGGCCAAATAAATGACCACTGGATTGATTGTACTTGTAATAGTTTAGGAGCACAGTTTGCATTGTCTGCTCAAGGAACTAAAGATGGAAATATAATTAATGCTTCAGGTTGAAGGCGTGAAGGGAGAGGTAGCATCAGTTATCCTCGACTGTCTGCCTGACCCTAACCAAGGGGGTTGTTAGCCGTGCCGGGAACGTGGACCGAACCCGCCGCGAGAGGTCTCTCCGTTGGGTGCTACTTGGAGCAGGAGGGCGCTTGGGTGCCAAGGGGGCTCTGGCCGTAAATCCCTTGCCTTTCGAGCCTTGCACAAGATGCCAACGCGACTCGGGATTGGATCTCGAGGCCAGCATACTAGTCTACGGGCAGAATCTTGGATTAGTAATCCCTGTGGATTGCTGGATAGCCTTCGGGCGGATTATAGATTGCCTTCAGGTGGATTATGGATTAGCCTATGGGCTGGATTATATGGATGTATTCCAAAGATAAATAAGATAACCTGTTGAAAAGGAACTTGGTTGACACTGCTTTCTATGTCAGTGCTAAGATTACGTGAAGGAATCGGTGTCTAATTGGCTAATTAAGGAAGCTGTTTTATGTGTGTCCAACTAAATGTGGTAGGTAATTAGACAACTAAAACAACTTGAGGAAAGTATGATGGATGTGGCCATGGGTCCGTCCTACGGATGGGTGGTCCCGGTTGGTCGAGATCTTTTCTCAAACAAAATCGACAGCAGGGAATTTTTCGCGAAGGAAATGAATAATAAGGAACCTTGACCTAGAGTCTAGGATACTACAACCCCCGATTTATGTTGTTTTAGGAGAACGGAATGGGACTATGCCTTATGGGTAGAGAGGTCGAGCTTTGCATCCCTCTCGTTTCCCATTCTCCTTGAACCAAGTGCAGCATGAATCCGCTTCAACCCTGACATTTCTGCGTAAAGTAGTTTGCCTGGGGTTCGATGATAGTCGCTCTCTAGGAATTTGACCACTAGAGGAACCCCTGATTTAGGTCGGTCCTAAGTGGGAACGGCTGGAATACTTCTGCTATGTGGCAGACGTGGAAAGACCTAGATTGCAAACCCCGTAACATTCCATGGGAGTGTCAAGATTGTGGGAGAGAAGGAAGGAGTCTCACTTGTAGCTTTCTTGCTTGCACAATGGGGGAATAGACACAAGGGTAGAAGCTGAAAATAGTTTTCCTCTTCTTAGTTGTGTAAGCCAAAAGAACTCAAGTACATAGAAATAGAAGAACCCTATATATGGGTCTCAACCAAATTCAACTAACTAAGGTGGCATACTAACTGAGCCATGAACTAGAGTAGATAAGGATAGCTGTCATCTAGCTATTATTCATGGGCGATGTACCAACCGCATCTGCAACTGACAAGTCGGTGACATAAATGCACAACGGTCACCCTGGCATATCACGAGTGGAGCTCGATATCTCAACACTCCCCCTCGAGCTCAATCCCAATTCCTGCACACCAAGCAGGTCTCTGAACTTGCGTAGCTTCTCTGTGCCCAATGCCTTCGTAAATATGTCAGCTACATGATTCTCTATGCTGACATAAACTAGATCAATAAGACCTAGTAAAACCCTCTCCCGCACATAGTGATAATGCACCTCAATGTGCTTTGTTCTAGCATGATAGACTGGGTTATTTGCCAAGTGTATACTGCTCATGTTGTCACAATAAATGACAACTGGCCCATCTGTAGACTGATGCATATCATAAAGTAGCTTATGCAACCAAGCTACCTCACATGCAGCCATTGCTGCACCCCTGTACTCAACCTCCGTGCTCGACAAGGCAACTGTAGGCTATTTCTTGCTGCTCCAAGTGACTGCAGCACTCCCAAAAGAAAACACATATCCACTGGTAGGTCGTCTATCAGAAATACTACCAGCCCAATCAGCATCAGTGTATCCATACAACTGTATCTGAACCCCAGGCTCATAAAGTAGTCCATACTGCAATGTGGACTTCACATACCTGAGTATGCATCTAGCCGCATCTAAATTCGGTTTCCTTGGAGCCTGCATAAACTGACTTACAAATCCAACAGCATAGCTCAAATCTAGCTTGGTAATAGTCATATAAATCAAACTTCCTACTATGCGTTTGTACATAGTAGGGTCTTCCAGAAGCTCACCTGCATCTGCGCTCAGCTTCACATTCTGCTCCAAAGGAACTAAAATAGGCTTACAGCCTGTCATCCCATATTTGGACAGCATGTCCAATCCATACTGCCTCTGTAAGAGCCATATCCCACTTGGTGATCTAATCATCTCAATGCCCAAGAAATAACACAGCTCTCCCAAATCCTTCATCCCAAACTTCTGCTTCAATAGCATTTTCACATGAAGGATATCTTGATCACTATCACCTGTGATAATCAAATCATCAACATAAATGACAAGCAGCATAATACCTTTCTCTGTTTTTCTCACATAAAGTGAGAAATTTGCCTTGGAAATCTAAAAGCCAATAGTGACAAGATACTGTCCTATCTTGTCAGACCATGCTCTAGGTGCTTGCTTCAAGCCATACAATGCTTTCTTCAACCTGCAAACAAACTCAGGATGAACAACATGCACATAACCTGGTGGCTGCTCCATATATACCTCTTCTTGCAAATCACCATGCAAGAAGGCATTCTCTACATCCATCTGATGTAAAGACCATTCCTTTGATGCAGCCATAATAATGACTGCTCTTACGGTTGCCATCCTTGCAATCGGACTGAATGTTTCTTCATAATCAATGCCATATGTTTGTGCATACCCCTTGACTACTAATCTTGCCTTGTATCTGTTCACAGAACCATCTGCATTGTGCTTCACCTTATAAACCCACTTACAGCCAATTGCATTCTTACCTTTAGGCAAAGGTACCAATTCCCATGTAACATTTGCTTCCAAGGCTTCCATTTCTTCATCCATGGCTTTCTCCCATTTTTCTTTTCCCATGGCTTGCTCAAAAGAAGTGGGTTCTGGTTCCTGTATTACTTTGACCATATATGCATAGTGAATGGCTGTAAATCCATCATATTTCAGCCTATCCACAGGATACCTAGCTCTAGTAGACCTGCGCAAAGTAGGTTCACTCCCAGGTGCTCTTAAAACATCCCTGGTCTTCCTTACTCCAGGTGTAATAATAGAAGGAATACCCAACTCATCATCAATGCTCTGTTCTAAGCCACTAGATTCACCATCCACATAAGAGTGACCTGCATTCACATCAAACATGGGCTAATCTACCTTCTCTTTTCCTTTTCGTGATACCTGCATACCACTATCTGCATTGCTTTGAGAAGATTCTCCTGATCTCAATCTGCCTGTCCATGGCGAAGAATGTGAACCACTGCTAGAGGACGCTCCAGGTCCACTAATATCTTGTGACTGCTACTGTGAACTCATTTCATCAAAAACAACATCTCTGCTCACTGTAAACTTACGAATAGAAGGGTTATAGCATCTATACCCTTTGTGCTGCAGAGAGTAACCAATAAAGATGCACTTCTCAGCTTTTGGATCCAACTTGGATCTCAACTCATCTGGCACATGAACATAGGCAATGCAGCCAAAAATTTTCAAATGAGAAATATATGGTTTCCTACTAGTATACCTCTCCTCTGGAGTCATCCCATGCATTGCTGCAGTTGGAGTCCTATTCATTATGTAGACTACTGTAGCAACTGCCTCAGCCCAATAAAAATCTGGCATGTCTTTTTCATTGAGGATGGCACGAGATACCTCTCCAATATGCCTGTTTTTTCTTTCTGCAATTCCATTTTGTTGTGGGGTATGACTACATGAATATTGTTGCTTTACGACATGCTCCTGCAAGAACCTTGCAAACTCATTTGAGAGGTACTCTCCCCCTCCATCTAACCTTAGGCATTTTATTTGCAGGCCTGTTTCTTTTTCAACCATAGCTTTAAGAGTTTTGAAATGCCCAAAAACTTCACTTTTCTTTTTCATAAAATACACCCAAACTTTTCTGCTATAGTCATCAATAAAAGTGACAAAATAATGACAGCCTCCAAGAGATGCAGCTTTAGTAGTCCACACATCAGAGTGGATTAATTCCAATGGCTTCTTACTCCTAGGAAATGGTTTCCTTGCCTGTTTTCCAAACTGACAGGCTTCACATACCTTATGCATTTCTACAACCTTGAATTTAGGCAATCCTGCAATAATATTTTGGGCCTGCATTGATTTAAGTCGCTATACATTAACATTACCAATGCATTTATGCCAGATATCAATATCTGCAACTACATCGGTCCCATGTGCAAACATTGCTACACTCAATTCAGGCATATCTGCATCCAGTGTAAACATTCTGCCCTTCTTCTTTCATTTTGCTATCAAGCGACCTTTATTTTTCATATCCTCAACAAAGCATCCATGAGGATTAAATCTGACCTGCAAGCCCTGCTCAACCATTTGACCAACAGAAACTAGATTCTTGGTGATATTCGGGATATGAAATACATCTGACAGGTATTTCTTTTTCCCATCCTGCATAGACAAGTGAATTTTTCCAATCTGCACAATAGGATGTGCAGTATCATCACCAGTCTCCACAAATCCTGGTTTTTCCATTTTCCTTGCATCCTGCATCCATTTTGCATGACATGTCATGTGGTTTGATGCACCTGAGTCAACATACCACACATCGTTTCTTTCTTCTGCACTTGTCATAGAATTGGTCATGTGCTGCACCATAAACAAATGCTCATTTCTTTCATCACCTTGTCTACTAGAAGATGCATAATTTCCTTGTTGCAATTTTCCATTCATGATGTCATTCTGCTTTTTATAGCAGTCCTTAGCCATATGACCCATTTTACCACAGTAGTAGCATTCAACATTGCTATTTGCATTTTGGCCTCTTTGCCATCCACCACGACCTCTTTGGCTCCCCCTGCCTCTAGAGTTACCACATCCTCCTCCATAGGACTAGTTTTCTTGAGTTTGCTGCATATTCTAATTTCTACCACGGCCTCCAGATCGGCCTCCTCTACCTCTGCCTCTACCTCTTCCAGCATTTGAGTAGAAGACAGCTTCTTTTGAAGTTCCTCCTGAAGAAGATGCACCACCATTTCTCTGCTCCTCAGAAATTAGAAGAGCAATCAACTCCTCAAAATCAGGAAATCTTTCACGAACGGAAATGGATGTTCGGAATTGTGCATAATCCTTTCCTAGACCATTCAAGGTCACAGAAACTAAATCATCATCTTCCACTGGCGACCCAATGGAAGCAAGTGCATCTGCAATCTTCTTCACCTTCATGTGGTAGTCATTGATGCTCATATTTTCTCTTTGCACATTATGCAACTCTTGCTTGAGTTGCATTTTCCTGGCTTGTGTATTTGTGCTATATATTTTTGACAAAGTATCCCATGCCTCCTTTGGCATACTTGCATCTTGAATATGCACAATCATAGAGTCTGAAATGCTGATAGACAGCCAGTACATAACTTTCCTGGCTCTCTCATGCCATGCTTTAAATGCTTGCATTTGCTGTTGATTAGGAACATCAGGAAGAACTGGTTCTTCTTCATTTCCTGCAACAAATTCCCAATATACTTTTCCCATAAGGAAATTCGTCATTCTAAACTTCCATGCTTGGAAGTTGTTCTTGTCAAGCTTTTCAGTGACAATCTGTGAAAGAGAATCAGACGCCATTACAGAACACTACAAAAAATTCTGTCACTGCAAAGAACACAGCGTCAGCCTCACAAGGGCAAATCTGCAAAACTGACAAAAGTGGTGTTTGACCACACAGTCACTTCCTAGTGACGATTTTGCATCAACAGGCAACAAGGATGATTCTGTAACTCCCAATGTCTTTGCGCACAGGCATATGATGCAATTTTTACAGTAACTTTTCACCGACATGTAGAACAGTGGTCGCACAACATAAAACTGGGCCTTTTTTTGAGTGCGTGCAGAAAACTTCCGCCTCCAAAACAGGCCCCGAAATGGCCTCAAATCAAAAAAACAGGATCACTGCGAAGGGCGTCTCGACCTGAGACAATGCACTCTTGCTTCACCGCGAAGGGTGTCTCAACCTGAGACAATGCACTCTTGCACTTTCTGGCTGTGCTACCTGCAAAGACTTGCTCCCAAAACAGAAGAATGAAAGAAACACTGGTCCTCTTACCAGAACACCGTGAACTTGGCTTGCTTTCTTGAGCTCCTTACCACGAACAAGGCTCTGATACCATGTCAAGATTGTGGGAGAGAAGGAAGGAGTCTCACTTGTAGCTTTCTTGCTTGCACAATGGGGGAATACACACAAGGGTGGAGACTGAAAACAGTTTTCCTCTTCTTAGTTGTGTAAGCCAAAAGAACTCAAGTACGTAGAAATAGAAGAACCCTATATATGGGTCTCAACCAAATTCAACTAACTAAGGTGGCATACTAACTGAGTCACGAACTAGAGTAGATAAGGATAGCTGTCATCTAGCTATTATTCATGGGCGGTGTACCAACCACATCTGCAACTGACAAGTCGGTGACATAAATCCACAACGGTCACCCTGGCATATCACGAGTGGAGCTCGATATCTCAACAGGGAGTGCCGGGCGGAGTTTTCTAGACCCTCTTCCCGATGGGCTGCTAAGACGTGTCCTACGAGCGAACAAATGGACATGTTACACCTTGGGAGAATACAAGAAGATAAGTCCAAGGTATTGTGGACCTGATAAGATCACCAAGTGCCTAATGCTTACAGACTAGAGCTGCCCACAACTCTATAGATTCATAATGTATTCCATGTTAGCCTATTGAAAAAGTATCTACCTAATCTGAATCATATACTTGATGATCAGCAAATTGTAATGCCTAGCCAAGGAGTCCTTGAGCTAGGGCCCGATAGAATCCTAGATGTTAGGGAGAGGCATTTGAGAACAAGGACCTTGAGAGAATACCTCATCCAGTGGAAATATTATCCCGAAGAGGATGCCACTTGGATGGATGAAAATACTCTCAATCAACAATACCCCCAGGTCTTCTCGAGATGAGGACATCTCTATTCCTCTAAGGGGGAGAGGATGTAATATACCCCCCTTAAAAAACGGTCGTCTCCCTCCCCTCGTGAAGACCTCCTCCCCCTCTTAAAAGGGCAGTCCCCCCCTCTCTTGGCTGGACAGGAAGTGCCCCCCCTCCTCATCGTCAGAAAACCCCTCCACCTGGTTTTCAACACCCCCTCCCCCCCAGCCGTGAAGAAGAAGAGGAAGAGGGAGAGAGAGAGAAGGAAAAGAGGAGAAGAGGAGGAGGAGGAGGAGGAGGAGGAGGAGGAGGAGGAGGAGGAGGAGGAGGAGGAGGAGGAGGAGGAGGAGGAGGAGGAAGAAGAAGAAGAAGAAGAAGAAGAAGAAGAAGAAGAAGAAGAAGAGGGAGAGAGAGAGAGGAGAAGGAGAGGAGAAGAAGAAGAAGAGAGAGAGAGAGGAGAAGAAGAAGAAGAAGAAGAAGAGAAAAGAAGAAGAAGAAGAAGAAGAAGAAGAAGAAGAGAGAAGAAGAAGAAGAAGAAGAAGAGAAGAAGAAGAAGATAAGAAGAAGAAGAAGAAGAAGAGAGAGAGAGAGAAGAAGAAGAGAAGAAGAAGAAGAAGCATTTCTAAAAAATGCACTCCCCTTTATTGTCTTTTCTCCACTAAGAAAAGGTGGCGAGAATCTTGCCTAGGAGAGTGCGAGAACTCTATCACTTGTACACACGTCTTCGAGTATGGCCCCAAAGCATAGTTCCACAAAGTTGGTCGGAAACCCTGCAAGCGTGGATGGAGGTTCGAAACAAGGTGGCACCGCAACCGCGAACAGTTTATCATGCATCAATACCACTGGCATCATGGCATCACTCCAAACCCAGGTTGCTCTATTATTAATTCATAGGCTATAATTATCACAGTGAAAAATCATATTCACATGCATCACATTAATTGCGTGTTTGATAATTTCCTAGGTATGAACTTAGTTATGATGCATGTAACAAGCAAGATAATTTACGTTGTAAGATGTCATCACAATAGGTGGAATTAATTAGAAATTGCATCGTAATTTACCAAAATTTCTTGTATAAATTCTTACATAAAGTGCATTGCTCCTTGCACAAGTTCTTGCTTAAAATGTATTTCAGAGGACATTGAAAGAAACAAAGTGCATGTCCGTATCACAAGAAGGATTCTAAGGTACATGTAATAATCTGTCGAAAAGATTAAAGTGCAGTTAGACTCATACAATGATCACATAAAGTTAGATCATTCAAGAATGTTATAGATCGTGTAAATAATTACTTAGAGGATAATGTTAAGATTGCATACATAGAAAATACCTTCGCATGTGTGGCATAAAATAACATATGGATTATATCAAAATTGTAAGCATTGAAATGAAGGCATGACATTACGTTGCGTGTCTTCAAGTTGTTGGGAAAATTCAATGTTGTTTGTAATTTACCAAATGGGACTGAGATCCATGAATCCCATGACAAAGTCCTTAGTGACTTCAAGAGGGATAGGTAAAAGCTTAAGCGCCTATGAGTATTATTAAGAGGGCTTAAGAAGATTATACTTAAGACAAAGTAGGACTATTCTAAACAGAACCATCTTGACCAACCATGGTCAAGGGGATAGAAAATCTTGATCAATTAAGGTCAAAGATAAAGGTACATAGGTACCACAAGGGATCTAGGAGATAACCAGCAAGTTGTCCAACCAAGAACAACAGGGTTATCCATGATCTAACTTGCAAGGAGACCTAAGATAAGGATAATTAGGGTCGGTAGGGTACAAACCCTAATCCAAAGATAAAGAAACCTAGCTTGCCAGCCCTCGCAACGGAAAATTTGCAACTGAACCCATTGGGATCCAATTGAAATCTAGATTCCTAGTTGTCAAGGTCTCCTAACAACATTCTACCGTCGGAACCTGGATATCCTACTTTACGCAAAGACACCTAACCCGAAGCATACCCATACCGCACCTAGTTTAAAGAGAATGGGAAAAAAGAGGGATGTGCTGCTCAACCTCTCTACCAATAGGGCATAGTCCCATTCTGGTCCCCTAAAACGACATGAATCGGGTTCTAACTTAACAATGCCTAAAGGTCGAACGATGGTAAAACCTTGTGAGAAGCCTCCCAGTTCTTTGGGACCACCCAGGACAGACCCGTCAAGGGTTTTGTCCATCCGCTTCCCTTAATAGCTTTGATTTTCTAATTAGATCCTATCACATTTATGAGTGACATTTAAAATTAATTTTCTTAATAAGCCTTTTAGGGAATGGTGATGGGACCTAAAACGGGCCGGCACTAGCTCATGCACTAGCCGGGACCTCTATCATGTGCTCAACAACCCCACGGCCTCACGGCCAGGAGCGTGGATGACACATACATCATCTTCCTAAACATCTTGTGTTTGTATCACGTCTCGTAGTCCAACTCTAGCCCAATTAACACTCCTCAGAGGGAGTCCCAGCACATTGCCAAATAGCACGAAGTACAAACATAGGAGGTCCTCCCACGGCTGACTGCCGCTACCTCACTGCGACTCTCCTACACCTTGGGGATTGGCCCCTCGATGCGTCGCTAAACATAAAACACAATATCGCACATATTTTCACTCAAGGTACCAATTAATCGTATCCATGAATGTACCATTTTCCTCACTTTCTTTCCCCTAGACCCAATGCCTAGCCTACAGCTTGGACAACCTGTCGCACTCAACGTTGGTCATATTCTTCTAGAAAGCAATTGCCATGCATACAGGAGGTATTGTCTGATACCTTTTAAATTTCTTTATGATTCATGCAAATTGTGAATGTCCATGTGCTCAAATAAAGAAAAATCAGCATTTGTGCTTAGTGCAAAAACATTCTTTCAATGAATTGAACTATCGCTCGTATACGGCATTGCATGAACCCAGCACCGAGAAACCTCGTGCTACTAGGTTCTTAATTTTTAATTATCGACCAACCTAAATGGTATGCATAAAAACCCAGCAAGCTTTTCATCATTTCATTCAACATTTAAACATCTTTTATACACTCTACCCCCTCACCCGTTTAGGTTGTGCATTGTTGATCGGTTTAGGGTTCATTTCCATGTTTTTTGTTGTATGAAAAGCAATAAAAACTTACTAAAACATAAAGGTAGGGCTGAACTGAGGCTAAACCTCATACTTCAGACTCCCCATACATCCACAAGTATGGTTCTTATTTTTCCTTAATTTTCGGCATTCAAAATCCATTTTTCCCTTATTTTTATCCATTTTTCCTATTTTTCTTGTATTTTTTGCAATATTAAATAACTAAAAATACAAAATGAGTTGTGGGCTATGGACCTTAGGTTCATTTGCAGCAAAAACACAAATTTAGTTGGTGTGTCTTTTTTTATTTTCCATTTAAATATCAAAAACACCCAATTTCCTCATATTTCTAGTATTTTACGGGTTTTACACTATTAATTTCAATCATAACACTTATGATTTTTTTGATTTTCTGAGCATAAACTGATCAAACTCATAGGAAACAACATTTTGATGCATAATCATCCCATGGGAACAAATATTCATGAAGCAAATTGCATAAAACATCAATTTTCTTTGTAAAAATAAAATTACCGTTCTTTGTGGGTTGCGGGTTTTTATTTGCCATGTCTCGGGACTAATTTTCAATAGCCATTAATGCTCATGATAGTCCACAATCAGCAATCTTTATTTCTCTTGAACCACGGAGCAATCCGGTCTTTATTGGACAAGCATCCGTCATCCATTCTTCTTCTTCTTCTTCACCACATGAATCTACCCTTAGAGGAGAGAGAGGGAGGAGAGAGAAAGACTGAAATCAGAGATTTCCATTGAGGCCACCATTAGACGGGCGAAGACAAGCGATAAGACCAGCCAAGAGAGGGAAGATCAGCTCCATGATCGATTGTATGGGTTGCTTTCCGCATGCATACTCCATCTCCATCATGAGAGGGCACAAAAAACGGCCGCCATGTTGCTCCACGTTTTTTCTTCATCCCTCATTCTCTCTCCAAGTTTTTTGCTTCATAAGGTGCATAAAATTTTAGAGGGGGGTCCAAACTCAAAAGGCATGCCCAATTTTGGCCTCCCAAGTGTCCACCTTTTCATATCTTGACCATTTTGTGGCCATTACTTCGTTCGGCTCCGAATTGAGCTCTAAAAAATCCTGGGCGTCCGGCTCGGCATCCCGCATTGGTCGGTAACTCTTGTCAACCTGCACGACAGTCTAAAAAATTATGAAAAATCAAGAAGTGTCGCTCGGGCGCCTTTAAAGCACTTTGTCGCTTAAAATCATCCTAGATCGAGCCGCCGCCTTCGACGTTGAATATTTTTTCCTTGATATTTGTAATTTTTAGCTATTTTTAAGCACTTCTCGGCATCAAAATTCTGCTCTCATTGGCGACCACGGGATAGGGCGACTTAGCCCGTCGAATCCCACACCAGATCTGCACGAAACAACCAAAGGAAGCATCAAGCTGATACAAAATAGATACATATTAAACACAGCACAATGCTCACCCTACCCCCTGACAGAACCAAGGCATGACATCCACAAGGAGTAGGCCTAGCATAATCTGGTAAAAGGTCCGAAGCTAGTCACTAACCAACTGCTCCAACACGGCCAAACTAAAAAGAACTGTCAAAGAGGTTGCCCTATGTGGTGGTCTGAACTACCTACCTAACTAAGGACAACACAACTAGGAGCTCCTATTAGGCGAGGACTCCTATAGCTTGATCAAGAAGTATTTTCTTTTAGAACATTTCAGCTTTTAGGTTTTTTTATTTTAGTGACATACTTGGGCATATAAAAAGGAGGGAGCTGAGCGTAGTGACCCAAGGAGACCAGGGCATCGGTCTCAGGTCCTGTCTCGGTACCTAAGAACCTACCAAGCCCTCGCAAGGCGACACTTAATCCTTTTTTGATGCTCACTTTTATTTTCGCTCCAACCTTTTCCAGCAAGATGCCACTCCTAGGAAGACAAGGCATCGGCCCCGGGTCTGTCTCGTCCCCAAGAACCTACCAAGCCTTCGCTAGGCAATGATCAACTGCTTATAAATTTTCCTTTCTTTTCTTTTTCAAATTTTATAGGGGTTAGAACCCCTTTTTACACACCTTTGTATAGTTTTATTTTCTTTAAGATATTCAAGGTTTCTTTTCCTTTGTCCTCATTTTTCCTTTTTCGGCAGGCTTCTCTAACTGCCTCACAACTAACAAGAACTCCTGGAATAGCTACCTAGTAGGCTAGCAGAATAGGGTCACTAGAACTTCCTTCTAGAACAGGTCTTTCAATGCTTGACAATGTCTTTACAGGGGGCAACGACTACTCCGACCTCCCTCAAACATACTGAACCTAAACCTCGGGACTTCATGCCTTGGACGCCGGTCCCCAACAAGAAACGAAAAACCCCTTTAACAAGTACACAAACATGTATAGTATAAAAACCACAGTACTCATAAAGGAGGGATATCACCTGGATAGGGCCACAAGAAGCTTCCACACAACAAAAGGCTCCTTCCAAGCTCTTCTTCGAACCTGTCTAGCACATAACTCAAACCAGAAACTATTAACCGCACCTGCACTAAACAGAAAACTGGCCCTCTTGGCCTAATGAGATCTGGACATAATCTCCAAAGCAGCTAGCCTTCCTAGCTTAAAACTAGATAGGTCATTTTAGTCCACGTAATACTGATGTCCTTGTCATATACATCACACCCTATCAGACTACCCAGGATGCCAAGGATAGCATATCATAGGTCGACTAACCCCATGCTACTCATGCAAGTTAGCTAAAAGCTTGATCTTGTATTTTTTTTTCTTTTTTTTATCTTAGGGTTTTCTTCTTGTAGAGCTACAAGTCCAAGCCTTTCCACAAATAACTCATCAATAAGGCCGATCCCTTCTTGGACACTATGAGCTAAATGAACGGCCTCAGTGGGCTCGCATGTCCTATATTTATTGTAATCCAAATAAACTAGTCGTTCAAGTGGCTGAGTGGCCCCTTTGGGAGAAATAATCATAGCTTTGTACTCATTCGAACCTCCTCTATTTGGGTTTTCACATAAATCAGTGCTGCGACCCAAACTAGGTAGAGCTTCAAGCCTAAGCACATCACATGGGTGTATCCCAAGGCAGTGTATATTGTCAGATGTATATCCAGTCTTATCCTCTTGGGGGTTCAACAGAATATATCTAGATGGGATCCTTGGCCTTGCATCCGACATTCCTGCCACACTTTTGGGTCTCCAAACCCATCTCACATTTCCCTTAATATTCTTGCACTCCCTCAATTTGCTGCACTGGTCTAACGAACTCAATGCAAACTTATCCCTATGGCCAAATGGCCTCACATCCTTATGAGCTTTGTGAAGCACAGGTGGACTTTTAGCATTTTTCATCCTCTTTACAAAAGATGTCTTTACTTGTTTACGTCCATACTGCAAATTTTCTTCCATAAGAACCATGCTTTCATTAGAGGGAACAACATCCACCCGGAAGCATGATTCCAACACCAAAGGTGTCTCAAGAGCCTTACTAGCAACAAAATTAGAAACACACACAGAATTCTTATCAACACTCATAGGCCCATTGGTGCGATCCATATCCCATCACAACTATCTCTCGTGGAAGTGTTGCAAGCCCTAATGGGACTTACATGGCTTGGAACCTATTCACTGAGAGGCATGCCATTACTACTCATAGGATAGCCATTTTCTGCTTTGAGATTTTGGCCACCAAGGTTCCCCTCATAAGCTGCCTTGGTATCAACAAGTGAGCTGTCTCCTTGCAGAAATGATTGGAAGCTAGGACGCATTTGTACTGAGCGGGGAAAACTCCAAAAGTTTTCCCAACATCTCTGAATATGCCCCTCATAATCAATGGCATGCAGTTTTGCTTCCCTTAATGACTTAGGATTCCGCAGTTCCACTTGGATTTGCGTATTAATCTCTAAGCCATTCAGAAAGAGCTCACATAGCACATCATCCGGTAGTGAATTGGCTCTTCTTGGCCAAAGCCTAAGAGTACTATCAAAGGCTCTAGCATACTCTTTAACAGAAAGACAAGACTCCTGTCTAAATTGCATAAGCTGCCCTAAGACCTGAATCATAGGGAGCTGTTTTTCATACTCATCTAGAAATCTATCACAAGACTCCTCAAATGATCTGATCGATCCTCTTAGGAGGCTCCAGTACCATTTCCTTGCCTCTCCCTTTAGGGTACTTGGGAATACAAGCATCCGATGTATATCGTCGAACCCACTTGCAATGCAAGTTAGGTCATATTCTCTTAAATGAATCATCGGATCCTCATCTGGCAACCCATAAAACACTGGGAGATCCCTATAAAGAGGAGGACATTTAGTCCTCCCTTTTGGGATCAACACCGGGTCATTAAAATCTTCATATTCATCATGATCTGGGTCCAGCCTCTTAGGATCTTTAACCTCTTCCATCCCCACCCTTTTTAGTGTAGGGGGGTTAATATCCTCATTGACATCCCTTTCTGCCAACTCACTGAGTGGTCTAGGGAGTCCTATAAATTTCAACATGTCCTTTTTATTCCCTCTTAGATGGTCTTCCATACCTTTCCCTTTAAAAGGAAAGTCCATAACGGGTTTATATAAGAGCTTTTGGTCCTAATCTACAGCCGATTTATCATTACTACTTCTTAAAACTTGGGAACCGTGCTTTTTAAGCAACGGTTTTTCCTTGACAGCTAGGGCTTCTAACATCCTTGTGATGCCGTCTATGTCATCATGGTGGCCCATTACATGGGATGTTTCAACCACAAGCATATTCCATCGTACATCTGCACTTTCCAATGGCATTATGGCTTTAGCATGATGAACGTTGATGCCATAACTACCCTAGTTTCCAACATGCTTGTTTCATGCCCTCTAGGTTGATGGATGGTTAAACATGATTTCTCTTGGGTAGAGACCACACCAAGGCGAACCTCGGCCCATGCCATCGTATTAGAGGATGGGGTAACCACTAATTGGCTACTCTTTTCATCACATAGATTATCTTCTGCAGAGGACTCATGCTCTACATAACTAACTAAGTCCATGAGTAAGTTTTGTATGGGAGAAGCCAAGTTTTCCCATCCTTGAACAAGCCCCATTTTATGGATAATTTAGGGTCCCTTGAAACCCTAGATTCAAAAACCGCCACTTATAGGTGGCTCCCGGTAGACGCACCATTGATGGGACCTAAAACGGGCCGGCACTGGCTCATGCACTAGCCGGACCTCTATCATGCGCTCAACAACCCCACGGCCTCGCGGCCAGGAGCGTGGATGACACATACATCATCTTCCTAAACATCTTGCGTTTGTATCACGTCTCGTAGTCCAACTCTAACCCAATTAACACTCCTCAGAGGGAGTCCCAGCACATTGCCAAATAGCATGAAGTACAAACATAGGAGGTCCTCCCACGTTTTGATACCTTTTAAATTTCTTTATGATTCATGCAAATTGTGAATGTCCATGTGCTCAAACAAAGAAAAATCAGCATTTGTGCTTAGTGCAAAAACATTCTTTCAATGAATTGAACTATCGCTCGTATACAGCGTTGCATGAACCCAGCACCAAGAAACCCTCGTGCTACTAGGTTCTTAATTTTTAATTATCGACCAACCTAAATGGTATGCATAAAAACCCAGCAAGCTTTTCATCATTTCATTCAGCATTTAAACACCTTTTATACACTCTACCCCCTCACCCGTTTAGGTTGTGCATTATTGATCGGTTTAGGGTTCATTTCCATGTTTTTTATTGTATGAAAAGCAATAAAAACTCACTAAAACATAAAGATAGGACTGAACTGAGGCTAAACCTCATACTTCAGACCCCCCATACATCCACAAGCATGGTTCTTATTTTTCCTTAATTTTCGGCACTCAAAATCCATTTTTTCCTTATTTTTACCCATTTTTCCTATTTTTCTTATATTTTTCGCAATATTAAATAATTAAAAATACAAAATGAGTTGTGGGCTGTGGCCCTTAGGTTTATTTGCAGCAAAAATACAAATTTAGTTGGTGTGTCTTATTATATTTTCCATTTATATATCAAAAACACCCAATTTTCCCATATTTCCCATGTTTTATGAGTTTTACACCATTAATTTCAATCATAACACTTATGATTTTCTGATTTTCTGAGCATAAACTGATCAAACTCATAGCAGACAACATTATGATGTATAATCATCCCATGGGAACAAATATTCATGAAGCGAATTGCATAAAACATCAATTTCCTTTGTAAAAATAAAATTACCGTTCTTTGCGGGTTGCGGGTTTTTATTTGCCATGTCTCGGGACTGATTTCCAATAGCCATTAATGCTCATGACAGTCCACAATCAGCAATATTCATTCCTCTTGAACCACGGAGCAATCCGATCTTCATTGGACAAGCATCCGTCATCCATTCTTCTTCTTCTTCACCACATGAATCTGCCCTTAGAGAAGACAGAGGGAGGAGAGAGAAAGAATGAAATCAGATATTTTCATTGAGGCCACCATTTGACGGGCGAAGACAGGCGATAAGACCAGCCAAGAGAGGGAAGATCAGCCCCATGATCGATTGTATGGGTTGCTTTCAGCGTGCATACTCCATCTCCATCATGAGAGGGCGCAAAAAACGGCTGCCATGTTGCTCCACGTTTTTTCTTCATCTCTCATTCTCTCTCCACGTTTTTTGCTTCATAAGGTGCATAAAATTTTAGAGGGGGGGTCCAAACTCAAAAGGCATGCCCAATTTTGGCCTCCCAAGTGTCCACCTTTTCATATCTTGACCATTTTGTGGCCATTTCTCCGTCCGGACTCCTAATTGAGCTCTGAAAAATCCTGGGTATCCGGATCGGCATCCCGCATTGGCCGGTAACTCTTGTCAACCCGCACGATAGTCTGAAAAATTATGAAAACTCAACAAGTGTCGCTCGGGCGCCTTTAAAGTACTTTGCCGCTTAAAATCATCCTAGATCGAGCCGTCGCCTTCGACATTGAATATTTTTCCCTTGATATTTGTAATTTTTAGCTATTTTTAAGTACTTCTCGGCATTAAAATTCCGCTCTCAAACGAGATTCCTTTGCGTAATTTATAGCACTGACATGAAAATAGAGCAAACAGTCCTTTTGACAAACAAGTTCCTTAACTTATCTTCAAGTTAATGTTTATCTCTTGCCCATATAGGAGAAATTATATATCCCTTCTCCCCAGCAGAAGTACCCGATCTAAATCACATGGCACCATAATTTCCATCCATTATCTAGAATAGGATCTTCCAATGCCACAGACGTTGGGCTCACGGTAGTCTTCAACTCCGTTCTGAACTAGCAAGGGGTGTCCAGAGCTCCACCTGACCCCAAGCGGCCTAGGAGTAAAACACAATTTTCATGGTTGGCCTTTTCACCACTCGACCTTCGGCCCGTGAATCGAGCAATGCCCTTCTCGGGTTATTCCTTTTATGAAATTCCTTCATTACATATTGTTGCAATCTTTTGTTACCTAAAACTCGGATAGGCGCTCCTTTCTTCTTCTTTGTGTGCTTTCATAGATGTCCTTCTTTAAGAAAAAATCCATAAGCTTTCCTCTTGATATGCTTGAGCTTCTCATCAGTCCAAGTCTCCTTCTTCTTCATTGTGCTCAAATATTGGCCAATCTTTAGCCAATCTTCTTCATAATCTTCTTCAAGGAAATGAACTAGAACTTGAGCAATGCAATGAGCATGCTGGCTTCTAGTTGACCATCCTGTTGTTTTCAGCTTTGGACCAGTATGTGCAGTAAAACTGAAAAGGTATTTTCAGCAAGCCATGGAATAAAATTCAGCAAGTATAGATTCTTCAGCTTCATCTTCTTCCATCAGCTCTTCCTCCATCAGCTCTTCTTCATTGTCATATCTTGCACATGATAGCATGTCAGCAACTGGATTCGCCTTTCCTGAAATATGCTTTAATTCGGGGTTGAGAGACTTAATATATGCAATCCATCTTAGCATAGCAATGTCGGGTGTAGAGTAGTTAGCAATCATGCCCAAGAGTGGAAGACAATCAGTTTCTACCACTATAGAAGCACCTATAAAGTATTCATGATCGCACTTTAATGCTGTTACAACTCCCCACAATTCCCTTTTTACTTGTGCATACCTTCTTTGACGTTCATTGAGAATTTTTGCTCCAAAATGAATTGCATACCTGTTACCTTCAAGATCCTCATGGCCAGCAGCCCATCCTATCCCAATGGGACTTGTATCCACAGTAAGGATGATGGGTTGACCATTTGAATAGTCAGCCCTTTTGAGAGTGGGGGCTGAAATTAATAGCTTCTTTAATTTACGCATAGTGAGAGTATGCTCTTTATTCCAAGAGAATCTTTGGCCTTTTCTTAATAATTGATAAAGATTTTCTGCTACATGAGCAAAATGTGGTATCCATATGAGATAGAATACACATGCGCCAAGAAATCTTCTCACCTCTAAAACATTTGTGCATTTTTCTTGCATTCTGCTAATGGCATCTATCTTGATTGGAGAAGGTTTGCGTCCATAGGGGCCACATAGATGACCGACCACTAGGACTTCTTCTACTCCAAAAATTGACTTAGCTCCAAAAAGGGTAAGATGTACCTCTTCTAGCCTTGTCAAAATCCTATCACAATCATAAATATGGTTAACTACAAATGTCTTGCAACCATCTTTGTCAAGTTCCTCATTCTTTTCATTAACTTCACATCCCTTGATAGATACATCATGAAGAAATGGAAGAGTAAGTTGTGGAATAAAGTCCCTTAAGACTTTGTGCATAGCATTCATCATATGGGCTACGGAGTTTGTTGCACCTTGTGGTAGAGTGCACATGCGGACCAATCCAAGAGGTGTCTTCATTGTGGTAATGTCTCAACTTTCTAATGAAAGCTGAAATTGGTCATATCCTAAATATAGGTCGCCCATAGAATAAATTGCTCTACCTGTAAAAGCTTCAGCAAACTCATCAACAATTGGACCCAAAGCAACCTTTCGGATTGTGACACGATTGACAGGCTGAAGATCTTGAATGAATCGTAAAGATCCATTTCTCTTAGACACAGTAAGCCATCGGTTCGAGTAAGGAGCTGAAGAAGGTTCTAAAATCTTCATTCTGATCTTCTCATTTAGAAGTTCCAACAATTTGGGCAGATGCGCCCTTGGAACGGGAATGGGCTTGAGGTTCCAAGGCACATGTGGGACCATAAAAATGACCATAGGAGCCATAATATTTGGATCTACACATCCTATTTCACTTGGTTTAAATGCAAAATCTTTTCCATGTTTCATTAGCATTTGCATACAAGAGTGTTTTTCAGCACGTGAAAGGAAATAATTTTCACCTATTTTGAGCTCTTTTATACTTTCATATGTGAACTTGTGACCAATGTTGGAAGGATCATGAAGACTTGGCTGATTTGCTGCCCTATCAGCGAGCCCTTCACTTTCAAGGAGGTAGTGGGACTGCCACATGTTTGACTTTCTTATCCATTGTCTTGTATTTTGTCTCCACTTGTGCTTCAGCCTTGTTGAGTAAACCATTGTCTTCTTGTTCAACAAATTCTTGAATTGTTTGATAAAAATCAAATGTACATGCTTCTATGGATTGATTTTTAGCTTGATTTTCTGCATAAACAGTTGCATATATTTCAGCTAGTGTGTCAGTAGTAATCAGTCCAAAAAAAATGCCTGAAATATCTTCATTTTCAGCCATCATGTCATAAGTTTTCAGCTCCATTTTTACAAGACATAAATATTTTCTTTTAGCCTTAATCATGGCTGGAAGAGACTTATAACAGCCCATACTATTAGCTGTACATACATACAAATTTGCTAGAGACACAATTTCTGTAGCATAAGCAGGTTCAATCTTTTTACATGACACACTATCATAGTCTCCCTTTATAGTAGTGCAGCCCGAAAACCCTTGAATTCTCGGGCATTAGGAGGCACAGGATAATCACGCAGCCGATCTCCGTTTCGATTATGGTTAACACATACAATAAGAAATTGGACAGCTCGTTCATTATCCTTGCTTCGGATTCGAGCATAGGAAGAACCATCATCAAGAGCTTTTGTTTCCAAGCGGGCTTCAGAAATGTAAGGTTGCCGAAGAATGATAGGGTAACTACAAGAGTCTTGAACAAAAAAGTGAAAATTGTATTTTATGTCTCCAATAGTTACTTGCACATTAGGACATGCAGCATATAACTCTCCAGAAGAGTTGTTTGTAGCTCTCATTCACCAACCTGGATTAATATCTATGGGCCATCCACCACTTTCATAGAGACTCCTTGCCATGACGTTTATCTCTGAGCCATGCTCTAAGAGTGCAATACATGGTGTTTCTTTTTCTCCAATTTTGACAAATGTCTCTGTTGTTACTCATGCCCAATGTGTACGGGAGTAGTGACTGCTTGGAATGAACCGAGCCTCTTCTTCCTCATGCATGTGCTGTAGATGGCCTTCTTTTTGAGAGATGGACTCCACAATTGGTTTGGACCAGCCGACCATTACATTTTCAGTTTTTGCATTCACGTTTTCTTTATCTTCAGCTTCAATTGCTGCAATTAATTCATTAACTGCTTCAAGTTGAATTCCTTGTGAAGTCAGCTTCTCTTCATCCTACACAAAAACTCGAAGAACTTGTAAAAAAGCATGCACTGTTTCTTCAGCTTCATCACCAACATATTGTCTTTTCCTTTTGATTACATTAATAATTACATCATGGAATTCACGTTTGGCAATTCCAAGAATTTCACCTAAGGTGAATTCAATTTTGCTTCATAGAATTTGTTCTTCTAGGACTCCTCTGAGATCGGTTGGAGATTCTATGTCAGACTGCAATTTGTAGCCTGGCTGCTTGCCTTTCTTCTTTCCTTTGGTCTTCTTTGTTTGTGGCACATCTTCCATCTCTTGATCAGGGGTTATATTTTCAGCAAGCTTTGGTTGTTCAGGCATTCTTCTAGTTACCCGTTTCGAAGGGCTAGAAGAGGAAGGCCCTGGTTCATCTTCTCTTCTTCTCTTTTCTTCAATCAAGACTTCTTTATGATTGACGTCAGCCAAATGTGCAAAGGCAGAAAAAGAATCTACCGGTTCTTTCCAACCAATTATTCCTCAAATATATTGACTGGCATTAGCCAAATCTTCTTTGGCTACTTTACCACATTCCATTTGATCTAGTGCCTGCATCCATACTTTAGATTTCACATTAGCTTTACATGCTTTCAAACTTGATTTAATTGGCTTAATTTGCAGCCCATAGGTAGCTGCATCAATTGCTACATAGGCATTCTTTATAGCTAAATCTTCTAATCTTTTCTTCATTCCACCATTGCCAAAATTTGGCTCCAATGGAAGACCAATTTCAGCAGCATGAATTTTTCCGTCTTTCCAAAAGACAAGCTTCTGTGCTTCAGCCTCACGGAAGGCAAAACACTCCCTCTTGTCATGTTGTTGGCTGTCACACCAAATACAATGCCTCTTAAAGCCTTCTCTTATGGGTCTTTGAGTTGATGCTCGTCCTTGCTCTTCGACTTTGACATCTAGCTTCTCTACTTTGGAACTAATTTCTATAAGATTCAGATGAAGGTCACGCATGCTTTTAATGAGTTCATCCATTACATCATTTTAAGAAGGAACAGAAGAAGAAAGAGTTGGTTGATTAGTCAAAGGAATAGGGGATTTTGAAGGTGGAACAAGCTCCATCAATGGAGTTGTTGAAGTTGAAGTAGAGCCCAATCTTAGTCGTATTCGCTCTCTGCACCAATTGTTGTAGACTATCTCCTGAAGAATCCCCCATCTTGGAGTTCTCTTATACCAACCTTCACGTCGGGTTCACCAATGTCGCAGCGCGTAGGGTTGAAGGTCACCATAGGGGTTTGGCAAGAGAAGAATGTATGGGGGTTCAAGAGTTGACATATGATTTTTGATGCCGAGAAGTGCTTAAAAATAGCCAAAAATTACGAATATCAAGGGAAAAATAGACTTCGTCGAAGGCGGTGGTGGCAATCAATACGATTTTAAGCGGCAAGTCCCTAAAGCACTAGTGCTTATTTTCATGGAAATCAAACGGTGGTGGATGGCCGAGCTAGAGTTTTTTCCTAGATGTAAAATGGCGTTACGAATCCAACGCAAGTCTCGGATCTCCATTCCGAGGTTGTTTGATCCCCCATTTAATACCTGCAAGGTTCGGGATTGTGAAGTAGCTACTGGATTTGGAAGCCGAGAAGAGCGTGACAGGGCCCAGCTTTGTAGGTTTCGATGCCATAGAGCCACCCATCCAGACGGATCTCGAATCCGATATCGTTTGCCCCCTCGAAACTAAAAAATCCATTTGATCGAAAGTGTGAATGCAAAAAAGCATGAACTAGATATTTTGGGTATTTAGCTTAAAGCTCTTAATTAAGAGCTTAAGAGCAAGAAATGCCCACGAAATGAAATGATGGGGGAGAGGGGGGGTGAGTTTTTTACGCCCCCTCTTTTCTCCCCAAATCATGCATTTTCTGATCGGTAGAGTGGAGAGGAATGCTCCTGGGCCTGAAATGCTTCTATCCTTCGCCCTCCATCGCCACAAACAGACCGAGGATTGATGCATTGAGTCAAGAGATCAAAAACCAGTCTTTCTCTCTCCTCCCTCTCTCTCCTGCATAGAGACAATTCGTGTGCAAGAAATCAAGAAGAAGAGGGGCTGAAGAATGCTTGTCCGACTGTGATCGGATTGCTTCAAGATGAAGAGGAGGCTGAAGAAAGAGGTTTAGCACTAAAGAATGGTTGTTGTCCGGTCGTGGGCTGCACAGAATATTTATTAAAAAACCCGCAGCATGCAAGACACGTGTAATGCTTCAATTTTACAAAGAAATTTAATTGTTTTTGTTGTTTCATGGTCCAAATGTTGTTCATATGCAATGAAATTTTGTTTGAACCTTGTTTACATCATGTTTGAGGGCTGTGAATATAGAAATGTAGAACCCGTGATAATTTAGAGCCGTTATTATTTCTTTAAGACCCACAAAATGCCATTTTTAAGGGAAATTAGTGGTTTTTTTCGATTTTGAGTTGGGGAAAAGGGGTGGAAATGGAAACAAATCGGAGAAAATGTTGAGTTTCAATAAAAATGATAAGCCAATACAAATTAATCAAAAATAACCTATTTTCTATGAATAATAAATAGAGAAAAATAGCAAAAAATAGGAAAAATTAGATTTTTCACACTCAAAAAATAGAAAAAAATAAGATTTATGCACGTGAATGTTTGGCAAGGTTAAAGCATGAGGTCAAGCCTCAATTTGGCCTTGTCCTTTGTATTATAGCCCGTGTTTATTACTTTTTACATACAAAAATGATACAAAACAACCATTTACACCTATGCACCGCAGCAACACCTAAATGGTGAGGGGAAGATGGAGTTTGTGCGATGATCTAATTGCTGAAAAGATACAAATTTTGATTTCCCTATTTGTGCATAGCATTTAGGGATCGTTCCATAATTAAATATAGGTGACTCATGGAAGTTTCGGTGCTAGTCCCTAAAGCAGCGCATCACGTAATGCTTAGTTAAAATTCATGAAAGGGTTATTTTCCGCGCCCCACATGGCTAGTTTTTTAATCATAAAATGGTTGTGCACAATCTTCATACACCTTGCATCAAGTATGCCACGTGGTATCTCCTGAAATGCATTGCACTTGTTTGATAAACTTTGACCAACGCGCTAAGAGGACAGGAAACCTAAGCTGTAAGTTTAGACGAGTGTTTCCATTGGAGAAAGTTTTGTGAGGCAAATTAAAATCTCATAGAACACTGAATTATGAAAGAGTGGAGTTTGTGAGTTATGTTTTATATGTTGGAGCAACGCATTTTGGGGCTAATCCCCGAGGTGTAGGAGAGTCGCAGTGGAGCCGTGGCAATCAGCCCCGGCAGGTGCTTCCCTATGTGTGTATTACGAGGCATTATGCCTATATGTTATGGAATCTTCCTCTGAGGAGAAGGGAAGGTGAACGTTGGACTAGATATTGGATACAAACGTTGATCCGGGTTTTTTACAACCCGGATTACTACCACAAAATTTTGGCCAAAGCCCCTATCAAGAGCCTACCATATCACTCTGGGTTTACTCTTCAAGCACTAGGTATGCTACATTGCTTCTCGATTACGATAACTCTAGCAAATGGGGGGAACAAGTTCTTAGGAGGCATGTCAATGTAAAGGGTAAAAGGGATGGTTATCTTAGTGAAGATGAAAATGGATTACACCTAGGAGTTGAGTGCATGCATAGATTTTTCAAAGGACTAGCCTCCAACTACACATGGGCCCCGTCTGCATCACTAAGATTTGGAATCTATCACCATCATTAGAGGACACCTCACCCTTGCACACAAGTCAATATCCACATCATGGTGTCATTTGGATCTTGCACAAAAGCTTACAAGCATGGACCCCTTTTGTCACATGCTTATATGTATTTATATACATATGGGGGACTAAAGTCAAAGCAGCTTTTAGAAGCCGTTTTTTATAATCTCAATAACTCCCAAGAAAAAGCGAATTTCAAGAAAATTCCCGCGAAGCCCGATCGTTTCGACCCTCTACAAAGTTGCAGAAGAAAATTTTTTCAAATTCCTCACGGATTTGAAGTTACGAAGGCGCAGACTGCTGGCTACATGCAATTTTCTTCTCTCTTTTACCACACCAGCTTTCCACTCTATCCTTCTTGTAAATATATTATAATAATGTGCTTTGGGCACCCACCTCTTGTAATCTAGCTCCATTTCTCTATTTTGTCTACCACCACCCTTGGCTTCTTGCATGATGACCAAGGTGGGGACTTGTCCCATCCACTACTCTCCATATTTTCAAAGATGCCATACATCATCTAGGATTATGTTAATCAAGAAGATTAGATTAATCTAATCCCTCATGGAGGCTATATAAAGAGCCCATGGAGAATGAAGAAGGGGAGAGGACAATGACAAGTCTATGAGAGCACTCTACAATATCCTCATCTCTTTGAGGTAAGCTATGAGTAAGTTCTTTTATTATGTAGTATAATGGCAAGCTTCCTCTACCTCTTCTCCTATTATCTCCCTCTCTTCTCATCTTCTCATTCCATGTAGCATAATGGCAAGCTTCTTCTACCTCTTCTCCTCTTGTCTCCCTCTCCTCTCATCTCTCTCTCTTATATTCCAATGTGGTGTCTAGCACATATATTCTCTCTTGTAAATTTGTGTCTTGGCTCTCTTGATTCTCTTTGAGAATAGGGTTGTCCTAGCCCATCCTCCCTTTGGCTAGGTGGTGCCCCTCTTTAGTTCTCTTAGTGAGGATTGGAGGTTGGATGGGTAAGAGGCAACCCGTTCATCATTTCAGCCCTCATTTTTGGTGCCCCCACTGAGGAGTTCTCAAGCTATGGTCTACAACTTCCATGAAGAAAGAAACATCTAAGGAGTTGTCATCTTCTTCAACGAGTGTTTGTCAAGAAATCACTAAAGAGGAATCTTCATCAAACCCTATTCAAGGGATTCACCGCTCAAGAGTACCGCTATGGTCTCCAAAAGAAGCTCAAGAGAAGAAGGATCTTTATCGACAAACGGCACGTATGCGGGTAAAGCAAGTTAATTACACACACCCTTCTTTGATTCATGAGAAATCTTGCTCTCATCAAGTCTCTAGGTCAAGGCATTGTGTTGAGTGCTTGGTGTCTAGTGTAAAGACACTCCCTATGGAGCTTTGTCTTCAAGTGGTGAAGGCACTTTCAAATTCGGGGATTAACAAGTTTTTGGAGGGTGAGTTACACATCAATGGTGTGCGGTATTGGCGAGAGGCTACATATGGTGATGCGCTTCAACTACTACTAGTAAGAAGACTCAAAGTAATTGAAAAGATAGCTATCGAAGCCTATGAACTTTACAAGGCTAATGATGGTCACACAAAAGCTACGCTAATCAGTGGTGAGAAAATCCTTCGCATCTCTCGAATGGTGGGATCTAAGAGGCCATAGCTTCAATGACACGCTTCATGAAAGTTTGTAGTGTAAATTTGTAGTTAATGCATAAATGACTACTCCTACTTTCTACAACTTTCAATCGGTTCAAAACATTCGGGTGGATGTGTTCATTAGTAGAAAGATACATTTTCAGCAAAGGTTGGTCTTCTATTTTGGAGCTGAGAGGTTGAGAGAGATCTTGTTGTCTCCTGATCCCATAATACTCCCTATTTTGGATTATAACATCTCCTTTAATGTACACATATTCATTCTACTCTAAGTGTATCCCATGAACCATAGGGACTTGTATGGACCTATCCGTCCACTTGCTAGACAAACCGTGCATATAATTGTTAGCACAAAGCTCAGGTTTCAAAATGTTATAAGGGTCTTATTGGGCCCTCGTCGTCTTGCTGAGATTAATGCATCTGTAAATCCATTTATTATACCCTTAATAAGATATGACTTGGGCCTAGACGTGTTCATCTTTATTTTGTATTGATCTAGATCAACATCTTCCTATCATGGCTTTTCCAAGTTTTTTTGGGCACAAAGGGGAGAAATCTCTGGACTTTTTGGATGACTTAGAAATGGCCTTTCTAGTCACAGGCCGGGATGATGAAGCAACCAAAGTACGGGCCTTTCCTTTAGTTCTAAAGGGTGATGCTCGAGTGTGGTATCAAGCTCTCTCAGAGGCTACAAAGGGTAATTGGGAGGATCTCAAGACCGCATTCATGCACAAGTACCAAGATATAGAGCCACCTGAAGATATTTGGAGACAACTCTTAGATCTTCGTCAAACTATAGCAGGGGAGTACCAAGCCTATGAAGGCATGTTTATAAAATTGTGGGATAAATGGACAACCTCCTTAGCCGAGGGAGAAAGAGTACCTGATTGCCTTAAGAAAGATTGTTTTCTGGCCGGACTCCATCCTCTACTAAGGGATAAGGTCAAAGGAAAGTTTCCTACATCCTATGAAGAATCAGTCACTTATGCGAGGGAGAAAGATAGAAAATTGAAGTATCAAGCCCAGTTGAAGGGGGGAGTTGAGCCCATACAGGTTTTACCAACCATGCCAAGGCCTAGAGAAATAGCAGAGGCTCCACCTGAATCGGAGATACCACAGCAAGAGCTCCTACAACGCATTACTAATCAACTTCAAAGCCTTTCGTTAAATTTGGTGCAAGGAGTACGACCCCCTCCCCTCATAAATGAAGGCAATCGAGGTCCAAGAAGACAAGAAAGGGAGTATGTTTGCTATAATTGTGGGGAGACTGGCCATGGTATGTACTTTTGCCCTCATCCTAGGCGTTTTCCAGGAAATGGGTTCCAACCAAGGAGGGGACAACAAGTGACACCACCTAGGGAAAGGTTTGTTCCACCGAATCCAAGGCCTCCACCACCGGTTCAAGTTCTCCAGCATCCTCGACCACTTGCAGAGGTGCCGCCCTTGCCTGTCCAACCGCCACAGAATCATGATGTTAGGATAATTAGTTTAGATGAGAGTGATGTCAAAGGGAAGGCCAAATTAGTAGAGGTTGAAGCAATGCCGGTGAAGAAAGCCCGGAGAATTGAGAAGATGGAGCCTACACCACCAAAGGAGGTTGAAAATATGGAAGAGGATGCAGAGTCATCAGTGGCTGCAAAGACATGCAACAGTAAAAAGAGGAGGGCTCGCTCACGCCGACACATTGAGCCAGATGATTTTCCCTTGGGTAAAGGTACTAGAGCTTATGATTTGCTTGCTGATGTGAGGAATCAAGGGCCAAAAATTTCATGGCCACAATTACTACATCTATCTCCAACAGTGCGGTGACAATGGTCAAAGATGGTAAGCATTAGACCCATGAAGAATAGATATGTGAATGCAATCCAGGCTAGAAAGATGAAAGATATTGTGCCTCTAGTGGAAGCCGAAATCAATGGGCAGAGAGTGTCAAAGACATATGTGGATGGAGGTGCATAGATTTGTGTCATGACAGAAAAGTTGATGCATCGTTTGGGATTAGAGGTAAATGAAACTACTAAATTTGGGGCTAAAATGGCTAACAATGTAGTAGTAAATTGTTTGGGAGTTATAAAGAAAGTCAAGGTAAAGGTGTGTGGAGTGCAATTGGAGCTTGACATGTATGTGATGCCAGTGAAGGGGGACGGCTATCCGCTCATCCTTGGGCGACCATGGCTAATGGGAATGAAAGCCAGACAAGATTGGGAGACAGGGGCTTTAGAGCTAAGGCCACAAAAGGGGCTGCATAAAAAATGGAAGAGCACTATCTACAACATGAAGGAGGGCCGACAGGAGGACCTTGTGTTAGAGACCACCGCTGATGAATGGAGTTCCAGTGAGGGTTGGTCATCTATGACAGAGGGAGAGTCTTCTAATGAGGAGGAAGAAAGCTCTCTAGAAGTGATGGGGATTACATTAAAAGGGCCTTCTAGTAGTGAAATTCCGCAGCAGCTTCCAAAGGTCGAGAAGGAGGGGTTAGAAAAAATGTTGGCTAAGGATCTATCAGTTGAGGAGAAGGCAGCCTACATGGAAGTGGTGATAAAACACTCTGCACTTTTTATTTCTGATTATGAACACATCATAGGTGTGACAGCAGTACAACATCACATTAATCTAAAAGAGGGAGCACGGCCAGTGGTGCAGCGACTACGATGATTGGGAGTAGTTCAACAAAACGCTCTACTCACTGAGGTGCAACGACTTTTAAATGCAGGCTTCATCTATCCAATAGGGGATTCAGAGTGGGTT
Source organism: Lygodium microphyllum (assembly GCF_053477565.2). NCBI lineage: Eukaryota > Viridiplantae > Streptophyta > Polypodiopsida > Schizaeales > Lygodiaceae > Lygodium > Lygodium microphyllum. Next base: position 89,613,890 of record NC_141161.1, on the reverse strand, counting down.
TCACCTGTGGTGGTGATACCCAAGAAGAATGGAAAATGGAGGATTTGTGTGGACTACAAGCCGCTAAATACTGCAACAAAGAGAGATCACTTTCCTCTTCCCTTTCAGGATGAAATACTTAACGAGGTGGCCGGGCATGAGAGATACACTATTTGTGATGGGTATTCAGGTTATTTCCAGATCCGAATAGCTGAGGAGGATCAACAGAAGACCACCTTCATTACACCTTGGGGTTGTTTTGCTTACAAAGTAATGCCATTTGGATTAACAAATGTCCCAGCTACCTTCCAACGATTCATGAATTATGTCTTCCAGCCATATTTTGGGAAATCCATCAGGGTCTTTATTGATGATTTTTGTATTTATAGTTCTAAGGCTCTACATCTAGGGAAGGTTCGCACCCCCTCCTTTCCCACAATTAACTACCACACCCATATGAATAGTCCAATGCATTATCATAGACAATATAGAGGTTGCTTTCATTATAGTATGCCTAGTCTTGGTAGCCTTCTATGACCTATGACAAGGGTCATATTTGCCTTCTATATCATGTGTATTTCTCTTTGGATTAGACAAAGGAGAGAGTAGATTATAAGGAGTGCAAAGAGTGTCAATTATTGTATATTGAACTTATGTCCCCTCTAATACATGGTTGAGAGAGAGCATTTTTTGAAAGCCCCAACCTATCTTATTTTAACTTTTTTTTTTTGCACACACATTTTAGGAAATTAATATAGATAGAGTTGAATTTCATGCACACACTATAGTGAATATTGGAGTATTGAGGCAAAGTGGTACATATTCATAGCTAGCAAGGATAGTAACACTAATTTAATAAGAGAAAATGTGGGGTGTGTTTTACCTAGCAAAGAAGGAATCTCCTTTGTGCATTTTAACTTGCAAAAGGTTATGGTACATGATAGTTGTGGTTGTGCAATTGCTTTCCACGCCATTTGGTAATCCCTCATGCATGGCTTACAAATACCATGGCCTGAGTTTGAAGCTTTGGAAGAAATTTATTGACTTGATCCCCTTTGCCATGGGATGTAAACTCATGTTGCCTAAAGGACCAAATGGCCTCTGCAAATCAATGTTTGAATCCTATGACCTTGCTGCCCAGTGTACTTCATGTGCAACTGCAGCTACATCTCTGGATATATCCATCCCAAAAAGGCCCTTTGTAAATACTAAGTGGCTTGGTCTATATTGCTAGCTAGTGCTACTACTATGCTTCATACAGTTGGCACACTTTGAGTTTTAGTGAGTCCTCTTTAGTTCTTCTAGGTTCTCTTGCCGTTATTCATATCCTTAGAAGCTAAGGGAATGGTCAGACATCTTATGAGTGGGAATCCACAATGATGGATCATCTTTGTTTAATGCGATTGTACCTTTAGTGCCATCTCAATTTTCTATTGAGGACTTTAACACAATTCTCCTTTGTTGTAACCTAGGCTCATTAAGCTCAAAGAGAACTGCATAATCTTCCATGAATGACATGATTTCTAGTGGCTCTAAGGATGTGGATTGCATAAACTCAAAGGATTCCATTTTGCAAAGTCCTATAGTCTCTAATTCTAGGTCTCCAAAGCCTGTGCCTCCTAAATGAGATATAAGAGTTTCCTGTGATTGTAGATAGGCCATAAGATTAAATTTTGTACCTACATTCCCTGGCCAGACTGCAAGGACACGGCCTCCAAGGACAACAACAACGAACACCGCATCTGCATTAAATTCATGTAAAAATTTAGTAATAAGGTGTCAATTGTATACAGTTTTGCCAAAAAATTGTTGCAATAAATGGCATGTTTTTAGGTGTTGTCATTCCTCCCCCACTGAAATGCGAAGCGTCCTCGCGAGCACAGCTACATCACGAACATTCAGCATCACGAACACTGCTACCACGAGCATTGCTACGCAACTTTGAAAGAAAAATATACTCTCCTCCACTTAATTGCGAAGCGTCCTCGCGAGCATAGCTACATCACCTGTATAACCACACATGGACAACTAGTAGACACTGGAAAAGGAGAAAAAATACTTATTTGTGTCATATTAAAATACAAACAATATAAATGTTTCAATGAAAAGATGGAAAAACTTGTGCAAACTAACATTCTCCCTTACTCGCTCTCCACACTGAAATGCATAACAGAGTTTCATCCATTGCATAGAATATACCAACTAGGAAACTGTCTAGAGCCGCTAAACAACAATAATCCCTCTAGGCAATAAATTGCCACACTACTATCCTACTAAAAATATTGCTTCTGAAATAGCATCACTGATAAGTTCGTTACTTAACAAAGAACCCAAACAAGGTAAACTAATACTACAACACTAAATAGGACTCCTAAGGTTTAGCTGCTAACCCTCCATGTTCTACTAGAACAACCAGCCAATGGTTCATAACTTCTAATTGTCCAAGGCTTTTCTTTTAAGTTTATGTTTAATTGGCAATTTTTTTTTTAATGTCAAAAGAGTATATACATTGATTCTCTTTCCCAAAAGGTCCCACCCCAAAGAGATACAAGGCATCGGACACAGGGCACCCGTCAAGGAAATCCCTACAGCCTACCAGGACCTCAGAGGCGATGGTTATCTTCTTTTGGTTGTTTTTTTTTTCAAACCCTGCAGTCTCAGGGTTTTTTTTTTCTTTTCTTTTTTCTTTTTCTTCTTTAAAAGAATAAATATATAGACTCTTCCGAACTTTTAATATTTGGATTTTAAGGATTGTTTTGTTGTTGTTGTTGTTTTTTTTTAAAGGATCAACTAAGAAGCTAAGAAGACATCACTTAATTGAACGGTCAAACATTTCAGCTCAACAACTTTGCTCGAGGAATCTAATCTAACGCATAATACTAGTCACTCTGCCTAGGCAAATGATAAGCAAAGAATACTCACCAGCTCAGCATCTTTCTTCCATGCTACTCCTAGTCAAAATTTCGTGGAGAGAACCTTGTTATTCAGCTATCCCACATATCGCTAGAAAAGCGACCAAAAGATAGGGGAAAACTCTATAGGATTCCTAATCGGACACCCGTACAATGAAATTCACTATGTTATGCACACATGTCACCCCCTTTTTTAATCACTCCCTAATGCTAAGTCCCATCCCTTGTGAGTGGACTTCATATAGAGAATTGTGTATATATATCATTCATATTTGTTTAAAATATTTATTTATAATTCCTCTGTAATTTACTTAAGTGTTTTTTTCTTTTTTTCTTCTTCGACATCTCTAATTTCATTCCATCAATTTTTTTATTCATGTATTTTTTCAAAATGAATATGAAATAAAAAGTTTAGGTATGAAACAACCTTGTATGTTCGTGGATATTGCAACTCCAAGAATCAATCAGAAACATACAACAGTGTGTAACGCAAAATCATAGTCAAATCTGCACATGAAACATACACTAGCCAGTACAATGTTAAAGGGTTAGATAAATAATAAAACTTTTCCCGATACAAAAGAATTGTCAAATACTCATGTCACAATTGCGATCAACTAGACTGTCGTAACGCTCCCACTGCTTGGTTGTTTAAGAAGCAGTATATTTCTCCACTTGATAACTATTCTTACATATAGAATTGTCCTTCTTACTAACTTAAATATCCCAAACTCCAGCACTGAAAGGAATATCCTGACCGTGCGTGCAACTAACTACCTAACTACGTGGAAAATAAAACTAAAGTGCATGAAAACCTACAGGATATCAAGAACTCAAAGCATTGTATGTTTTTTTTTTAAACGATATATATTTATGTTTGTTTTTTTGGTTTTTTCAAAATGTAGAATAAAAGAAAAAACATAAAAGACTAAGAAAACAAAATATCTAGACTAAAATCTTCAAAGTCTCGGAGATCTTCTAGTGAAAACAATAATCCTAATCCGAAATCATCAACTCCATCTAAGTCAAACCTATTAACTAAACTATCATCTATAGGATGCTCAAGAATAGCCTCTAGCGTAGACATATCAGAAGTCACAGATCCGCTATCAGGTGCATCGCTAAGAACCTCCATCACATCATGGAGCGAAGCCGAAGCTGCATCATCATAGTAGGGCATAGGGGCCACTGGTAAAGCATCTAAGGAATGCCCCTCGGTCGCATCCATGTACCAACAAATATAATCCCAACATGGGCAGGGAACACTAGTCTGCAAATCATGGTAAGATGGAGTAAGGCGGTAGACAGTAGAACGATATCTCGCAAATTCTGCTTGCTCTCGGCCTACCCTAGACTGACCAGCGCCGCGCTCAGGAGAAAAAACACTATTATAATCATGACGCTGGTAGGTATAACCAATCATTTCCTGCATGGCAGTGGTACCATAGCGTCGAAAGTATGTGCGACACTGCCAACACAAGAGCTGAGCACGCACAAATAAATGCCGCTGACAGGACCTACAACCAAAAGGTGGATGATACTGTAAACAAAAAATAATCACAAAAGAAGAACCACAACAGGCCTCCCCTCTCGGTGCATATAAAAACCTGTCATGCGTCTGAAAACGCGGAATATCGTAAGGTCCAGCATGACCAGGATTAGTACTATCGGCATCAATACGAGGGTAAAGCGCATCCATCCACAAAAAGGCCATACCTGCATCCCATTTAAAAAACCCCCCAAGAAAGAAAAGACATCCAAGGGTGGATTAGACAAAATATCATTTTAACTACTAACCTAACTATACCTAGCTAGCCTAAGTCACAAAATGTTTAAGGCGCAGGCCATTAACCCTAAATATCTCATTTTCAGCATTAATATCCTGCACATCAAGAGAACCATTATCATAAACATTAATTACCTTAAAAGGTCCCAACCAACGAATTTTAAGCTTCCCAGGAAATTTATAATAACGACTGTCATAAAGTAAAACTAAATCGCCTTCTTTAAACTCCCGTACTTTAATATTCTGGTCGTGCCATGCTTTACGACGTTTTTGCATTGCTTCTAGACTTTGTAGAGCTAATAATCTTTCCTCATCCAACTTTATCAATTGTAAAATCCGTTGTTTCAAAGATTCAACCTCACCTAGTCGTAATGATAGAGCTACTCGTAAAGTGGGCAACTCTTGCTCAATCGGGAATATAGCATTAATGCCATAAACTAAATTGAAGGGTGTATTTTGCACTGTCACCTTATAAGTAGTTCTATAGGCCCATAACGCTTCATATAAACGTTCATCCCAATCTCGCCTGTGGGAAGCAACCGTTTTAGTTAAAATCCCACATATAATACGATTGGTTACTTCAACCTGACCGTTAGCTCTGGGATAATAAGGTGTTGATTTGCGATGTTTAATTTTATAGATTTCCATTAACTCGCTAATAAGACCATTCAAGAAATGGGAACCTCGGTCACTTACTAATTCCAGTGGGCAACCAAAACGCGTAATAATATTCTCATACATAAACTTAGCCACATCAATGGCTTTATCCGTTTTAAGCGCTTTCGCTTCCACCCACTTTGTAATATAGTCAGTACAGACTAAGATATAACGATTCGATCGATATCTAGTAGGCGGATCGATTGGGCCTACAAAATCAATTCCCCATTTCTCAAAAGGTGCTAATGCTAATATAGGTGTCAAAGGCGTAGCAAAACTCTTAGAAGGACGACCAGTCCTTTGACATACATCGCATTTGCGACAATAATAATAAGTATCTTTAAATAGAGTAGGCCACCAATAACCAGCTAATAGAACTTTTCTTGCAGTCAATTCACCGGCAAAATGGCCACCACACGGCTCATCATGCAATGCCTTAAGAACCACTGGTACTTCATCTTCCCTTACACAACGTCGATAGATACCTTCGCGTGGAAAAAATTTATAAAGGTAACCCCCTAATAGTCCATAGGAGCGTGATTGCATTAATATCTGACGTTTCCTGCGCTTATCGGCACCAGGTGGATATCGAGCAGTACTAAGAAAATTCGCAATATCAGCATACCATGGAACTTGTGTCTCCACAGTAAAAAGTGATGCATCCGGCAAATCATCTTCCACACCTTCCTCCTTGTCTGATGTTAATAATCGTGATAGATGATCTGCTAGCACATGAGCTCTACCAGGACGAGTAACTATTTGAAAATCAAACTCTTGGAATAACAACATCCAACGAATCACACGTCCTGAAAGTTCTGCTTTATTAAGCAAATACTTTAACGCCTCATGATCAACATATATAGTAAACTTATTCCCTAATAAATAATGACGAAATTTCTCCACCGCAAATACCATTGATAGGCATTCTTTCTCAGTGGTGGTATAATTCCTTTCTGCATCACTTAAATTTCGACTCGCATAATAAATTGGATGATCCACCTTATTATCATCTGCTTGGCACAAAACAGCTCCTACAGCATACATAGATGCATCAGCATGAATATGGAATTCTTTTGTCCAATCTGGGGGTGCGAGTACTGGTCCTTCAATTAACTTATGTTTGAGAAATTCAAATGCTTTCTGGCAAACACCATCCCAAATAAAAGGAGTATCCTTTCGTAGTAGATTTGTCAAAGGTGATGCCACCTTTGCAAAATCGAAAATAAATCTCCGATAATAATTTAGATGTCCTAAAAATCCACGCAATTGCTTAAGATTTGTTGGAGGTGGAAGTGCAGAAATCTTAATAATTTTAGCTGGATCCATTGCAATACCTTCTTTAGAAACGATATGCCCCAATAAGGTTCCTTTTGGTACTCCAAAAACACATTTATCAGGATTCAAGGATATACCTACTTCATCACTACGTTCAAATACTTGCGTTAGTAGCTCAGGCATTTCTTTTGCCGTACCATAGACACAAAAGTCATCTAAGAAAACTTCCATCCATTGACGTAGAAAATCTTGATAAGCTGCAATCATAACTCTCTGAAATGTTGCGGGTGCATTGCACAAACCAAAAGGCATTACTCTATAAGCAAATGTACCCCATTCAGTGATAAATGTAGTTTTGGATTGATCTTCAGGATGAATTAGTACTTGGTTGTAACCGCTAAATCCATCCATGAAAGAATACAGCTCATGACCAGCAACCTTATCAAGTACCTGATCAGTAAATGGCAAAGGAAAATGATCTTTACGTGTTTTGCTATTCAGCTTTCTATAATCGACACAAATGCGAATCTTCTTACTATTCTTCTTGGGTACTACCACAATAGGAGATACCCATTCACTGTATGCAACAGGATAAATGAATCCAGCATCTAAAAGCTTAGTAATTTCAGCTTTCACTAACTCTGCATACACAGGGTTTGTTCGTCGTTGACGTTGACATACAGGTTTTGTGCCTGGTTCTAGATCAATAAAATGCTGACATAATTCAGCTTTGATACCCTTAAGGTCCCTATATGACCAAGCAAAAGCGTCAACATGCAATCGTAGGACTTCTTCGAATCTTTCACGATGTGGTGATTCCAACTGGTCTCCTAAATTTAAATATTTTCCTTCTGCCATTTTAAGCTTAACTACTTCAACTTCAGGCTCTTCAATAAATAGAGAGTCTATTCTTCGTGGCTTAATTGTGGGCACATCTTCGGATATCTGCATCAATACATTTCCAAGCAGGTTATTCTTAGTACTTGATTCTGGTGCTTCTTCTCCCACATTCACAGAATTTACTAAGGGTAAAGCCCTATAAGGAATAATAGCCAGATTATCTTGCGTAGCACCATCAACTTCTACTCCATAGACATTTACTAACTCAGAAAAGGATTTTTCAGTATATCTCTTCCCGTATTTATCTAAATCGCCATTATTGACATTTACATTTTTACGAGATTTCATGGTAAATGAGGTTCTTACAGAGTCAATTACGCTAGGTATCTGCTCTGAAGTACATGGATATTGAGCATGTAACCTACGGCGATATCGACGTTAAATTTCGTTATTCTTTTCTAGACATTCCTGATCATCTAAACTCCAAAACCATTGATTATCTTTAAGCTTGAGAATTAATGAATGTAGATTCTCATCCTCCTCGCCCTGAATTCGACAGCCCAAATAATGTATAACTTGTTTCAGTTCCACAAAATTCCTAGGCACTACAGGTTCAAACCATCTAAGTTGTGGCTCTTGCCCATCCCCATAAATAGTAAAATCCATTACTCTTTCTTTTGGATGAGGCAACACCACCACTTGCATATTGTGCAATTTAACCTTAGTAGGTTCAGATTGGACTCGTTGATAACCAATTATCGGTCCCCTAGAACAGCGATAAATCTTCTGTGCAATTCCGGTCGAACGCCTAAAAGAATGACACAACTAGGGAACATTTGTAGGGTTTTTCTCTTGAGTCTCTGGTTCAAAAATATTCTTAGATTTATTTTTTTCCAAAAACCTATCAGTGTTTTCATGTTCTTCCCAATAATTTGTATCCATAGATAACGCTTGGTCCATCTGTAACTCACCCCTACTGAATTTAGATTTCTCTTCTTCTAAATAAAATTCTAAAAGCGAGATTTCATCTAGATATCGCCTTTCTCTAAACTGAAACTCTGCCTTTTCCTTTTGCAACTCAGTAATCTTCTTCATTGCTTCATTTACAGCAGTCAACGCTGCCTCACGCTCTACTTCCAATGCCTCTTCCAATTCTCTAATAATCCTAGCGTAATTACCATGATGTTCACGAGAAGTCTGTGAAAACCTGTTAAAAGCCGAAGCTGAATCATCCTCATCCTCACGAGATAGTGGTCTTTGTAAGGGTTTGCACCTATGCCTACTTCTCCTTTCTCTTTCCTTCGCTTTTAGCTGATAGTAATAAATCCTTTTAGCTCTATCTGGCAATTGTCCAAATCCAAAGGGTAAAGCATTTTCCCCATAAGGAAGAACTTCTAAAATCCTACTCTCAAGCATACTATTATGATTATCAGTAACATCATCTTCTCCCATACCTTCTGAAGAGGTTATTGAAATGTCAACCACATCAGATAACATTAACTCAGGCATTTCTTCCTCCTCTAATTCATCCATAGAAATCACTTCCGATCTGTTGTAAGCAGAAAATACATCTTCTTGATCATTTCCTTCTTGATTTGTAGATAATTGAAAACATGTTTCAAGCGAATCATCAAGATATTCTGCTTCTTCTGCTGAAAGCATTAAGCAGTCGAGGGTTGTATCTTCGGATGTGGATAACCACTGAGTAATATCGCCATCCGAATCATTGTCAGATGAAAACGCTACAGCATATTCACCAATACCCATCTGTTCTACCTTGTGAGGCTGATGTACTATATTGACCTCCACTTTCTCTGCTCCTGCTGGGTGTGGTGTTTTAAATAACCAGGCATAAGGCCCTTCATGATCAGTCCCCTCCATTTCTGAATCATAAAATTCACTGTTGGATTTCTCATCCATTTCACTAACTGCTTCATCTCCTGAATCTTTCAAAAATCCTTTTGAAATAACTTGTATCTTAACCCTATCGTCTCTAGGACCAATCACAATTGAACCTTTATACCAGTCCTGAATGCATCTTGCTTGGTATAACCAAGGTCTTCCCAACAGGACAGAATACGATGAAATATTTGTTTGCGAACGAACGATCAAATAGTTCACATGAAATTCTAATCCGGCTACTACAGATTTCACATTTCGCAGTAACCCCAAAGGAGTTACTTTCCTTTGATCAGCCACACGTAAAACAATATGAGTAGGTTCTAGATCCTTCAACCCTAATTCTTGCATAGCTTGTTCTGTCATCAAATTAACTGTTGAGCCACCATCTAACTGCAATTCATGTAGCAAATGGCCATTAATAGTAGTATCGATAACTGGAGCTCCTGGGTCTACAAATAAATCTACTATTTTTACATCCTTAGTTGTTTTTCCTTTGGAAGAATTTTCACGGACTTTAGAAGCGTTTATTTCACTCCTCTTCCTTCGACGCCGAACTAATTTATGGTAAAGTTGTTTCCGACAAACAGGCGCTATTTCTAGCAATTGCCGAAGGTTAATAGTCAATGATATTTCTTCTAATGCAGCCCAAAGATCATAGGTCTTATTTACGGATTCTACATAATCTTTACTCCCTTCCTTAGGAGGAACCAATCTTTCGGGAAAAGGAGCTACTCCCACTTGAATCTTAGGATTTACTAAGGGCACAGGTAATAATGGATGGTCAGAGGAATGCTGTGGAGAATCCGATTCAGGTAGTTCTATATTAGGATCTATGTCCCTAGACTTATCCTTCACTGCTCCGTTTAATTGTGAACTCTCTTCCTCTAAACCTTGCTCCTTCTGTTGTTGCTTTTGTGCCCGAGTAATAACACCAATCATAGGATCAGCCCTAAAGGTCACCTTACGAGGTATAAATTTTGACTTAACTCCAATATCTTTCCTTATTGTTTCTACTTCAACTAAATTTGCAGCAGACGTTGAAGGTTCGTTAGGGGTTTGTTTCCCTTTGTCAGACATTTTATTATCCTCTCGCTTAGGACAATTCTCTTCATAGTGTCCTTCACCACTACACCTCCTACAAAGAGGAGTATAGTCTTGATTTTTACGCGCATTTGGACAATATGTGGCTATGTGACCTTCTTGTTGGCATCGATAACAAATTACTGGCCCCCTAGGTCTTTGTTGAGCACCTTGTCCCATTGGATTACGAAAATTTCCATTATTTCTTCTAAAAGGAGAATTTCTCCCTCGATTACCATCACTGTTGTAGTTATTTCGAGGCACTGGGGGTCTACCCTGGGTGGGCAATCCTCGTGGCCTAAAAGGTTGATTGGGTGGTCCAATCTCATAAGTCCTATTATTACGATCCATGTAATTATAATTCGTTTGCATTGAACGAGCTTGTTGTTGCTCTTGACCTAATTTATGCCAACAATTTGTATCTAAATGACCAGTCTTATGGCAAAAAGAGCAAAACGGTGGATGATCGGGCATTAACCTTGAAGGCGTCGGACACTCTGTAGCCACATGGCCGTAACCATGACACTTACCACACCAGATATTAGATCGAGGTGGGTTTGAAGTCGAATTTCCCGACGATTGTTGAGCACTAGATCCTTGTGTTGTTATCGAATAAATTTCCTTCAAAGGTGCCTGTACTGCAGTCATAATTTCCTCCTTTAATTTTCCTAGAGATTTTGCAATAATATCTGCTACTTTTGCTTCATCCAGAGGAGATTGAGATTGCGGCATAGAAGGCATTCCTGTCTGCATCATATAGGCTGGAATTGAAGTGTACGGATTTAGAGGTACACTCGACATGTTTGAGCTTGCGGTTACCGAGGGATTTAGAGGAACGGTCACATAAGACACGTTCTTAGGTACCCCACCTGAAGTGCTTGGGTATTCTGTCCGAGATTCTTTGAATAGATCTCTCCGTCGTTGTTGACTAAGCTGCACTTCTTCCCACCATCTAGCATGTGTTTTAGCATCTGCCAACGTAGCTGGTCGTTGTAAACTAACATGCTGATGAACTTCAGGATTAAGTCCATCAATAAACTTACGTTTTTGCGTGGGATCGTCAGGAGCAGGATTCATCTTACGAATGATCGTCTCCATGCGCTCAATATAATGTTCAACACTTTCAGTTGCTCCTTGGGACAGATAATCCAGTTGAAGAGCCAATCTATCTTGAAAACCTTGTCGTCTAAATTTTTCTAGAAAAGCTCTTGATAAGGCATCATAGGTCCCTTTATGTTGAGCATCTAAATTCCCATACCATTTTGCTGCTTCATCTTTTAATGTTGCAGGGAAGATATGAAGCTTTTGGTCGTCATCTATTATCTCATTGGCGACGCAAGTCACCTCAAATCTTTGCGAATGGGCATCAGGATCTTCGTCCCACAATCCCCCGAATTGCGTGAAATCAGCTAATCTGACTGGGTTGCGAGCCATTGTTTCTCTAAATAGTAGCCCTAACCCTAAATCGTTGATAGTATCAAACCACGGAGGTTCCTGAGGTTCCTTAAACAATTGACGCAATCCGAAATTTGACTCTAAATCCCAGTCAAAGAGCAGTTCAATACTCCCGACCGTAGCATTAGCTTCACTCTCCCTATTTTCACTATTTTTCCTACCTCTTTCCCCAGTGACACTGCTAGTACTGGAGACAACTTGATCCCATTGATAAGAAGCTGCTTCACTTTCTTTCGATAGTGTTCTATCAGTTGATAAGCTAGGTTGAAGAGGTTCTACCGTTGAGTTAGACACAGCGTCTACTCCCAAATTCAGCAATGCATTGACCCTCTCTAGCCTTTCTAATAGCCAAGCCTCTTGTCGCACTGCTCGTTCTCTAACTCGCTGATCCCTAGCTTCGTTTTGCTGCTTCCGTCTCTCTTCTGAATTCATCCACGAGTACAAAACTAGCTGTTACTGTCATACTCCAAAATTACGCTCGTTCTATTTGAAACTATAAAATTAGGTTGTCGCTTGTATGCGCACTTAGAAGTTTCAAAATAGTCGGCAGCTCTGGGTCTATCTCCCCAAAAGGTAACTTTTCTTCTTGCTCGGGGATTAAACCTAGAATTTCAGCAACCTCTCTAACGTCTTTCGTGTCGAAAGCAATTCTTAAACCTCTGGATACACGTATCCAAGGCAACACATCATCCCACACTACTCTTCTAAACGTCCGATAAGCTGTGCGGTAATACCAATCAAAGTGGTACGATACACTGATTGTATTTATCTCTACCGCGTCTATTAACCCAAAGTGTGTCGCTAGTAGAACTATAGTTTGCGCACAGTCGTTAAAACCCCAGCTCCAAGAGGATAATTGTTCAACGTCCACAGTTAATTGTGGCCCAAAATATGTGCCTCCCTCTACTAACTCTGTATCTCTCGCCCAGTCTAGCACTTTTCTTTGGCACTCCTGGGGCAAATTAGGAAAATAGTCCCTTAGAAAAGAGACTGCGTATTCACTCATAAATAACACTTAGGATCTAAAATACCCTCAGAAGATTTATCACTCGTTCGAGCGCACTTGGCTCCCGGCAGATGCACCAAAAATGACTGGCCAAAGACCAAGCCACTTTTACCCAGGTTAACAAGCCAACTCCTAAGAGTTGTTGCACTAAACAAGTGATTATTTCACTAATTGTTTTAATTTGACTTAACTTAGCCTTCCCTAAAATCTACAACATTGTTTGTAGTAGTCCAACTGCAAAGATTCTAAACTTCAGTAAATTATACTGGGCACTAAATTGCTAAACCTAAGATGACTATGGTTTCTCCTCATCTCTCAGAGGCAGCTCCTCATAATGTACTCCTGCCATGCTAGTGGCGGTTTATCCAGGAAATGTTTTTAATGTTTGATTTTGGAAAGGTTGTTTCAGGAATATAGATCTCTTAAATCTATTTGTATACCTCCGTTTAAAATTCCTTTTTATGTTTTTCTCCACCTGATTAAAATTAATTCTTTTTATTTGTTTAATTTTAAACAAACATTCAAATCAAATTTTCTGACATACCATAAACCCCTAAATTTTAATCTCCCTTGGTAGACATTTCCCACTCCGTATATAAATTTCGTCGTTGCTTATTAGTTTTTAAATACTTAATTCATTTTGCAAATATAACGTCCTTTCCTTCTTTTCTATTATTAAACATCAACCAGAATAAAACAAGTTCTTCCATACTCTTATGGTTCACATACAACGTTCATTTTAAATCCCGTATATCCCCTTAGTTTTCTTTAAATTATCCTAGTGGCCCTCCACTCCATATATTTAAGAAATTGATTGTAAAATGAATAACATGTAAAAATTTAATATAGATGCCGAGGCTTTTCCTCATGCCATCCAATCATCAAATTGTTTTGATTTTATTTTGGTTCTAATTTAAACTAAATTTTATAACTGCAACCTAACATTATAAATCATTATAAAGTGTTGTCAAACTTTTTATTTGTAATTTCCAATGTTTCCTAAATGTTCACACCGTGTATAATCTCTCCTTTCAAAACCAAAACACCATATCTTTATACGAGCATTTCTTAAGTAAAATATTATTAAATCATTATTTCTTTTCTTTAACCCTTACAACATAATTGCACTAACAAATCAAAGATTTTGTTTCCAATACTTCACTAAGAATCCATAGTTTATATCAATAAATAACACATTTTACGTAAAGGAAAACTATGCTTTTTCCTAAATATAACTCTTTCCTAATTTTTTTAAATATAACAAAACATCTTTAAAAATCTTAATAGAAATTCAGTAAATTCCCTGACTCATAAGATTTATAGGAAAAATATCAGAACTTATAAATTTTCAATCAGTAATTTTATAAAATTTTATTTATGATAATTTTAAGTCTTTTTTAGTGTTTTCGACTGTTTTTGATTTTTAATAAATAAAAACCAGTTCAGATAAATGCAAACAACCATGTAGCATAAGAAAACAGATTAAAAGACATATTTTAAAAATATTAAACTAAAGAAATTATCATGCCATATCATTTATTTTAGATAAACCAATTAGACACTTACTTGCAAAACCCGCAGGTCGTCGTCACGTCCTTGGAGACCGTGTCCCCCTACAATCCAGCCAATGTTTGTCTTCTATCCAGTCGATTCAAATGGAAGCTCATCATTTTTTCTTTCTTTTCCCCACAGTTTCCCATATGCTATTCCTGCCTATGACTCCCACACTTATTCTTCAAACTCCATGTTAGATAGAACACAAGAAGGATCTCCCATTCGCCTTTGGTCCACAAAAGAACATCTCCCTACAACATGGTAAAAATGACTTTGCCACCTTGAAGCTTTGTGCAAGAAAGGCCCCATAAAATTTTTTTTGCATTGTAGTGTACCCACACAAATTATTTTATCGATGAAGATCTCCACCCATACTCACTTTATCTTAGACATGAGCTTGATTGTAGCTTAGACTTTGATCATTATCTTAATTAGTTTATGTGAAAGAGAAGAAGCTAGGGTTTATGTGTGAATGGAACTTAAGAGATAGGGTTTCTTTATTGTATTTTCTTGATGATGGATAGAGAGAAAAAAATCTGCCGCTGTCCACGATTGGAAATCCAGTTGTTGCTTCTTCCCATTGTTTTCAAATGGCGATGGCTACAATATACTGCTACTTTGGTGTTAATCCTGTGATGATTAGGCCGGCTTCCACATTTTTCCTTCTCTAGGATTGGCGATGGCTTCAACGGCTTTGACCCGACTGATGGGAATTGAGAAGACTAATTCGATGCGCTCTATTTATGGCATACTATATCTTCTATAGTCGATTTTAGGCTGCCCTAAAATATATACAGCGATCATGTGCTGCGCCCAGATCTTGCTGTCATGATACCTTCTTTTCGTCTGTCTATTCGCTAGTTTTCAGATGCTTTTCTTTGTGCTTGCTTTTGGTCTTTGCAATTTCCTTTGCTTTCATCCAGTAGGAAATCGATGCTAAGCCGCTCATGCTTAAGCGCATAGGATATGCCGATTTCAGATTGCGATAGCTTTGTTCTTCTCTATTTGCTACTGAAAATCCATGTTCTCTGTTCTTATCAACCTTTTGCTTCTAATGAACAGCATCGAATGCCAGCGGACATAGTCTTTCTCTACTTTTGGCTCCTTTCCTAGCATTCCAGATCGCCTGACGGAGCTCGATGATGCAGAACACGAAGAGCAGAGGGCCATGGCACTCTCTCCCTACCTTTCCCATTCATGGCGCTCTTGTCCTCGCCATCCATTCAATGCTGCAACAGGCGGAATCTTGACCCACACACCTCCACAAACAGACTACACAGTTCCAAATTCAACGATTCCATCCACGATCCATCCATCTCTCTCTCTCTCTTTCCCTCTCTCTCTTCTTCTTGTTCTGATTCTGAACCGTTTTTTTCTCCCTCATCAATCGGCACCTCCTCTCTCTCCTCACGGTAGTTCGCACCCCCTCCTTTCCCACAATTAACTACCACACCCATATGAATAGTCCAATGCATTATCATAGACAATATAGAGGTTGCTTTCATTATAGTATGCCTAGTCTTGGTAGCCTTCTATGACCTATGACAAGGGTCATATTTGCCTTCTATATCATGTGTATTTCTCTTTGGATTAGACAAAGGAGAGAGTAGATCATAAGGAGTGCAAAGAGTGTCAATTATTGTATATTGAACTTATGTCCCCTCTAATACATGGTTGAGAGAGAGCATTTTTTGAAAGCCCCAACCTATCTTATTTTAACTTTTTTTTTTTTCACACACATTTTAGGAAATTAATATAGATAGAGTTGAATTTCATGCACACACTATAGTGAATATTGGAGTATTGAGGCAAAGTGGTACATATTCATAGCTAGCAAGGATAGTAACACTAATTTAATAAGAGAAAATGTGGGGTGTGTTTTACCTAGCAAAGAAGGAATCTCCTTTGTGCATTTTAACTTGCAAAAGGTTATGGTACATGATAGTTGTGGTTGTGCAATTGCTTTCCACGCCATTTGGTAATCCCTCATGCATGGCTTACAAATACCATGGCCTGAGTTTGAAGCTTTGGAAGAAATTTATTGACTTGATCCCCTTTGCCATGGGATGTAAACTCATGTTGCCTAAAGGACCAAATGGCCTCTGCAAATCAATGTTTGAATCCTATGACCTTGCTGCCCAGTGTACTTCATGTGCAACTGCAGCTACATCTCTGGATATATCCATCCCAAAAAGGCCCTTTGTAAATACTAAGTGGCTTGGTCTATATTGCTAGCTAGTGCTACTACTATGCTTCATACAGTTGGCACACTTTGAGTTTTAGTGAGTCCTCTTTAGTTCTTCTAGGTTCTCTTGCCGTTATTCATATCCTTAGAAGCTAAGGGAATGGTCAGACATCTTATGAGTGGGAATCCACAATGATGGATCATCTTTGTTTAATGCGATTGTACCTTTAGTGCCATCTCAATTTTCTATTGAGGACTTTAACACAATTCTCCTTTGTTGTAACCTAGGCTCATTAAGCTCAAAGAGAACTGCATAATCTTCCATGAATGACATGATTTCTAGTGGCTCTAAGGATGTGGATTGCATAAACTCAAAGGATTCCATTTTGCAAAGTCCTATAGTCTCTAATTCTAGGTCTCCAAAGCCTGTGCCTCCTAAATGAGATATAAGAGTTTCCTGTGATTGTAGATAGGCCATAAGATTAAATTTTGTACCTACATTCCCTGGCCAGACTGCAAGGACACGGCCTCCAAGGACAACAACAACGAACACCGCATCTGCATTAAATTCATGTAAAAATTTAGTAATAAGGTGTCAATTGTATACAGTTTTGCCAAAAAATTGTTGCAATAAATGGCATGTTTTTAGGTGTTGTCAGTTTATGAGTTTAGAGTGCACTCGAATTAAATCAAGGTTAGGATAGAGTTCCAACCTATTTAATTATTTTGTAGCTAAAGACTGCTAGGTATTCACTTTTGTGCATTTTATCTTATTATTTTCTAACCATTGTGCATGCTTTAGTTGATGTGTAGAGTAGGCAATGGAGGTGTTGGGTAGCACCAGGTGATGGCGTGAATTCAAAATACCTAAAAATATTATTATTATTTATGGATGTGTGCCTTATCACTAAAGGTAGGGCGCCAATATTTATTTAAGCGCGCTTATTTATTAAAGCACTAGACAAACATTTATTATCTTGTATGAGCATAGGCGCTTGGTTTAATATTTCATTATTTGACATTGTATTTGGGCATATCTCGACTTTTGGGATGCACAAACGCTTTACTCTTGTAACATTCTAATTCTATCTTTCGTGAGAACTACTTCTAAAAGGAAATGGGGATAATGATATAGCAATTTTTATAAATTACTAAGGATAATGGAATTTTTTTTCCTTATTCCCCTCCCCAGCCGACTGTCGTGCTGAAAGGGGAGGGGAATAGAATGCCTGATAAAGCTCCTTGGTGGAGCTCTCTGCTTCTAGTCGCCATGGCTTGACACGTTAGGAGAGGGAGGATCCCCCTCCCCTCCCCTATTTAAAAAGAGGGGGGATGCTGCCGTGAAGGGATGAAGGAGGAAGAGAGAGAGGACTACCATGACGCTAGACGAAAGAGTGAGAGGTGGTCTTCGTGCAGACAAAGATAGAGACAGGGCGCCGCCAAAGGAGTTTGCCCTACCGCCGAGGCCCTACGCCAGCTTTAAGGGCTATACCCTCCCCCTGCCACACGTAGAAGCTTCCAGAAGCTTCTAAAAAGGAGCTTCATAAGCCCCCTTTCCCCCCCCCAAAAGAACTAATACCTTAAAGGTCTTATTATCCCCACACCCTCCCCCCCCCCCCCGGGTGTTTAAACCCACACCCCCCCTGTGTTTAAACCCTTAAGCCCTCTTCCTTGGCTTTGGGAACCACCCCCCCGTGTTTTAATTTCCCTTAGCCCTCCTTCCTATGGCTTCTAGGATTACCCCCTCCAAGGTTGACTTTAAGAGCCCTTAGGCCTTTTCCCTCTTTCCGAAAGGTATAGCCTTTAAAGGCTACTTTTTCCCCTTGGAAAAATCCCTTAAGATTCTATAGGGCCCATTTTCCCCCAATAAAATTTTACCTTGGCTCTTTTCTTGTCCATGCAAAAATAACCCTTGGAACTCTCCCGCACCTTGTTTCTTTTCCCACACATAAAAGAAAGAGGAATGTTGAGGGTTGTTTGACACCTTCCTTTCTCATGATTTTGAAACACCCCTTCTTTCGAAATCCCTACTTCAAGGAGGGAGCCTTCTAAAACTACTTTCGACGGACGGTGCAAGGAAGCGACGGTGGAATTCCAAAGAGGAGTTGTAAAGCTGCTTCCACGTCCGAAAGACTACAATTGTGATGCCTCCTAAGAAAGTCCAAGGCGCAGAGGGTCGTCTCCCAGCATCCACGTGGACATCTCACCCCAAGCCCAGGTTTTCCTTCTTAATTTTTATTTGGTATTGTTGTAATTCAATCACGCAAGGGTAATTGTTAGAAATAGGATATATCTTTTGTCCTAAATGCCCACGACGAAGGAACTTAGTCATTAATACTTTCAATCAATAAAACATTCAAAAAAATAAAGGAAGCATAAATGCATTTCTAGCAAAAAGCTTTATGTATTTAAATGAATTAAGAATTAGATTAATGTCCATAGTATACTTCGTTTAAGCCTAGATATATAAACTGCATATCACACTATTAACCCATATCCTCTTCGCAATGAATCTTCATGGAAAGTGCAAGGCATGAAATGATTCTTACAATGCATAACTCTAGGAAATTATCATTTGTCAACTGCATAAATTATCAAGAAAAAGGTTGCTTGTTTAGCATGAATTTTGTTCGCAAAGTAAAGGAAGATTAGTTGGAATTAACCTAACCTATGCCTGACCTCAAATCGATAAGTTAGGGTTGAAAAATCAAATTTACTCATAGACAACGAATCATGTGGAACTGATCTCGAAATTATCTTCTAGAGTTAAACAAATTGGCATAAATCTAAAACACCTAAACCGTGGAGTACTCGTTTAGAATGAGTTAAATTCCAAGAAATTCACTAGGAAATAAATACATGACCTAATCGTACATATTGCAAAAATTGAAACTCCTATACCTTAAATACTTGCCCACTTTCGCCAAAATGTAGGGATAGTGCAAAATATTTGGAAGGTAAACTAGGGTTTGTCCCTAAGAATCTTACAAGATGGAACTTGGAACCCTAGGTCTAACGGCGTCAGCCTAATGTAATCATGAACAGATTGTTTTCATGACTCCGTTCAATGAGTAGAATAAGTCTCATAGTTTGATGCGACACTTGCGCAGCAAGTGCGGAGTCATATAATCTCGTGATTGGATCACAAGGGAATGGCCAAATTCTCACAATGAGGTTGACAAGTTCTTACGCAAGTTATCTTGCAAGAGGATGAATAATCATCCTAATTTAGTATCTTTCTTGAGTAAAGAAGATTGTTAAAAACCAGCCGATAAACTGAAATAACCGATGAACTTAAGGTTTGACCAAGTTGGGTTAATAGGTACGTCCTAACCTAGGATATAGGGGATCTTGCCAAGTTGCAAGTCATCCCGGAACGAGTGCTGGACACATTCCAAAGGAAGGACTCATTCCTTAGCAGTTTGCCAATAAAAACGATCAATGGAAATGTTTGTGCTTGCTATAGATTTTAGAGCACTGTTTGGCTTTGTTTGATCAATGAATTAAAAGATAAATGAATATCTATACTTCAAGTTGAAGGCCTGAAGGGAGAGGCAGCTTCAGTTACCCCCGATTGCCTGCCTAACCCTAACCAAGGGGGTTGTTAACCGCGCCGGGAAGGTGGACCGAACCCGCCGCGAGAGGTCTCTCCATTGAGCGCTACTTGGAGCACGAGGACGCTTGGGTGCCAGGGGGGGCTCTGCCCGTAAATCCCTCGCCTTTTGGGCCCTAGACAAGAGGCTAACATGACTCAGGATTGGATCTCGAGGCCCGCATACTAGTCTACGGGTGGAAACTTGGATTAGTGGTCCCTGTGGATTGCTGGATAGCCTTCGAGCGGATTGTGGATAAGCCTACGGGCTGGACTCTTTGTATTTCAAAGATAAATATGATAACATGTTAATAAGGAACTTGTCTGATATTGTTTTTCTATGTCAAGTAATAAGATTACGTGAAGGAACCAGTGCCTAACGGGTTAATTAAAGAAGCTAGTTGTTACATGTCCAACTAATGTGTTAGGTAATTAAATAATTAAAACAACCCGAGGGAAGTGCAGAGGATGGGCCATAGGTCTGTTCTATGGATGGGTGGTCCCCGTTGGCCGGGAACTTTTCTCAAATGACGATGGACAGCCGGAAGATCGTCAAAGAACATGAACAACAAAAGCGTTGACCTAGAGTTATGATTGATCCTGATTTACGCTATTTTAGGGGAACCGAATGGGACTATGCCTTATGGTAGAGAGGTTGAGCTATGCATCCCTCTCGTTTCCCATTCTCCTTGAACCAAGTGCAGTGTGAATCCGCTTCGGACCTGGCATTTCTGCGTAAAGTAGTTTGCTTGGGTCCAACTTTAGTTGCCGTTAGGAAATGACTGATAAGGAAAAACCCTAATTCAGGTCGATCCTAAGTGGGAATGACCGGAATACTTCCGCTATGTGGCAGGCGCGGAAAGCCCTAGACCGCAAACCCCGTAGCATTTCATGGGAGTGCCGGGTAGAGCTTTCTAGACATCCTTTTCAATGGACTGCTAAGACGTGTCCTGAAGACACAAGTGGACACGTTACAACTCTTTATTTAGGCGAAAGCAAACACGAAAGCCAAAAGCATGCTAATTGTAAAGTGGGCTATTTTTTAGCTTGGAGATTAATAAATCTATAAATGCATGTCTTGTTATCATGCCATGAGGCATATTCCATGATGGATTCCGTGAGGTTTTTATTCCATGGTGGATTCTTGAGGTTTTTCGATGGATTTCGTAAAACTATATTTATTTTTCGGGGCTCGTACACAAGATGGATTCCTTGTGCGAGAAGTTGATAGGAACGCCTTTCCTTTTCGAGATTTGGATTAATTTAATGTGTACGTGGGTGATTCCACAGCAGGTGATTCCGCAAAATACATATCAAATTAATAGACGTTTATGAGTTTAGAGTACACTCGAATTAAATTAATGTTAGGACAGAGTTCCAACCTATTTAATTATTTTGTAGCTGAAGACAGCTAGGTATTCACTTTTGTGGATTTTATCTTATTATTTTCTATCAATTGTGAATGCTTCAATTGATGTATAGAGTAGGCAGCAGAGACATTGGGTAACACCGAACGATGACATGAATTCAAAATACCTAGAATAATTATTATTTTTGATGGGTGTGCACCTTATCACTAAAGGTGTGGTGCCAATATTTATTAAGGCACGCTTATTTATTAAAGTGCTTGACAAAAATTTATTAACTTGTATGCACATAGGCACTCGGTTTAATCTTTCATTATTTGACATTGTATTTGGGCACATCCCAACTTTTGGGATGCCCAAACGCTTTACTCTTTATTTGGGAAAAAGCAAACACAAAAGCCAAAAGCATGCTAATTGTAAAGTGGGCTATTTTTAAGCTTGGAAATTAATAAATCCATAAATATATGCCTTGTGAAGTACTCACACAAGGCATGGGGGGAGATTGCATCCAGATGGTCTTTTTGTCTCTTGTCATGCAAAATCTCTTTTTGCCTTTATGAAGCTTTTGTAGAGTTCTTTGTTCTTGGGGACCTTTCGACATTCACTACACACACATACGGCATCCGATTTGCGCACAAAATTGGAGAAAGAAAGACTGGAAAG
This sequence comes from Lygodium microphyllum, assembly GCF_053477565.2. NCBI lineage: Eukaryota > Viridiplantae > Streptophyta > Polypodiopsida > Schizaeales > Lygodiaceae > Lygodium > Lygodium microphyllum. The sequence continues at coordinate 89,591,637 of NC_141161.1, read as the reverse complement.
AAGAAGAGAGATGTCTGGAAGCCATGAACGGACACAAGGAGCTAGAGAGAGATGGAAAAAGTTGTATTATTGTGTAAAAATTGATTACATGTACATGTGTCCTTTTCTCTTTCATATGCTCCTAATTTAGTTCTTTACATTCCATCCCCACTCAGATGTTTTTGTCCTCAAAAACAAAAAAGAGACTTATTTCAAATTGCCAAGTGGTGGAAAACTGAGTACTCTATATGGACTAATAAATAAATGAATTGGCCTAATATTCAAGAATCCATGAAATAAGTACAACTAGAAGGCTAAGAATCAAGTACAAAGCATTGACAACCATTAAAAAATATGAAAATGAAATCTTGGACCAAAATGTTGCCATTAAGAGCTCTTCCCATATGGAGACTCTGTGCCACTACAGACCTTCATGTAGTAAATCTGTAATAACTTTGGATTGGCTAATCCAAATCAAACATGCTGCAGCTCTAGACGAAGCTCTCTTTAAGTGCTTTTAGCCCATATGACTCACACACTCTGACATGAATTCAACATTAAAGTTGGCCCAAAATAGAGATATGTTCTACAAGGAAACATAGCCCACTAGTTAGCATTATATTGTCTCAAATTTCTTGAAGGTAAGGACATCATTCTCGAAGCAATGTTGGTCCACGTTGAGAGTTAAGTCCAGCCCCCTTAGCCTCCTGGGTCAAAAGGAAAAGTAACATCCCATCCATGCATCATGACCACCAAATCAGAGATATCATCACTCAGGAACTAATATGCATGTACTAATGAATCCACAAAAGGATAAGCAATTGAATCAAATAGAAGCCCATGATCATGGTCTTCCTCATCAATAACTTCATAGGTTGCAACTATAAACCCTTTATTTTCCTCTTGGGATCATCATTCAAATTTTCTTCAACATGATTTTCTTTATTCTCTTCATTTGAATATTCAAGTACCACAAATATCCTTGCATTCTTTGCTTTGCACATATCTTTGTGATTAAAATGCATTGGTTCAGCACATCTATAACATAACCCTTGAGCATGCAACTCTCTAATCTGATCACTGGTTAATTGTCAAGCTTTACGGGTTTTAGACATAATATTGCCCACATCATCACTATATAGATCAACAACAGAATAATCATATTTTTGTCCATGGTACTCATGAGAAGCATATGGCTAAGAAGTACATGAATGCTACTCATAGTCATATTATTGTCCATATAGATATTGGTCCAAATAAGAGAGCGATTGGCTGTACTCATTGCTGTACATATTTAGCAATGATTGCAATAAGTCTTGCTGAGCTATTACATCAGCCATGGCTATTGATACAACCAATATATACTTGTCATATACATGCACTAAACCCTCTTGCAAAACACTATTACCATAAAGATTGACGAGATCTTCCAAGATGCATGGTTGTACCAACTGATCCATATGAGATGTTAAATGTTTGGCAAGTGCTCATCCTATCCGGATGGCATCTATTACTTTAGCTACCATCATGGTTGCATCAAAATCCATAAGTGCATATGCCAATACATCAATCATGTCAACCATGTGAGCAACTAACTTGCTAAGTTCCATTGCTCTTATGATGCTTATAATATTGCTATTGGATGCAACTTGCCTCCTATAAGATAGTTCAAAGTCAATAGTGTCTTGTGGCACATGATAAGGATCAAAACCATGTGAGCAATACTCTCGCTGAAGCATAGGCATAGACAATGGGGAAGCTGTTGAGTTTGGTAATTGTGTTGGCATAGAAACAAGAGGGTTTCTTCCTTGCATACTCTTTGATGATCTAAGAAGTCGGGAAGGCTTCCCAAAAGAGAGCAGCACTTAAGATGAAAACTGCCTTATGGTAGCAGTTCTAGACTTCCTAGTAAATCTGCTTGGTCCCAAGTTTTGGAGAGGAGTGATCGGAGTCAAATCATCTCACTGCTCTTCAGTCCCAAAATTTATCATGTCCATCTCATCCACCACTAATTGATCATCTACTCTCTCAACATGAGAAACTCTATCTTCAAATTCTTCCAAAGCTTCTTTCCTTCCACACAAATTCACATTCTTGCACCTTTCACAGTGACAACTGTCTAGCCAACCAACACCTGCCTGATAGCATTCATAAAACTTCTCCAAACATTGAGACCTCTTGCAATTACAACCTGACTTGTGCCTTGCAGAAGTAGGAGTCTCATCACAATCATCCTCATTTGTTGAAGGATCAACACCTCGTACAATCTTGGGAGGAAAGACCAATGGATTATAGTACTCAATTTGTTGTATTGTTCCTAATAGCATCTCTTCAAACTGTGTCTTGTTCTTTTTTTTTTTCACTAGAAGGGCTTTGGTTGGAATCTTCATCTCCATTAGGATCAAGTTGATGGGGTAAGTTTGGTAACAACACTCTCTTTTTGACAAGAGGGAAAAATGTTGTCTGTCTATTTTATAGATGCACGAGGTGTAGAAGCAGAGATTCTTGGGGATCTTCTTTAGTGCCTTACAATACTCAGTCTAAATGAAACAAAACTCACACTTAACACAAGCAACAATCAAAACTCTTGATGATGCTATCCATACTGTATATTTGGCTCAGATTGTCCTTGATGCTATATGTATTGGTGAGACATTTTGTTAACCCAATGCAAGACAGAAAAAAGAAAATTCAAAATAGGGAATAATGCAAAAAAAAAGGTAGCCTGAAAAACGAATAACAGAGGAAAGGCCAAAAGCGCAAAAGGTTAAGTCGAAGGTAAAGGCACATTTTAAAATGCAAAGGCATCACCAAAATTTTGTAAAAGAGCGCCAGGCTCCCTCTTGTGCAGATTATAAAATCCAGACAAGTGTAGGTGAAGGGATAAGGCAATTAGAAGGGAATAGGGAAAGAGGACCTTGGCAAAATGCCCATCATGTAAAAAAGGGGATGGGTGCGCAAGGGATTTAGGATTGTATATAAACTCAAAAAGTGAATGAGAAGCTCATTCTTTGGTGTGTGACTAAAGTGGCTTCTTCTTCCTCTCTCCTTGCTTGTGTGTGCTTATTCTTGAGAGAGGGAGTGTGAGAGTGTGAGGGAGTGAGTGTGTGAGGGTGAGGGAGCATGGTGGAGAAGCTCTCCATCTTCTCCTCTCTAGTTCTCTTCTCTTCTCTTCTCTTGACCCAAGCATGGCTATGGAGGGTGGAGGTCAAAGGAGGAGGCTTGAGGTTGCTTGAGCTCGCAACTAGGATCGTGGAGCTACCGAAGTGCTTGCAGGAGGAGGCCACTTATTCGGGCATCAAGGTAAGCTCACTAAACCCATGGGATTGGACGCGCGTCGGCTAGGTGAGAGATAGCCATTAGAGCTCACTTGAAATACTTGAACAATATGCTATCCGTGAATTTTGACGGTTGAGCATGAACTCTCACTACATTTTGGTTTCATTGCCAGGACCAACAAATTCAAGCTTGAGCACTTGCACACTTCAAATCGAGCATCAAAGTAGGGTTTCCTCCTTGAATCCGTGCTTCATGTAGATAGGAGATTTGAGAGTTTAATCTTCAATGGAAGTTGGTATTTTGGGTTTTGATGATTAGGCAAGTAGAACAAATAATTTTAGTACTTAAGTTGTGATTTTTTTTGCATTTACAGTAGGATAAGATTGAGAGATTGAAGCGAGTCATTTTAGGGTTGTTGCTATAAACAAGCCCAAAACATGGCAAAAGCTGGAAAAAAATGCAGTTAAAATCCATTAACAAGGCATGAGCACTAATGGGGAAATAATCGGGCATTGAAACGAAGGTTTAAGACCCAAGGAAGGGGGGATCAAGGCTCATTTTTAGCTTCACAATGAGAGAGAGACATAGAGAGAATAGAGATACCTAGGGCCTTCAATGGATCGATCAGTTTGTGTGGGAGTTTTCTGACCATTCCAAGTATATATGAACCTTGCCCCTTTGTTCATTCTGGAGGTGTATGTGACTTTATGTGCATTGAATCGGCACCATGAATCGAAATTGTGCCATCGTGATTATTGTGTCATCAGGTCGTCAGTTGATCCCTAGAATCGGACTTGGACGTCTAATTTTGGATATTCGGAGGGTCTGATTTTGATAATTGGATGCTTGGACACTACTCAAACCATCCGATCATCAGACGCAAACCAAGAATCTGATTTGGACCCCTCATGACTCATTTGTTCAGACGCATAGCCCGCTCGATTTGGATTATCAGCCAATAGGAGGCCCAAAATCAAACCACCTAATAATCAAACGCATCAAAATCGAACAAACAAAAATAGGACCACCCATGTTTAGACATTAGATTCGGGGAATCAGACACTAAGAATCGGACCTTGTCAAATCGGACAAAAGGTTGATGGTGAAAATTGACTGATCCAGTGCATCTGAGGAAAAGCATAGCACCTTTTCTAATAGGGAAACCTTCTAGTAGCCTTCCAAATGCATCCCACGCCTCATGGAACCTCCTAGCTATGTGAAATGGCACCTACAAACCTAGAAGTAATGCTAGCTGACTCGCTAGCTATCTAAACTACTTAGAGCCACAAATAGACTCGTACGTCCCGATTATGATTTGATTGAGCTGAAAGATGGAGTAGAGACCCTTGAGAGTAGCTATCAACTGAGCCTGGAGGCATGCCTGGCCGAGAATGTACAAGGGAGTGAGAGAGCTACATCTGTCATCCTACATTTGCACCCCACACTATTTTTGACACTTGAAGTGCACTTTAAAAAACTAAAAGCCTAATTTTGCACAATGCACGAAAAGAATACCACACACACACGGAGTGCAGATAAGTTGAGGGTTGTTTGTAATAAAGAAAGAAACACGCCCAGATATAATAAGCAAAATGAACCCACCAATAGGAGACAACACTCAGACTTAGAAGGGCTATCTAGCATCGTGATATGTAGGACCAAGAGAGAGACCCGACCATGGAGAGCCAAACACATAGAAGGATTGACACCATTGGAGGCACAACACTACCCACTTGACCAACTACAACAACAACTTGGTGAAGCAAGAGGCCACAAACATAGCAAGAACCAGTGCAACTCATGGAAGCGACAAGCTTGCGACTTGGGGGATTTCCTAGTTGAAATCCAACAAATGATGAGTAAATATGATCTCAAGACCCAAATAGAGCACCATGTTAGGCCATAAGAGGATATCATCGCAGACTTCAAGGAGAAGAGGAAATTAGCATAAAGGCATTGCATAGCATCGCAACCTACAACTAGGAGCAACAAGCTAGGAAATTACGACACGACATAGAGATGTGAGAAGTCTAGTGCATGTTAGCTCTAGCGAATAGAAATCAAATATGACCTAATGCAGAGAGAGTGTGTATGTGCTAGAGGCAGAATTAACACTGAGCGAGCTTCCTACAAAGCAGCTCATTGACAATACGTCAGTAGAGTAGAGCACAGGTGGAAACCTTAGCAACCTCATTGCTTTCAAGATTAGGAGTCACCTAGGACTCCAAGAGCCAATTGAAGATCCATGCACTTGCAAAGCAGCTAAACAAATATTAGCTGGATAATGATCAATATAGTTTTGTAGAGCAATTTGAACAGGGCTATGAGACTAACGGTCTCACCGATCTTGCTCAATGCTCGCAAGATTTTGGCTTATGCCTAGGCGATAAGGGTAGGACATGGTATACGAGCTTGGACGCTGCAGAATGAAACAACTTCAACAACCTCAAGAATTTCTTCATTAAGAGATTCTCTGATGCTAGGCACTCTGATAGTCTCATAGTTCGACAGCTGATGAATGTCAAGCAAAATGACAAAGAGGACATTATGGACTACATTACTCTCGTGCGGGGTCTCTATAAGAGAATCCCAACTAACGAATGACCCATCGAGAGAGCGGTCTCCCACAGTCTTTATTAACCAAATATGCAATAAGAAACTCTACAAGGCCTTGGCAGGAAACTCAAGCTTGCAGAGAGACACACTAGCTAGGGTCTTTGAAGAGGCCATACAAGTGGATGACCAAGTCAAGGAGAGAAGCTTCCAGAGCTCTAATTGAGACAAAGCTAATTATCGATCCTCAAAAAGGGTCACAACATGTAGTGATTGGTTAGTCCCAAGTGCCCAAGATAAAGGAAAAAGGGTTGATCAAAGTGAAGAGCTAACAAAAATAAAAATTGTGCTAGCTAGACTGCAAGATATGGTAAGGAGAAATAGTCATCCATAGACTCAATCCATATCTCTTCCTCTCCTACGACGTCTATCCCTTCTCCACCAAACTCGAGTGCCTTAACTTGCTTGAGAATGAATTTCTTCTCTTGCATGTCAGCATTTGTGGGTGCAGAAGGTGCCCAAAAATCAAGTCACACTACTTAGGTTATTCTATTTAGGATATGTCTACGAACCATACATTAATCAATCATATATCATTACAAAGTTTTGCTCTGATACCAACTATAACGTACTCTCCTATTGGCTATCCAAGCACATTTTTAGCGGTCCATCAAGAGACGAATCTAAGCAACACCGTTCGGCACTCCCATGGAATGTTACGCAGTTCATTGCCTAGGGTTTCTCGAGTCTGCCTCGCAATGGAACATTTGCCGCCGAACCCACTAGGATCGACCTGAAATTTGGGTTCCTAGTGGTCAAGATCTCTTAACAGCATTCTAGCATCGGGTCATGGATATCCTAGAGGGGTGGTTTCCATGTAGAGCAGGCGGGAGGGGGAAAATATTACAATATATCACCGCTAGATGCATACCAACTCCTCATCTCATAAAAAATAACATCCATGCTCACTTTAACTCAACTATGATAGGGTTATAGCAATGATATCCTTTCTTCTCTAAAGAGTATCTAATAAAAATGCATTTCTCAGCCTTTGGATCAAGCTTCTTTTGTAGCTCATCAAACACATAAACATATGCAATACAACCAAGCACTTTCAAGTGTGACACATCTAGCTTCTTACTTATAAAGCATTCTTCGAGAGTCATTCAATGAATCACAACTATGGGAGTTCTATTCATAATATAGATAGCAATATGAATAGCTTCAAGCCAAAAATATTTTGACAATTTACTTTCAGCCATCAATGCCCATGCAACTTTTGCAATATGTTTATTTTTTCTTTTTGCAACCTATTTTGCTGTGGGGTATACCTACGAGTACACTATCACTTTATCCCATCACACCTCGAAAAGTCATAAACTCATTTGAGAGGTACTTTCTTCCTCTAGCTAATCACAAATATCTAACTTTCAAGCCTATTTCTATTTCAATATTAGCATTGAAAGTTTTGAAGTGCTCAAATACATCACTCTTTTTCTTCATGAAATATGCCCACAACTTTCAATAGTAGCCTTGAAAGTTTTGAAGTGCTCAAATACATCACTCTTTTTCTTCATGAAATATACCCACAACTTTCTCGAATAATCATCAATAAATGTGACAAAATATTTGCTTCCACGAAGAGATATATTTTATATAGATCCCCAAATATCTGTATGCACAACATCAAGTTTATTCCTGGTTCCATCTCTATCATGTGAAAAAGATTGTCTTGCATGATTACCAAATTGACATGCTTCACACACTTTATGATATTTTGCCACATCTCCTTTTTTATTTTGAGTAAAATGCTTGGATCTTTTTAGTACTTATTTCAGATGATTCATTGTGCATGTTGATCTCTTGTGATTATGAGAAAGACCAATTCATCAAAAATTGAAAATGGCTTTCATATATATACAGAAGTGACAAATGGTTTTCAAGCCTTCTCATTATTGAGGCCACCCAAAGTAGATGAAACCAAATTATGATTATCAAGCATTGTATCAATAGATACTAAGGCATTTGAAATGATTCTCACTTTCAAAACATACTCATTTACAAACTGAGAGGTGAAAAGATGAGTGGGTTACCTCTCACCCACCCAACCTCCAATCCTCACTAAGAGAGCTAAAGAAGGGCACCACCTAGCCAAACGGAGGATGGGCTAGGACATTCCTTTACTAAGTAATTGGAAAGAACCAAAACACAACTTCACAAGAGAAAATTTTTAGCCTGTCTTAAGAAAAATGAAGATGATGGAATGTTAAGAGAGGTGATGGCTCCTAATTTCTCCCATGAACGTATATATAATGTGAGAAAATAAGGATTCCCCACCAATAGAGCATATGGCAAGTCTTACTTAATAAGTTTAAGTATGAATGTAGAGGGAGAATTAAAAGACAGTACATATGATCTAGACATCATATAATCTAGATGTCATATTAGAATATGAGAGAAAGGGAGAGAGATGAGAAGAGAGGGAGATAAGAGGAGAAGAGGTAGAGGAAGCTTGCCATTATGTATTCATAGAATGGTATATAAAAGAATAGACTCACTCATAGCTGACCTTAAAGAGATGGACTAGCATGAGGGTGTTGCATAATGTCCTCTTAGTGGCTCCCCTTTGGGCTTGGTGATCTAGAGTTCTCTCATGTGCTTGTAATTGTGTTTCTTTATATCTCTATGGGCACCTTATATAGCCTTCATGAGGGATTAGATTAAACTAATCTTCTTGAATAACATAATCCTAGATGATATATGACATCTTTGATAATATGGAGAATAGTGGATGGGACAAGTCTCCACCTTGGTCATCATACAAGAACCCAAGTGTGGTGGTAGACAAGCTAGAGAAAGGGAGCTAGATTACAAGAGGTGGGTGCCCAAGCACATTATTATATATATTTACAAGAAGCATAAAATGGGAAGTTGATTTGATCAGGGTAAAAGAGAGAAGAAAATTGACTGCAGCTAGCAGTTTGCACCTTCGTAACTTCAAATCGGTGAAGAATTTGAAAAAAAATTATTTTGCAACTCTGCAGACCAGGCTAGGTCCAATAGAGCAGGGAGGACTGCACCCCCTCATTGGTGGCTCTTTGTCAAGTGAATGCTCTAAAGTGTCCCTAATTCTTTGAAAATAAGGCTTGAGTAACCATCCATTTACCCTTGTCTTCTGAACCCTCCCATCCATGTCACCTAGCTTATAGCTGCCATTTGGATATCTCCTTATGACCATGAATGGCCCTTCCCACTTGAACACAAGTTTAGCATCCTTTCTATTATCAAAGCGGTTATCATAGCATAGCACAAGTGATCCTTCCCTTATGTGCTAATAGCCACCTTCTTATTAAATGTCTTCCTCATCTCTTCAGCCTGCATGGAATAGTGTTGGACTACTACTTCTCTATCTAACTCCAGCCTCTCTAGATCCAAGATCCTTTCCTCTAACTTCTTATCTTGATTCTTCTCTCGAGTGGCTACTAAACCACGTAAGCTGGCCAGTTCTACTTCTATAGGAAGCAAAGCCTCTTGGCCATAAACGAGGTGAAATGGAGTATAGCCAAGTGAGATTCTGAATGAAGTCTTGTAGGCGCAAAGAGCTGCACTCAATTTTTTATCCCAATGCTTGAGGTGCATGTGTACTTGCTTGGTAATTATCTTACAAATCAGCCCATTCACCTTTTCGACCAAACCAAGTACACTATGGGTAGTAGGGAGTAGAATGCCTACGCTTGATTTTTAGCCTTTCCATTAGCTCCCCCGCTAGATTAGCCCTAAAACCATGACCTCGGTCAGAGATAATTTCTAAAGGTGTGCCAAACTTGCAACAAATGTTTTCAAATACAAATTTTCCCACTTATTGGGCTGTGATCCTACTAGTTGCTGAAGCCTCATCTCACCTTGTCAATGATGCCCACCATTACCTCTTTCAAATTTTCAGCTGCTAGAGCATCTGCGTCGCCGTTTGTGCACCTTGGCACAAAATAGATTTGGGCTTTCTGTAGCTTCCTCATGAGAGTTTTAGCTTCTCTCATTTTCACGGCTAAGTTATCATTTTTACGAGCCCAGATTCCTTTCATTTTCTTAACAATTAGCATAAAATCCCCAACAACATTAAGTCAACTGACACCATGTGAGAGACGCCACCTCAAACCTAAAAGCAAGGCTTGATATTCTGCCTCATTGTTAGAATGGACATCCTCCAGACATCCTCCAAGCTGATACCTTCACCATAAAGTTTGTCACCTTCGGGACTAAACACCACAATTCCTGTTTCCCCTTTGTATTTAATATGCTTGTAGGCCCCATCAAAGTAGAGGGCATGGGCATTCTCCACCCGTGGTGGGTCCTTAAGAGAAGATGTCTCCTCTTTTACCATTCCCTTCTCTTTTTTCTTCTTTTTATGGAATCTATGGGTCAACAAATCAGCTAGACAGGCCTGAATAGAGTCCTCCACCTTGAAGGTGTTGTCAAACTCTTGGAGTTGTATCAGCCACTTAGCGATTCTAGCTGAAACATCCATGTGTTGTAAGGCATAGGGAAAATGCTCTTCTATCATGATCACTGTGAATGCCCTAGGGAGAAGATAATGATGAATCTTTCTTACTACAAACATTAGAGACAAAACCATCACCTCCAACATCTTGTACTCTCGTTCTGATGCTGTCATTACTCTACTAGAAAAGTAAACCAGCCTCATCAGGTCAGTTTTAGCATCCTTTTGTTTTAATGTTGCCCCTAGAGAATCTTCCCCAAAACTCGGATTGACAAAAAACTCTTGATCCTAGCAAGGCTGTAAAATTATGGGAAGGGTGCTGAGAGCCTTCTTCACCTTGTGAAAGCACCTTTCGCTTTCGTCATTCCATAAGAGCTCCTCAAAGTGGGTCCACTATTGCAGTGGAAACGCTAATTGGGAGAGGAAATGAATGAACCGCCCCATATATCAACCTTCTGAACAAAAGAGATTAGTGTCTTCATAGAAGATGGTGACGGCACTGCCAATAGGGCCTTAATTTTGTTTGGAACCACTTCAATGCCCCTCTCACTTACAACATGCCCTAACAAAGTTACACTTCTTTCACCAAGATGATACTTCTCATGGTTTAGCTAAATACAAAAATCATCAATAAAGACCCTGATGGACTTACCAAAATATGGCTGGAAGACATAACTCATGAATCACTGGAAGGTAACTGGGGCATTTGTTAATTCAAATGGCATTACTTTGTAAGCAAAACACCCCCAAGGAGTGATGAAGGTGGTCTTTTGTTGATTCTCCTTAGCTATTCAGATTTGGAAATAACTTGAATATCAATCACAAACAGTGTATCTCTCATGCCCGGCCACCTCGTTGAGTATTTTATCCTGAAAGGGAAGAGGGAAATGATCTCTCTTTGTTGCAGCATTTAGTGGCTTGTAGTCCACACAAATCCGCCATTTGCCGTTCTTCTTGGGTGTCACCACTACAACAAAACCCACTCTAAGTCCCCTACTAGATAGATGAAGCCTGCCTTCAAAAGTCACTGCACCTTAGTGAGTAGAGCATTTTGTTGAGCTACTCCCAACCATTGTAGCTGCCACACCACCAGCCTTGCTTCATCTTTTAGATTAATATGATATTGTACTGTCGTCACACTTGTGATGTGTTCATAATCAGAAATAAAAAGTGCAAAGTGTTTTATCACCACTTCCATGTAGGCTACCTTCTCCTCAACTGATAGATCCTTAGCCAACATTTTTTCTAACCCCTCCTTCTCAACCTTTGGAAGCTGCCACGAAATTTCACTAGTAGAAGGCCCTTTTATTGTAATCCCCATCACTTCTAGAGAGCTTTCTCCTCAGCTGATAGATCCTTGGCCAACATTTTTTCTAACCCCTTCTTCTCGACCTTTGGAAGCTACTGCAGAATTTTACTAGTAGAAGGCCCTTTCAATGTAATCCCCATCACTTCTAGAGATCTTTCTTCCTCCTCATTAGAAGAATCACCCTATGTTTTAGATGAACAATCCTTGCTGGAACTCCATTCAACAACGGTGGTCTCTAACGCAAGATCCTCCTGTCGGCCTTCCTTCATGTTGTAGATAGTCCTCTTCCATTTTTTCTGCAGCCCCTTCTGTGGCCTTAGCTCTAAAGCCCCTGTCTCCCAATCTTGTCTGGCTTTCATTCCCATTAGCCAAGGTCACCCAAGAATGAGTGAATAGCCATCCCCCTTCACTAGCATCACATACATGTCAAGCTCCAATTGCACTCCACACTCCTTTACCTTGACTTTTTTTATAACTCCCAAATAATTTATTACTACATTGTTAGCCATTTTGGCCCCAAATTCAGTAGTTTCACTTACCCCTAATCCCAAAAGATGCATCAACTTTTCCGTCGTGACACAAATCTCTGCACCTCATCCACATATATCTTTGATACTCTCTGCTCGTTGATTTCGACTTCCACTAGAGGCACAGTATCTTTTGTCTTTCTAGCCGTGATTGCATTCACATGTCTATTCTTCATGGGTCTAATGCATACCATCTTTGACCATTGTTGCCGCACTGTTGGAGATAGATGCAGTAATTGTGGCCATGAAATTTTTGGCCCTTGATCCCTCACATCAGCAAGCAAATCATAAGATCTAGTACCTTTACTGAGGGAAAAATAATCTAGCTCAATGCGTCGGTGTGAGTGAGCCCTCCTCTTTTTACTGCCACATGTCTTTGAAGCCTCAAAAGACTCTGCCTCTTCTTCCATATTTTCAACCTCCTCTGATGGTGTAGGCTCTATACTCTCAATTCTACCAGCTTTCTTCACTAGCACTACTTCAATCTTTGCTACTTTGGCCTTCCCTTTGACAAACTCTCATCCAAACTGATCATCCTGATGTCATGATTCTCTGGCGGCTAGACAAGCAAGGGCGGCACCTCTCCAAGTGGTCGAGGATACTGGAGAACTTGAACCGCGGTGGAGGCCCTAGATTCAATGGAACAAGCCTCTCCTTAGGTGGTGTCACTTGTTGTCCCCTCCTTGGTTGGAACCCATTTCTTGGCAGACGCCTGGAATGAGCGCAAAAGTGCATACTGAGAGCTAAAAATATAAGTGGGTTGCCTCTTACCCACCCAACCTTTAAATTCTCACTAATAGAGCTAAAGAAGGGCACCACCTAGCCAAAGGGAGGATGGGCTAGGACATCCCTTTCCTAAGTGAATGGAAAGAACCAAAACACAACTTCATAAAAGAGAATTTGTAGCCCATCTTAAGAAAAATGAAGATGATGGAAGGCTAAGAGAGGTGATGGCTCCTAATTTCTCCCATGAACATATATATAACATGAGAAAATAAGAATTCCCCACCAATAGAGCATATGGCAAGTCTTATTTAATAAGTTTAAGTATGAATGCGGAGGGAGAATTAGAAGACAGTACATATGACCTGAACACCATATGATCTAGACGTCATATTAGAATATGAGAGAGAGGGAGAGAGATGAGAAGAGAGGGAGACAAGAGGAGAAGAGGTAGAGGAAGCTTGCCATTATGTATTCATGGAACACTATATAAAAAAAGAAGAGACTCACTCATAGCTTACCTCAAAGAGATGGACTAGCATAAGGGTGTTGCATAATGTGCTCTTACTGGCTCCCCTTTAGGCTTGGTGATCTAGAGTGCTCTCATGTACTTGTGATTGTGTTTCTTTACATCTCCATGGGCACCTTATATAGTCTCTATGAGAAATTAGATTAAGCTAATATTCTTGATTTACATAATCCTAGATGATGTATTTTATCTTTGATAATATGGAGAGTAGTGGATGGGACAAGTCCCCACCTTGGTCATCATGTAAGAAGCCAAGGGTGGTGGTAGACAAGCTAGAGAAAGGGAGCTAGATTACAAGAAGTGGGTGTCCAAAGCTCATTATTATAATATATTTACAAGAAAGATAAAATGTAAAGTTGATGTGATAAGGGTAAAAGATAGAAGAAAATTGCCTGCAGTGTGCGCCTTTGTAACTTCAAATCGATGAAGAATATGAAAAAAGTTTATTCTGCAACTTTGTATATCGAGCATGCAGCGTGGAAATTTTCTTGAAATTCAATTTTCCCTAGTGCTTGAAGAGTAAACCCAAAGTGATAAGATGTAGAGTTTAAGCTATGGGTAAGGCTCTTGATAGGGGTTTTGGCCAAATTTTGTGGTAGAAATCCAATTTGTAAAAAACCCGCATCATTACCCCTCCCCTTAGACTAGAGGCATTCATGCCTCTACCTTGTTAATGATGGTCCAATAGAGTAGGGAGGACTGCACCCCCTCATTGGTGGCTCTTTGTCAAGTGAATGCTCTAAAGTGTCCCTAATTCTTTGAAAATAAGGCTTGAGTCGCCATCCATTTACCCTTGTCTTCTGAACCCTCCCATCCATGTCACCTAGCTTATATCTGCCATTTGGATATCTCGTTATGACCATGAATGGCCCTTTCCACTTGAGCATGACTTTAGCATCCTTTCTATTATCAAAGCAGTTATTATAGCATAGCACAAGTGATCATTCCCTTATGTGCTTGATAGCCAGCTTCTTATTCAATGTCTTCCTCATCTCTTCAGGCTGCATGGAATAGTATTGGACTACTACTTCTCTATCTAACTCCAGCTTCTCTAGATCTAAGATCCTTTCCTCTAACTTCTTATCTTGATTCTTCTCTCAACTGGCTACTAAAACACGTAAGCTCACTAGTTCTACTTATATAGGAAGCAAAGCCTCTTGGCCATAAACGAGGTGAAATGGACTATAACCAAGCGAAGTTCTAAATGAAGTCCTGTAGGCCCAAAGAGTTGCGCTCAATTTTTTATCTCAGTTCTTGGGGTGCATGTGTACATGCCTGGTAATTATCTTACAAATCATCCCATTCACCTTTTTGACCAATCCATTACACTGTGGGTAGTAGGGAGTAGAATGCCTATGATTGATTTTTAGCTTTTCCATTAGCTCCCCCACTAGATTAGCCCTAAAACCACGACCCCTGTTAGAGATAATTTCTAAAGGTGTACCAAACTTGCAACAACTATTTTCAAAACAAATATCCCCACTTCTTGGGCTGTGATCCTACTAGTTGCTAAAGCCTTATCCCCCCTCGTCATGTAGTTCACACCCATTATGATGTATTCCTTGCCAGACTGAGTTCGCGGGAGTGACCCTATTGAATCAATCCCCCATTTCTCAAATGGGACATATGTAAATATGGGATTTTGTTCCTCATGCACTAGCTTCCTTGGTCCAGCCTTTTGGCAAGCATCACAAGTGCGGCACCAATGTTGCACATCTCGATGTAGACTAGGCCACATCTTTTTGCTAGTTATTTCTTGAGCAAAACGTCTGCCGCCACAAACCCTCTCATAGCATCTCTTAATCACATCCATAATCTCCTTTGTTGTTGGCACCCCTCTAACACTGTATCCTTTCCTTTGCAATACAACACATCATTTATCAAGCGGTATTTAGTGGCCTTCGTAGCCAACCACCTTTTCTCACTTTTTTTCATATGTGTAGGTGCCTCACCATGCTAACGAAAATAAAGCACATCTTGTAGTTGAAACTTATCTGAAACAAGGGGAGCTTTACTGTGATGATGCTCACTATTAACTCTTTCAATTTTTCAGTTGCTAGAGCATCTGTGTCACCGTTTGTGCGTCTTGGCACAAAATAGATTTGGGCTTTTTGTAACTTCCTCATCTGAGTTTTAGCTTCTCTCATTTTCATTTACTTACTAATTAGCATAGAATCCCAAAAAACATTAAGTCGAGTGACACCATGTGAGAGACACCACCTCAAATCTAAAAGCAAAGCTTGATATTCTGCCTCATTGTTAGAATGGACATCCTCCAAGCTGATACCTTCTCCGTAAAGTTTGTCACCTTCGAGACTGAACACCACTATTCCTGCTCTCGCTCTGTCTTTAATACGCTTTTAGGCCCCATGAAAGTAGAGGGCATGGGCATTCTCCACCCATGGCGGGTCCTCAAGAGAAGGTGTCTCCTCTTTTACATTTCCCTTCTCTTTTTCCTTCTTTTCATGGCATCTATGGGTCAACAAATCAGCTAGGTAAGCCCACGTAGAGTCCTCCACCTTGAAGGTATAGTCAAACTCTTGGAGTTGTATCACCCACTTAGAGATTCTGGCTGAAACATCCATGTGTTGTAAGGCATAGGGAAAATGATGTTCTGTCATGATCACTGTGAATATCCTAGGGAGAAGATAAGGACGAAACTTTCTTACAGCAAACATTAGAGACAAAACCATCACCTCCATCATCTTGTACCCTCGTTTTGATGCTATCATTACGCTACTAGAAAAGTAAACTAGCCTCATAAGCCAGTTTTAGCATCCTTTTGTATTAGTGCTGCCCCTAGAGAATCTTCCCCAAAACTCGGGTTGACAAAAAACTCTTGATCCTAGCAAGGTTGTAAAATTATGGGAAGGGTGCTGAGAGCCTTCTTCACCTCGTGAAAGCACCTTTCGATTTCGTCACTCCACAAAAGCTCCTCAAAGTGGGTCCACTGTTGCAGCAGAAATGCTAATTGGGAGAGGAGATGAATGAACTGCCCCATATATCACACCTTCTGAACGAAAGCGATTAGTTTCTTCATAGAAGATGGTGATGGCACTACCAATAAGGCCTAAAGCATTCAAGGAATGGCCAACCTAGAGATCATAAAGTGGGAAGGATGCCTAAAGGAGGGTGCAAACCCTAATTCATAGTGGTGGAAATCCTAAAACATAAAAGAGGTGCAAACCCTAAAATGCAAAGTGAGATATAAACCCTAAACACAAATTGGACACCACCCTAGAGAATGACCTAACCCAAATCCTAATCTTGTTTTATAAAGGGTGAAATGTCTTAATTGTATTTATCCTTTTGGTGCATCCATGTTGCGAAAGCTTTGTTAGTGCAATAATTGAAGCTTTTTATTCTCTTCTTCTATTCTATCATCCTGCTTCTGTTATTGAGAGCAATTGAGATAGAAAGTGAGAGACATGTTGAGTGAGGGACTAAAGGAAGGTGAAGCTATATGCCATCTTCTTGCTTTTCTTTATCTTCTCTACTATTAGCTTCTCAACTTGTTGGTATGCTTGGTGGTAGATGCAAAGGAGAGATGGAATCAAATTGTGTTATTTAGATTGTGGAACCATATTTAAGCCTTCAAGATTTCAAACTACAATATAAGAAGGTAAGATAGATGAGTTCAATGTACCTCAAAGCTAGTCTTGTATTCTTGTTTTCTTGGTGTGAAGAGAAGGATGCATGGTTATTTAGAGTGGATATTGAGAGATAAGGTGAGAGATTGTCATTGAAGCGAGTTGTAGCTTCTAAAACAATGGAAGCTTTTCCACCCAACTTTTGTGCGTTTAGCCCAACATTTTGGTTCCATTGTCAGGACAAAGGATGATGCAATGTTAAGATTCTCATACTCCTACCACATGGTGTAATAGGAGGCTTGTTGTAATATTTCTACAACAAAATATTATAAGACCCTAGATCCCGCGCAAAAGCAATTTGAAGTAATCTCCCGCAACAAGAAACTCTAGCCTAAGTGCTCCATCCTCGTGTATTAACAATACCATTCCCTGCATTGTGCATATGAAACCGTGGCTCACAAAACCGCAAACCACCGTAGGAACTCCCCCCCTCCCCCCCCAAGAAAAAGGATAATGAATAATTGTAAAAATTTTTTATAAACTCCCTCTCCTTCACCCGTTGCATGGCGGGGAGAGAGTGTGTGTGTAGGAGTTTATGGAGGGGCATGGGGAGGAGAGCATGCGACTGCCACCTGTGTGGCCACCCCCACACCCCCCCCACCTCCACCTTATATGACCCCCCTCCCAAACTTCAAAGGGGGCATTGTCTAGGCATGCCGCCATGCCGTCGAGCTGCCACCAGCGCCGACAGTTGCTGCCCATGCTGTCAAACTGCCGCCATCACCATCAGGCTGCTGCCATTGCCATCATCTTCTCCATCCTCACGCAATTCATCATCATCATCCTCACCATCATCATCCCATTCGTCATCACCATCACGTCTTCTTACGTCTTCTCTGATAACTCAGAAGCTTGAGAAGCTTCTATTGAAGCTCCACTAAACAAAGTTCACCCGCGGTTTTGGGGGGTTTCATAGATCGTGTCCTGAAGGGTCTATTTCCTGTGCTGCAAAGGAGATCTTGGGCAGTAAGTAAATTTGGAATTCGAAAAAGGGGACCAAGAGAGAGTTCGTTGATTCGATATTATTTTCATCAATGGCTCCTAAGCAAAAATCGAGAGGAGCACACAGGGAGCTTCCACCCAAAGTACGAGAGTGGACAACGCCCCAATATTAAATGCCCAAGTTCCAAAAAATATCCTTGCATGGAAAGGATGCATAAAGCATGTTTTAATTCACATAGAGAAACTTAAACGCATTGGAAAATTTATATACTTGTTTCGATTTAAAAAGTTCAGTTGCATGACGAGGTACTTGCATTGCTTGCACTTCCATGGTCAAGGGTAGTCGCATTTTTTTGAACATGTGATGCATAAGATAAAAGATGCAATTGTGCAAAGGTGTCCTTGTTGCATCACGCAAAGGATAGGGCATATAGCACATGATGCACTTATGTAATAAATACCTAGCTGCGACTCGTATATAGGATGATTGTAGAAGGTCATTTAATTATGACTAAATAGTTGCAATGAAAGGAAAATGATTATGAACTTTGACAAAAGAAAACATATAGTATGCAATTCGCATGCACTGATAGTTACATTTTTTGTTGAGTTAAGTGATAAAGGAAGGATTAAATCAATGATGTATTCATTGGCATCTAGTCATGAAAGAATGATGCATCCATGCATAGAGTTCTTTTATCAAAAATTCGCAATTGGGAAAGGATGCAACTTCATTAAAAAAATACAAAAGCTTTGAATTCGATGCATAAATGTAGGGTTTATAAGAAATAGTTCTGAATGTCAATCAATATCGTATAGGGCAAGGAAAAGAAAGATCATTGTAGATCCTACAGTTGCATAAAGACAAAAGGACTATGGTCTTGAAATTGCATATTCGCATGGAATGATATATCTCATGCATCTTGCAGTTACTTTCATCTTTTAAGGAAAGTTCTTGTAAATTCTAGAGGGAAGTATTTGCATCTCTAAAGGAAGGATCATCTTTATTCGTAAGATAGTTAGATCAATTAAGTAAATTGCATGTAATTGAGTAACTCACATGAGATTCATAATGGCGTGAATAGTTAGCGTACGACGATCACCTCAATGTGCTAGGTAAGTATGTTAAAATTTTGCTTAGTGTCACACTTAGGATGCCGATTTAATATTTTCGATCTTAAAAGTTCAACCCACATTCACGAAATGTTAGGGTTATCTAAACGCCCGTGTAAGTATGATCTAGGGTTCTCACCCTAAGGATCAGATGACCAAATGCTAGACTTCTGCAAGGAATTTAGGGACCCTAGGGCCAAATCATTTATCAGCCTAGTAGGATTAGGGTTTGGATTGGGGTCAATAGGACTCCCAAACCCTATACCTTGATCAAAGGTAGTCTTGATTAAGAAATACCGTATGATGAGAGATATAACCCCTCAAGTTAGGTACTGACACCTATCTCAGGCAACAAGCCTGCAATATGCTCTTGCATCTAAATCACAAGATAGTACTGCTACACCTTAGACCAAGTTTGGCGAGTTCTAATTACAAGTCTAATTCTCTAAGAATTGGGTAGTCATCCTACTACAACGCTCTTCCTTGGGGACTGATTTGTCAAGCTAGGGCAGTTGTGAATTGCCAAGAAAGCAAATTGATCAACCAAGTTTAGGACGATGGGGTTGTCCAGGATCTATTTGACTATTGTATAAGGAAACCTAAGGTAGTGACAATTTGGGGTCCACAGGGTATAAAGCCTAACCCAAGGAAAAATGGTAAACAAGCAACCCAGCTTGCTAAACCTTTGGGAACTTGCCAAGTCACGAATGATCCAAGATCAAATGTTGGGAGTATTCGGGGAAAAGGAATTACACCTTAGCAGTTGGCCATATGAACGACCACTAGAATGCTCGTGATTGTACACTTAGGTGCACTGTTTGTACTTTTTTACTCAAGGAACTAATTCAAGAAAAACAACTAATGCTTCAGGTTAAAATCTCGGAGGGAGAGGCAGTTTTAGTTACCTCCGACTGTCTGCCTGACCCTATCCAAGGGGGTTGTTAGCCGCGCCGGATACGTGGACTGAACCCATTGCGAGAGGTCTCTCCGTGGGTGCTGCTTGGAGCAGGAGGACACTTGGGTGCTAGGGGAGGCTCTGGCCGTAAATCCCTTGCCTCCGGATCCTGCACAAGAGGTGGACGTGACTCGAGATGGGATCTCGAGGCCCGCATACTAGTCAACGGGTGGAACTTGGAATAGCAATCCTGAGGATTGCTGGGATAGCCTTTGGGCAGGATATTTTATGTATTCCAAAGACTATGATAAATAAAGATCAAATGTTGAAAAAGGAACTTGCTTGACATTGTTTTTCTATGTCAGTGTCTAAGTTACGTGAAGGAACCAGTGATTAATTGGTTAATTAAGGAATGTTAAGCTCATCCCATGCCCTTTTTGCACCTTTGATGCCGAAGATATGGTGCAATACATCATCAAATAGTCCCCAAGAAATGATAGTTCCAAAGATCATGTTAAGCTCATCCCATCAGATAGTTCCAAAGATCATGTTAAGCTCATCCCATGCCCTTTTTGCATCTTTGATGCCAAAGATATGGTGCAATACATCATCAGATAGTCCCCAAGAAATGACGCCTACAGCCTTGTTGTTCATCTTTTTCCACTCTTTTGTCTAGAGCTAGACTTCTTCAATGAACTAGTCTTCATCATCTTCCTTCTTGCTATTTGCATCTCTTGCATCATCCTCAAATAGATCTGAAGGCCCTTCCTCATGATATGGTACATTGTCTTTTCTTTCTAGGCATGAAAGCCTTCACCATTGAATTTGGCTATTTGCTTTAGTTCAGACATTTTGAAGGAGATCTTACCGCGAGTATACTCAAGCAGTGTCTATCCTTTTATCATGAGATTTAGGATTACAAGGAATTTAATCAATTGGGCATTCCACATTAAAATCTTCATGTTTGTCATTGGTATGACTAGGAATCAGCATCCAATAACTGAGTGTAACCAGTAAGAGAGTTTAACTTATGTGTACCAAGGAAGGAAGAGATTATCTTGAAGCACTTGATGTCAAGCTTAATGATGCTTGAATTGCGGGTTGGTTGCTTGATATTTAAGTAGGTAGCTTGACCTTCAAGACTACTCCAAATCTTCTTCTTGAAGGTTTATACTTGCTGGAAACTTCAAATTTGGATGTTTGGTCTTGAGGTCTTCAATTCTTCCAAAGTCTCTCCTCCTTACTAGTTTGATGGGAAAATGTTGTTGGAGACTAATTAAATCAGTGAATCCAAGTGGCAGTAGGCTTGGTTTAAGTGGCAGGAGAGAAAAAATGAAGAAAAAAAAGAGCTTCAAGTGAAATGGCTATGGTTTCTTCTTTAAGATTTTGATAGGCAACTGTTTTTTAGCTCGTGCAGCTCAAAGAGTTGATCATTGTGAAAGATATTGCATGGGGAGTAGGCTTACATAGTGAGCTTTCAAAGCCCTATACTCACAGGGTAAATGGCATAGCTCAGGAGGAGAAGAGTTGATGGTACAAACAAACTTTGGCACAGTTCAGACAACAACTTCAAATTTGTGTAATGGTGGGCTATGTGGTAAGCAATGTTAAGCTCTGAGAGGTGACAAAGAGAAGCTCCAAGGGTAGGAGAGAATATCTTAAAGGAAGCTTGTCAAGATCTTGCCTAGTTAAAGAGATCTAAGAGCTCATAGTAGGGCAAGTGCAGTTTGGCTATGGCTGCTAAACTGTGAGTGTGAGATTCAAGTGAGAAATTGAAGTCATGCATTCAAATAGAGCTTACATGAGGTTGAGCAAAGCTAAGAGGAGTGAGAGGAGAGTTGAGACATGCTCAATGAGCTCTAATACCATGTTGAAAACATGGATCTAGAGCATGGCAGCCATGGAGGTTGGAAGATGACATGGACAATGAATAGACCAACTATTACACAAGTGAATTAGGTTCCAAGATGGAAGCTTGGACTCATAAACACAATCTTGTGTAAGAGACTGATAATGACAATGACACTAATTGAAAGTAGAAAGCATCATGATATTGCATTACTCATCTTGAAAGTGATAGTCAAGTACAATGCTTTATAGTAGTTGGGTTGTCCACTCTCCTCACTGTGCATATGGGATTCAAGACATCTCTTCCTAGAGCATACATCATTTGTCATATCTTTCAACACACACTTATGACTTGCATACTTAAAAACACATGCAACTAGTTTAGGAAGGTCTAATCAAGAGGAATCAATTTGAGATTAGAAAGATTGGATTTGCTAGACTAGATTAAAGCACAATAAAACTCAAAGAACAACGCAAAAACACAAAACTCAAACTCAAATTCTTCATGATGCAAAAATATAAAACTCAATACTCAAACTCATCTTAGTTGAATAATTTATGTAACACTAGTGTGGATTGAAAATATAGTATGCTTATCATATTTTTTGGTTGTTTGTACATTGAAGGAAGGGAAGTGATCAAAACTCTAGAAAACACAAAACTCACAATGCAAGAATAAAACATAGAGCCATTGTTTTCATTGTTTGGCCGATTGTTATTTTTTGCCGTACGTTGAGTGCCATTTTCTTTTTTCCCTTGTAATTTGATTTGATATCGATTGAGCCCCTCTTATCACATACTATACCCTTACTTCCACACTACTTCCATCCTAAGACTTCACTTTCACACCTACACAAACCACATACAAAATATCCTAAATTCCCAAGACATCCCTTTCTTCCACACACAAAAGATCCTAATCCCCTTACACAACAACACATGCAAAACCATACATCTCATGCAAACTCTAACCTTTACCATCTCACCACTTGCATCACTTTACCACCTCACTGCTTGCACCACCTTGCACTTACACCAACTCACCACTTGCATCATCTTGCAATCACACCATCTAGGACTAGGACTTGCACCACCTATGGTTTGCACAACCTTGCACTTGCACCACCTCACTACTTGTACCACCTAGGACCAGGACTTGCACCACCTCGGTGCTTGCAACACCTCACCACTTGCACTGCCTCATTGTTTGTATCACCTCGCACTTACACCATGTAGGACTAGGACTTGCACTACCTATGATTTGCACCACCTCGCACTCGTACCACCTAGCACTTACAACACCTTAGCTCACACCTAGGACTTGCACCACCTCACTTCCTTACCACTTGCACCACCTAGGAATTGCACCATCTTACCACTTCTCGCCTCATTGTTTGTATCACCTCGCACTTACACCATGTAGGACTAGGACTTGCACTACCTATGATTTGCACCACCTCGCACTCGTACCACTAGCACTTACAACACCTTAGCTCACTTGCACCACCTCACTTCCTTACCATTTGCACCACCTAGGAATTGCACCATCTTACCACTTCTCACTTACCACTTGCACCACCTAAGACTTGCACCACCTCAACACTCACATCGTACACACTAAAAACTAAAATTGCACTAAACCTATGTATCCAAATTCATACACCCCCTACACCACACACCCGCCCTTCTATGATGACTAGTCACACTCTTCACATTCATACATACACTAAACCCATTACACACACACACCCTATACACTCTTTACTCTTCCACTATCACACATGTATCTACACATACACACTCTCACATCACACACACTCCATATACTTTTCTACCTAACATACCCTAAACCCACACACATTCATAAATACACCCTTGCTAAGACATCCATCTCCACACATGCATCCATTACACTATACTAGCCCCAGCACATTTATACTAGCATAGGACTTCTACACTAGACCCTAAGAGTTTTCTTCCAACAAATAGTTCACACTCTACACACTAGTTCGCTTGCATGCTAGTTCACATGCATAAGATCACTTACACACACTAGAGTTTACTTGCACACTTGCTTGGTTTGTACAAGCTTCTTAGTGAATTCTCAAGGAGCTTTAATGTCTCTTCCAACAATTGATTCTAAGATGTACGGTCTTTAAGACACTTGAGACACTTTGAACATACAAGAGTGAGATGTGCAACATCAAGATTTCTTTCATTCAAAAATTATAGTATATTTGTGCAAGCAATATGACACATATCATAATCACCAAGATGGCAATGTGTCAAGACAAGATGTGCTCAATGCAAGGATAGTAGCCTCTTGGATGCAAGTAAATGCAAGTAACGTTATGTAATGGTAGACAAGTATGTGGATGGAATTGGGTCTATATGTGTATGTGTGTGTGTCTAGGAGTAATGGGTTATGTGCAGCAAGGGACATGTGGAGAGAAACATCATAAGGACTTGGTACATCTAGAATCTAGACAAGATGCATTACACTTATATCACCCAGATACATTTAGGATCATAGTGCATAAGCTCAATAATCATTTCCATATCTAGGCATAGGACACACTACAAGTAGAAGGGGAGAAATTATCCAACCAAGCTACCATCAAGTGCTCACTTACAACCATTGTATGGGCTTGATGAATAAGAGGCTATTGACAAAGAAACCGAAAGTTCTAAGACAAAGTCAAATCATTTTTATTCTTAGAGTGCACCAAGATTAAAAATTGAGAGAAGAAGCCACTCACTGTTGAGAATCAGAGTTTGCAGCAGTAGAATGTGTGCACAAGAGGGAGAGAAGAGCTCAAAGTACAAGAATGAAATCTTGCTTACTAAGTTGCTTAGAGTACAACTTGGGTACACTCTCTCACTAGTGATAGTGACCCATAGGCTGTTTATATAGCCCTTTGCCAACTAGGGTTAGGGTTTCCCTTGCCCTTAGGGCTATTCACACCCATCTTCCCTTATACTCCCTTGCTTACAGTGGGTTTCTATGCCCATTTTCTAACACCCCCCATCAATGCCAGGGTGGCATTGGATTACAAGACATGTAAAAGATCCCCCCCTTTTTGGATGCCTTTATAAATCAGGCTTAGAAGGTTGTTTTAGGTAGATGATTTAAATAGTCAAAACAGTCGATCTTCAGATGAATTGGAGACATAGTTGGCCACCAATTCTTTGGGTATTTTAGGAGTGTTGGGGCATTTACTTGTTATATGCCCTGTCTTCTTGCATTTGTTACATTTCATCTTCTTTGGATACTTCTTTCAGCAGTTGTTTACAAGATGTCCTTTTTTCTTACAGAAAGAACATTTAGTGAGAACTGTATGAACCAATACTTGTTCACGAGAATTTGAAGTTGCCTGATTGTTGCTGCTTTCTTTGTGGTTCCTCTTTTCTTCATCCAAACAGGATTGAATGCTACTTGCCAAAGTAGGATCTGGAATGTTAGTGAGAGTGGTTACAAGAGTAGGAAACACCTGTTTTACAGCTTTTAGGAGAATAGCAATAGCATCTTCTTCAAGTATTGGAGCTTGTACAGAATCAAGCTGTGCCATAAGTCCCTTCATATGAGAAATGAATTTTCCCAAATCTTCTCCTGAACGATATTCCAAGCTAAAGAATTCAATTTTAAGGAAGATTTTAGTATTCTTCCCAGTGGCTCCATAGAGCTTTTCAAGCTCATCCCATTTTTATTTAGCGGTGTTTAGTTGATCAACATGATGAATCAGGGATTCATCTAAGTGTAGCATTATGATTGCTTGAGCCCATTGGTCATCCTCTATATCAATCATATTTGCAGAGTTTACAACTCTACTGCCTTGAATAAGAGGCCAATACCCTCTCTCCATCATTTTGTATTTTATAAGTACCTGCCATGGATGGAAATCCTTACCATCAAACTTTCGAATTTGAGGACGGACATCAGCATATGTTGTGGTCATTGGAAAGGTCTTACCACTTGTTAAGACAAGGGCAGTGTCTAGTCCCTTACAAACCTTTCACTAAATGCGGAAGCAAATTAGACAAAGTGAAGTCAAAATTGCAATGAAGAGAAAGGCTGAAAATCATATAAGTGTAATATTTCCAAGTATGACTTTGGTGGTCCTTTCTTATGTGCAAACTTCTTCCGTGGTTTAATAGTCTTTTTAGGTTTTAATGAAGTAAACCTAGACTGGACTTCAGGATCCTCCTTGTGGTATGGCTTAGTGGATGAAGCTTGTGTTGGACACGATTTGTCTATGATCCCAATGCTTGTTGCTGATGACTCCGAGGAGAGTATGATGACACTCATGCTATTGATTTTACTGACCAAAGTACTTGAGACAATGTCACTTACGGTATGCAATACACTTCTTGTGCATAATGGTCTATGTGTTCATTTTACACATAACCTTACAACAATACATGAAGATGAATAAAAACTCACCGGGTTTTAGTGAATGCCCAGTAAGCTATTCAACTGATGATTTATGATTAGTGTTAAGAGAACACTATTGTCAAGCTTAGTGAAGTGCTTGAATGGAACCCGATTGGAAGTCGGCTTCCCAATGCTTGATGATGTCCGTTAATCATGCCCAAGAGCTTTAGACTCTGGAATAGGATTCAGAGACTCTGCTTTAGTGATTAGAATCACTGTTAATGAAGCTCAAATTGTAAAAAACCCAAAATGTCAAGCTTGGAGCTTGTTGGCTATGGCTGCCCAAAAAAACACAGTTAGGGTTTGGCTTGTAGCAGCCAGCAGAAGAGGAATTTCCCAGATCCCTCTTAGCTGAGGATAGCCCACTTGGGGGGCTATCAAACCCCTATGATAGTGGCTGGGATTGCACCACCTACTACCCATGATTCAGCCCGAGATTTGTGCCTGTCCAGACTGCGCTGTTTTTTCGAATGTTGGCAATGCTGGCCTCACGTGTGGACAATGTCAGTGTTTGAGCTGACAGGGAGCTGCATCCTGATGTGGGGAAAAGATCTCCAGAAGAAGTCTCAGGCTAATATGGCCTCCTTTGTCCTCCTCAAGTCCTCCAATGGAGGTAGGTTGCAGGCAGCTATGGAGGAAAGAAGGATAGAGTGAAGAAAATGACAGCTAATGTGCACTTAGTGATGACTGATGCTGAGGGAAGCTGAGGGGATCAGAGATGGCTCTGATACCATGTTGAGAATCAGAGTTTGCAGCAGTAGAATGTGTGCACAAGAGGGAGAGAAGAGCTCAAAGTACAAGAATGAAATCTTGCTTACTAAGTTGCTTAGAGTACAACTTGGGTACACTCTCTCACTAGTGATAGTGACCCATAGGCTGTTTATATAGCCCTTTGCCAGCTAGGGTTAGGGTTTCCCTTGCCCTTAGGGATATTCACACCCATCTGCCCTTATACTCCCTTGCTTACAGTGGGTTTCTATGCCCATTTTCTAACACTCACTAGGCTGACAATTTCAAAACTTGCACTTAGTGCATGATCACAAGGAAGATTGTCCAAAGAGAGATAAACTTGAAGGATAGGGACTTTAAGAAAAAAAGTTGAGAGATCCAAGCAGATTTCATAATTCTAGAGATTCAAAACAAAAGAAACACACACAAGACCACACAAAACCTTGACCTATCAAAAAGAGTCAAAGAGTGTGCAATCTTTTAAGAGCCTTATGCTTAGTTGATCTACTTAAGATAGGACTAGATTGTGAAGCCTACAAGTCCTAAATCCCTAGGAGTCAACTAAGAACATATATTTCCATCCAACTCTCCATTAACAAGATTATTAAGCTAGCAATTCAAGAGCTAAGGCCACATCTAGCAAACCAAATGGCAATATATAACTTCACAAAGGCTGACCTTAGATGTATTAAGTGTAGCATTACTCATATGTATCATGATTCTCCAACACAGAAGGTGTCTAGTATCATTGCAACTAGGTCTACTAAGCCTAACATCCAAAAGGCCAAATCCAAAAACATTGACATGAAAGCCAAAGAGTTGATACCTCCTCCGTATCTTAGGGGAAAACTAATTGCCAAGTGAGAGCTTATCATTAATGAAGATTCTGATTACAAGATCCTAACTTATGATGTATGGACTAAGATTGGTCAACTTGACCTGGTTTCGATGTAGTCATCAGACCTTATGGAGGTTCACTCTATCCCCTCCTAGGACAATGCAAGTTTCTTTTTTATTGTAGAGCTATAGTATGGATGGTTTAAAATGATGGGATTTTGGAACCATTTTAGCCTATTTTTGATACGTTGGCCATTATTTCTTGTAATATCCTCAAAAGCATGCAGTAAACTTCCAGAATAGGGTGACATACAGAAAGAAAGTTACTTTTTAGCCTTTTTTATGAAAAATGTTATAAGAAAAGAAGGGCTCTCGAATTCGCCTCACGCACGACTGTAGTTTTCAGGTAGCAAACATCACTTTGGATGGGAAGAGGGAAGAAGGAGCGATCTGGGCACATTTTGAATAAGTGTCCTAGATTTTTACCCCCCTTTTAGAGTCACTAAAACCATCAAATTTTTCGTTTGAGTAGGAGAGAAGAAGCTAGTGTTTGGTGCATGTTTTTGGTACAATAGGGAGATCCAGGAGTTCTAATGCTTGGAGATTGCTTCCGAGTAGTAGTAGTAGTAGACATTATCTAGATAATCCAAGAACCGTTTATCTTTGAGTTTAGTCATCAAATGATCAACATATGACTGTTGTAATAACATGAATACACAGGCTAAAGTGTATTTGGAGTTTCATACAAGGATTTTGGCTACTTGTCAGGTTCTATCAATACATAGTGCTGGCTTCTTCTACCAAGCAATCATCTAAATATATTGACATTTGGATTGTTTGGACTCTTTGTCTTGGATGTACAATAGAGTTTACATGTAATACATACATAATCTGAATCATTGAGCTTTATCTTTAGATTGTGTAAATGCTTTGGTAGAATTAGTAGAAGGTTTTATGGTTGATTCATGATGTATGGACATGTCTTGAAGAGAACTTGATTTCCAACATTCTTGGGATTCATTTGAATCTTCTACCTATTATTATTTTTATCTTATATCTCATATTCTCTACTTCCTTCTCTCTTTGATCCTTAATGGATACGACCTTTCAACTAAACCCCCTTTGACACTACGATGGGTTCCCAAAGCATTGTTGCATGCTCTAGGATTTTACATGGGAAATTGCTAGAGCTGAAACCACTTGCACAACCACCTCCATTGACCAAAGTCCAAGACTTGAAAAAATCAAAGAGAAAGAGAAGGAGATCTAAATGCAAATATAGGTCAAGGACTAAGATACTTAAGAGGACAAAAACTGATTAGTTAATGACTAGAAAAATAGTCTTGTGACACATGACCCTCAAGTCCAACAACCGAAAGCAATTACTAATCCATAAGAGGGATCCACAATGTATAAGAAATCCATGAGTCAAGAGGAGGACACTAAGTAGGCACTTCCTAGTGATGCTACTCACATTGAAAAAGAAAGTCCAAAGAAGGAGAAGATAGAGCCCTCAAGTATTGCCAAGCAACAACCCCAAGAAGTTGCTAGTTCACACTCCTAGTTGAAGTCTCCTAAGAACAAAGAACATTTGTCACCTAAATCCAAACCAATAATTTAGTAGTAAAAACCTAGTGTAGTTGCTCAATCAGGGAAAAAGGATCCACATGGGACAACTAAGAAAACATCAAAGGATTGATAACCTTGCTCTAAGAGAATTGACAAGAAGATAGTTGGAAATCTCTAGACCATCTATTTCTAATCAATCCAAGGATCTAAGATCATAGTCTTCTTTGACAATCATGATTAACCAATCCACTAAATCAAAAGTTACTACTTCCAATCTCACGATGGACCCCACACAATCATAGCCTTTGTCTTAGCAAAACAAGTCTCTAGTTCTTTTGCTATACGATAGAATTCGAACTCTAGCCCAAAGAGCATAGTGAATGCATTGATTCACAAGGCATGTTCTTCTTGACCCAAACCCCCTACACATTTGATGTTACAAGCATGTCATGATCAAGTGTATGGATTAATTCTTGCTCATGCCATATAAATCCATACCCTGTGCGAACACACCCTTAATTGGAAATCCTCCAGCCAACCATGCAAACCCACCCTTGCCATGTCATCATAGAACCTTCTAGAAGATATACCATGTCATTACTTGCATCATTGATGATGTCATCATGAAACATTCTAGAAGATCTTCAATTGCCCTCCAACACCTATAAAGGGGCTTGCCATAGAGCTTCTCAATCTTGCCAATGCTAGTGTTGGGAGCCAAGGAGTCGAGACCTCCAAGTAAGTAGCTTCGAGTTCCAATTCTAGTTCTTGTCTAGTCATTGTATCTAGTATTTTCTTTTCTTCGATATACTCATGTCGTCTTGTCACCTTATAATCTCCTAGTACGAGATCTTGTCTAGTATTGTCTTGTATCTTGTTAATCCTCGTTGAGGGAGATCTTGTAATTTTGATATCTTATATCCATACCTATAGTCTCAGGTTGTGGGATCCTTCATATCCTATCAAGTCCTATTGTCTATACCTACAGTCTCGGGTTGTGGGATTTTTTATATCTTGTTAAGTTATCATTGTACCTCATGCCCCTACATGGGATTATCTTGTAATCAGAATTCTTGTAACAAATCTTGCATCTAGTCTAGTCTCTCAAACACAGTTTAGTGCTCCCATAACAGTTTGGCACGACTACTTTCTAGCCCTACTGAGTACCATGGAGGCAACCCTTGAAACAATCGTGGCCTTCCTTCAAAGCCTCCAACAACAAATTTAAGACTTGAATGAATGACAAGCACAACTTCAAATAGAATACCCTATGCATCTAGGCCCTACGCTTCAAGAGATGCAAGTCCAGATTCGAGACTTGTAGAACAATAGAGGAAGTGATCAAATTATTTTGTGTGTTTATCAATCCCCAACAAGAGAACCCAAGATCAGCATGCCAAAGAAGTTCAATGGTGACCATTCGAAGTTTAAGGGATTCCTACAATAAGTAAAGTTCTATATCTACATGCAACTAGATTGGTATCCAGACGATGCTTCCAAGGTGGGAATCATTGGAACTTTACTTTGTAGTAGAGCTTTAGCATGGTTCACCCCAATCTTGGAAAAGATTATTTATATACTTCATAACTATGAAGTATTTCTTTGCGAGCTCACTTCCACATTTACAAGCTCACTACCTGTTGAGATATTTGCAATCACACCTACTTCAGTCCCTTTGTGAGGAGCAATGAGGGCTCAGGACCAGAATCCCATATGCATAGTAGGAGAAAGTACCACCACTCAATTCCTATAAAGCATTGTACTTGCACTCTTTTTATAAGGCAATGATAGTACTCTTTTCTTTCTAGTAAAGTGTCAATGTCACTGTCCATACACAAGATTGTGTTTATGAGTCCAAGTCTCAATCTTGGAACCTAATTCACTTGTGTGACAATTTGTCTTTGTCAAGGTCAATGTATTCATGAGTTTCTTCTTCCTCTTTCAACCTCCATAGCTTCCACATCTGCCATGCTCTAGATCCTGCACATCTCGACATGGTATCAGAGCCCAGTTGGGCATGGCATAACTCCCTTATCTTCTCTCTCAGTCTCTCTTAACCTCAGGTTAGCTCATGGTTCTCATTTTCCACCTCCATCTTCACTTGATCTTCTTGGTAGCCATAGCCACCATGCACCTATCCTACTTCAAGCTCTTAGATCTCTTCAACCAGACAAGATCTTGACAAGATTTCTTCTGGAGAACTGTAGCCCCGCTCTTGGATCTCCTCTCCATCACCTTAGAGCTCAACATTAGGCCACTTCAAGCTCAGCATTGTGAGTCTACACAGTTGCTGCCATGTGTATCTGCCATAGTCACATAGACCCTGCCAACTTTGAGGAGCTAGATCTTGCAATAGAGGGCATAACTCTTCATGCTGTCTTCTACAAAGTTGTTCTCTAACTTCAGGCACATCATGTTGGCACAACACAACTCGACATTGCACACTCTATGAGACGACATTGCTAAAATTCATCGCTGCTGTCAGAATTTTGCCTGCTGACATTTGAGCTGCTGCCGCCATCGCTACAGGTCGCGATGTTGACGAGCACCATAGGGCATTGATAGCCCATCAATCAAGCTTCATTTTGATAAAAAACAGTTTTGAAAATGATCCACCATAGCTCCTACAATCAGCAAAAAACCAGGCTGTCCCCAAAAACCCTAATACAGAAGCCATAGCCAAAGCTTCAAAATTCTGATATTTTTCATTGTTTCTCTCACTGAAGTTATCAACAGTGATTTTAATCACTGAGCAATACTCTCTAAAGTTCATTAAAGTCATGTCACTCATATTTGAAGGTATCAGCATCAAATCAAGAAGGGGAAGATTAGACTTGGATTTAAAAAGAGTAAAGGACTTTGCAGATTTGGTGTTCATTGGCACTCAGTTAGTGCTTTTTAGCACTTGTGTCTCTCAATCAACTCTTCTCCTGCTCAAATCTAATAAGTTTGAAGTTGATTTGTTACTGTTCCCGTAAGTCTAGCATGGGCAAAGACTCTCCAACTGCTCGCTTCAAAGGAGTTGGGTTTCACACCTGGCAGACCCGCATCAAACTCATCCTGATGAAGAAGGGCCTCTGGGCCATTACCACTGGAAAAGAAAAGAAGCCTCGTGATGTGGATCTTGTTGTAACTTGGCAAAAGAATGTTGATAAGGCTCACGCCATTATCAAACTGGAGCTAGACGATAGCTATATCCACCATGTGGATAACTGTGAAACCTCACACGATACATGGAAGAGACTTGATACCTTGTTCGGTGCATAGTCTAAATCATCAAAGTATGGTCTCCTGATTGAGTTTTTTAGGCTTGAAATGAAGTCCAGCACATCACTTGCCACACATCTAAACTAGATGGAAGGACTTCTAACCCAACTTGTAGGAATCAACATTAAAATGGAAGAGATGTTTGCATCGGTGTTCTACTTAAGAGTTTGCCTCCTGAATATAATAATGTATCAACAACTTTAATCAACATGCCAAATCCTAAACTTGTTAATATCCAAGCATCACTGTTAGATGAGGAAAAGAAGCTAAAAACTAAGGAAGAACCAAGTACCTCTAGAGATGAGCATAATAATCCTAAACTTGTACAAAGGCAAAAAGGATCAGCTCTTTTGTGACTTCTGCAAAAGGATTAGACACACCGAGAAGTTTTGCCATGCCAGAAAGAGGTCCCAAAAAGCCTATCTAGTTGCAATCAAAGAAGAAGAAGAAAATGAAGCAAAGGAAGAAGAAGAAGAAGAAGAAGAAGAAGACCACCAGGAGAAGGACAAACCTCATCAGTCCTTCTATTTAGATAGACTTTTTTAAATGTGTATTTCCTAGCCCTAATGTCTCAAACATAAACTTGTAAACTCCTCAGTTATCCTTGTACTACAGCCTCTGTACACTTTGTGAGGTCCCTGCTACAGCCTCTGGATGTCCATCATGTTTGTGGTATCCACACTTAGCCTTTTCTGTGACAACCTTTGGTGTTTTTGCCATGCTTATGGTGTGCCCACACTTTGCAAGTGTTGCTTTCACTAAAGCCTCTACATACTTTGTACTTTTGGTTGTGATTGAGGAGGGGTGTTGAGATATTTGCAATCACACCTACTTCAGTCCCTTTGTGAGGAGCAATGAGGGCTCAGGACCAGAATCCCATATGCACAGTAGGAGAAAGTACCACCACTCAATTCCTATAAAGCATTGTACTTGCACTCTTTTTATAAGGCAATGATAGTACTTTTTTCTTTCTAGTAAAGTGTCAATGTCACTGTCCATACACAAGATTGTGTTTATGAGTCCAAGTCTCAATCTTGGAACCTAATTCACTTGTGTGACAATTTGTCTTTGTCAAGGTCAATGTATTCATGAGTTTCTTCTTCCTCTTTCAACCTCCATAGCTTCCGCATCTGCCATGCTCTAGATCCCGCACATCTCGACACTACCACATTTGGAGATGCAAACACTAGTCGAGTAGCAAAAACAAAACTCCTGAAGCTACGATAAGGTAACTACCCTACCTCTGCTTATGTTTTTGAATTTAGGCAATTAATCTATGACCTCACTTGGCATGAGGAGTACTTTATCAGCCAATTCAGATGGTTCTTCAAGATGACATCAAGGACCTCATGCTTATCATGCCTAAGGCGAAAACGCTCAACGATTATATCATACAAGACATCTAGTGCAATAATAGATTGTTTGAGAGGAAGCAAGAAAAGGGAGAAGAATTAAGGCCTCGCCAATGAAACCAAGCCCCAATTAGAGAAGAAACCAAGCCCGAACTAATGCAAATAGATAATACCAAATTCTAGCCCTTAACTCCACAAGAAAAGAAAATACGAAGAGAGAATCATCTATGCCTATATTGTGGAAACCCTGGGTACATCAGCCTAAATTGCCCAAATAAGAGGACAAGAACCAGACTCTAGGGCCTCCACATGTTTCATTGATGATGGCTTTGTGAATAGATACCAGATTCCAGTACTCCAAAATAACATCTTGCAATAGCTAAAGTCATGGATGGAAGACCTCTAGCATCTAGAGATATTACCAAGGAAACCCAACCACTCATGGGGTAACTCTTGGCTATCATAAATCTCATGTATGAGCCCATCTACAAGCTATCCCCTGATGAACTAGCTGAACTACACAAGAACATTGATCAGAAATTAGCCAAGGTGTTCATTAGGCACTCAAAGTCTCCTGCTGCTGGAGCCTCAATTCTATTCGTGAAGAAGAAAAATGGGTCACTTTGAATGTGCATGGATTATCGAGGAGCTAACAAGATAATTGTCAAGAATTGATACCAGAGCTCTTGGAATGCCTTGGGAAAGTCAAAATCTTCACAAAGATTTATCTACAAGGGGTTTACAATCTTGTACGTATCAAAGAATGAGATGAATGGAAGACAATCTTCTGCACAAGGTATAATCACTTCAAGTATGTTGTTATGTCATTCGGTCTCACCACGGCTCCTGCAATGTTTCAACATATGATGAATGATATCTTCCAAGAGAATCTAGATGATTTTTTCGTTATATAATTGAATGATATCTTGACATTCTCAAAAGATCCAAAGGAGTATGATCATGATATAAACTTAGTTTTGGAAAAAGTCAGAGAAAAAGGACTATATGCAAAACTTGAGAAGTTTTTTTTCCATCAAATAGAAGTGGAATTCTTGGGATACAATGTCTCCTAGACAGGAATCTTCATGGACCACAAGAAGATCAAGATTATTCTTAACTAGCAAACACCCATATGTGTCCGAGATGTACAATGTTTCCTTGGCTTTGCCAACTTCTACATGATGTTTATCAAGTATTACTCAAAGATAGTCACAGCACTCAACAGACTCATAGAAAACTCAAAGTTCTTATGGACCCTAGAAGCCAAGAAATCCTTTCAAACCTTGAAGACCACTTTCACTATTGTCCCAATCCTAGTCCACCCAGATCCTACCAAACCTTGAAGACCACTTTCACTATTGCCCCAATCCTAGTCCACCCACATCCTACCAAACCCTAAAGACCACTTTCACTATTGCCCCAATCCTAGTCTACCCAGATCCTACCAAGCCATTTTTCTTGGAGGCCAATGCATTAGACTATGCCTTAGGAGCCATCTTGTCCTAGCATGGAGATGATGGTCACATGCATCCAGTGGCATTCCAATCAAGGAAGTTCTCCCCTCCAGAGATAAACTACGAGATCCATGAAAAATAACTCCTTGCCATTGTAGATGCCTTTAATACTTAGTGTTATCATCTAGAGGGAACAACCCATAAATTTATCATCTATATAAATCACAAAAATATAGAATACTTTATGAAAACTTGTATCCTCAATTGAAGACAATCCCACTGGAGTAACTTCTTATCCATGTTTGACTTTGTCATCACCTATCGCCTAGGATTCCAACAATGCCAATTAGATGCTTTATCAA
This sequence comes from Lygodium microphyllum, assembly GCF_053477565.2. NCBI lineage: Eukaryota > Viridiplantae > Streptophyta > Polypodiopsida > Schizaeales > Lygodiaceae > Lygodium > Lygodium microphyllum. The sequence goes on along the minus strand of NC_141161.1, from coordinate 89,555,790 downwards.
GAAGATCCTACCTAGCACCTAAGAAGGGAGAATAATATTTTGATCAACAATGAGCAATACTACTCAAGCTAGAGCTACCAGCCATCTCTAGTTATCACCAAGATGACCCTACCTTGATCTAGTTAATCCATGATGCCATGCAACATGAAGTTTATGTGGAGAAAACTTGGTTATGTGGATGAGAATTATCCAAATTATGTATGTAAGTTGCCTAAGGCCTTTTATGGGCTAAAGCAAGCATATTGACAATGTGAAAGGTCTTCTCAAGACTAAATTTGAGATGAAGGATTTGTGAGAGCTGTGCTATTTTCTCGACATAGAGTAATCAAGACTCCAGAGGGTATATGATTGTTATAGAGACATTATGCATTCGATATGTTGAGGAAGTATGGTATGGATTATTCCAAATCTATTTCTATACCTTTGATTTAATGCTAAGGTTAGTGTACATGAAGGTAACTTGATTGAGAATATTACTATGTATCAAAAGATTGTGGGAAGCCTTATCTATTTGATGATCACTAGGCCAAACCTAAACTACATAGTTGGTTTGAAGAGTCAGTTTATGTAACTTCCACAAAAGCCACATTTGGATGTAGTATGCCGCACATTGGGCTATGTTAAGTCCATATCGAACTATATCTTATTCTATGGTGCAAGTGAACCATTGGACTTGCATGGTTACACAAATGCTGATTAGGCTAGTAGTATTTCAAATAAGAGATCTACTAGTTGTTTTATGTTTTCCTTTAGTAGTACTATTGCGACTTGGAGCACCAAAACAACCGATAGTTATCTTGTGTCATATAAAGATAGAGTGTAGAGGCACTGCAATTGTAAAATGTGAGGTAGCTTGGTTACTCAACCTACTTGGTGATTTGGGGATGCATGTGCATAAGAAGGTTATCATTTATTGGCTCAAAACCTATTATATCATGCGTGTGGACCAAACACATAGAGGTACATTACCATTTCATTTGGGAGCAAGTTCTGGTAACTGATATTGACTTGGTTTATGTTAGCATAGCTCTACATGAGCTGGCATCCACTACACGCCTTGGCGATGTGTTAGGATATTACTCACTAGTATGTAAGGTGACCAACATGAGGATATGCTAAAGATTCTATAGCTAGACTATATCCACATAGTCCACCCTTAGGTATGGCACATTTATTGTTCCACCTCTTCTTTCCTTTGTGGGTTCACACTTAGTAATCGCATGTATATACATGTAGTACTTTCATATTAGTTTTTTATCATGTTCTAAACTTAGCTCTTTTACTTCATTGACTCTTCTTAGCATTCCACATCTACCTTCGACATGAGTGCCATCGGATTGGCACTTGTTTCAAAGAGAATAATATTAACAGTATTTTGTGAAGATTAAAGTCAAAGAAGGTCAAAACAAAGTCAAAGAACAAGTGCCAAATTTATCTAATGGTAGATTATTATTTTCAAAGCTTCAATATATTATTTTTGAGCACTTGTATTATCTTGTACTTCATGGACATCATATTATTATGGTTGTATTATTTTATGAGAGCTGGACTTACTCTAATGCACATTGTATCGTCACCCACAATTGTGTTTGTTGTACTTGCAATAGTTGTATGTGAATTTGTGAATAGAATAGTGCATGCTATATTTATTTAGATTAAGGACAAAGCATGCTTCAAGGAATGACCAACCTATAGTCCACAAAAGTTGTTAAGTTGCCCAAACAAGGGTGCAAGATCTAATCCATAATGGTGAAAATCGTAAGACACAAAAAGAATGCAAACCCTAAAATGCAAAGTGAGGTGCAAACCTTAAAACGCAAATGGGATGCCACCCTAGAGAAGTGAAACCCTAACCTAATGTTGATATCTATAAGGATGGAAGGTCTTATTCGTATTTTCTCTTCTAGTGTATTTATGCTATGCAAGCTCTATTAGTGCAACTATTGAAGCCTTCTATTCTCTTTTTCTATTCTATCATCTTACTTCTATTGCTAACAGTGGGCTAAGAGAGAGTGCATGAGTGAGAGATATATTGAGTGAGGGATTGAGGAAAAGTGAAGCTCTAAGGTATCTTCTTACTTCTTTTCTTTTTCTAGTAGGTTCTTGACTTGTTGGTGTGCTCGGTAGTGGATGCAAAGAAGCAATAACATCGGATTGTGTTGCTTGATTCATGGAACCATCTTCAAGCCTTCAAGATTTTGAACTACAAAGCAAGAATGTAAGATAGGTGAGTGTACTACCCCTTGAAGCTAGTCTTGTGTTCTTAATTTCTTGGTTTGAAGAGAAGGTGTATGGTTAGTTAGAGCAAAATATTGAGAGAGAATGTGAGAAATTGTCACCAAAGTAAGTTGTAGCTTCTAAAACATTAGAATTCCATCCAACGTCATAACTATTGTGTGCTTAGCCCAACAAAATCAATGACCATATATAGAGATCCAATGTTCTCTCAAAGCTAATCTCTACAATAAAAACTAGAAGTACTCCAATTTGAAGCAAACTAGAGTACCTAAGAGTAAAGTAAGCTAAAGGTATACACATCATAGCATCTAGAAGCCCAATGATACCAAGTAATACATTTGAGAGCATATAAATGATAAGAATCTCCAAGCCTCTAAATAAAAGATTGCTAACTAATGCAACCTCTACCAAATATGAATGTAAAGAAGCTTCAAATCAAGGCTTAAATATCAAAGAAGATCATATCCTATATAACTAGTAGTGATAAGCATATATATGATACAAGAGCATTCCCAAGTGGCATAAAAGGTTGTATTTCACTCATATTCAATACTTATGCTTATTTTCCACTATTTTTCACATCAATAAACCTTCCAATGGCTTATCAAAATGAGCTCTAATTAATCTATAGAGCATTTCCAAGCATTAATACATCATCCCAACATTAAACCTTTAGTGACTAAGCATCAAAGAAGCATGTCCATTCAAATTTTTGCTACCCCAAACTATGAATAGAAGGTTTGTCCATACTTTTTAATGAATGAATAATCATTCTCTTCTTGAATAATGCCCAAGATAAAGTCTAATATGGTAGAAAGAACTCCTAAAGGCTAGACAAATCATTAAAGGAGTATGAAAAAATTACGACAATTTAGTAAGAATTTTTACCAAAAAAGATGTATATTTACATTTTTAATTGCACCATAGTGTACAAAAGTTTCTATGGAATTTTCATGTAGGATCAATAAGTTTTACATAGCATTAATGTATAAGATATACTCTACCACATGTAATGTACCCGACCACTTAATTGTAAGGTAACATTTAGTAGTTGCTCAAGGTCGAGCTCCAATTATCACCATGTGGAATACATTGGAATTAATGGATTTTGGTTAATTGGATAGCCCTAGGTCTATCTCACAACAAAGAGCCTCAACCTCAATCCAGGAGGATCAACCTTAGGTAACCTACAAACCTAACAATTGCTAATAACATTCTAGCACTTAACAAAGATGATCGTGTTGTAAGCAATTGTGGCTATAGATACACCAATCACCACACTTAGTTCAAAGAGAGTGAGAGATGAGGAGTTGGACTCAATCTTTTTGCTCATAAAGAGTCATAAATACAAAATATTGGTCTTGCTAAAAGGGAATCACCTTACCCATACCTTTGGGCTCTCGATGCTTGTTGTATCATACTCGTATAGATTTGCACCCTACATTGTGAGTATTACCAAAATTGAACAAAGCCCCTAGTTCTCATGCCATTGAAATCAGGAATTTTCTATATGTGACCTCTTACCTAGACGATGGTTAAGTGCTCTTAGACATGTAAAATTATGGCTTGGGTCTTGTTAACACTATTTTGTGAAAGCTAAAGTCAAAGAAGATCAAAGCAAAGTCAAACCTAAAGTTTCAAATTTATTTAATGATGGATTATTATTTTTGAAGTACTTCAATCTATTATTTTTAGGCACTTATACTATATGTTGTACTTCATAGACACCATATTATATTCATGGGTGTATTATTTTGTGAGAACTAGGCTCACAAACCTATGCACATTGTATTTCTCACACCCCCAACTATTGTATGGGTTGTATATATGTATTTGTGATTATATTAGTGTAGGCTAGGTCTATTTAGGTTAAGGACAAAGTATGCTTCAACCTAGATCCCACAATGTGGGCAAAACACCCAAGAGAGGGTGCAAACCCTAATTCCTAGGGCTATAGAAAATGCAAAAGTGGGGTGCAAACCCTAAAACACAAATGGGGTTGGTGAATCATTGAGCACATCAAAATCATTGCACTCAACATCTCTAGGTTGGTAAATCAAAATTTTCCCTTTTTCCCCAGATAGAGCTCAAAAGATTGTGCTCATTTGTCAATGTTCTAGAGATTATTGGCCTCGTAGGTTTGTTCAAATCACTCCATAAATCTATAGGGATCATCTTCTACCTTGTACTTTTCAACTTGTTTTGTGACCATTGGAATTTTTTTTTGATTTCTTGTGTTGAGTGCTATTCCAAATTGGGTTAGGATTGAGGCTACTAGTGGGGCACTACTTCTTTCATTGATTGAATTGTCCAACAATCACTTGGTCAAGAGTTGCCAATGTGAGGTCTACTTCAAGGGCTGAATTGTCCAACAATCACTCGGTCAAGATTTGCCAAGGTGAGGTCTACTTCAAGGGCTATCTCCCTATTTCCATTTCCTCCTAGCTTGTTCTTCCTATGAGTGGTAAGATTCACTCGACTTAATTCAATTTGGCCTATCTCATTTGCCTAATAATCACTTTGTTTGTGAACCTAGCAAATTGCTTTAGTAGACCTTTCCCTACTCTTATTTTCTCTTCTAAGTCTACTAGTGTTTCTCATTCCATCCTCCCTACATGCTCTATCTAGTATATTTGTCTATAGCATTAATAATGGTTAGCTATCCATTAGAAATTCAATGGGTTGAAACCTAGGCTATTCGCATTTGAGCTCCAGATTGACATAATTCATGATTCCTCTTATGTGACTAGGGTCTCAATAAGATTGACTAGTTAGAACAGTGATTCTTGAGAGAGAACAAGATAATGATTCTAGAGAGAGAAAAAGACAGTGATTCTTGAGAGAGACATGCCTTATTCTAGAATATTATCATATTTTAGTTTTTTACACAAGGTGGTGAGGAAGTCATCACCTAACTTACCCTTTTCAGCTATTAAGGCTCCTTTAGCACCATGGTATTTGTTGCATGTAAGCTCTAGGATATTTCCAATCGTGAGTTTAAATTTTCAAAGTGCATTTTCCTTGACAATGGTTTGTTATATTGTGATGGTAAGTTTCTTGGGTTGCTAATGTTTGGCCTATGTTTCTCAATTTCTTTTAATCTCCCTATTAGTGATTAGGACACATGCATTTGATTTTGGGGTCTAATTAACTTGTTCTTTTTGTTCCTTGGAATTATCCCTTTATGTGTTTTACATTCCTTTTGTAACTAGTCTTCTTATCAGTTTAAGCAAGTGAATGCAAGTGCAATGTACACAATTAGACTTTTGGTTCTCTCACAATTAGTGTGTCTCAATGTAAATGCAAGTATTATCATGCTAATGGCTCTCAAATATGATGTTCACTTTCCAATCCAAATGTGAAATATGAAAATAAGGATTCAACAACAATTCTTACATTCACACACTACAAAATCTAGATACTCTCCCTTATGATCCAACCACTTTTCAAGGGTTGTTATGGGTTAACTGAGGCAAAGTCACATTTTTCCAAGGTTGTTGATGTAGTTAAGTATGCAACTAGGGTGGTCACTCTTGAGGTTCTAGTTGCACCAATTCAAAAGGTCTAATAGTCACTACTACTAACAGCTAGCCCATCCAGTCAGGGTTTTCACACAGAATGGTTCTATGAAAATATACAAATGGTTTTGGGTTGGCTACTAAAGTTCACTTCTCAGGGGCCTCTAGCACTCTCTCTTGGGGATCAAGGACCAAGGGGGCTAGCATACCTCACCAATTTCAAGTTCTTTGAGTTGGAGAGAATATTGATACATAGCTATCCAAGTCTAACTCTAAGCCACATAGAGGTGTAGCAAGTGGTCCTAGTGGTATTCTAGGATGCCAACCCTTGTGGTTGTTTGGTGATGCAAGTGAAACATCCTCTCAAGGTTATGAGTGGTGCATGGAAGCTCTTTGACATTCTCCCACATGCAAAAAGAAATGGCTAACACAATGGTTCCAATGCAATGCTTATAAATCCCCTCACCTATTTATGGGTCTACCAAGAACAAACTTGATTATTGTTGTGTATGTAACAATTACAAAGTCTCTAAATCAAGAATCTAAGTTGTTCCACGCTCCAACAACCCAATAGATGTCTATTTTAAATGGTTGAAGTCCTTTTTGAGTGCTAATCAAAGTACATACTACCCCCACTAGGTCTCCTCTACTTGCATAAGTCTATGCCAGAAAAGGTGTGGTGATGATTGAAGTTTCCTAAGCCTAGAACTTCCCGTCATCAAATTACAAGAAACCAATGCATTTGGGTCCCCTTTGTAAGAACATCATGGCCCTTTTCAATAAAGACACAAGACTAAAGTTATAGGATCCCAAGATGGTCATTGGTGTAGTTGGTCAAGCTTTAGGAGATATAGAGGTAGCAAATATGACCTCTCAATGTATTTACCTTACTATCTCTATTTCCTTACTAATATCTCTCGCTACATGTGCAAAAGAAGGCATCTCAAGGTGGTCTAGCTCAAGATTCTCAATGAATCCTTAGGTGCAATCACTATGGGTCACGACCTTTATGATAAATCCTTGGGGGTGTTAACTTTGTGAGTATGGTTGTCTCCTCTTGGGCTTAATTTCTTGCGAACACAAGCACTTGGTTGTTGGTGATCGTAAGGGAGTCGAGGCATGAAGAGGATACCTCCAAGATGAAATACCCCAATGAGGCTAAGGAAAGACTTGCATATGTTATATTTTACTTGCTCTAGTGCACTTTGCCTTTAGCTTGCCTTGGGACCTCTACAATTTAAATGGGCTATGGATGGATAGGTTTTGTGTGTCCAATGTGAGCAAAGGTCTTAGTGGGGGAAAGAACTTTAGATATTTAGTTAGATGGTACCTCAATCATTCCTATCCAAAAGTAGATGAGGTAACTTCTTTTGTAGGCAATTCAACACACAATACCCCTAGATCAGCATGATGCTCTTGCATACACATAGTGTGATTGACAAGAGTAGAAGCTCTTGAAGTGATGTAAGTCCAAGGATGTAAGTCGTGTTTGAGTTGAAGGTAACTTATTTTTTTAAAAAATCAATAAAAAACAATTTTCTCTTCCTAGTCTAAGGCTTAGAAAGTTCTTAGCATGAACATGGGTACTGTGCCATGTGGACCATAAGCCATGATTACATGTCTTGGCTCAACATGAAGATGGGATATTGGTTTGAGAGGCTATGATAGCATAAGTGGTCATCTAGGGAGCCTGAGGGATTAAGGTCTTAGTTGGCCAAGACGTCTTGTACAAGCCAAGAGGCCAAATAGCCCATTTGAATGGTTATGGGTTGGCCAATTAATCCATGTGGGCTGGAGTTTGAGTTTTAGGTTGAGGGATGAGTGACCAACCTAGGGCCTATGTCTAAGTGCTTTGTGACATAGGGTGGCCATCATTTTCCCTATTGGCTTAAGGCCATATTGGTTGGTGAAGGGGTGGTTGATGTGGTTGGAGAGGCTGAGGGTCTAGTGGTCAAGAGGCCTTTGTTGGGCGATGGGTTGAGAGGCCTTAGGACAACTAAGTGTAGATGAGGACTTGGAACCTTAGGCTAAGTGCCTATCTCTAAGTGATATGGGGGCTGAAGGCCAACTAAGCATGGCCAAGGGATGAGTACTGATCAAGGGTCTAGGTCAACTATCTCAGTGGCGAAGTGCCTTAGAATGGTCTTAGCAATAGGTTGAGTGTCCAAGAAACTTGGATTGAGGCCTGAGTGGGATGAGTACCTAATGCTTAGTGGAGGCTATTTGGTAGAGTTCTACAAGGTATCTGAATAGGCCATAGTCCAAGGGTTTGATTGGCCTAGTTGAAAGGTAGAATGACCTAATGAAGACTCACTAAAAATGCATGGCCAAGGGCGGCCTAACAACCTAGTGGCCTAGAGTAGAGGATGAGGAGAGAGAGAGAGAGAGAGAGAGAGAGAGAGAGAGAGAGAGAGAGCATCCCTGAATAAAAATAAACAAGGAAATCAATGCCAAATAGGCTACAAGAGCCATGTCTGTTTGATCAACAAGAGAATGACCTCTTCATAGCCAAATCACCCTTTTGTCTCCTTTTTCTCTCTTCTTCTTCTTCTTCTTCTTCTTCTTCTTCTTCTTCTTCTTCTTCTTCTTCTTCTTCTTCTTCTTCTTCTTCTTCTTCTTCTTCTTCTTCTTCTTCTTCTTCTTCTTCTATATGTGTAAGTGTTAGGGGTAAAAGCGCCTATGCCTGACTGCGTGTGCATTCATTACACTAAAAAGTTTTGCACACTTGTACATTGCAAGTGGTGGATGCCCATCACATGCACTTCATTCTTTATTCTCTTAGTGACGTTTGAATAAGGGAAGGCTAGTCACGCATTGTGACTATTGGAATTCCCACATATGGTGTCTCTCTCTCTTGCTCTCTTGCTCCATCTTGTTGAGAGTATAGGCATATGAACTCTCCTTATGCAACAGTGGATAAGTGTAGGCAGGTGCAAATGGTCCTAAGGGAAGGGAAAACCCTAACCCTAGCCAATTGGGGCTATATAAACAACCCAGGGGTCTACATCAACTTTTGAGTGAGAGTGACCTAAGTTGTACTTTCATGAGAAACTGAATAAGCAAGACTTGTTCTTGTACTTTTAAGCTCTTCTCTCCCTCTTGTGCACACTTCAATCTTCCACTCTGATTATTCACATGGTATCAGAGCCACCTTTGATCCTTTAGCTTCCCTCAGCCTCATTACACCACTAAGTGCACATGAGCCTTCATCTTCTGCTTCTTGCCTCTTGACCTCCATAGCCATAGCTTGACCCACCTCTGTTGGAGGAACTAGGGAAAGAAAAGGAGAGCATTTCAACTCTAGATCCCTTCTGAAGATCTCCTCCCTAGCTCAAGAGGCGCAGCAGCATGGCACAAGAAACCCCGACATTGTGGGCGTAGGAGGGTGGCATTGCTGAAATAGCAAAAAAGGCACAGTCTGGGCCAGTGTGACATCTCTGAGCATGGCACAATCAATAGGTGATCCAATCTCCCTGGCTACCATAGGGCTTTCATAGCTCCCTCAATGGGCCATATCCCTCTAAGAGGGTTTGACCTCATTCCCTCTCTAATACCCACAATCAGTAAAACCCTAACTGTGGGTTTCCTGGCAGCCATAGCTAGGAAGCTTCAAGCTTTCTTATTCTCATTTTAGTCAATCTAGGCATTATCAATAGTGATTTTAGTCACTAAGATCTGTAACTAACCTGTGGAGCTCAAATGCAGAGTTTCCTCTCATTCCATGGGCACCACTAAGCTCGTAAAGATCGACCTTCATTATGAGTAGAAGAATGGAAGTTGGTACAAGTGCTTCTTAGCACTATTGATGCATTCAGCTGATGTTTCTTATTGTTTGCTATTGGTAAATCAGAGAAATGAGTATTATTGTACTCTCCTTTGATTAACATAGAGTTGATTGATCAGCCTTGTTCCACCAAGAACTCCTCTAATAGGTCACATTATCAGGAGGAGCCAGAAGTGCAGTCTAAGTTCACCTCACTAAAGCCAATGAAAACAATCAAGCACAAAAAAGGGTTGGTCAAAGGCAAGAACCACCTAAGTCCTATTTCAAAATACTCCATATGTATGATTTTCAACCATTCTCAACCTTGAAGTTTTAATTGTAAAATCGACATTGTTGTCATCCTTGCACTAGTGGCCCCTTGTAAAGGATTAGACATTGCTACTTGCACTAAGCAAGTAGTAAGCGACCTTCGTCCTCACATTCGTAAATTTGAGGGCAGAGACTTTCACCCCTAGCAAGTACTCATTAAGTACAAAATGATGGAGAGAGGTTATTGGCCTCTCATTCAAGGGACTAGAGGTGTTGATTCTACAAATGTTTATGATGTGGAGGATGATCAATGTGCTCAAGCAATAATCATGTTACACTTAGATGAATCCTTGATTCATCATGTTGATGAGCTTTCCACTGCCAAAGAAAAATGGGATGAGCTTGAAAAGCTCTCTGGTGCTACAGGTAAAAACACTAAGATTTTCCTTAAGATTGAATTCTTCAGCTTGGAATATAGAGAAGAAGAAGACATGAGAAAATTTATTTCTCATATGAAAGACCTAATGACACAACTTTCTTCAGTGCAAGCACCAATCAATGATGAGGATGCTTTTCCCATTCTGTTAAAAGTAGTCAAAAAGGTATTTCCCACACTTGTAACAACCCTTACTTATATTCCCAATCCTACCTTGGCAAATACCATCCAATCTTGTTTGGATGAAGAAAAAAGGAATCACAAAGAAGGAAGCACCAGTCAGACATCTACTCCAACATCCTGTGACCTAGTCTTGGTGCATACAGTTGTCAATAAGTGTACCTTTTGTAAAAAGAAGGGGCATATTGTAAACAAATATTGGAAAAAATACCCAGAAAAGATGAAAGGTAATAAATGCAAGAAGACGTGACATATTACCAGTAAATTTCCTAACCATCGTGAAGTACCTAAGGAATTGGAGGCCAATTTTGACTCCCAATCCACAGATGATCAACTCTGCTAAGTCGTGTATCCCTTTTGCCTATAATTGTTATATGATCCAAGATACACACGCGACTTTCTTATATACTTAAAATATATATGGTGAATATTATGCTGGCAAAGAGGGAGAATAGATGAGAGAAAAGAAAGATGTAGAGAGAGAGAGAGAGGGGTAGAGAAATTGGCAACACACTAGGGAGGACTGGAAGATGGGACAGTCCCCCCCCCCCCACCTTGTGGAGTTATATTATTAACAAGGAGCAAGCTCCTCTGTTACACATAAGCCAGTTCTTACTTGTAAATATTGGAAATAAGATCACGGTATGCAACCGGCTAATACTTGCACAACTTGGAAGTTGGAACCTTTTGATCCTTCTTGAGTCTCCTTCTCTCGTACACAATATGTGTAGGGCTCCTCTTGGCACTTGATTTCAGCAGAGCTTCCGCAGCCCTTGCACCTTCTCTTCTCCGCTTGGAACTTGATTTCAGCAGAGCTTCCGCAGCACTTGCACCTTCTCTTCTCCTCTTGGATGCATGCAAAGTGATGCTTCCTTTCCCTCCTCCCCCACACACAAGGAGAGCCTCCTCTTTTATAGGCTTTCGAGAGCTTCTCTTATTGGAGAGAGACTTGAGTTGATCTTTACGCAAGATGTGGTTGTTCCAGGACCTACTCTGCAGCACTAATTTTGAGATATCTCACTGTGCATTGTTCGGATGAAAAAACGTCCAACACGAAAGTTGTAGATCTTGTTGTTTTTAGAGATCATCTTTCTATTGCAAGATATTTTAAAAATGGATTCACCATGTCTTTTTTTAAAAAGAAAAACTTCTCAAACTGTACTCTTAACTTGTGGTCCATACAACCATCTTAAGGAGAGTTCATTAAAATTGCATTGGGCCTCAACCTTAAGATTGACTTCCACACAAAATCTTATGTCTTTTTAGACCTTAGAAAGAGAAAATCACTTCTCTCCTCACTTCTAGAGGATCACATCTCTTGTCTTTCTTAGTGAGAGAATTACCTCTCTTGTCTTTCTTAATGAAATAAAAGACCTTAAACCTTGACTTGTAAGGGAGAGGATGACCCCAAATGAATGCAATGCTCATTACACACAAGTAATCGTTCCCAGGCGTCCCCAAATGCACACATAAATACATATACACAATGCTAATGCACTTCCTCTTCTTAAAACTTAATCCATCTTCATTTATGTGTAACTCGTTGGTTCTCGTGTACACTCTTACACTTGGCAGACACTTCTTTCCCCCTTCATAACTTGTACTGCCTGTATCAAATATCCTCCTCATAGTGCTTTGATCACCCCATTAAGTGATGCACTAGGAATACTGGTCTCTAAATGGTCTCATGGACATGCTATATCATCATCAACACTTAAAGAAAAGTGAGTCATTAATTTATTGGCATAAATTTATTTAATAGAGAATGCATAATAAGCAATCAATTTAGTGACAATAACTATCCTTGTAAGCCTATTCTATAAAGGCATCCTAGTTTGGGTTAAGGGGGGGCATTCTCTTATGCTTTGTATTCCAATGCCACCTGGCATTGAGGGGGGTGTTGAGAGTATAGGCATATGAACTCTCCTTATGCAAGAGTGGATAAGGGCAGACAGGTGTGAATAAATAGCCCAAGGGTCTGCATCAACCTTTGAGTGAGAGTGACCCAAGTTGTACTTTCATGAGCAACTCAATAAGCAAGACTTGTTCTTGTACTTTTGAGCTCTTATCTCCCTCTTGTGCACACTTCAATCTTGGCTTCCACTCTGATTATTCACACATCTTCCATACCTCTTGCTTTGCTCTTACTTCTTCTTATGTTTCTACCTAGGCTCTATCTTTCAAATCATATAAAAGCCAACCATTCAAGGCACTTCTTAATCCTTTGCTTCAGCTTGGATTCAAAGCTTTAACTCAAGGTTTCATGGCAACCATTGTTTCTTCCTCTCAAGGTATGCATTGAGACTTTCCTTCTTTTAGCTTGTTCTAGCTTGCTCCATGCTTGTTGAGAAGCTTCCCAAGTTGAGCCTTGTTGAGTGCTTATTGAGTTGAGGAGCAAGCATTTTATCCATTTTGAGTGGATACAAAGCATATTGTAGAAGTTGTGATCAGAAGTCATGATCAGCTATGGTAGCTTGAGAGCACTGACATATTTTGACCATAACTTTTGCATATAATATTGGACTTACGAATTTGATAACTAGAAAGGAAGAATCCAATATGAGCTATATATTTGGGCACTCATAGAGTTGATTTTGTGTAGTTTTCTATTCTTTGTTTCACACAAAGCAAAATAGTTATGACTTGGACAACAAATAATGAATTTTAGAATGCATGTTTGATGCTTCGCGGATATTATTTTGGTGCCTGGATGGTATGGTTATGATTTGGGATTGATTGAGCTTGGAATAGCTCATATTTCACTATTATTTTAGTGTTGTAATAGCAAAGTAGCAAGCATTTATTAGTGAAAAGCTTAAGCATTTACATGATACTCAATGGATGTACCACTACTTCAGTTGTTATACATACTTCCTGATATGTTATGGCATGCTTTTGAGCTAAGATTTAGTCTATTCCATTACATTGACCTTGGCTATGGTTATATGTCTTGGTTACTTTTTTGGCTTACGTAGTTATGCGAGCTTGAAAATCTATTGGGTTTTATGCTCTCGGCTTATGCTTCATGCATCTTGGATAGTCGAATGTCACGTACTTGAGTTTTAAGCTTGCATTGCTCATTTGGCATTCAATTTTGTCCAAGAGTGGGAGTTACCTGCATTACTTTGGATATTATACAGAGCTTTGATTTCTGCTGTTAGATTTGAGCTAACTTTCACCAAGACGGGATACTTACTTTCTATACATGCTCTCTTAGTATATATTGGACACAGTCACCCTACAATAGGCTGATTTGATCACTTACTTTGAGCCTAGCACTTATGTCTATCAATGTATTGTCAGTAATATTTATATGCTTTTGGGTTATGCATTGAGCTTTTCTCAGTGGGTTATGCATTTGGCAGCTCTCCTCTCTTTAAATTGAGATCTCCTATAAGCATGATATCTATGCCTACTACATGTACGGTTATAGATACATTGTAGTTGTGACAGTCTTCAATGTTCACTTGTTCCTGGTCTTTCTTTCTTGGTTGTTTGCACCTAGTTCTTGTCATATTTCTATATTTTACTATAGCAACTTGTCATTTCAATTTTATACATCCTATCTGAGATTAGTCTCTTGGATTTTACAGTTACTTGATTACAATTAGTGGACAACTCATCCTTTTGGAAAATTCTCTTGCTCAGCCCTTGATTTGGCTATGATTTTGGGATTTTTTGTTGTCATTTACAATAGCCTATTTATCTTGGATTATGCTTTCATCTCTTATATTATGGCTGTTGGATCAAATGACAATGCTATCTTTAATATTGCAAAGTTGGATGGGAAAAATTACAACTATTAAAAGACACAAATTTGACATGTTATAATGCCATAAATTGTAGATTAAGCCATTGAATACTATATTAGAGAGTTTGAGAATCTCCCTAGTTCCACTTTCAAATAAAGAATAAAGATTTGACAAAGTGGTTAAATCTTAACACATATTTGAGAGTGGGACTTGGGGGGATTGCTTATATAGTATTTAGGAAAATTTTCACCTTCAAGTAAGGGGATAAGATTTAACCATGTGTCCAAATATTAATCACATTAGAAATTCCCAAACTTTATGAAAAATTCCAAATTCTTGAATATGTGGTTATTGAGATATGAGAGTGTAAAACTCAAACACTTTGATACTGAGGATTAGGCTGAATTCGCTGTGTTATGTAAATTGATACTCATTTTGTCTACTATAATGTTGTCTCTAATGGGTAGACCACATGGGAGTTATGGGATAAGATTTGCAATGTCTATGACAAGTAGAGTCCTATGTCTTAAATGTATTGGCTAAAGAAGCTCATGGACCTTTGTATAAAGGACGACCTCCATGTCTACCCATTTGAATGAATTTCATTTTATTTCCAACCACTTGTCTTCGTAAGGAACTAAATTTAAGGACAATCTTCCTCCCTTGTTCTTGCTAGTCATGGGCACATTCCATATTGCTATGGGACACATTCTGTGCATTGCTTGAGTCATGGGACACATTCTATATTGCTATGTGTGTAAATATGCCTACTAATGGGTTGAAATTGTAGGATATAGAGAGGGTACACTCTTGAATAAAGAGGTTAATGGAAAGAATGTTGATACTTCCCACACCTCTCATACTTTGACAGTTGAAGAAAATAATTGTGAAAGTAGTAATGACCGCTATGGAAGAGATAATTAGAAGTCTCATTCTCAATCATGTGGACAATCTCATAATAAGTCCCATGAGCATAAGTCTACATTAACTTATCAATATTGTGAGAAGCAGGCTCATATTCCACCACAATGTCATAAAATGTGTTATGACAAGTACAAAGAAAAGGGAAAGGGTAAAGTGCAAGAAAAGAATGATGATTGTAGCATTGTCTCTAGTAAGTCCAGTGTCAAGATTGAAGAGACTAATGTCATGCAAATTAATTTTGATGATGATTATATATGTGTAGCTTCTTCTCTTGATGATTCACAGTTGATTGATGCCTCATCTACCTATGCTTAGTATCGATTGCTTGATTCAAGGGCTTCATTTCATGCCACCCCTAATTGAAAGTGGTTCCACTCCTATCGCAGCATGATAGGATCTATCAGATTGGGTAATGTCCTACTGGCCTTGGATGTTGTTGATATTGGAGATGTTTAGATGTAGTTTCCTTCAAGCAATATGTTTATTTTGCATGATGCATGCCATATTTTGGCTTTGACCAAAAGCTTGGACAATTAGATGATGCAAGTTATGTGGTATCTTTTGGTGATTCCTCATGGACACTTGTGGGAATATTGTCTTGGCATGAGGTGCCAAATCAGACACTCTTTATCCGTTACTTGATATTTATATTTATTGACAATATTTTAGCAATGGCTGTTGTACCACATGTATCCTTATGGCATCATTGCCTTAGGTACATATCATTAAAGGGAATGAAAAATCTTACCCACTTGTAATATATTTTTCCCATTAACTATAAGTGTTTTGATTCTTGTGATCATTGTCTTTGTGGTAGGCAGACTCCTAACTTGCATAAAAAGTCTGGTAGTATATGCATAGGTGAGCCTTTGGCTCTTATTCATTTTGATGTTTATGGAAATATGCCTTGCAAGTCGTTAGGTGGTGTGAGATATTTCATTACTTTCAATTATTATTACTTCCATAAGGTTTGGGCATACCCCATAATCAAAAAATTGGAGGTCTTGGCTACCTTTTAGTGTTGGCTTGTTTTTTTTTAGAACTAATATTGATATAGGCTAGCATGCCTATAATCTGACAATGGGGGTGAGTATGTATCTAAAGCCTTTGACAATTTTGTGATGAAAGGGGTATTAAGCGTCAGTTGATCACCCCATCCCAAAATGGTATGGTTGAGCACATAAATAGGATGATTCAAGAGCAATTTCATAGTATGCTTAGCTAGAAAGCTTATGTAGCACTTTTGGGCTGAGGCAATTACTATTGTCATACATTTGATTAATTGATCCCCATGCATTACTCTTGACTATCAAGTTGCAAAGGAGGTATGGTCTAGAAAACCTCCATCATATGCTCATTTGCATGCCTTTGGTTGTGAGGCTTTTTGCCATGTTCCCAAGGAAAAGTGCAATAAGCTAGATCCTAAGTCCATGAAATGCATATTTCTTGTTTATGGGGATGCAAGTGAGATGTGCTATTGCCTATGGGATCCACAGGCTTGGAAGGTCATCCATAGCGATGTTGTTTTCCATGAGGAGAAAATGCATAAGTAGCCTTAGCAAGTTGTTGAGATATGCAAGGTGCTATTTTAGGAGGAGCCTTCTGTTACTATAGAGCCAGCTAGATAGCCTATAGATAGCAAGTGATACTCTAGTGTCCCAAGACCATGAGATTAGATAGGAGGTACATGCCCCACAACCTATTTTGCAATGGTCTACTAGTGATAGATGTAAACTTGATTGATTTACGCCCTCTATGGATTATGGTTATGGTGAAAAATTCTAATGAGTCTCTTACCTATGACGAGGTTATGCATAGAGGTTATAGTCACTCTTAGGAGAGGACTATGCAGTCAAAGTATGCCTCACTATAAAACAATCATACATGGGATTCGGTTCATTTTCCTAGTGAAAAACATACTTTTCCATGCAAGTGGGTGTACAAATTAAAGAGTACCCCTAGATTCCCCAAGACACCTTAGAAGGCTAGATTGGATGTGTTAAGGGTTTTAAGTAGGAGCATGGTATTGACTTCAATGAAGTCTTCTCTCTTGTCATCAAGATGACTACCCTGCACTTGGTTTTGGCTTTGGTTGCACAGCTTGATCTAGACCTCTATCACATGGATGTCAAGACAGCTTTCTTACATGTGGGGACTTGCATGATGAGATTTATATGCAACAACCTAAGGGCTTTGAGGAAAAAGGTAGGGAACACCTAGTGTTCAAGTTGAGAAAGAGCCTTTGAATTCTATGGGTACTACTCAATTGGCCAAGAATCTAGTCTTCCATGTGAAGACGAAGCACATTGAGGTGCATTACCACTTTATCTGAGGACAAATCCATTGAGCTTTTCAAGATCTCAACTGACCAACATCCTATAGATCTGCTCACTAAAAGTATCTCAAGGAGCACTTTTCCTTAGGAAGTTGATGAGAAAATTTGGATGAGATGACGTATTTCATCATCCTATTGTATTTTATTTACAATCGTCCTTTGTCACTTTTTTCTTATTCTCTCCTCACTAGCAACACATTTGTCTTTAAGTGGGAGGTTGTTGGGGGTAAAGGCACCTAAGTCTAACTTCCCATGTATTCATTACACTAACACTTGCGGCATATCTGTACACTATAAGTGACAATCGCCCATCACAATCACTTCATTTTTTATTCTTTCAGTGGCATTTGAATAAGGGAAGACTGGTCACACATTGTGATTGTTGTTCCCACATTCTCTCTCTCTCTCTCTCTCTCTCTCTCTCTCTCTCTCTCTCTCTCTCTCTCTCTCTCTCTCTCTCTCTCTCTCTCTCCCCCATCTACCATAGCTCTTGCTTTCCTCTTGCGTCTACTTACATACTTCCACTTGGGCTCTACCTTTCACACACTCTCTATTTGCTTGCGCTTTTAATTTTACAAATACCAAAAATCCACTTCCAAAGTGCACAAAAGCAAAAGCTATAGATTTGATTTCAAACCCCTTTCTTAACACCTCTACTTTCATTTCCTTTTCTCTATGGACAAAAAAACTCAAAATGTTTTTTTATCTTTTTTGGAATTTTCTAATGTCTCAAGTTCCATAATTAGAATCCAAATGTGTGTGGAAGGAAGCTTAGATGGTCTCTCAAATGTAGTGCACAATTTGTAGCTCTTGTTAGTATATATCCCTTGATCAATCATCTTCCAAAAACACAAGCAAGAAAAGAGAACGAGAGAATAGAACACTTAAGAGAGTGTGAGGATAGAATTCCAAACACCCTTAAGATCAAGAAGCCCTCAAAAGCTCACTCCATCATTCTCAATTGGTCTTAAGCTATGGTGGAAGAATAGATAAGAAGATAGAGAAAGAGAACGCCATGCTAGTTTTCTTACAAAAGACTTAACTATCATATTTTCTCAATTTTATATACAACATTGATTAGGGTTTCCACCCTTTCACTTTAGCCTCTTGGTCCTTTTTTATTTGGGTGCAATGCTTGGCTCTTCATTGTAGCATTTTCCCTCAAGACTTACAAGTTGCATGTTAAAGAGCCCAACACTTTCAAATTTATAATGCATTTTCATCATCACTGCGAGATCCAAAATTAAGTTGCATGCTTTGTTGGTTGATACTTGTGCTTCTATTAATTGTCATATTTATGCCCTCCTCTTCTTGGACACATTTCCAATGTGTAGTGACTTCTCTCTCTACCTTTGACATTTTCTGCCATATGCTATAGACTAATATCATGCATAGCCGTATTATGATCTACAAATGGTGGCATATCAACACTAGAATGTGGCAATAATGGACTCAAGTTAGCCTAAGGCAATCAAGATTAAGAGTTCAACCTCTCAATAGGTCAACTCCTACAACACTACCAATTAAGCATTTCATAGCTCACTTGAGTGTTTGGTTTGAAAGAGATAGCTTTTATGGATATTTTATCTAAAATTGCAAAAATGTGCTCATTGTGAAACATGCATAAAATCTTTCCTTGCCTTTAATTTTAGGATCCAATATTAATATGTAGATGGTTTTCACAATCAAACTTGGAAAGTGGACATTACTTGAGCCAACGGAAACAATTAAACATGAGCTTTTGGATTAGATAAGACTTTTTTTTATGATAGATACCTTGCAATAGTGAACACAACACATCTTAAAGCTCTAGTTGATTTGCAAAAAGAAAGAGAGAACTCTACCTCTAATGTTCCAAAGATTAATAATGAAGCATAGATTAGTTAGCAATAGCCCTTGTAGTATGACTTTTTATCTTATCAAAGTCGATTGCTCTGCATATCTTAGCCTTTTGAACCTAGTACAATTTGTGGTGTTACTAAATCCTTGATTTTTAACAAGTAGACATATACAATTCGATGCAATTGAAAATACTAACTTCACTTCAACACAATAAAACTTGAATAATCACCTCACCATAATTTTCAACTTTCTACTTTGATATCCAATTTTAGTACTTGCTTAGGAAATGTCAAAGTCTAGCTTAATATTACTTGAAATAACTATTGTATATGCAAATTACATGGAAGGAGCATAAGGGGCCTATCCAAACTTTAGGAAATCTCATTGGGATTCTAAGTAGAGGGTTGCATGCTTACAATTTTTAATGGATGAGCACCTCCAATGTGTGATGAAAGTTTGCTAGATGAAGTAGAAAGATACAAGCATGCATATGCATGAATAAGAGAGTGAGAAGGTAAATTTTGTGATGTAACGATTTTTGCTCAAATTTGAGAAAAGACATCATACATAGTACTTGGTGAGCTAACTTTTTTTACTCCTTGGCTTTGAGGATATATACTAAGAGGACAAAACTTGAAAGTATTAGACTCATGGTAGTTGCAAGGTTATTAAACAATTAGATTTAAAGCTTGACTTTCTATTGAAGAGGGTGAGAGCTTTTTACTAGGACTTTAAATGGACGAGGGTAAATGGTTGTGGTATGGTGGATCCTCATTCTAAGGGAACATGAAATCTCTTCCTAGAAGAGAAATGCTTTGCAAGTGATAAGATCATGTTTTTGAATGGTTAAGGTTAGTTTTTACGTATACTCTCTATGAGCTTGAAGGCTGGAAGGTGATCAACTGTTGCAGTTAAGGTGTAGCGTTCCAATGTATAAGACTCATATAATGTGGCAGCAACACGCATGGCATCTACATAGGCAGGCCTACTAGCTGCCTTATCAGCAGCTACTTTGGACTCCCATATACTAGCTTCGAAGCATTGTCTTTGTGCATTGGTCTTTCCTTGAATATACTGCCAAAAAAAAAAGGAAACGCATATAATAAGATATTGCTTGAAACTCAAACAAAGCATGTTGTTATTAAGATGTACAACCTTAATGAAAATGTTTGTTTCATAAAGTTGTTTGAATTCACAACCTTTGCTTGAGTCAATCATCAATGATGAGAATGCTTGTTCTATATTTGTCTTTGTTGTGTTTCTTGAAATTACAGCCTTTACTTAAATGAGTTGTTCATAGTAGCAAACTTACAAGTTGGTTTGTAGAAAATTGTATGTGTATATTCTTTATAGGTGCAAAATGTAGTGATAAAAGTTTAATAGAAGGTGAACATGAAAGTGTTGGGAAAATGAATAAAGATGTGAGAATGCATTACTAGGTGCATTGGTCCAAGTGCATGATAAACTCAGCTAGAAAGTGACAATGGGTAGAGAGATGCATTGAGGGGATTTTTTATCATAATGAAAAGGAGATCATTGATTCGGTAAGTGTTGCGAGGTGTATGCTAGTACAAATAAGTATAAGAGTACAAGTAGAGTGGGGAATGATGGAGGGAAACAACTACAAAACACAATGTGTGTGTGTGTGTGTGTGTGTGTGTGTGTGTGTGTGTGTGTGTGTGTGCATTCCATTTTTTTAGGATAATGTAAATAGATAAGTATTAGAGTACAAGTAGAGTAGGTAATGGAGGGAAACAACTACAAAATACAATGTGTGTGTATGTAAGTTCCATTAGTTAGGGATAATGTAAATAGGTAATGTTGAAACACAACATTTGTTAGGAATCATAAGGTGATGCCAATGGGAGAACTCAAGTGTAAGATATTTGAGTAAGTTTTTTCATTATTAGAGAGAAGCTCTATCCCAATGCAGTTAGTCTTCATTGGGGAGAAGCTCTATTCCAAAGGAGTAGTGTCAACATTATAAGATTTTTGCTATAGTGATGTTGACATCATAAATGCCCCTTCCAAAACAAGGAACCACCCCCCTTCCTTATTTGTCTTAGTGCCTTACGATATGTTGTGTTCCTCATTGCAAGCGGTATTGCCGATAGGGTGTGGGCTACCTTGGATGGTGTAAGAGTTGAAGATGAATGCAGATAAGAAAAATGGGGTGGAAGGTTAACTTCTTCCGCGTGGTATAAAGAAATAAAATAACGACAAATCCAAAGGACATTAATATCCTGGGCATTTCATTTTATAGAATCCAGATCCGAACTAATAATACACGGAAAACCTTGTTTTGTGTCGGGCGCCGAAGTAATAATGTTTTGTGGGGCGTTTCATTCCGTTGAGGCGAATACATACCCGAAGGAGGCCGCCGCTCTTGCGGGCCTCATCAAGGGCGGCGGCATTGATGCGGAGCAGGGCCTGCTCGTCGACGTCCTTGCGACGGACGGAGCGGAAGGCCACGACGTAGAAGCTGGCGGCGTCGGTGAAGCCGTACTTCTCGAACACGTCATTCCAGTTGAAGCACAGGAAGAGCGGCGAGGTCAAGGGCGACGCCTGCAGGGCGGGGCACGCCTCCAGCTCCTGGAAGGCCAGCTCCGCCTTGCTTCTGCCGCCGCCGCCCCCCTGCTGTTGCGGCTGCGTCATCGATCGACACGAATGAATACACACAGATCGAGAAACTTCCAAATCCCTCAACTACTTACCGTCTCCTTCCTCCTCCAATTTAATTCACAGCCTTCTAACCTCGTTGTCCAGTTTGCTCAAAGGCTCAAAGCCTTGCCTCTCTCTCTCTCTCTCTCTCCGAGTCTCTATCTGTTGTTACCCGCCAATAACGATGATGACCAAGGCCCCGGCCCCCCGATCAGAGGAGGAGATCAGCAGCCCAGCAGTAGTGAAAAAGAAGCGGTGGTGTGCGTGTCGGCTGTTTTCCTTTGCCGATCTCCCCTCCCTCACTTCCTTTTTAATATTGGCCTCTCCTCCATGCGTGTGCAGCCTTTATATATATATTCATCGCCACTGCGAAAAGGCTCCCCGACATCGGATCGCGGGCGCCTTCCTAGCCACCCATCCATCCTCAGCGCACCTTTTGCCCCTTTCCACTTTACAAAACGGATACCCCCCCCCCCCCCCCCCATATACCAGGTACCTACCCACCCTCCCTAGGGTTTAGCGTACTCCTCCGACCTTTCAATTTCGAAACTTACCTTTTACAATCAAAATTTAGACGACAGAAAACTTCAAACTTTGAAGAACATTCTGCCTATTTTAAAATTTTTATTTAGGTTTTTTCCACCTTTACCAAAAAGAATAATTTCAAGCACTACCCTTACCATGTTGATAGTAGCAAATACTAAAGCCTTTAACTTCATTTTGTACGGATTTCTAAATCAAATGACATAAGATTTGTTGTTCCTATAAACTTTGCTAGCATTGCTTATTAGGGCACACTTGTCACACAATGGTGCGGTGCGGCAACAAGGTGGTGCCTCTCTAACAACTTCCCCCTAGTTAAGTTGAGGTAAGTGGCACACTTTTAGACTTGTTGAGTTACGAGTCGGTTCACTTCAAATCACATTCACTTTTTTTTAAAAAAACTAGGGTTCCTCTTTCTTTTTCTCTAGCTTTTGGTTTTTGTGACAAAAGAAGGTCGGGTTGGATCAACCACAATGAATTGCATAAAGATTCCACTCGCCTCCTTAACCACAATGAATTGTCTAAAGGCTCCACTCAACTCCTTACTAATGCTATCTGTAACACCTCCTACAGTCCTTGGTTTGAGGCTTGGCAACATTGCAAGTATGTGGATGCCTAAACACCCAAGCAAGATGAGTACAAGTAGTCTTACATGGTGTAGAAGGCCATTCAACATGAGCTTATCAAGTACCTTGATACCAAGCTACTTGAGAGAGAGAAAAAGCTCAAGGAGAGATGTGCAATGATGAAACAAATGCTTAAGAAAGTTGATGCCTTGCAACACCTCTTCTTGTTTTGCTTGCAAGATAAGCTAATGCATGTTACTTTCAAACTATTGCTTTCAAGCCAAAAAAAAAATTCCACAAGGGCAATGCTCTTGTATACAATTGTTGGCCTTTTTACTCGATATCTCATATCTCCCTCCAATGTGTTTTAAGACGTTTTGCAATGAATATTTACATTAAGCCTTAGTTTGTTCTCAACATTTCCTCTCACTTGGAGTCATATAAACTTCCATTTCTCAAAGGAGCTACCACGTACCATTGCAATGGGGGGGATAGGGATCACAAGCATGGAGACACTTGCAATTCTTATCCCCAACTGCAACAAGCCAAGTGTCCAATGACTCCCTTGCCTTGGAGTTCATGATATGATGTCATTGCAACTATTGTCGTTGTCCACACTAGAACAAGGTAGGTGTGGGGCTAGCTCCATGCTTGGATCTAGCTCATGATGATGGAAAGTTGTAGTAGCAATCCCCAATTGCATCATAATGAGGTAGGTATGGGGGTGGCTTCAATGCAAGCATGCATGATGTTGGCACTACCACATGGGAACAATATAGAGTTTCCATCAATGTAAAAGAGCCAAAACTTCATACGGATTCCCTTGGCCCTCAGAGGCATGAGACAACCCACAACCTAACCCCTCCCCCTTGATGTTGGACCTTAGCTTGGCATCTTCCACTAATGTGAAGCCCTTCACGACCATCACCGATGCTTGTGTAACCTCATGCACGCCAAAAAAGAATATATCATCATGCTCTCTCCTTTTCAGGTTTGTGCCCCTCCCCTTTGACGTGGCTTCTTCAACTTTCCGTTTTCTCTCGATGAATTTTGCTTCCACACGCTTGGCTCAAGACAAAAGTGCCCACGGGAGGCCCCATATCAAACAATCCACACATACACTTGAAGAACGGGAATTCCATCTACACATACGTTACTTACTCTATTTCCTAGAAGAAAGTGATTGAGTCGACCGCACGAGAGACCTAGGAATCTCACTTGCTCATATCAACACACGCACATACATACAAACAAAAGGAAGACATGTATATATATCATATACAAGTACATAAGATGATCGGGTCTAGTCTTTTAATAATAGTCACGAGGATATTAATAAGCATTATCGCAATTGTTATTATTATCTAAGGTTGAAAGATGCACTGAAAACAAATGCACAAGCACCGAATTTCCTTCATTGACCCAACATGCGAGGGGTGTTTTGTCAACATTTGGGAAATCTTTTGAAGAAGGATGATGGCAACGTTTTCCTTATGACACAAGCTGGCTGCCTCCGATAATTGCAGGAGAGGACGAAAGAGCTGAGCTTTTTTTTTTTTGGGTCGAGAGACAAATTACAATACCAACCATCGGGATGGCCCTTGGGCTTGGACGTGGGAGGGGGAGGGTCAGGCCGCAGATTCGTAATGATTGCTTTGTCAATGGGACGCAAAAGCCAAAAGAAATACATTAAAAAGAGTGAGCCGCAGATGTCATCCTCACAGATTCGGACGGACATGCAGAGCAAATATACATATATTGGGTTGGCTTGACAGCTCGAGACGTTGAGAGAGAGAGAGAGAGAGTGCGCTCTTGCTAGTAGTCATGTAGTGATGTTAATTAGTGCGCGGCTTAAGATTCGAAAATTCGAAAGGAATGCAGACGTAACGAGTAGCTAGCTAGCTTATATGGAGAGAGAGAGAGAGAGAGAGAGAGAGAGAGGCCCCAAGATCACCATATCTTTGCTCTTCATCATGATCACATTTGACACTCGAATATTTGGTCCCATTGCTACTACCCACCACCCCATCTAAGGCACAGTTGGATAGGTTTGAAGCTTTTTCTTAAATCCATTCCACAAAACACGAGCATCGATGTTGCACTTTGATTATCCCCCTAACCGCGTATTTGTCGACGTATCTTGTGTACCCTAAAGGAGCTTTTCTCTCGATCATCCTCCTTTTTAAACGTACTTTTTAGCACAATGGCTAGAACCTTCATACCCTTAAGAAATTCTTCACTCGCAGCCTTACCACATTCTCACACCCAATAAGCAAAGATGTTACCCAACTTGCATAAAATAAAAAAAAGTACTAAGATCTAGCAAATCACTCGTTAGCCAACTTGCATGAATAAAAGGGACTGAGATCTAGCAAATCAATGGTTAGCCAACTTGCATGAATAAAAAGGGCCGAGATCTAGCAAATCACACCCCGCTAGGTCACACCCTACTTGTAGGCACATTACGGTTGTTGAAGTCATAAAATCCTTGGATCAAATATGTTGCTTAGGGTTAGAAACATGGATTCATTTATGTAGTTAGGCCCAACATAGGCATGCTACATTTTGCTTCCTTATCTCTCTCACCTTAAGGTTCAAGCCTTTGCAAAATCCCTTGTAGTGGAAAATGAGGCATTTTATAGCCCTTACTACTTCTCAATAAGGAAGAGTTGGATCAAGCCATATCACATTTACATGCAATTTTGTGTGCTTAAAAACAATGATTTTCAATAACCATTATGAACCAACTTTCCACTATGAAACCACATTAGATGTGGTTTGATAAAATGGGTGGTTGAAATCTAGCAATTACTTGAACAAAATAGCTTGTTCACTATTCAAATTCTCTCATTGCTTGAGACCTGAAGGTTAGCTTCGCTAGAGAA
Organism: Lygodium microphyllum; assembly: GCF_053477565.2. Lineage (NCBI taxonomy): Eukaryota > Viridiplantae > Streptophyta > Polypodiopsida > Schizaeales > Lygodiaceae > Lygodium > Lygodium microphyllum. The sequence continues at coordinate 89,529,877 of NC_141161.1, read as the reverse complement.
ATTTGAATAAAGCTCTAGAAGTAGTGCAATTGTTATTATGAGATGCTTGTCTATGTAGGATCCTACTTGTTGAACCCTTAGATAAGAGCAAGGATCCTACTAGTTGTTATTCTAAGATGCTTGTATACGTAGCATCCTACTAGTTGAACCCTTAGATAAGAGCAAGGATAGATTAATAAAGAGCCATATTAGGTCAAGAAAGGAGTTACAAACCTAAAAACCACCATGTTTTATGTACAAACGACTTATAATCTTAAGAGCATTTTGCATTGTATTCGACTTGGGCAAGAAACAAATCAATTCTAACAAAACCCAACCCACAACAAGAAACATCCGTGTGCACCAATTAACACAAAGGTTTTCACACTCCTGTTGGCATCAACTTCATAGTCTCATGGTTATGAGTCTAACTACTAACTCTTTTTCACTTTGTGTGAAAGTACTTTTTGTCATCTAGAGTTACAGTACGTTTGCATAGGTTCAACATGATTGACATGCTCTTCTAGATACATACCATCGAATACCAAATATGTTCAAACACGATCTCTACATCATGGCTCTAACTTAAAAGGTTCGAACAATGTGCACTAACTATGAATGTTACATGTCGCCTTTCGAAAAGTGCTACTAGTAACTAATAATAAAATCCTTCAACTTGAAACATGGAGGGGATTTTAGAATCAACTGAGGTATAAAAAGATCTTATAGGGACGGAGTAAGACTAGACTAGGTTTAAGATTACAATACATGAAGATATTTCATGAAGCGATTAAGATTGGACTGGTTTTCTATGGTTATGTTTTTAAAGAAAAGTTGCAAGATTGTAAAGTGCGAGCATAATCCACAAAAGAATTTAATTGATGGTTGGACTAGGTTTTAGATGGACGCTTGGGGGGCTAAGGATGCATGGAGAGTCTATTAGGGAGCACCGGGGTGCGGTCCAACAAGCAAGAGAGAGAGAGAGAGAGAGAGAGAGAGAGAGAGAGAGAGGCATGCCAGCCCCCTTTGACAATAAAAATAAAGGCAGTCCGGATGGTCGCTAGTGGCTAGCTAGCGTATCAAAAGAAGAAAGAAGAAGGAGACGATGTGAAAGGGAAGGTGTCCGTCTTTGTTTCCGAATCTGCGTGCATACCATTATTACCCCTCAAGTCAGCTCTCAAAAAGGCCCCTCAGCCTCTCATCATTACCCTCGGCGTTAGTCCTAGTCTCTCTGAATAACCCTCGGTTATCCAATACGGTAATAATTGTGACATTCAGTGACTCGTCACGACTGTGGTTGCTAGTCTCCAAAGGAATCTTACTCTCTCACCTTCGAAGGGTAGCCTTAAGTTTGTTCCAAGAGGTAATTCCAGAGTTGCACTTCTTGTTAGGCTTCTAGAAGAGTCATTGCATGGCAGGTGTCATTCTCTTTGTGCCCTATGCACAAAGAGTAAAGATCCCTTTGAAGAGCGTTGCAATCTTCAAAATTAAGGGTTGAAAGGGATCTAGGGAAACATCGAGAGACAAGTGCAATTGTGTTAATCCTGCCTGCATATAGCATGCTCAAAGTCTTATAGTCTCTATACATTCTTGCTTCCAAAAGAGATGCATTGAGAACATAGATGACTAAAGATTGTATATAAGTTCAATCTTATCAACTATCGAAGTCATTCATTGAACTCCTTGATTTCCCCTAAGAACATGCATGAATGAATACAAAATCAGAGAATCTTATCAACTATCAAAATTTCTTTAGTATGAAGGATGTGTGCAACTTACTTGCGAAGAAATTTGGCCTATTAGACCTAAAGGCTTTCATAGTTGGGCTAAGAATAAAAGTCATATGGGCATGCATGTAGTGTCACTATCCTCATGATTTCTAACATGATAAATATCAAATAGCATTCTAGAATGGGTTGATATAATTCTAGTTTGTGAAATAGTACGAGAGGTTATTACATTATTCATATACAAAGAACTTTGCAAAATGATACACATATTTGAAACTTGTGATAATGTGTATCTAGAAAATGAGGACTACTATCGTGGCATATTTATCCTCTTAAGAAATCTAATTTTCCTTACAAATAATTACAACTAGGGCCTTAAGGGATGATACCCTTTGAGGCATCTCTCTCGCTCTCACACACACACACACACACACACACACACACACACACTCTCTCTCTCTCTCTCTCTCTCTCTCTCTCTCTCTCTCTCTCTCTCTCTCTCTCTCTCTCTCTCTCTCTCTCTCTCTCTCTCTCTCTCTCTCTCTCTCTCTCTCTCTCTCTCTCTCTCTCTCTCAATAGCCCAAGCATAGGAGGGGTGAATGGGACTAGAACATGTGGTGAGTTAATAACATGATGTGGCATGAAAGACCACTAAGTGCATTAATTACACATGTGGCACTTGTCTCCCTCCTACATGGATGTAAGGAAAGCAAGGTAAAAGATGTATGAATTTGTTAATTAACAATAGATTTAATCTGGAAGAGGCATGGACCAAAGGTGATGGTTGTGGTTTGGCGATGAGTGTGAGAATAGGAGCTGGGAAGATTGACTTCTTTTTTATCTTCATGCCCAAATCCATTGTTGCTAAAAGAACAAGACTTTGGTTAAAAGTGCCAGAAAACTTACTCAAGGATGATAAACCATCCTATTGGGTGATCGGAAGATTATGCTCAATGAAGCTTATAGGTCTCATGGCAAATATAATATGTTGGTCTAGGAAAGACAATGTTGGGATAGTGTGGCTAAATGCACATGATCTCATGATTCAACTTTGGTGTTTAATCATGAAATTATCCTCCCTTGACTTGACATAATAGGCATGTAGGTTCTACTTATCGTTGTTACATTAGACTTGATCTACTTAATCATGATGGATAGTGGGTGTTGCCAGAGTTTTGGCCTCTTAGCAGTGGGACATTGGATGGGATTGTTATTGCTTCAAGAGCTTCAACTTGCCTTCATTCAACTCTGTCTCACCTAGTTGGCTCATTTGAGAGTGAGGAAGAGAGTGTGCACAGGAGTATGACCTTGAGTGAGGGACTGGTGTGAGTGAAACTCATCTTGACATCTTGCTTTCCTTGACTTCTTCCTATTTATTTTCCATACCTTGCCTTGTTGAGTAAGATGTTGAGTGAGGAGGTATTTGTGAGGGAGAAATCATGAGGTAGAGTGAGGAATGGATTAGGGAGAAGCTCCTCTCCTTCCTCTTCTTCTCCTTTGTCTATCTCTATCTTCTTCTCATTTGGTGTTCCTTGTTGCTTCCTCAACAAGTCAATAAAGGAATGATAGAATCGATTCCAAAGTCAATCGATAGAAGGATACTAACACAATGGAGAGCTTTGACAATGCTAAACGTAGCTCATAACCTTATGGTGACTAAAGCAATGGTTAGCGGATTGTTCATCCCATGGAACATGCTCTTATCCATGATAGGAAGATTCATGATACAATTCTTAATTTGATTTCCTCAATGGAAAAATCTTTGTTAATGGGGGTAGATTTTGTTCTAATTACATGGAATTTGACAAGGCATATGACAAGATAGGGTATTTTTCAATATTCAACATTGAAGTGATGAGGATTATGGGTTTTGGCAAAACATTTTTTATTATAACATGAACATTGTGTCCAATTCCTTAACATTAGTATACATAAATGGTGCTTTCTGAGCTCCCATTGACTTGTCAAGTTTAGTTAGAAATGGATCCTTGTTGGCACCATTGCTTCTTACTTGTAATAAATCCTCTATCAAGGAGTCTTGACAAAAGAAAATGAAACAAGGTCTGATAAAAGGGTTATCACTAGCCTAAGATAGCATGTTTCTCTCTCAAGCTTTTGTAATTGATTATTCCAATATAGTTTGACTTGAGGAGAGATTTGTCAATTAGTAGTTTATTGGAGGTATATAATTGATTTCTTTCGGAGCAATTGGGCTCTCATGAATGTAAATAAGAGTAAGATAGTGTATTGGATATGTTAAAACCACAAATGATCCTGCTAAATAACTGGTTGACTAAGATAAAGATGAAAAAAGGACCCCGTAAGGACCTCAAATTGTTGGACATTTGTTGGGTAGGGCAAAAGATTCACATCTCAAAGCCCTTAAGGACCTAAATTGTTGGGCATTTGTGGGTAGGGCAAAAGATTCACATTCCAAAGCCCCAATTTGCACATGCGACAGTGAACTTTTGGAAGAGGTTTAGGACAAGACTTTAATGGATAGGCTCTACTCGTAGGATTGGTGATTCTTCTCTATTGTAAGTGGTATGGAAATTTAAACATGCATTTGATTCCCCGAACGACTTAGTGAAAGAGAACCGTAAGATGGCCAAAAAGCTAGTGGCCAAAGGTATAGTGAGATGGCTGGATCTCTAGAATGTGTAGAAGGTAGATTTTTTCTCAAGGGACTCAATAGCTCAAGCATTTAAACTTGAAGAAAGTGAGGCTGAATGGTTCGTTCATATGATGGATAAAAGGATGCTAGACTAAACGATGGTTATCAATATTTGCCATGGAAACATGTCTAAGTTTTTGTGTGCATCTAGTAGGGTGCCACTATGGAAGCGCAAGAGGAAGAAATAATGCTTTAGTCACTTTTCTACCCACAAAAAGTGGTGCTCTTTTGGTCGAAATGGTTTCATAGAGCCAAGTTGAAGATGTGGAGAAGGAGGGTGGCAAGGGTGTCAAAATCTACTCCATCAATTTAAACCTAGATTCAATTCTTCAATTGCAGAGTGTGATCATGAATATATTTTCTATGAAGGACAAGATTAGGAAAGAAATGAAGGCTTATCTGCTCTACCCACTTTGTAAGAGAGAGAATGAAAACATTCCTCATTTATTTTGGAATGAAGAGAGGTTATAGGGGTATCGACCACTACTAAAGATTGGATGAAGAAAGTTGGTTTTGATGAAATCTTGTATTGTTTGGTGAGTAGGGTTAGTTGAATGAGGAGTTCATGAGGGATGTCATCATTGGCTGGATATGGACAAGAAGATAGAAAAGGCTTTTTAGAAAGTATTCACACATGATATCCTTTAAAGAAGAATGGCTTAGTTTGAAGAATGTGTTTTTCAATATGTTGGGAGGTTTAGAGAGCAAGAGTATAGCCTTCAAGGCTCTATTTAGAAGACTTAGAAAGGTTTAGGGTTTTGCATGAGGATCAGAACTCTAGAATGCTCTTTAAAGAATACTGTAAATATCTATCTTTCTAGTATATATAAGTACGTTTAGAAAAAGGCAATAACAACCAGAATCACATTTGTGGGAAATTTGTATTTGATATGAGACAAGAATTTCAAATAATCTCAAGAGATTTCATATTTTAAATAATCTAGCTTGGTCAATATCCCAATATGCCAATTAAAAAGGCATTCAATGCCAATTCCATGCCACTAATAAACTAGAGTAATTAGGTCTATATTTCATGAGATTTTGCCATATATATTTTCCTAAAAAGTTCGTACCTCTGTTTTGGTGCTATGAGATGCTAACATTATGCACATTCCACACTTTTGAGCCTCTTTATTGGTATTAAGATGGCCTTATTTCTAGCATTTGACTCTACTTATTTTGGGTGTTTGGTAACATGTTTTCTTCGTTTAGGGAGGTCAATGAAAATCTTAGGCACAATTATAAGGAAAGGGTACATGCTTCCTTTTATTTACTTGCTCTAAGTAGTATATAGGGTGTTAACCAAGGTTAAGTGCAAACATTGTTTGATTAAATAACAAGGGACTCTGAAATAGAAATGAACAAAGCACTATAATTCCTTTATTTTAAGTTACTTTTTGTTTGTAGTTCTTCAAAACCTAAGCGTGCTAATTTATATAAGTAATGAGAGGGTGCCATGGGAAAATGGACCCATGAGAGATAGATTGGAATATGTTGACACATGATTTGCCATTAATGAGGAACTTTTCAATATGAAAACAATATATAATTCTATTGCAAGCCTCCAATTACCTTTGCAACTCCCTAAACTAGAGGATTGAATAAGGCATCCCTTGTCCCCTTGATTCTCTCGACGTCTTGTTGACTCTAGAGTCCCATTGTGACTAGCTTAGCATGCATCATTAGCATGCTATGTTGATCTTAACCTAATATTGTAATTGAGCATGATTGATCTAACAAGCCCTAATCTACCCTTGCATTCTTGACACCCTGCTCAAGGTCTAATTGTGTTGATTATTTACATTGCATGATTAGATAGTCCCCCCTTTAATCCTAGCCTAGAAGTTATATAAGTGAACTCATGACTTCATGAGTTTTGGGAACACTACATTGGTCTTGTACTATATACATAATTGAATTGGGACAAATATGGATTGGTTGATCTACAAGAGTTGGGAACACTACATTGTCCTCTAGTTCTATATACATAATTGAATTTGTACAAATATGTATTGGTAAATATACATGATATTGTATCTTAGACTCATTACAATGTTGCATATTACATGGATTAAGTTACACAATGAGAAACCTCTTATTGATAGTGTTTATATACATAAGACATGATTTGGTCCCATGATGTTGAAGCTTCACTAAGGGGCTTCTTACCTTTGTATCCTTTCCAACATATAATAGACCTTGGAGGCCCATGCACAAGTACTTTGGCTCAACAACAGAAGATAGCAAAAGCTTGTCCAAGGTTTGAAAGTGGCAATGTGTTTAGCTCAAAATGCAAATGTATCATAAGGAAAAGGGTGATCTTAGAGGCTAAGAAATTAATGCCTCAAAACATTATATATTAGATGATTTTTGAAGCTCTTGAAAGTGGTGATAATAAGCTTCTAAGTGGACCTATGGCCTACTTTTTACCAATTTCTTATATGGCAATGCTAAGCTTAGCTTAAAATCTAGGAAGCTAAGGATAGTAAATGCTATGGAATATCAAAGGCTTCAAGAAAATTAATGGAATTTGGTGCATGCATAGGCTAGTGTGGGTATAGCAATGTTGAGTAGAGGTTTGAGTATATATTAAGGATTGGGGTTATTAGCCATGCACACGACATGTAATGAATGAGGACTTCAATTATACCTATATGTAAAACACCTTGAGTTATGGAAGATTTTTCCTATGAACCATTATCTTTGATTTGGTATGTGGGAGCTACAATAGTTCCTCCAATGAAAGAGCCTAGGCAAAGAAGAAATAGGGTAGAAAGCATGAAAATTAGGACGGCTATTAAATGATGAAAATCGTGATGATGATGATTAAATAGTTAGGACCTAGATCCTATGGAGATGGAAAGAATGTAATGAGTTCTAATACTATGTTCAAAAGAGGCTAAAAAGTAATGAGAGGGTGCCATGAGAAAAGAAGACATGATAAAGATATAAACAAATCCATAGACATGATTCTTCATTAAAAAGGTGTCTTTAAATAGGCAAAAAATACATAAATAAAGGTGCCATCAAATGCCTCAAAGTGTAGCCCACAATTACCTTTTCACCTCCCTTAAATAGAGGATGTACACCTTGATTCTCTACACCACTTGGTGACTTTTAGAGTCTTGCTCATGCCACCATGCTTTGAATCTAAGGCTCTAGTGAACTATAACTGATCTAAAACCTAATCTATGTTTGCATTATCAAAAATATGAGGTAAGTGAGCACTTATTGTGTTTTTCACTTCCTTTAACTTATTAAAAAAATAAGAGTTAGTAACTATTTATAAAGGGTTTGTAAGCTATCAATTGTTTGAAGAACTTCAAGTTAGACATGCATCATCAAGCTCATTACTCGTTTTGTGGATTCCATTCTATCTGAATCTTGAAGATTAACCAAAAGTATGATAAGAGCTCATATGTTTGCTTATCATAACCATTATCTCTAATTTTTTTGAAAAATGTGTAGATTGTATTAATAGAATGTCATAATATTTACATTGCCCTAATGAAAAAGGGGTAAATACTGGCTACACAAGTAGCTTAAAAAGACTATGCACAGGCTTAGAATCCAAGTTTTTCAGTTTCTTGAATACTACATGGCTATTAGCCAAAATGCTTGGGGATAAAAGGGCTTTGAGATGCCACCTTGAGTTAGTGAGATAGAAGTCACATATCTTCTTAGTAGCCAACAAAGTTTTCCCATCTATATTGATGAGACAAGGTCCTAGTATTGTCAGCGTGTGCAGATGTAGGCCATGTATCCTTGACCTTAGCCAAGACCTTAGCCAATGTATTGTGAAGCCATTCAACTTCTTTGGCATTGAGGCCAAAAGTCCCTACAATCTGGTTGAGTGGTTTGAATGTTGAGCTTGTAGTATCCTAGACAGCCTACCACCTGCATATGCCTTTCTTTTGCATGTTGATGCAAACATTAGGATTCTTCTTAGCTATGTTGTAATCATTCTCATATGCATATGGGACTAGCCACATTTTTAGAAGGAGAGAGGTATTAGCCTTCCCTCTTGCCGCACCTTGCCATTGGAAGGGTGAAGTCATTTTCACCCATGCTTCCATCACCTGCTAAGATGCTTTGGATTGTTGAATGCTTACCTTGGTTGCTCTTGAGAGTATGAGATCATACCAATGGATGTTAGGCCACACTCTCCCACAGACCTTGGATTGGGAAATCTAGCTAGAGATAAGAATATCCCATGGTTGTCCTTCAAAGATACGTTTCAGGAGAGAAGTTGACATCCGAATTGCTTTCTCATGGTGGAGAGTCTTCAAGCCTAATCCTTCTTCCTCCAATGGAGAGATAACTTCATCCCACGGGATGGATGCCCATCCTCTAGCATTGCCATATGTCTAGAGAATATTGTTGAAGAGAGTAGTTGAGCTAGATTTGGCAAAGGGAAAGAGTGATATTGCAAAGACAACCATGGGGGAGATTACCATTTTGAGTAGCACAATTCGTCCTAGCAATTCCACTAGTAAAAGGAAGATGACTTGAGATCTTGGTTTGAAATTTTCTATAGAACTAGTCAAAGAAGCTCTTGAGCGAAATTCCAACACCTGTGGGAACCCCAAGGTACTATACAAGCTTGCCTTTAGGATCCTTCCTAAAACCAAGTCGACTCAGCCACCCACTGGGGGCTATCTTCCATGATAGGAAGAGTAGCTCTAACTTGCTATTACTAACCTTAGAGCTAGAAAGGAACAAGAATTCTTCATAGACCTACAACATGATTTGAATTGACCTAGGATTTGTATGCACAATATTAGAATTATCATTAGTAAATTTCTGCAAGTAGAAGTACTAGCCATCATGGAGCACAAGGGGCTTAATAATAGCTTTCCTAATATCTTGATCAATACAATAGAGAAGTAGGCAGGTGACCATTGCAAAGAGAAAAGGTGCAATGGGATAGCCTTGTCAAATACTATGCTAAAGACTAAAACTACTCAAAATATAGCCATTGATAGAAAAAGGACAACATAGGCATTGGTCAGAAAAGCTTTAATCAGGCCATAGAATTGCTTGCCAAACTTGGCTTTGAAAAGAATTACAAGGACAGACTCCCAACATACTCTATCATATGCCTTTTCTAGGTCCATGTTTAGTAGCACATAGTCCTCCTTGAGTGATAAGGCATGGTCTATGCCAAATGCTGAATTCAAAACTACATCTTGGATATGCCTTCCATGCACAAAGACATATTACTATGCATGCACTTTCATCCCTAAAATATGGTTAATTCATAGGGCTAGTGCTTTTGCAATGATCTTGTATGGCACATTAAGCATAGTTAGTGGTCTCCAATGCCTCGATTTTCTCCTTTTCGAGGCCTTCCGGATCAGCTTGATTATTCCTCTATTAGCCTTCTTTGACATATACCCTAATCCTCTAAAGTAGTTGAGCATGCTACACATATCATGGGCATAGACATCCCACATCTCCAAGAAGAACTTAGCAAGGAATCCATCAGAGCCCAAGACATGACCTTTCTTTTTGTGTGGAAGCGCTTTCCAAATCAATGATATCTTAATCACAATGCACTAGTAATGTGGAATCCACGCCCCTTTGGTGTCTCAATCACAATACTACTTTTAAAAGCAAAGATAGATCGTACCATTTGTCACATGCACATGTATCCTAATAGAACCCGTGAATATATATGCTCGAATATTGTTCTATTAAATTTCAATAAAATATGGCAAATAGGATGAAAGTTTGTTTGAGAACATAAGCATAAGTATAGGCATTGCAAGGAAATTAAGTTTTCTTATTGTACTTATTTCCATGGTGGAAAACATAAACACATCTAGAATCATTTAAGGAAGTTAAAGGGTTTTGGGTATTTTGAAAATTATAGATTTTAAAAAGTACAAATCAACATACGTTCAATGGATACATTGTTTGCAGGATTAAAATAGCCATGTGCATTGATAGCAAAGAGTTAACAATGAAAAATTGACCAAATCCATTGTTCCCATTCATCCCCTCTAAATAAAAATTGTATTTCTAACCAATTAAAAATTGAGCTCACAAGAAATTTGAACCCTTCGACTTCCTATTTCATGTGTTCATACCTTCATAGTAACACAATGGAAACATTACAATCTCGTGATATTTGATAAAAAGTGTAGAAGAGCCATGTGTTTGAGAAACACAACAAGCCCTTATCACTAATGACCATGACTTGTATAATGTAAGGGGAGTACATTCAAAAACACATACATTGCTTCTAGAATCAACTAACTTTAAAGTTGATATGACACAACAAGGGCTATTAAGATGTTAAGAGTTATTTTCCTTAAAAATGAGACCTAGTGTCGAGATGGAGGGAGGATTCTATACTTAGAGAAGATTCTTAAAATTAGGAGTTCATCATCATCCCCTTTAGATTTTAGCTAACGCTATGCACAATTCCCTTCCATGATAGTGCCCACCTTCTAATTGCATTGAGGTTGTTACTAGCATGTGAGACCAAAAGGATCAAGAGTCCAAATTCACCATGCCATGCAAGCTCCTATTAGTAGAGTCCAATCTAGATTAATGAGAGAATTGTGCTCTATTTTGATGAAAAACATGAGGAAAATGTCCTTACTTTTAAATGAGAAAGTTAGACATTTCTAATTTCCAATAGTCTTAGTAGAGTTCTGGTCTACATAAGAAGGCACTTAGAAGGCCACTTCCTCTTGCTTGTTGGAAACAAGGGTTACTTATTGCAATATTTGATCATTTGAGTCAAATAATTGAATATGTAGAAACTAATTGAGTGTAAAAAATGTTTCTTGCTCATTGGATTAAGCAACATGCTAATAGGTAGAAACCAAATAAATGCATCAAAGGGCTAGATATAATTCAAAAATCTCCTTTAACTACTTAAGCTCAATTTGTTGCTCCTAATGGAAGTGCTCTTACTATAGCTTTTCTTATCAAACAATGGATATTTGTTTTTTTGTGTCCTTTGTCTAAGCTAACCCAAGAGTCCATGTTACATCTTTCTTGGAAATGCCCAATGCTACAAGCCCTGTAATAGAGGAAATCTAGAAGATTTGATTGGAAATTCTCTAGAATCAAAGTTAGATTTATTCATATTTCTAGATATTAAACTCTTCTTCACTATTTGGCTATATGGTGAAATATGAATCATGTTGTCTTCAACATAATGGTGACAAAGGTAAATTCGAATAAGTTTATAGCTAGCCTTCTTTGTTAGGCAAGTTGATTTCTTGACTGCTTTTGGATGGAAGATAAAGTCTTAAGACATTAAAATATTTAATGGTACACATTATGTGTAGATTTCTATAAAGTCTTTGGCATGTTAGTATTTTTGCTTTTCCCCACTTTAAAAAAATCAAACACAATTGTTCAAAATATGGATTCTAAACAATGATTATAACTATTGCATTCTACGAATTAGACAACAGGACATCTAAATCTTTTTGTCCTTCAAAACCATAATGAGGTGGACCATTGGGAAGTGACCAAAGCAATCTACACTAGCTCCTATCTTTATGAACATGAAAATCTTGACATCTAACAAGGTAGGGCATTGCTTGCATTCTTGACTAGACATTGATTTATAGCCAAATTTTTATTATTTGTAAAGCATCCTAATGCAAAAGTGCATTCTGTATCAAAGTGAAATAGTATGCATGTCCGTATGGTCTTTTTATGTTTAAGGTGGAAACAAAGGGATACAAATTAAGGCCAACTCATGCATTCATGGAAACATCCAATCATTACACTCAACTTCTCTAAGAAAAATTACTTCAAAAATGTCAACGTATTCAAGTCCCAATCTATAGCGAGAACAAGAAATGACCACGACTCCTCCTTCACATGTTATTTTGCACATTGTTTTCCCATGCTAACAAGTCAAAAGGTGCGCACATATAGCTTTGTAGTTATTCAAATGAAAATGAAATGATGTACAACTTAAATTGCATGGGCATAATGCACGTGCATGTCCTTTATGCTTGTGACATTATGCTCATTACAACAACATTACAAAAGTAAGAGGACACATCTAAGAGTGTCATTGTTGATGCCAAGAGAATAATCAAGTGTGTTCGAGTTCCACTAGAAGAATTGCCTTTGTGTTTTTCACGGCACTCAAAAGTTCACTATTAATGTTGGATTATTCTCGACCAATTATAATATTTATAGAGCCCAAAGGATGATAATGGCATTATTTAGTCAAGAGATAATTCTTTGGAACTTGAGAAAATCTTATGTGTCAAAATCATAGTGTGTGTTATGCTATTATAGTTTTTGAACATTAAGTTTAGACCTTTCAAGATTATAATTAAGCTATTTCATTAATAAAAGAAAGCATAATAAAGTAAAAGATATTACCTTGATTTTGTCTCTTCCTTTCACATACTCATGACCATCATTACTTCCATGAGGACTTTGTTGTTCTTACTTGAGATAACCTGTGGTTTGTAGTGTATTCTCACTACATGTTTTAGAGACACCTCATAGTCACAATCTATTTGGTCTTTGTTGTAGTAAAATATTGTTGTAGAATGATGTACAATATTTGACTATGATTTAAAAGAAAGATATCATCTAAACCTTATTTACCATCATGCCTCAAAGAAACCATTTTCATTTGTACACATGTGGATATCAATCATATACTTTGGACTAATATATTATGCCTTCATATTCCAAGTAACATCTTTTCACATGTTTCGTACACTCACATGTGAAATGGAATTTTGTACTTGTTTGATAAACCCTAGGTCACCTTTGCTATAAATGTGAGCTATGATTTGCATACATCACTATTGATGTGCAAAGCTGTAATAACATGCACTTCTTTGATAAACCCTAGTCACTTTTGCTATAAATAGGAAGTTTGATGTGCATATATCTCTATGTAAAGCCCTAATAACATGCATTTGTTTTACAAAATCTAAACCTTTTTTTTTGTGTAATAAAACGTTTCTTGCACATATCACTACTCATTTGCAAAGTCATAATAAGATATAGATTATGTATATTTAAACAATTCAATGAAAAAAATTAAAATCCTAAACTAACACATATCCTTTATTTTTCATGTCCTCTATAATGGTCTTAGTGTTTGTTCACTAGGCTATATTTTAATTGTACTTTTTGGCACAAATAAACTTAAAAAAATGAATGAATCAAAGTGTTAGGTGAGGTGTTAGGTAAGGAGCTACCATCATCATCATCATCATCATCTCTCTCTCTCTCTCTCTCTCTCTCTCTCTCTCTCTCTCTCTCTCTCTCTCTCTCTCTCTCTCTCTATGTAACACAATTTTAGGGACACCTCTGTGTGTGTGTGTGTGTGTGTGTGTGTGTGTGTGTTTCTTTATGGATAGCACATGAAGTGACCCTTTGAGAGCTTGACATTGCGTGATATTGAAGATAGAAGTCGGGCAATAATAGCCATTTTTAAAATCAAGAGGGTAGTCATCTTAGGATTTTCACAACCTTGGTTGTGAGTTGGTTGCCGAGTTTAAACCATGTTGCCACCATTGTAATAGGTTATAATATATGTCCTCAAGGTATCATATGTGTACTTAAAGATTTGACAGAAATGTGTGCTTGATATCCAAGCTCCTTTACCAAATGGTTCATATCTTAAGGGCACAAAAATGCTTCCATTTGGTGTTTCTTGGTGGCAACATATCCCAATTGCAACAACATTAGAATATGGTCCTCCACAATAAATATGATGATGAATCTTTGTGGCACAAACAATCTCCTCTTTGTTAAAAAAGTTCAATTTTCTTGTTTTATAGTAGAATATATGAAGGAGAGAGACTAATCTTCCCCACCCTCTTCCTTTGAGGAAGCCTCAACTAAAACCCACAACCCATCTCAATTCCTCCTACTATAGAACATGACCCACCAAATGCTAAGCCACTTTAAACTAGGTTTTCAAGCCAACTCCTAAGAGTTGTTGCACTAAATAGGTGGTATTTATCGTTGTTCTCTATGACTTTAACTAACCTTCCAAGTGTTTATGACACTTTCTTTTATAGCAGTCCAACTGATACCACACACTATCTAGAAACAAACTAAGCATACTTAGTTCATTTATGTCATTTTGCTCAACGTTTCAGGGCTAGGTCAATAAGTTAGGTACTAGAATTCTAATCCTAAGAGAGCTATGGATTTCCCCCCATCTTGCAAGGTCAGCTCCTCATAATTTACTCCTTGCCATAACTCGTGGCAGTTTATCCAGGATTTTATATTGTATTTAACTTTAAAGAAATTTATTTCAGAGTGTAGTTCTTCTTGATTTATTATTGTATCTTTGTTTAAATTTCTTATTATTATTTCTTTCTACACCTTTTATACATTAATTAGTTTTATTTAGTTAATAATAAACATTCAAAGAAATCAACCTAACACTCCAAAAACCCACAAGCTTCTTAATGTTTAAATAATTAGTTCATTTCAAATTTGATAGAGATGCCCTTTTTTCTTTCTTTAAACTAAATATCAGGAAATAATTTAAAAAATGTCCATTTGCACTCTCTTGCTTTCATATATAGTTGTTTTTAAAACCTAGAATTTCCCTCTAATTAATAAATTATACTATAAACATTTTTCCCTCCTCTCTTGCCTTGTCTTATTGAAAAATCAATAAAGTTGTGTTCGTAATGAAATAAACTGATATATCATTTTAAAGTTAAATTTGTCATTGAGACTCAACCCCATACCACTAACGTATTGATCTAAATAAAGAAACTATTCTTGAATATAGCATCAAATTTGTAACTTAATTGTTTGGATTATTTCTTTTGCATGAAAAAGATAAACTCATTTCGACTTAAATGTTCATTTGAAATTATCACATAGCCCCAATACCCTTGTATATCATAAATTGAAGTATGCACATACTTTTATCTAGCATACAATTGTAAACAATAAGTTTTTATATAAATAATTCTTTTAAGAATGTATTTAAATTAGCAAATATTTCTCTAATTTATCAAAAATTTAAAAAAAGTCCCAAAATAATATTTGTAAATTTCTTGCCAATTGCCACAATTTTTTGATGAGTATACATAATGTTTCACTAATAAAACCCTTATTTTTATCTAAAATGATCAATTTTTTAATTTTTTAATATATTAGAAAAATATTAAGAAAATTAAGTAGACTTATCGTAGCACAAGATTTATTTAAAAAATATAATTTTGTACTAGTATACTTTTTTTGTTTCTAAATGATTTTTTGAATATCCATTTTTTATTAGTTTGATGAGTTTTTATCGTTTTTTTATTTTTTAAAACTATAAAATAGGATTTAGAACTCATATTAAACACATAACATACAAAAAAAGATTGAAACTCATAGGTTAAAAATATTAAACATGAAGAATTGATAATTTTCCAAGTTGTTAATTGATAAAACAATAACACCACTTACTTGACAATAATTTGTGGGTCATACTTGCACCCTTAGAGTTTGTGTCTTCGCAGTCTAGCCACAAAGATGATCAATGAAACCTTCTATCAACAATCCTTTGAATATGCCGGCTTATGCTCAACTCTCTATACTTTGTGTTTAAACCCGCACCTTTTATACCTACATGAACTATGCCTAATGGTTCTTTAAACTTAGCTTTATTATCAAAGGTCACAAAGGTATATTAATCATAAAATCAATCGTTCTATCTTTGATTTGGCTGACATGATCTCCATTGTGCTTGGATTAATGTCACTTCAGTATGAAACACTCTCGGATTGTTACTAACATCATTCTTGGAAGAGATCAAGGTGCCCAAATCATTGGAGAAGAAGCAAACTAGTGAGAAATGGAGTAGGGATTTTTGGAGCAATAATTGAAATAAAAATGGTAATGGCAATGCTCAAACTTTCTTCCCCATTCCAATTGATGACATTGATGAATCTTTTTCCTCACTCTATGCAAGCATTTCACCTATTGATGGTGCCTTCATGCTTCTCCCCATGCGGCCAAGGCAATGGCGCCCTCATGCTGTTAGATATGATCAATGCCCCACCCTCATTAGGTGCCACCAATGATCCATGGTGCTCAAAGTTGTAAGGCCCCCATTATGAGGAGAAGCCAAATGTGAGCCCGGACATTGGTTGAGTCCTGACTTGTATATCAGATGAGGTCTATGTGACCGGATGGCAAAAAGGTGACCGTTGTGGGTCTAATCTTTGGGTTAGACGGAGTGGTTAAGCTGGTAGCAACTCGAGGCGCATTGCATCGAGTTGCGGGGTAAGGGAGTTAAAAGGGGCCCCTATTTTGGGGTTCGGGGGCCGTGAAAGTGGCCCTTGGCTGGGGGGTCCAAGGGGTGTTGTGAATCAGAGTTTGCAGCAATGGAATGTGTGCACAAGAGGGAGAAGAGAGCTCAAAGTACAAGAATGAAATCTTGCTTAATAAGTTGCTTAGAGTACAACTTGGGTACACTCTCTCACACATGATAGTGACCCATAGGCTGTTTATATAGCCCTTGCCATCTAGGGTTAGGGTTTCCCCTGCCCCTAGGGCTATTCACACTCATCTGCCCTTATACTCTCTTGCTTACACTGGGTTTCTATGCCCGTCTTCTAACAACCCCCCTCAATGCCAGGGTGGCATTGGATTACAAGACATGTAAGAGATTCCCCCCCTTTTTGGGATGCCTTTATAAATCAGGCTTACAAGATTGTTTTAGGTAGATGATTTAAAGAGTCAAAACAATCGATCTTCAGATGAATTGGAGACATAGTTGGCCACCAATTCTTTGGGTATTTCAGGAGTGTTGGGGCATTTACTTGTGATATGCCTTGTCTTCTTGCATTTGTTACATTTCATCTTCTCGGGATACTTCTTCCAGCAGTTGTTTACAAGATGTCCTTTTTTCTTATAGAAAGAACATCTAGTGAGAACTGTATGAACCAATACTTGTTCACGGGAATTTGAAGTTGCCTGATTGTTGCTGCTTTCTTTGTGGTTCCTCTTTTCTTCATCCAAACAGGATTGAATGGTACTTGCCAAAGTAGGATCTGGAATGTTGGTGAGAGTGGTTATAAGAGTAGAAAACACCTGTTTTACAACTTTTAGGAGAATAGCAATAGCATCTTCTTCATGTATTGGAGCTTATATAGAAGCAAGCTGTGCCATAAGTCCCTTCATATGAGAAATGAATTTTCCCAAATCTTCTCCTGAGCAATATTCCAAGCTAAAGAATTCAATTTTAAGGAAGATTTTAGTATTTTTGCCAGTGGCTCCATAGAGTTTTTCAAGCTCATCCCATTTTTCTTTAGCAGTGTTTAGTTGATCAACATGATGAATCAGGGATTCATCTAAGTGTAGCATTATGATTGCTTGAGCACGTTGGTCATCCTCTATATCAATCATATTTCCATCATTTTGTATTTTATAAGTATCTGCCATGGGTGGAAAACCTTACCATCAAACTTTCGAATTTGAGGACGAACATCAGCATATGTTGTGGTCATTGGGAAGGTCTTACCACTTGTTAGGACAAGGGCAATGTCTAGTCCCTTACAAACTTTTCACTGAATGCGGAAGCAAATTAGACAATGTGAAGTCAAAGTTGCAATGAAGAGAAAGGCTGAAAATCATATAAGTGTAATATTTCAAAGTATGACTTTGGTGGTCCTTTCTTATGTGCAATCTTCTTCCGAGGTTTAATAGTCTTTTTAGGTTTTAATGAAGTAAACCTAGACTGGACTTCAGGCTCCTCCTTGTGGTATGGCTTAGTGGATGAATCTTGTGTTGGACACGGTTTGTCTATGATCTCAATGCTTGTTGTTGCTGATGATTCCGAGGAGAGTACGATGACACACATGCTATTGATTTCACTGACCAATGTACTTGAGACAAAGTCACTCACGGTATGCAATACACTTCTAGTGCATGATGGTCTATGTGTTAATTTTACACATAACCTTACAACAATATATGAAGAGGAATAAAAAACTCACTGGGTTTTAGTGAATGCCCAGCAAGCTATTAACCTGATGATTCATGATTAGTGTTAAAAAGACACTATTGTCAAGCTTAGTGAAGTGCTTGAATGGAACCCGGTTGGAAATCGGCTTCCCGATGCTTGGTGATGTCCATTGAGCATGCCCAAGAGCTTTAGAATCTGGAATAGGCTTCAGAGACTCTGCTTCAGTGATTAGAATCACTGTTAATGAAGCTCAAAGTGAAAACATGATAAAATGTCAAGCTTGGAGCTTGTTGGCTATGGCTACCTAAAAAAACACAGTTAGGGTTTGGCAGAGATCTCTCTCTGTGAGAGAAATTTCCAGGAACCCTTTTAGGTGAGGGTAGCCCACTTGGGGGGCTATCAAAGCCCCAAGATAGCAGTACAGATTGCACGCCTGCTGCATGTACAATAGCTCGACTTCTGCGCTATCAGAAAACTGCGCCGTTTCTGCAATTCACGCAATGCTGCCCACGCGGTCGACCAATCTTGACGTCTATCGTGCCAGGCTGATTTGCCCTGAGATAGGCAAGAAATTCCTAGAAGAAAGCAGAGGGAGATATGGCCTTCTTTGTCCTCCCCAAGTCTTCCAATGGAGGTAGGTTGCAGGCAGCTATGGAGGAAAGAAGGATAAGATGAAGAAAATGATAGCTCATGTGCACTTAGTGATAACTGATGCTGAGGGAAGCTGAGGAGATCAAATATGGCTCTAATACCATGTTGTGAATCAAAGTTTGTAGCAATGGAATGTGTGCACAAGAGGGAGAAGAGAGCTCAAAGTACAAGAATGAAATCTTGCTTAATAAGTTGCTTAGAGTACAACTTGGGGGCACTCTCTCACACATGATAGTGACCCATAGGCTGTTTATATAGACCTTTCCATCTAGGGTTAGGGTTTCCCGTGCCCCTAGGGCTATTCACACTCATCTGCCCTTATACTCCCTTGCTTACAGTGGGTTTCTATGCCCGTCTTCTAACAAGGGGAGCCAGCGGCCCCCCTGGCGGGGGTCCGGGGGTAGTACCCCCGGCCTGATGGTAAAGGGAATATTCCCTGGCCGACTAGTGGAGGCTTATATGGTAGGTCGGTCAGGCCAACCTAATGGCCTTTGCAGGCTATAAAAGCTAAACCCCTTCATAGCCATCGATCACTCATCTTTCACCCAGTCAGAGTTGTTGTTCCAGCTAGCCTTAAGCTCTTCACCTATCTTCTGTCTAGATCGCCATCTAAGATTCACACAGTGGAAGCGCACGGGTGGACAGAGCCGTCTTTGTATCAGTTGTTTGGAGCTAAAGAATTTACTGATTCTCCTCTTATCTGTTGTGTACTCTCTATCTCTTTCTCAGATTCTGTTTGTTGTGCCGTGTAATTTTTACATGGTATCAAAGCCCAAGGGGCTTTAGAGATCGAAGAGTGTGCAAGAGGCAAAGGCTTCAACAATAGAGAGAAACTATGTCGACTTTCAAAAGCGGTTCTGGCGCATCAGGAAGCGGTGCAGGAGGTGGTGCTGCTGTACTGGCTATTCAAACACTGAGGATTCGTCCACCAACCTTCAGCGAAGGCAAGTTAGATGGTACAAACTACACCTTGTGGAAGTTCAAAATTACAACTATCCTTGATTCTTATGAGCTTCTAGAGTCTGTGTTGGGGACTGACGCAGAATCACAGCCTACTCCTGACCCATCGAATTCTAGTGTGATGATTCCTCCGAATGCAGATGTTCTACGAGCTTGGAAACAAAGGAATGTAGATGCATTGTGTGCCTTAGTTACAAGCTATTTTGATAGTGTTCTGACTTTGATTCAGTATACAACCAAAGCGTCATAGGCTTGGAATGTACTAAGGAGTCAGTATGAAACACGAAACCAAACAAGGATTCAAAACTTGGAGAATCAACTAGTAGCAGAGAAGTTTGTTGAAGGAGATATGGTTGAAGCATTCATCACTCGGATTAAGAATCTACGCGACCAGATGGCTGGCGCTGGGATACAAAAGGCTAGCGAAGAGCTAGCTCGGAGGTGTCTTCGAATTTGTCCACAAAAGTTTGATGGACTAGTAATGGCCCTTAATACTCAGGTGAGACCTCAAGCTTTGACTTTTGAGGAGTTTTGTGCATTATTAATGGAGGAGAAGTTGAGGCTGAAAGCCCGAGAAGGAAGCAACAATGGAGATTCTGCATTCTCAGCCAATGCAAAAGGCAAAGGTGGTTCCTCTACCAAAAATGATGGTGACAAAAAGAAGAAGGGTGGCAAGAAGAAGTTTTAAGGAGAGTGCTTCTACTGCAAGAAGAAAGGACATGAAATTGCAGATTGTCGTGTCAAGAAGGCAGATGAAAAGAATGGTACCCTTAAAAGTAAAGGGAAAGAGACAGTCAATACGGCTGAAGAAGAGTTGGAATTATTCATGGCGACCATTGAGGAAGTGTGCTCCTCGGTGCAAGAAGAATCTACCACTGACTCATGGGTGTTGGATAGTGGGGCCTCCCATCACATGACCAACAAGAAAGGTCTATATAGTTCTATGTAGCCTCTATAAGAATCCATCACTGTGACGTTGGAAATGATGCTAAATGCCCTGCTACAGGCACATGTACTATTTCTTTTGTTGCTGCAAATAGTGAAGTCAAAAAGCTTTCAAATGTGTTGTATGTTCCCGAAATCAGGAGAAATCTGTTATCAGTTTGTTGCCATAACTGATCTTGGTCATGAAGTGAGGTTGAAGAAGACAGGTGCAAAAATTCTTGATAGTGCTGGCACAATTGTTGGCAAAGGAGAAAGAAGGAACAACCTATATGAGCTAAGTGCTCTTATAGCCACCGCTGGAGTGGGCACAAGTAAGCTTTGGCATGAAAGGTTTGGACACATCGGATTGGCAGTGTTGAAGGAGATGCAAAAGCAAGGTATGGTTGCTCACCTACCTAAAATAACTGAATTGAAGGAACCATGTGAATCTTGTATGATGGCCAAGCAACAGAGAAAGGCATTTCCACAAGAAAGCAAGAATAGAGCACAGGCTCCTCTAGAGTTGGTGCATGCTGACTTGTGTGGTAAGATGCCTACACAGGCCTTGGGGGGATCTTCTTATTTGATGTTGATTGTCGATGACTACAGTAGGAAGATGTGGGTGTACTTCCTTCGTGATAAGGCTCAAGCTTTTGGTAAATTTAAAGAATGGCTAAAACTTGTTGAGGATGAAATAGGAAAAAGTGTGAAGAAATTTAGAACAGATGGTGGTGGTGAGTTCAACTCAAAGGAGTTTGAAGGCTTTTGCAAGAGCAAAGGGATCAAGCGTCAATTGACGATGCCTCACACACCTCAGCAGAACGGTGTTGTGGAACACAGGAATCGCACCATTGTGGAGATGGCAAGATGCATGCTAAAGGGCAAGGGATTGCCTAACCATTTTTGGGCTGAAGCTATTAATACTGCAGTCTACATTCTAAATCGGAGCTACACAAAGGCTCTCAAGGAAAAAACACCTCATGAGGCTTACACTGGTAAGAAACCATCTGTCTCACATTTCAGAATTTTTGGATGTGAATGTTATGCACATGTTCTAGATGAGAAGAGAAACAAGTTAAAACCAAAAAGCAGAAAATGTATCTTCTTGGGTTATAGTGATGAGCAGAAGGCTTACAAATTATATGACCAAGAGGCAAAGAAGATCATAGCAAGCCATGATGTGGTGTTCAAGGAGGAGCCGCATGCAGTGGAGTAGGAGAAGGCAAGTTCTTCCACTTTATCATCAAGCGAAGAAGTAGTCCACTATGAACCTGTCCCGAGAGCTGTCCCTATCCTTAAGGAGGAGAAAGCATCATCTTCAGATGATGAGGAAAAAGTTCACCAACCTGACATCACCCCACCGGAAAAGCCATTGCTGTGCTGGGTGAAGCAGCTCTATGACCACAATAATCCTATGCCTGCATCTGTCGAGGAGAAGGCAGACGGACCAAGAAGGTCTCAGAGAATAGAGGAGCAAAGGAGGGCTTCTGCTCACATAGTCAATATGACCTTGATGGTTGAGATTATGAGAGAAGTAAAGGAGCCAACTGACTTAGAAGAAGCACTTGCAGATCCATCATGGAAGGCTGCTATGCAAGCGGAGTATGACAGCACAATGAAGAATGACACTTGGGAGCTAGTGGATCGACCAGCAAAGCGGAAGGTTATTGGCACCAAGTGGATCTGGAAGGTAAAGTATAAGGCTGATGGTACCTTAGAAAGTACAAAGCTAGACTGGTTGCCCAAGGATTTTCACAAGTTGAAGGGTTTGATTTTCAAGAGTCATTTGCCCCAACTACTAGAATGACCACTATTCGCACGGTACTTGCAGTGGCTGCCCACAAGAAGTGGTCAGTGTATCAAATGGATGTTAAGTCAGCGTTCTTAAATGGTGACCTCAAGGAGGAGGTTTACGTGGCTAAGCCACCAGGGTTTGAGGCCCCCCATTCTGAGAACAAAGTGTGTAAGCTGAAGAAGGCATTTTATGGGCTGAAACAAGCCCCCAGAGCATGGTATCAACGCATAGATAAGTTCTTTTTAAACCCAAACTTCAAAAGATGTGCCTTAGATGCTAACTTGTATGTTTACAGGGATGGTAAAAAGTCTGTAGTGATTGTCTTATATGTGGACGACCTTCTTATTACAGGTGACTATGAAGATATGATCAACCAAACTCGAAAGGCTTTGAGTTCTGAGTTTGAAATGACAGACTTGGGCTTGCTGCACTATTGTTTGGGGATTGAAGTCTGGCAAGAGCCAGGAAAGATCTTCATCTCTCATAAGAAGTATGCATGGGAGATCTTGAAGGCATTTGGCATGACCGAGTGCAAGGAGATAGCTACACCTATGGAGATGAATGCAAAGTTATCCGTCGAGGATACATCAGCACTAGCAGACATTGGGAGGTATAGGAGGTTGGTCGGCAGTCTGATCTACTTGTGTAACACCAGACCAGATATCAGTTTTGCTGTTGGTATTTTGAGCAGGTTCTCAAACAAACCTCATGAGAGTCATTGGAAGGATGGGATGCGGGTGCTTAGATACTTGAAGGAAACTCTTGACTATGGTATCACATACAGTTTCAGAACTTCTCTTGTGGGGAGCTGTGACTCAGATTGGGCAGGAGACAGTGATTCTAGGAAGTCAGTTTTTGGTTATTGTTTCTCTTTGGGTTCATGAATTTTCTCCTGGATTATTAAGAAGCAGCCAACAACAGCATTGTCTTCTAGCGAAGCAGAGTACAAGGCAGCTTGTTTTGCTGCATGTGAAGTCGTATGGTTGAGTAGGATTCTATGGCATATGGGAGTGGAGGATGAAGAACCAACTGTGCTGAGATGTGACAATCAAAGTTGCATCGCCATTGCCAAAAATCCAGTGTTTCATGCACGCACCAAACATATAGAGATCTAGTATCACTATGTGCATGATTTGATGGAGGATGGGATAATGGAACTGGTCTACTGTTCAACAGAGGAGAATGGAGCAGACATCTTCACCAAAGCACTTACGAAGGATCTACTTCAAGTTCATCTTCAGAGACTCTGCATTGGGCCGAGGAGATGGTTCACCTATGGGTAGACATTGAGGGGGGGTGTTAGATATGATCAATGTCCCACCCTCATTAGGTGCCACCAATGATCCATGGTACTCAAAGTTGTAAGGCCCCCATTATGAGGAGAAGCCAAATGTGAGCCCCGACATTGGTTGAGTCCTGACTTGTATATCAGATGAGGTCTATGTGATCGGATGGCAAAAAGGTGACCATTGTGGGTCTAATCTTTGGGTTAGACAGAGTGGTTAAGCTGGTAGCAACTCGAGGCGCATTGCATCGAGTTGTGGTGTAAGGGAGTTAAAAGGGGCCCCTATTTTGGGGTTCGAGGGTTGCGGAAGCGGCCCCTGGCTAGACGGTCCCAGGGGGGCCAGCAGCCCCCCTGGCGGGGGTCCGGGGGTAGCGCCCCTGGCCTGATG
This sequence comes from Lygodium microphyllum, assembly GCF_053477565.2. NCBI lineage: Eukaryota > Viridiplantae > Streptophyta > Polypodiopsida > Schizaeales > Lygodiaceae > Lygodium > Lygodium microphyllum. The sequence continues at coordinate 89,505,561 of NC_141161.1, read as the reverse complement.
GTAAAGGGAATATTCCCTGGCCGACTAGTGGAGGCTTATATGGTAGGTCGGTCAGGCCAACCTAACGGCCTTCGCAGGCTATAAAAGCTAAACCCCTTCACAGCCATCGATCACTCATCTTTCACCCAGTTAGAGTTGTTGTTCCAGCTAGCCTTAAGCTCTTCACCTATCTTCTGTCTAGATTGCCATCTAAGCTTCACACAGTGGAAGCGCACGGGTGGATAGAGCCATCTTTGTATCAGTTGTTTGGAGCTAAAGAATTTACTAATTCTCCTCTTATCTGTTGTGTACTCTCTATCTCTTTCTCAGATTCTGTTCGCTGCGCCGTGTAATTTTTACACATGCCTCTTGATTAATGGTAATAGCCTCTTCTAATTATGACATTTTTCTATTCATTTCATTTCATTTCAATTCCCCCCTTAAATCCTACACCCTTTGAACCTTATAATCCCTATAATCCCCTCTCAAATGTCTAATTTGAGGATGCTCATACTTACAAATGATTTTACAACACCCAATTCTCAACACTACTGTGTCCAAGTATTTTGTTTCCCTGGAAGAATTGACAATTGTCCAACCACAAATCCATAGAGAAGTATTAGCCATTTTAAGTAAATTCCTCATTCAAAAATACCTTTGAATACTCCATAAAGTCTTGCTTACTTGAGTTCTTCCAATATAAACCACCTCATAAAAATCCACCTCCTTTCAAGCACGATGCGCAAGATTCAAGCTATTGTTCTTATTATCTATTGCAATTACCTTGCAACATCTTATGCTCTCCAAGTGCAAAAATAAAAAAATCTAATTTCCAATTGTCCTTCTTTAGCACCCCTAAGGTTATAACATTGCATCTACCTATTGCATTAGGGTCATCCCACCATGCTTCTTTCCTTGTCAGATTGCAAAGATGCATCGTCCTAAGACCAGAACTACAAACACCACATTTGCATACAATTAATATAAAATTTTGGTAATAGCATGGCAAATGTATACAATTAATATTAAAATTTGTTGCAATATGGGACATCTCTTTGGGTTTGTTAGAACCAAGGTTAGAACAAAGGCCAACAACCACACTTCTCCACATCCTCTTCACTTGGAGGACACAAATGCATGAATAGACCTTTGTGCTCACATGCCACACTTTCTTACTCTCCTCCAAGCTCCACCATGATCATGACAAGTTGTCTAGAATTGAGTGATCTAAACTTATGACTAGGAACAAGTAGAAGATTTAAAAGAATATTGAGACACCAAGATAACTCAAGAAAAGGACCAATAGTCTATCATGAGATGTTTATGATGATTTTAAAAACTTAATAGCTACAAAGTCCTAGGAAAAACCTAGAATTTGTATGTGACCATTGCGCAATAAGATATGTGGGACACTTAGTATATTGACAATCTTCTATTCATTTAGTAGCATTTTTCGTGTATTCAATGATCTCCACTACTTTCACAACTAATACTCTATGTCTAAAATTGGATGGATGTTTAGATCAGAAATATGAGAAAAGACACACAATGGAATATGACCCTACTTACATTGCACTAACCATTGCACTAGTAAATACCTAGAGATACAAGGAAAAGATCCCTAGAAACTTGATTAAAGCACCCATTCATCAATAAGGTTGTCATTGAAGAAGAATTGCACATAATTAGTCTCTTCTATTCAAAAAAGTGATGGAGAGTGGCCTTCTACTTATTTATTAACCTATACAAGCACATACACTCACATATTAGTCATATTCCAACGTGTAGATGGATTTCTTGGCCCATTTTGGGACATATTTAGGTGGGTGACAATCACTTAGGATGAGACCCATAACCTAATCAGAAAATATATGTCATATGCATAAGAGTATTATAACTCCCCTTAAGGGGAGATCATAGGTGTTAACCCCAAGCCGAGAAGGTGGAAGGACGAATGAAAAAGTAGAAAGAAGATGGAAAAGGAGCAAGGACACGTAGGTGGGCTCAAAAGCTAAGCCGGGCCCAAAAGCGTAGTTTTAAATAAAAGCCACCTCAAAAACTCCAAAAACTCTTTAAAAGAGTGCTAGGCTCCCTCCTGTGCCGCCTGTAAAAGAATAGTCAAATATAAGCCTAGGGCATGAAGCAAAAAGAGGGAATTAGAAAAAGATACCTTGCCACAAATCATGTAAAAAAGGATGGGTGGCCATGGAGTTTTAGGGTTTGTATATATAAAGTTCAAAAAGTGAATGGAAGCTCATTCTTTGGTGTGTGCCTAACAACAGCTCTTCTCTTCTTCTCCTCTCCTTTCTTGTGTGTGCTCTTGAGAGAGGGAGTGATTGTGAGAGTGAGGGAGGGAGTGAGTGGAAGTGAGGGATCAAGGGGGTGAAGCTCTTTACCATCTTCTCTTCTCTCTCTTCTCTCTCTTCTCTCTCTTCTCTCTCTTCTCTCTCTTCTCTTTCCTTCTTTTGCGCGCATGGCTATGGCGGTTGGAGCTTAGAGAAGGAGGAGGCTTGAGCATGTTTGAGCTAGCATCTAGGATCGTGGAGCTACTGGAGTGTGGAAGAGAGGAGGCAACTCATATCAGCATCAAGGTAAGCTCACTACACTCATAGGATCAAGGGCGCATCGGCTATGTGAGAGCTAGCCATTAGAGCTCGCTTGGAATGCTTGAAACAATAAGCGGTCCATGGGTCTTGGCGGTTGAGCGAAAGCTCCCATATTTTGATTCTGTTGCCAGGACAACGGATTCAATCTTGAGCACTTGCGCGCCCCATATCAAGCATCGAAGTAAGGGATTCTCCCTCGAAACGGAGCTTGAGGTAGGTAGGAAGGTTGGGTGTTTTGATCTTCGAAACAAGTAAGTATTTTGGGTTAGTTAGTTAGTTTGATGATTGGAAAATAGGGAGAAATCATGTCAGTTTGTTGCTTTCGATTCTCGTTGCATTTAGTGTAGGATAGCATTAGGAAATTGAACTGGGAAAGGGTAGGGTTTACTGTTGCAAACAGGGCATAAAACATGCAAAAAATGGCAAAAAGCTAGCTTGGGATGCTTAATGTCGGCAAGTGAATTATTGAGAGTGTCAAAGCCTTGCGCGGGAAGGGGTTTAAGGGTCAGGAGGCCAAGGGAGAGCTCATTTGCAACCATTGCACATAGAGAGAGAGAGAGAGAGAGAGAGAGAGAGAGAGAGAGAGAGAGAGAGAGAGAGAGAGAGAGAGAGAGAGAGAGAGAGAGAGAGAGAGAGAGAGAGAGAGAGAGAGAGAGAGAGAGAGAGAGAGAGAGAGAGAGAGAGAGAGAGAGAGCCCACAAAGATTCGATTCGATCGCGTCGTTGGAGAGCCTACCGCTCAACCCAGGTATGCCAATCACTTCCCTTGGTGCCTTAGCCAGGATCTGGAAGTTTATGTAGGGGATGATTGCCTGACTAGGGAGATTTGATCAAAATCATCATTGCGCGGCATTCGTCACGCCGCGTTTGGCCCGTCTGAATGGCCCTTGTTAGGCGGAGTCCCAGACTCGGCCCTCGAACCCGCCCATTCAGACCTCGATCCAAAAACCCTACTCAGCCCCCTCGAACCCGATACTTGACTTGGCCCGCCTAAGTTACTCGACTCGGCCTGTCTGAGTTAGGCCCCAAGTCCACTTGGCCCAGGACATGATACTCGACCCTCCCCCCTCGGCCCAACATCTGGCTCGGCCCGTCCGAGTTACTCCACTCGGACCTCGGTCTACGAAAAAACTTTTTGCACTCAGACAGGCGAGATTCGGCCCATTCGAGTCACCCGCTCGGCCCTTGCAATTCGGACCAGTTGGGCCAAGTGCATGCCCCAACTCAGTCTCAAAGATTTGACTTGATCCAACTGGAGCTTAGTGGCACAATCTATCGTAAGCCTTCCTGACGTTTAAAGCCTGATTCTGGTGCACCGAGTAGAAAAAATCGTAAGGCATGTACGCTTAATAGTTTGAGTGGGCTGTTGCGATACCTAGAAACCCAGAGACCTAGAGGTAACCCACAGACCCATAAAACCCTGATCGAGCCCAAAAGAAACGGCAAGGCAACGTAGCCGAGAGGCCCTAAATCCCTCCTAGACGGCCAAAGAATCGATCTACCAAGCCTATCAGGCCCAAGGGTGCATGAGACGCTTAGAGGCTGTTTGTCGCACTCACCTTGAATTTCCGCACTTGAAGGGCATTTAAGAAAATCTGAAAGCCTGATTGAACACACATGCACCAGAAAGAACACCCGCACGGAGTGGAGATGACTTGAGAACTGCATTTAATAAGTCAAGGAACTCAGTCAAATAAGCCAACCAAGGAACCCACAAATAGGAGAGAACCCACAGATGGAGACAAACCATCAACACACAAAGTAGGACTAAGCAAGTAGCTCAAGCAAAGGGGATTTGACAAACCCATTCAATCTAATTGATAGCTTGGCGAAGCACGAGAACTCAAACATGGCAAAGGAAAGCTCCGACCTTAGGTCTAGCGAGGAACTCAACTTGGGCATCTTCCTAGAGGCTATTCAGCAATTGGTCAGTAGTTACGTTGTGCACGCCCGATATAAGCACCGCGGTCGGACAACAGATGCTATCATCATAGACTTGGAAGAAGAGAGAAAGCTAGCCCATAAGGCATTGCAAGGCATAGCCGTGAGAGACCAGCAGGTCAGGAGCCAAAGGCAAAGCATGGAGTTGCGTGAGGTACAACGAGTGCTAAACTTAGCCGGCAGAAATTGAATGGATCACGAGAGAGTCCTAGAAGGAGACTTAACGCTGAGCAAACTTCTTATGAAGCGCTTGTTAGACAACACTGCAGCAGAGCAAAGTACTGCAGCGTTAGCAACCTCACTGCTGGCAGGGTTAGGAGTAATCCAAGGCTCTAAGAGGCAGTCTAAAATCCCAATAGTTGCAAAGCAGCTCGACAAGTACCAACCCCATGATGACCCATACAGCTTTGTAGAGTAGTTCGAGCAAGTCTACGAAGCCAATGGCCTTAGCGACCTGACTCAGCATTCTCAAGCGTTTGGACTCTGCTTAGGTGACAAGGGTAAGACCTGCTATACAAGTTTAGACGCTACAGAGCGGTCAAACTTCAACAGCCTCAAGGATCTCTTCATTAAGAGATTTGTCGAGCCTGGATACTCCGACAATCTACTGGTACGATTGATGAATGTCAAGTAGAAAGAGAAGGAGGACATTCGCAATTACGTAACCCACGTAAGGAGCCTCGTCAAGAGAATCCCTACAGGTGAATGACCGACTAAAAGAGCAGTTTCAACTGTGTTCATTAGCGGAATTTGAAACGAGGAACTGTATAAGGCCTTGGCAGCCAACTCGAGCTTGCAACGAGACACGCTAGCTAGGGTTTTTGAGGAAGCTATCAGAGTTGATGACTAACTGAAAGAGAGGAGCTCTAGGAACTCCAATTCAGAAGAAACTAGCTCACAAGGTTTGGAAAGAGCACCAACCTCTAGTGAGCGACCTGCACCATCATCCCAAGATAAGGGGAAGGCCACTGAGATGAACCATGACTTGGATGATGTTAAGATGGAGATAGTCAAGCTGTAAGACCTGTGGAGATGACCAACGCGCGGCCACACATCCAATGTGTGTACTGTGGTGGAAATCATTTGCCATCCGAGTGTCAAGACCCTCGGTTGAGACCTTGCGCTAACTATGGTAGGTTCGATCACGATGTTATGCACTGCAGATTGCCCAAGAGACTTCCGTAGTCCCAACCATATGGTCAGCCTTACCTAGCAAATAGACCGTAATCACTTTTCGGAAGGGGAGCCCCATTGGCCCTTCTTGCGCCTAACAACATGAAGCTGGCCATCCCCAGGATAGACATAAACCCTATAGGTATACCTAGGCCGCTCGGTCCCTATGTGACCCATCCACTGAGTGATGCTCCAGTCCACTACGTGGAAGAGCCAAATGAGGAAGAGACTTATTTATACCCTTATGTCTCTCACGACAAAGAGGGTAACGTCGTCCTCATGGACTATCGACCAGTACTAGTGATGGCATTAGGAAGAGGATGAGGTAGAGGCCTAGGGGGCAGACACAAGATCCAATCATTTGTTGGACCTGTGGACACCCAGGCCATGTCTCATCGCGTTGCCCCGAGAGGGAGCAACAAAACAGAGACAAAGCTGACCTAAGGTGTGTAGAGTGTGGAATCATCCATCTCTTCATCGATTGCCCAAAGCGAAAACCTTCTACAAATTCAATCGAAGTAACATCTGTCCCATTGGGGCTGTTCGGTGTTGAGAACCTTGATGGGGAGGGCACACCCATCCCATTGAGGGTCATGAGACCCATGCCCAGACAAAGCAGGCTGGCATATCACTACCAAGGCCTAGCAACCTCGATGCAACCTCGATGGGAAAAAAGAGCCACAGGCGAAGGAAGAGGAGGCCGGAGGCTAAGATCGCACTGAAAGCTGAGAGTGCTACAACTCTACCTATTGGAAAAAAAGTCGAGGACGCAGAGACAGAAAATTTAGCCCCCAAGACGGTCGAAAAGGGGAGTGCCAAGGTAGGGAAGTACTCGCATCCGAAGAGCCAACTCGAGGCCATAGAGAAGGTGAGGGACTGGGTAAAAGAGGCACAAGCGCACTTAAGAGACGCTGAGCCCATCCTAGAGGACGGGAGTGAGAATCTCATTAGCATGACCAGGGTAGACTCACCCCCTCAACCAAAGTTAGGAAGGGCAACTGCACCCCAGACAGCACCCCTTAGGGCAAGCCTTGATGTATGTTGAAGGCCCACAAATTAGTCACAGCCATTTTCTAGGACAATTCGGCATAGGAGAGAGATGAGCAACCGACAGCCTCCTCACCACGCTAGGGGCTACCCCAGTGACGTTAAGCCTAGGAGACTTGCTTGAGCAGCACCCCACCCTATGGCAAAACCTCAAGTAATGGGTCTAGGAGTCACAAGAACAGGCACCGGATCTGCAAGATCAAGACACAGAAACACAAATACTGAGTTTAATGCTACACTTTGTGCCAAATCCTTATACATTAACACTTTCTGGGAAGGCATCGAGATGCATGTACTGTTACCAGTCCTAGTCTTAGGAGACACAACAAGAAAGGGGATCATAGACACGGGAGCCCGTGTTAGTGTGCTAAGCCATGTGGTACTGCAAACGTGAGGAAACCCACCTGTTGAGACTGCTCGGTTTAACGTCACGTTAGCAAACAGCATGAGGGTGAGGCCATTCGGGGTACTAAAAAACTGGCCAGTAAAAATCGCAGGTGTCCAGTTCTCGGTCGACTTAATAGTCATGAAGGGGGTGGACTACGATGTCCTATTAGGCGGGCCCTGGATGCGCAATGCAAGAGTTATTGAAGATTGGGGTAACGACTTGATATTCTTAGGCAACAGGATGGAAGCTGTGAGGGCGGAGATGGACACTTGGAAAACCTCACCAGTCAACTTGGATGCCATCTCCTCGATGCTCAAGGGTGATAGTCAGGTCAAGAAGTATTATGGGCCCTTGATCAAGTATATCCCATATCCAGAAGACGAGCGGGATTGGATGCATGTCCTTGCTACAATCGGCCTACCGTTCTCAGACCAAGAAGCGCATGAGCAAGCCATCAAGATGATGGGCGCGATCGATGGCACACCCACTATACCAGTGTGCATGATGGAAGGAATCCATCTTGGGAGACCTAAGCCCATCACCTTCCAAGTGCTAGGCAACAAGAAAGAACTCCAAGAGGCCCTGGAAAACTTAATAGACAAGCTGGCTGACAACTCAGCAGCAAACCTCACACCTCTCCAGGTTCTCTTAGGCGAATGCGAGTGGCAATGGACCAGAGTGCATGACTTGAACCTTATGTACAACTGGGCCTTAGTCCCAGATCAGTGATAAGGGAAGTACCAAGCCCTACGGAACGACAAACCGGCTAGTACAGAGGACTCTGATGACAAGTACGAAGACTGCCAACCCTTTAGGGATGAAAGTGAGGGTGAGGTGGATTCAGTAGAGTACGACACGGAGGGACATGAAATAGAACAAATACGAGCAGATTCTAAGCTGCAAAAAAGAAGTGCCTACAAGACAGAGCGAGGACTCATGCAGATGAATTGTGACTGTGCCTGGTTAGAACACGTAGCAACCATAGACCTTGACCAAGCAGGCCTAGCTCAACCAGGGGCAACACAAGTGCTTAAAGCAAAATCACCATCTGAATTGCGACCACCACGGGAGACCCCCTTTTCTAGTGAAGACAGCGAGTTCGACTTTGAGTCAGAAGTGAGCTTGGATAGTGACCCAGAAATACCTAGGCCACCCAAGACCTGGCGCACAGCTGAGGACTTACCTGTCCACCTGAGGTGCAAACGATTGAAGCAAGAAAGTGCAAACCAACCAAGGGACACCCGAACAGACGAGCAACAAAAACCACGAGACCTTCCAAAATGATTTACGAAATTCAAGAAAGGCGATAGGCTAGTGATCTTGATGGGTGCCAAGCGATAAGGAAAAACAAGCGAACCAATCGAGGGACCAGCCAGGGTCAAAGAGGTGAACTTAGCCCGGGAAGGGGAGACACCCTGACCAGTCTTTGTTGCTGATGACTTGACTAAAGACGAGGAGGCGAGTCTGGTCGCCCTCTTGTGAGAGTATATGGACGTGTTCACATGGTCCTTGGAAGAGCTTAAAGGGGTAGATCTGAGTGTGGTGACTCATAACATACCCATGACACCAGACGCAGCACCGGTGAAGCATCGACCATACCCAATGAATCCTAAGCACGCTCATGCTGTCAGGGAAGAAATTGATAAGTTGATGAAAGCATGATTCATTTACGAAATTGAGCACACGGACTGGGTATCACCCATAGTCATTGTGATGAAGAAAAATGAAAAAATTAGAGTGTGGGTCAATTATAAAAAGGTGAACGCTACTACCAAAAGGGATAACTGTCCATTGCCATACACCGAGTACATGCTTGAAAGAGTGACAGGTAAGGAGGCCTACAGTTTCCTAGACAGCTTCTCGGGATACAATCAGGTGCAAGTGCATCCTACCGACATGCATAAGACTGTCTTCACCACCGAGTGGGACGTCTTCGCGTACATATTATGCCTTTCAGGTTGACTAATGCCCCTGCCACCTTCCAATGTCTCATGTGCACCATATTTAAAGACATGCTTCGCAAGGAGTTAGAAGTCTTTGTCGATGACCTCTACATTCACTCGACCTGGATGGAACACTTGAACAAACTCCAAGCAGTCTTTGATCGGTGTCGCCTATATTGTCTCTCCCTGAACCCCTTGAAATGCCAGTTTTGGGTGAAACATGGATGCATCCTCGGCCATGTGGTGTCGAAGAAGGGCATTGCCACTGACTTCTCAAAGGTCAGGGCTATTGTCGACCTTCCACCCCCAACCAACTACAAGGGAGTTCAATGCTTCTTAGGCCATATGGGATACTATCGACGGTTTGTGTTGAATTACGCATTGATAGCAAGACCTTTGTACAAACTGCTGATTGTCTTCGAATGGACTGAAGCCTGCCAACGCGCATATGAAGAGCTAAAGAAGGCTCTAACGACAGCACCAATTCTACAAGCCCCGAATTAGACCATAACCTTCCATGTGCATATCGATGCTTCTAAAATCGCTGTGGGGGTAGTGCTGTGCCAACCTGGCGAGCACAACCTACATTATCTAGTGAGCTTTGCTAGCCGATAGTTGACGGAGACGGAAATGAATTACTTGACGATCGAAAGAGAGGGCTCGGCCATGGTGTTTGCTATAAAGAAGTTCTGGAATTATCTATTGGCTACGCCCTTTACCTTCTTTGTAGACCATTAAGCCTTGCTATACCTAGTGAACAAACCTTGCGCTACAGGATGCATAGCTTGGTGGCTCCTTCTGCTTTTGGAGTTTGACTTCTCTGTGATTGTACGAAAGGGGAAACAACACTACATGGTTGATCATATGTCACACATCCTCACAAGGGAATCCGCTTGCCGATGAATTGCCAGATGCCCACCTGTTTAACCTCGCTAATGGGAGGAAATTATTCAAGGCCGATTTAACACCATACTAGATGGATGACATAGCCTAACTGCTTGAGCACGGACTGCCTGAATGACCAATAGAGAAGGCAAGACTGAGACTACTTATTCTCAAAATCCAGCCCTCTTAGCTGATAGCAGGCCAGCTATATCGCTTAGGGCCAGATGGATTGGTGAGCAGATGCGTGTGCAAACATGAGATGCACGACGTGCTCTCGGAGGCACACAGTGGGATTGTTGGTGGACACTTTTGCGGAGACACAACGGCCCGCAAGGTGTTGCAATCTCAACTATGGTGGCCAACGCTGTTTCGTGATGCTGCGCAATTTGTTAAGCATTGTGACAAATGTCAGTGGTGGATAAAGGTCCTGATTCGCAAGGATTAGATGGAGTTGACCCCAATCATTGCACGACAACCCTTCGAAAAATGGGGGATCGACTTCATGGGACCCATCAGCCCTGCTGCACAGTATTCTCAGGCCAAATACATCATTGTGGCCATAGACTACCTAACGAAGTGGGCAGAGGCGAGAGCAACCCAAAAGAACGATGCTCGAATGCCTCCCAAGTTCTTATGGTAGTAGGTGATCTCAGATTCGGATGCCCCATTGAACTAGTCAGTGACCAGGGGACACATTTCATCAATGAAGTGATAACTCATCTCCTATCCACCTTCCTAATTATCCATCGGAAATCCTCTCCATACTACCCTCAAGGAAACGGCCAGGAAAAATCCACAAATAAGATTCTTGTCAATGTCCTAACCAAGGTAGTCTCGGCCTCACACAGTGACTGGGATAACAAGCTGATGGTGGCCTTGTGGGCTTATCACACAGCTTACAAAATGGCGCCGTCAGACAAACCCCCTTTAGGCTGAACTACGGAATCGAAGCAATTCTCATTGTAGAATTCTTCGTGCCTAGCCTACGAATTGCGCTTCAGGAGCGATGGAAAGGAAAGGAAGCATGGATGCGATGCCTAGTAAAACTCGAACGCCTCTCGGAGACCTGTCTTCTAGCCAATCATGCACTCATATGTGAGAAGGCATGATGGAAGAGCTGGTTTGACAAGCATGTCAAGCAATGCAAACAAGGTGACCTAGTGCTCCTATACTCAGTCAAGGGGCACAAGAAAAAAATGAAGTCTCGGGGTCTTGGACCTTTCAGGGTCCGTGCAATTAGCCGAACGGGCAACGTTGAGCTCAAAACTCTAGCCGGCAAAGGAATTGGCTTCTTCAATGGCAATCGTGTCAAGAAATACTATCTCCCCGCGTATCCTTTGCATGAACCACCAATGTTGGAACCACTAGTCAAGGTCCGTGTAGCCACCATCACCGAAATCGATGACGCGAATGAGGAAATCGTGGAACCTGCATACCTACACATCACGGTCACTAGCAAGCGGACATGCATCTTCAATGCCTTAATTGACGAGGGAGCGGACTTCAATGTCCTAACTCACGATTATTGGACCCAACTTGGCAAACCACCACTACAACCCACTAACACTAGGTTAAATCCATATGGGGGTTGCTCCTATGCACTCCTCGGCAAGTGCACGGCCGCCATTTCTATCGAGACTAAAATTGTACCAATGATCTTCTACATGCTGCCAAACACCAATGACGCAGGCATGGAGACGTTGCTAGGGCGAACCTTCAAGAAACAAACTTGTTGCCACGTCGATTATGAGTCGCAACGTGTTCACCTTGCCATAGGCAACATCCGCATTGATACACCTTTCAGCAAGGGTGGCGCGATGGAACAGTCCGCATGACCACCGATAGAACTATTAGCATCCGAATCTAAGGAGAAGGGTAGTGCCTGGCCGCCCCCCACCACCACTCAAGAACCACTACTCGTGGTGACAAAAGCTAAGGCTCAACAGCATAGTTTCCAATGGAGGCCTAAACAGCCACAACTGCCACCTAGGAGTTGTCAGACACGACCTCATAAGACCCATAGCTCTAAACCTAGGGCACCAAGGCACAGTTATAGAAATCAGGGCATGATCCGGTGCAGGTGGGTCTCCAAAGCTCTCCTGCATGCGCAAGGCTACTATGAGGGAAACACGTGGTTGTATATCCCTAAAACCCACCTAGCCAAGACCGCCACTCGTATGCTACCCCCTTGAGCTTGATCACCCCCAGCCCCATCACACCTCAAAACCACAAGTCGCAGTGCTCTCCAGGACCACATCCATCAAGCCCATCTACACATATGCTCGAAAGACTCGAACAAGCCTACCGACCCAAACGACAGACACCATCACATGACACATCACCCACTAGAGTCCATCCGACAACAATGATCCACTCTGAAGGTAGCAGTCCATCAGAAGTGGCTACTACTCCCCCAGCCCTAAGCCAAGAAGCCCAACCACTACCTAAGGTACACCCGCAACCACAACTATCCACAGTTAAAGGCTCTAGTGCCATCAAACCCCAACCACCAGCACGTCTTAAACCCTCCTACGAGTGGAAGTCATTTTTGACACTAGCCTCAGATCTAGCCACAAAGATACAGGGGATGACGTGGTTGATTGCATTAGATGGCTCGATGCCACCTTCAGAGAGCTGGCTCTGAGCTATGACCGCTTGTACTTAAGCTTGTTGCCCAAGCCTTTTGCAACAAAAATTCACACAATGCCTTATTCTTGGGAGACGTTTGAATGCAAAGGTAGCAAAATCTGCTGCTGTATTGCTCGACGGCGAGGTTTCTAAAGAGCAAGCCTTCAAATAGCGCCTCATAATGTCATATGATCAGCGAACCACTTCGGCCATCACCGACCAAGAAATTACATAATTATCCCAACTTGCTGCTACTAAATTCCCATTTTTGTGGCCGTGGTACACTCTTAGGTTGCAATGGGAAGTAGAGGGATGCCGAGTCATGACCAATGCAGAGCAGTGCCGCGCAATCAAAACAGCGGATTACGACCCCACTTATATCGCTCCAACCTCGTACAGAGTGTTGACCACTCTTCGCAACTACCCCCTGGAAGAGCACATCAAGGGACATCCTTACCTCGATCCCCTACTGACTGAGGAGGAGCTACACAGTGCTAGCCGCGGTGCCTCCGGTGACTTCCTAACAGATGTTCTCACTTACATAACGCACATTGGCACTCGCCCTTTTGATCTCGATCGCACAGCTCAGTTAGAGTACAACCCCAATTTTTACACTTGGTTCCTACACCGATGACTCCTAAGACCCATTCCAAGGTCCTCAACCTCCCACACCTTCAATCCTAGTAAGGATTCTTCTCAAGCTGGGAGGGGAAGGGGAGTAGGGTGAATCAAGAGATCAATTAAAATCAGTGGGAGTCAAGCAAAAAGTATAAGCGCGTAGGCAACAAGCGAGGTAGAAAAATGTCAAGAGAACTTTAAAATAAAAGGCAAAAAGTTAAAGCTGAAAAGAGGGGCTCCACATTGGATAGGATTTTAAGGCTTCCATTCAATAAACACATAAAGTCTTTCCTTTTCAGTCTATGATGTTTTTGTATTGTCAATTTGGAAGAACTAATGGAAACTGGGGTTCATGATAGGAACAAAAAATGTCGCAACAAGACCATGCCCCACCAGCTTCCATTCACGGAAGAGGAGAGAGCACAGTACAACATCACCCTGGAGAGCCGCACCTACAACCAACTAAAAATCCATACCATTCACAACATAGAAGGATTGGTGGCCAAGGAGGAGGCGGCTAGGAGAGTCATTGAAAAATGCAACTTCACCAAGTACCTGGAAAGATTCGCACAAGAACCTGACCACACAAAGTGTGTGGAATTTCTCAAGTCTTACGACCCCGACAACGAGTGCGGCACCGTCACAATAGGAAGGGGACAAAACACCAAGCACGCTATGTTGGTTTGCTTAACCCCTGCCTTGGTGGAAAAGGCACTAGGACTAGAATCAAAAATAGAAAAGAAGTAGAAGAGAGATGTGTATGCCATGCTAAGGATGAGAAAGGAGGACGTGCTGACAAATGACAGCATCAGCATTCAAGATATCCCTGATGCAGAAACCAGATTGCAAGTAAAACTGGTACATGCGCTCTTCTCCAGCCAGCATTACAACACATTGATGCACCGAATCAGTGTGCCTGTGCTAGAGAACATAGTGGCTCATACCTTGCATGAAGTCGATTGGAACAACTATGTGCGTAAAACTATCGGCTAGGCGGCTAAAGCACTGGCTTTAGGAAGCACGCTTGCAGGAGGAGAGTCTCCAGTGTCTAAGGCCACAGAAAGAAAGAAGGTCTCATTCAAGGCCTCTTTCATCCCCTATGGAAGCATCTTAACAGTGCTCATCTAGGAGACCATGAAAGAGACGCACGATGTAGAAGAGGGGGAAGGGGAAACGCCCAATAGGTCACCCCCTCATCAGTACCAAGAGAGGTCTAGCGACAGGAAGAGACCGATAAGGAAGGACAGGGGAAAAAAGAGCAATCAAGCAAAAAGCAGGTCAAGGAAACCAAGAAGAAGACATCGTAGAAGAAAAAGAAACCGGATGAAGGCTGCAGGAAGGAGAAGGAGGATTTGGAAAAAGCAAAAATACAATCCCTCAAGGAGGCCGATGAGAGGGAGAAGAAGAGGAAGAAGGAAGAAGAAGAAACAACAGAGCAAGTCAAGAGGGCTAAAAAGGCATCGAAATAGGAGGCTGAAAAGAGAAAAAGATAGGAGCAGGAAGAAAAGGAGAAATTGGAGGAAGAATACAGGAAGGCCGAAAAAGAAAGGCAAAGAAGAGCTGCGGAGGAAGAAGAGGAATTAAGAAGGAAGGAAGAGGAGAACTTTGGCCGATGCCACATGCCGGTCCATTGAGCAACAATGCAGTGCTGATGATCCAGGAGCCTGGAGCTAGCTGAGGGAAGAAGGGCCTAGCTCTAGCACACAGGTACCAGAAGTCGCGCCACCTGCAGTCCTGGAAGGCAAAGGCAAAGCACCCCTCCATCCTATCTCCACCCTCATAGCACCCTCCACTGAACCCACTATGCTCACCCCTAGCATCCCCACCAGCATGGAAGTTTCCAACTTTTGGCCTGGATGCAATACTTCATTAGTAAAGAAATGGCCCAAGGGAAGAGCACAGAAACCACGGCCATGGGGCAAAAGAGGACAGCCACAGATGCTGAGTCGAGGCAGGACTAGAAGCATCCACGTGTGGAGGCCTCGACCACCCCCATCCACGCAACAATTATGCCACCAGCCAGTTACGATGAATACGTCGCCGAGCTGCTCTCCCAATTGGAGAGGGCAAAGGAGGAAAAGAGAATGACAGTGGCTAAGTTGGTGGCAGAAAAAGAGTCAGTAGCCATGCAACAACGACAAATTTTTGACCTCAAGCAAATTTTTGACCTCAAGCAAGAATTGAAAGCAAAGGAAGACATGGAAGAAAGCTACAAACAATGGCTTGAGGAGGAAAATCAAGAACTGGTGCAGATGCAATGGGAATACAAGCTCCTCTTGATGCAACATGGGAAACTGGAGGCGAAAACCGCCAACATTGAGTAAATGATGGAGGAACTAAATGCCAAAGAAGAGGAGAGAAGACAAGAGAGGGAGCAACAACGAAAAGAGATCGAGTCTATGACCGATCAACTACACCTCGGAAGGAAAGAACATGAGAATATGAGTAGAGAACTCAGAGCCCAGGAGCAGAAGTTCATAACTCTATCACAGAAGCAGGGGGAGAGCATGGAAGGAATGAACAAAAGGGCCGAGGAATGGGCCGCGTAGAACAAGAAACGGGAGAAGGCACTGGCGTGGCGCCTCGCTTTGGTGGAAAAAGAAAAATCATGTCAGAAAGTAAAGCAGCCGCACCGTCCAGACAGCCTTCAGTGCCCAACAACATGCCTTCCTCAACACATTACTAGACATGACCCGGCCAAAGGAAAAGGAGTCATTGGATGTGGTGCAGAAGCAACTGAGCATCACATGCAGGGCCTTGCATGCGGGGCTACAGATGCCACCCCAACCTGTGGAGGTTAGGCTGGGCTTAGAAGAACAACGAAAGTACCTACTATTGGCCAGCCTAACCCCCCAGGAGTTGGGCGGACTCGGCTTTGAGAAAGGAGCACAACTAGACGATCGGCAGGGGGAGGAGGCTGACATTGAATTTGTTATAAGGAGAACCAGCAAAGAAATAATCCCACAACCCCCCTTGCCGCATGATCAGGAACAACAACAGATCGACCCGCCCTCGAATAGACAAACCATGCTCAGGAGCAATAGAGGAAATTAGTTGAAGAAACTAGGAGGCAGTTAAGAGCCAAACTAGTCGTGCGGCCATCCGCACCCCTCCCACCGTGCCCTGATGACCTCCCGGCGGGATTCAACGTGGAGCTGGTGATTTGGGATCGGCAAGAAAATGAAAAGAACCCTTTCACCTTCAACTTCCTCATGCCTAACAGCCTGAGAAGGATCCTACCAATTAAGGTAATGGAGGAGGTGATTGCGACTGGCGGCTGATTGGGCCAAAAATGGCTGGAAGAAAGAGCAAAGACTCCCACTCTGTGGGGCACGGACGAAGCAGAGTTTTGGCAAGACAAGGTGTTCGAAATACCACACACTATGTAGGGCTACAACTGCCAACCTCTTTGGAGGAGACGAGTGTGCGATATTAGCATGCTCGCCTGGATGGCGTTTTGCAACACCCTACCCTACGAGAGGAACGACCCCACATTCATGGCGTATCCTCGTAGGGTAGGTGTGGATTTTGTTGCCACCCTCCATGGGCAGCATGACTTCCCCATCATCTACAACTCCAACGCCGCCTCCTTCGAGCATGCCCTCCTTTTTGATTTAGGAATCCTAAGTGATTCCATGATGCGCTTTCTCGTAGACTTCTCCTCCTGTCCAAATCCCGCCTTTATAACTATATGTAATTACCTTAGGCTTCTTAAGCTATTACTCAAGCAAGACCTAACACCACAAGAGCGTGACTTGCCCCCCCCTCTTTTTTGACCCCAACGCTATTGATAGCTATGCCATGGCACACCTAATGATGAGAGCTAGCCTTCTTCCCTCCTTTTGCCTAGCTCTCCTAGAAGATATGAACGACAATTAGTTTACTAGGTGCAACCATCCCTTCCTCTCCACCACCTCTCTCCACATCCGCATGAATCTCAAAGGGTACATGCAAAGCCGTCAATTTTTTAGCAAGTCCATCCGACCCTCTTATCCACCTCAATCAGACCAGGAAGCTTAAGTACAGGCTATCGTTCTCCTAGTATAGCCCAAAAAAAAAAACGTGCAGTCGGATCCTTATGCTGGAATAAACAAAACCACATAAAGCACAATCATCGCACCTAGGGGTCCTCAAGTTAGGCATGCCCGGTGGCTTCGGTTGGTCGGCTCCACTCCTAACCCCCTAGCCCTTTTTTGCTCCCCCATTTCATGATTGGGGCCCATCAAGGGAAGGATGTACCTAGGGTCTCCCTTAGCCACTCGCACTGCACACTAAGATAGACATCTCCCTCCTTAGGTGGAGCACCACCCCCTGTCCTTCCAAGCACCACTAGCATGCCCACCCACCGACTTCGGAGACCCCCGTCAACATACCAACCAACCTTACTACCACGCTTCCACGAGCACCCGAGTCTACATGCTGCCCTGCCCTCACATGACTGCTCCGCCAACTGCCTCTCAAAACACCAACAGTCGAGAAGAGTGCCATGGGATTGGCACCTGTCTTGGAGGGGGGTAATGTTAACCCCAAGCTGAGAAGGCGGAAGGACGAATGAAAAAGAAAAAAGAAGATGGAAAAGGATTAAGGACACGTAGGCGGGCTCCAAAGCTAAGCCGGGGCCAAAAGCGTAGTTTTAAATAAAAGGCACCTCAAAAACTCCAAAAACTCTTGTAAAAGAGTGCTCGGCTCCCTCTTGTGCCACTTGTAAAAGAATAGTCGAATATAGGCCTAGGGCATGAAGCAAAAAGAGGGAATTAGAAAAAGAAACCTTGCCACAATGGCCGGTCATGTAAAAAAGGATGGGTTCCCATAGAGTTTTAGGGTTTGTATATATAAAGTTCAAAAAGTGAATGGAAGCTCATTCTTTGGTATGTGCCCAACAAGAGCTCTTCTCTTCTTCTCCTCTCCTTGCTTGTGTGTGCAATTGAAGCCCCTAATGCCTCCGATCTCCAATTCTCTAAGCTCCAAATATTGCAAATAAGAAGAGAATAATAGACCAAGGAGGCATTAGGGGCTTCAATTGCACACACAAGCAAGGGTCTAAGCTTCAATGCCATAATAGACCAAGGAGGCATTAGGGGCTATGCAAGGGTTGAGGAATATAAATCTATCCATCCTATAATCTAGACACATGAAGGGACTAAAAGGTTTAGTATGCATCTCACTCTTTCTCTTGAAGTTGAGCTGGTTGGATTGCTTTCTTGAGAAAAAGAAGATCTTAGCTCGATTCCTTCAGAGAGATAATTATAGATATGCAAGCCTAGATTGCCTCTTTAAATATACTTGGTGACTCCTTCATGACCTTAACCATATCACATCACAAGTCTCTTATTATAAGTAAAAGTTATCATGCTATTGATTTCTTGCCATGTTTAATCTCCCTTCATGGTCCTCCACAAGCACACTTCCATATATCCTCCATGAACGTATACAAAAAATACAAGTATAAACAACATGATTTGAACAATGATTGAATGTATATAGTTGACCAAAAATAGTTTTTAAGACTCCCTTGAATCTTCAAAGA
This sequence comes from Lygodium microphyllum, assembly GCF_053477565.2. Taxonomy (NCBI): domain Eukaryota; kingdom Viridiplantae; phylum Streptophyta; class Polypodiopsida; order Schizaeales; family Lygodiaceae; genus Lygodium; species Lygodium microphyllum. The sequence goes on along the minus strand of NC_141161.1, from coordinate 89,486,827 downwards.
GTGTTATTTTTTAGATGTACTTGTTTTCGATTCAATGCAATGTGTCATAACCAAAAAAACATGCTCCAAAGATAAACTACATGCTCAATCACACATTATCTTGCAAAGTCATAATCTATGCCATGCAATCATTCAAGCAATACTAGATACAAGAAAAAAATGAATGCATTGATAAAGATTGTACCTAGCGTATCTACAAGTTCCAATGCATCATGTAAAATACAAACACAATTCTTTGATTATTTTAGACCCTTAACCTCATCCCCTCATCACATAGTTAAGAAAAACAATTGTACTCCTCTCCACCCACCCAAATCTCACAATCACTTAGAAAAATAGTTGGTCTTCGTGATATTAACTAAGTAAATAACCCTCTTATGATCAAAGAAGTCCTTCACGACCCTCAACTCACCCAACCACCTTTCCCACTCATCCTAAGGTTCCTAATTTAGTAATGAATATCTGAACTCTCGTGCATGCAAATAATTGTGTTTGCACAATAGAAGGTGCTCTCTTAATTGCTCATGCATCTAAAATTTACTACATATAGCTATTGTAAGCATCATGCCATGTGAATACTCAATGATGGTGCAATAAGTACGCTAATCCAACCCATGGCATGGAGATAATTGAAAAAACTAGGAGATGACCCCCTAGTGCTATGTATCCAATAAGTGAAATGTGAAGTGCTCATGAATCCATAATCTCTATGACGTGCAGGAATATCGGCAAGAAAGTGTATTTGATTTAGGATGTCTAGTAACTACAATCAAAATCTAGCTCCAACCTGTCCATGAAAACACCAATCTCGACCAAGATAATTACGTTCTCAAGCATAACAAACCTAAAATAACGACAAAAACATTTCCTAAACTAGGCAAACAAATTTTTTTTGCTAGAAGGCAACAAGACAAATAGTTATGCAAAAAACAAAGCACAAAAATTCCTACCTACAAGATGTTTTACTAGGAACTTTTAGTTTATGCAAACATGCGTGACAACAGCATTACTTTGTAGGCATATGTACCCCATTCTATAGTAAAGATTGTCTTTAAATGATCCTCTTCTGCATTTTGAACTCAATTATATCCACTAAAGCCATCTAGAAGGGAATAGAGCTCATGCCCTACAACTATATACAACAGTTGTTTTGTAAAAAGGATAGGGAAATGATCTTTCTTCATCTTGGAGTTAAATTTTCAAGGAGTCCACATAGATGTGAAGCTTTCAGTTTTTCTTGGGTATAAGCACAATGGATGAGACCCTTTCATTGTTAGCCAATAGGTAGATGAACTTGATTCCCAAGAGTTTCAGTAGCTCTATCTTGACCAAGGCCTACACCTATGATGTTGTCATACAGGCTTGGCATCAAGCTCCAAATCAATATAATATTGACAAACTAATGGATCAATCCCCTTTAGGCCCTTGTATGACCAAGCAAACACATGTAGGTTCTCTTTCAGTAGGTCACAAAAGATCGATAACTTCTTCTTAAGAAGGAAACTATCCACTTTAAGATGATGTTTTGTTGCCTCAATATCAACAAAGGTCAACTAATTTTCACCTTCCACTTCTTTGATGAAGATCCCATGGACAAGTATTGGGTACATGTCAAACTCCTTCAAGGGAGTTACCTCCTCTTTTGATGCTCTACTGCTGAGATCACCTTCTTTTGTGATCGACTTTGTCACCTTTACTAAATGGTGAAATGGTACAATGGCTATTTCTATTTTGGTTTTAGGAATAGTCAGTCATGACTTGAGAACTTATCATCTTAGGGAGTATCCAAGCATGTCACATAGCATGTACCATTTGAGTTTCTTTTATTTTGTGGCATTGGTGCTTATTGGTATGGTGCATCATCGCCATCCTTCCTTGGAAAGGGTGGATCGGGTCGAAAAGAGCCACTAGTAAAGTAAATATTCATTTTTAAATCTATTTTTTATGACATGCTTCATAGACCATTAATCAACTCCAAAGGGACCATTATCATTGCATCCAGTAAAAGGAATCTTCACCTTTTGAAGCCTCTGTTGTAGCATTATTATTGCTATTCTCTTTTGTGGGATAGATTCTTCTTCTGTACTCTCAAACTCTTGCTCTTTATTTGCATCATCTTCCTCTTTAGGCTCTATTTTGGCTTTTGGAGGGGTTCTGTATGAGAGGAACATACTCTCTACTTCTACTTCTACTTTTGTCTCTAGCTCTGCTATGGCTATATAGCAAGAAAAGCAGTACATCCATGCCGTTATCTTAGTGTTAGTATTGATTTCAAAAGTTACTTGGAATAAGGAAAAAGGTAGTGGCCCAGTGATGCGACTTATAGTGCTTATTGTGAGGGACTCTGTCTTTGTCTTCTGTGGAAAGATTTGTTTGATGGCCTCTTCATCAACTAATGTTTCATCTTTGTTGGAAGAGTCAAATGAGACTTTGATGAAAGTCGATCCATGTCTTTTTTGTGAATCCTATGGCTTCAACATGAGTTTGTTGGGTCCCTTATCTAGGGTTAGGGTATTAGTCCTTGCCTTATTTGCTATGATTTTTAGCATCTAGATCATTTTGGCCACCATTTTAGACTTGCAGGTGGTCTCAATAGTAGTTTCTAGGTATATTGCAATTTCAGTTGTATCCACCATTTATAAGTGCACAGATTATAGATTTCCAATCTATAAGGTTTCAAGTGTTTGCTAGGTTATAGACACAAAAGGAATTTTTATATAGATTGTAGATTGTAGATATTATTTTGCAGTCAATGAAAAATGTTGCATGCTTAATTGTGGTGCACTTGGTTGAGCTTACTTACAAATTGTAGATTTTTGCAAGGTTTCTTATTTTGTCAAAATATCTACAAAATTCAACTAGATTATCAGAGCGAGAAGCTTGATGAGAATAATTATCCTGCATGGAAGCTTAAGAAAAAAAATTCTTGAAGGGCAAAGGTGTTTGGAATTATATTGAAGGCGATATGCCAGTAGCACCCAAAGTTAAACGCCAAGAAATATTGGAAATAGATAGTGAGTAAAGTCATATATTGGCTATCTGTCAGTGTCACAGATAGCATGATGGGCTATTTGCAAGAATCTAAAATCCCTGCTATTGCATGGAAGAATTTGGCAAGACTGTTCGAAGTAAATACAAAGGCCAGAAAGCTGCAGCTCAAAATTCAGAGGAGCTGAACCAAGTGAATAGAGGAGACTTGTCCATTAATGATTGTGCCTTGAATATCAAGAGTATCATGGAAGCTCTTGGATCCAACAATTTGGTAGTTGATGATGATGATGTTATGCATGTATGCTTAGATGGACTTGGGGATGAATACAAAAGCTTCAAATCATCTAGGAATATGAGGGATGATATCTCTAATTTTGTAGACTTGATTTCTATGCTAATACTTGAGGAGAAGAATCTTGGCTTTGATTCCTCTTCTTCTCAAAGCAAGAACAATTCTAAATAGGTGTTTTACTCTACTAATAGAGGTAGAGACCATGGTAGAGTCCAAGGTGGCGGTCATGGTCAAGATTATAATTCATAGCAAAATATAGAGGATGATAGTCCTGAGGAAAAGAGAGAAAGTTGCAGATTCTAATATATAACAGAATTATGGTGATAGCAGAGAGTAATGGAATTCTAGTAAAAAATGCCACATTTCTAAAAATTTCTTAAAAAATAAGGCTAAAATTAGAAATGAAAAAAAACAACAAGGTAATTATGCATCTAATAGTAGAAATAATGATGATAGAAGTGAATAATTGTTTATTAAGTAGCATTTTATAGATACTATGACCACTAATGGTTCATCAAATGATGATGTATGATATGTAGATTCATGTGCCTTCTAACCACATGACTTCTCATTATATAGAGTGGCTTGGAGAGATGCATAGTCCAGAGTCTCTGGGCTATGTGGAGGGAGATAGGGGATGATACAACTCACCCCATTCCTCATGTTGAAAATGTTTCTTTAAGTATGCAAGATGGGAAAACTAAGTACTTAGCTTATGTGTTACATGTACCAACTATTCAAAAAACTTGGTTTGTGTTGGTTAGATGGTAGAACAAGGATTGCAGGTTTGGCTCACGTCTTATGGTTGTTATGTAGAAGATCTAAAAAATGATTGTAGGTTGACTGCAAAAGGGAAATGTACTTGAAGATTATTTACTTTTGATGTAAGTCTACTTGAAATGAATGTTGCCACGTTTGCATAAGGTTCAGGTGTTGTGGTGGCTGATATTGAAATTTGACATAAGAGAATTGGTAATGTGAATGTGTAGTGGCTGAAAGACATGCAATCAAAATAGATTGTGAGTGGCTTACCTAAGTTTAGAGTTAATGGGATGCGTAAGATATGTGAAACATGTCAACTTGCAAAGCAAGCAAGGCATGCATTTCCACATGAAAAGCATGTATCAAGAAGTCACTTTGAATTGATACATTCTAATGTGTAGGGTCCTACAAAGACTACAACTTTGAGTGGTTGCAAGTATTATGTTTCCTTCATTGATGATCATACTCACAAAGTATGGGTTTATTTTATACATAAAAAAAGTGAGGTGTTCACTAACTTTTAAAGATTTAAGGCTTTGGTTGAGAAGGAGATATGGTTGCATATTAAATGCCTAAGATCGAATGGAGGGGAAAAATATCTCTCCAATGAATATTTTGATTTTTCATAAAAAATGGTATATAGAGGTAGTATAAATGTAGATATACTCCACAGAAAAATGGAGTTGCTAAGTGGAAAAATAGTTATATTGTAGAGGTGGCTCGTGTGCTAATGTTAGAAAGAAACTTGCCTCATTACTATTGGGATGAAGAAGTTTCTATTGTTGTATACATTATGAACAAGGCACCCATTACTCTATTGTACATTATGAGACTTGAAGAGAAGTTTATGGATTTAAAGCCAAATCTATCCCATCTGAAAGTATTTGGATGTATTGATTATATGCATATTCCTAATGAGTTGCACAATAAATTGGTTCCCAAAGTAGAAAAACATGTATTTGTTGGATATTCTCTTGACTAGAAGGGATATAGATGTTATTGCCTTGTTACACATGAGCTAAGAGTTAGTAGGAATATTGTTTTTGACAAAATGAGTAGCTATTATAGTAATGTGTAGAATATAGTTGGGGATGATGAGAATGAGAGTGTGGTTGTATGGAAAACAAGTCATTAGGCATAGACATTGAGTGGACCACAAGATTCTTCTAGTCATGGTTTTTCTTATAGACCTTGGATTGGAAAATTGAGGTCAGAGGTTACTCCACCAAGTACATCACATATATCAAGAAAGGTAATGATAAAGTTAGGGACTTACCTATTGTGAGAGATGTATCATCAAGTTTCTCTCATGTTGATGCTGATTCAAATAGCTCTAAGCAAAGCTTGGATGAGGAGTTTGGGAATCCATCTATTAAAAAGCCTGATGTGTGGAAGGCATAAGAGGATGCTAAAGCACCTCATAGTGATCTAGGTCCATGTAGGTCAAGTAGAGTGAGAAAGCCAATGTATCAATTGATAGCTATGTAGCTCATTACTATGCATACATAGCTAAGGTTGTACAGGATGTGGAATCCACTTGTTTTAAAGATGCAGTGGGTAATGAGCATTAGGATCATGCTATGGATGAAAAAATAAATTCACTTATGGATAATGACACATGGAAGTTAATTCCCTTACCTAAAGGGAAGAAAGCTATTGGCTACACATAGGTTTACAAGGTCAACAAGTATAAGTTAGATGGATCTATTGAGCGCTATAAGGCACGACTGGTTGTGAAAGGGTATGCATAAACTCATGGTATTGATTATGAGGAGACCTTTGCTATAATGACTAAAATGGTCACTATAAGGGCTATCATAGTAGTGGTTGCATCAAAAGGTTGGATCATGTATCAAATGGATGTTAAGAATGCCTTCTTGCATAAGGAGTTTCAAAAGGAAGTTTATGTGGAGTAGCCACTTGGTTATAACACCAAATTGGGGAATATGTGAATTTTCCATAAGTTTGGGACATGTGGTCAAATCTTTTGATTTGTCATAACTTGAACACTATAATTCCAAATCAAGCACTCTATAGCTCAGTAGATTCTATTTTACAAGTGCTTTCCAATGATAGGTCACATCATATGGTTTTGAGAAACTTATGGGCATGTTATCCCGGTGCCACCTTTTTAGTATTCAAAAAATGGGAATTGGGAGATTTCCAAACTCACTAATATTGTGTTTTATGTGAATGAGAATCATCTAGATTATGTATACATGCTTTGTAAGGCCTTGTATATGGATTGACGTAAGCAGTAAGGGGATGGCATGATAGGATTGCAAAATATCTTGTTAGCATTGGATTTTGCAAAGCAAGGGTTGATCACTCACTCTAAGTATGTGAGAGTGATGCAAGTATTGTGGTCATTACTATATATGTGGCTGATTTGATAATTATGAGTGATACTAAGATCGATATTGACGATATGAAGGGTATTCTCAAGGCTTGAGATGAAGGATTTGGGAGAGTTACACTATTTTCTTGGCATAGAGGTAATCACAATTCTAGAAGGTTTATGGTTATCACAAAGATAGTATGCATTGGATATGTTCAAAAAATATGGTATGGCTGATTGCAAGCCTGTTTCTATACCTTTGGATGTTAATACTATGCTTAATGAACATAAGGGTGACTTGATTGAGGATATCTTATGTATCAAAAGATTGTGGATAGCCTTATCTATTTGATAATCATTAGGCTAGACATAAACTACACTGTTGGTTTGGAGAGTCAATTTATACAACTTCCATGAAAGCCACATTTGGATGTAGTGTGGTGTACATTACGCTATGTCAAGTCCATATTTGACTATGCATTATTCTATGGTGCAAGTATATCATTGGATTTGCATAGTTACATAGATGCAGATTGGGTTGATAGTATTTTAGACAGGGGATCTACAAATGGCTTTATTTTTTCCTTTGAAACAATTGCTATTACTTGGAGTAGCAAGAAAAAATTGATAGTTGCCTTGTCTAATAAACAGAGGTGTTGCAATCATAGCATGTAAGGTAGCTTGGTTATGCAGGATACTCGGTGATTTGAGAATGCAGGTGGATAACCTTAGTAGTATTCAAGTGGCTAGGAACCCAATGTATCATGCGTGGACCAAACACATAGAGGTCCATTACCATTTCATTCAAGAGCATGTTCTAATAGATGATGTTGACTTGGTTTATTTCACTAACACAAAGGATCACGTTGCTAATATTTTCACCAAATCCTTGGGAGCTGAGAAGCTTCAATGCTTCAAGACTATGCTTGGAGTTCATATGGCACATTCATTGGGCCGCCTCTTCTTTCCTACAGGTTTACACTTAGTGATTGCATGTACATGCATTGTGGTACTTTCATATTAGTCTTTTATCATATTGTAGAGTTAGTTATTTTTGTGTATAAAGAAGAAGAAGAAGATTTCAACCTTATCTCTTTGCGTTGTCAAGTCTTCATTGCTTTTGTGTGCATGTGCTCTTGAGTGCTTTACCTCTCTCCCCTCTTGTCTGTTTTCACTATCGTATTTGCTCCTTCACATTTGAATTTGGTGAGAAAATCTTGTCCCATGTGCCAAAACTTCATGTTACCTATCTTTCGTACCATTGAAACGTCACACACTTGAAAATGGTGTGGAGTATTGCCAACTAATACTCTAGGGTTTTGTAATTGTCGGCCACATTCACTATCATAAAATCTACTACATGATGATCGAGACCTTCATTGTATTGTCCTTTAAATATGGATAATGGGACTACATTTTCTAGTCTATCATCTGTATTTCTAGGTCATATCTAACTAGGAATGGAACCTTGATTCAGCTTCACCATTTCGACTTCTGTAAAGTGTGTTGCAAGGGCGTCAAAAGAATCTTCTCATGCTTTGTTGTTCTTAGCTCTAGCCTTTTCTTTCTACCTTTGGATGTAGCTCTAGAGATGCTTCAATGCTTATCTTTTAATTGACTCATTTATCAAAGAGTTGGCTTCATCTAGCTTCTAGTGCTCCACAAAGGGGAGCAAAGGGACTTCTATTTGCTTGAGTTTCTGGAAGTCTCTTTAGATAGCATTTCTTTCACTTTTTTTGCTCATAGTCTTTGAATTCTAATTTGATGCCACTACAGAGAGAAGATCTCAAAATTCATTTGTTTAAGGATGGCCATGGTGGTAGTAGCATTCTGATAATACCAGTTTTGGAGGGTTTCTATAGTGTATGTGGTGAAGAAAATAAGATTCACCAACTTCTAGTGGGTTGCTAGTTGAACATATAGAAGATTGTTAGTCCACCAAGAATCCTAGGTATCCTATTGTACCGAGAGTCTATGCACAAATTTCAGCTTTTCTCATTCTTGTTGTAGTAGACTTCCACAGGCCGAGTCTTGTAGCTTCTTTACTATTTTTCACTTGATACTATTGGGAAACTCCTCAAAAAAAGCCAAATCTAAAAATGGAGCTCTCTAGAGAATACCAATAAGGAAAACATGGATCTCTCTCTACAAAAACCAAAAAAATAATGCAAGAAAAGCTATCTTGTATTATCAAAAAAACATATTTTTCATCTCTTCATATTGAAAAAAAAGGAAAAGAACTAGAACAATTTAAATATCTTTATGGAGTATCATAAACATTTCCTCACATGGATTTATCTTCATTAGATCTTCACATATTCTTCATTATCATGAACCAAAACTTATTTTTAAAAAAAGATGTACTCAATCTTGAGTGAAAATGATCACATAGGATTCACTCATTATGATTCTTAGTCTTTCTCTCTCAATCTCTCACATTTTTCCTCACAAATACATAGTTTTTAGCCTCTGAAATTGGTATTTTTCTCTTTCATACACACTCTCAATCATTCATAAACCATATCCAGACATAATAAAATAGAATGAATGATCAATATCCTCTCTTGGTGGCAGAGTCTCAATCTAAAAGGTATGCTTGATCTTAAGGGGCACCAAAGCCACTATAGTGACTCTTCACAATCCATCACTATGTTGTTACTTCTGTCTTTAATCTAGTCTTCAACTGCTACTTCTTTCTTCAATCAATATATTTTGAGGTTTAATTCCTCTCTTTTGAAGATAGAAAAGTTTCCTAAGATCCATCCATATAACGTAACACATATGTAAACATATAAAAGAGTCACAATAGAGATATACATAAGCTTAATAAGACACTATAGAAGGTCAACAAAACACATCAAAACCATTCAACTTCAACCACAACCATTCCAACCTTTCAAGCCACTTTCATTCTTACTAAAAAATAATCATTCACATCTTCATCATCTCAATAGAATAATAAATAGAACCAAATAGATGCAATCAAGACACAACAAAACCAATTAAACCATTAACAAGACATATCAGTACATCATAAATCTATAAAAAACCATTACAAGCTAATCAAAACTATTCAACCACAATAAAAACTCTCCAAACAACTTTTAAAACCAACCAAATCTAATCAATAATGCACTAAAAAACCAATCAACATGAAAAGGCCATGGTGCTAAAGGAGCCTTAATAGCTGAAAAGGGTAAATTAGGTGATGACTTCCTCACCACCTTGTGTAAAACACTAAAATATGATAATCTTCTAGAATAAGGCATATCTTTCTCACGAATCACTATCTTGTTCTAACTAGTCAATCTTATTGAGACCCTAGTCACGTAAGAGGAATCATGAATTATGTCAATCTGGAGCTCAAATGCGGATAGCCTAGGTTTCAACCCATTGAATTTCTAATGGATAGTTAACCATTAATAGTGCAATAGACAAATATACTAGATAGAGCATGTAGGGAGTATGGAACGAGAAACACTAGTAGACTTAGAAGAGAAAAGAAGAGTAGGGAAAGGTCTACTAAAGCAATTTGCTAGGTTCACACAAACAAAGTGATTATTAGGCAAATGAGATAGGCCAAATTGAATTAAGTCGAGTGAATCTTACCAGTCATAGGAAGAACAAGCTAGGAGGAAATGCAAATAGGGAGACAGCCCTTGAAGTAGACCTCACCTTGGCAAATCTTGACCAAGTGATTGTTGGACAATTCAGCCCTTGAAGTAGACCTCACATTGGCAACTCTTGACCAAGTGATTGTTGGACAATTCAATCAATGAAAGAAGCAGTGCCCCACTAGTAGCCTCAATCCTAACCCAATTTGGAGTATCACCCAACATGAGAAATCAAACAAAAATTCCAATGGTCACAAAACAAGTTGAAAATACAAGGTAGAAGATGATCCCTATAGATTTATGGAGTGATTTGAACAAGCCTATGAGACCAATAATCTCTAGAACATTGACAAATGAGCACAATCTTTTGAGCTCTATCTGGGGAAAAAGGGAAAATTTTGATTTACCAACCTAGAGATGTTGAGTGCAATGATTTTGATGTGCTCAATGATTCACCAACCCCATTTGTGTTTTAGGGTTTGCACCCCATTTTTGCATTTTCTATAGCCCTAGGAATTAGGGTTTGCACCCTCTCTTGGGTGTTTTGCCCACATTGTGGGATCTAGGTTGAAGCATACTTTGTCCTTAACCTAAATAGACATAGCCTACACTAATATAATCACAAATACATATACAAAACCCATACAATAGTTGGGGGTGTGAGAAATACAATGTGCACGGGTTTGTGAGCCTAGGTCTCGCAAAATAATACACCCATGAATATAATATGGTGTCTATGAAGTACAACATATAGCATAAGTGCCCAAAAATAATAGATTGAAGTACTTCAAAAATAATAATCCACCATTAAATAAATTTGAAACTTTAGGTTTCACTTTGTTTTGATCTTCTTTGACTTTAGCTTTTACAAAATAGTGTTAACAAGACCCAAGCCATAATTTTACCTATCTAAGAGCACTTAACCATTGTCTAGGTAAGAGGTCACATATAGAAGATTCTCGATTTCAATGGCATGAGAACTAGGGGCTTTGTTCAATTTTGGTAATACTCACAACATAGGGTACAAATCTATACGAGTATGACACAACAAACATCGAGAGCCCAAAGGTATGGGTAAGGTGATTCCCTTTTAGCAAGATCAATATTTTGTATTTATGACTCTTTATGAGCAAAAAGATTGAGTCCAACTCCTCATTTCTCACTCTCTTTGAACCAAGTGTGGTGATAGGTCTATCTATAGCCACAATTGCCTACAACATGATCATCTTTGTTAAGTGCTAGAATCTTATTAGCAATTGTTAGGTTTGTAGGTTACCTAAGGTTGATCCTCCTAGATTGAGGTTGAGGCTCTTTGTTGTGAGATAGATCTAGGGCTATCCAATTAACCAAAATCCATTAATTCCAATGTATTCCACATGGTGATAATTGGAGCTCGACCTTGAGCAACTACTAAATGTTACCCTACAATTAAGTGGTCGGGTACATTACACGTGGTAGAGTATATCTTATACATTAATGCTATGTAAAACTTATTGATCCTACATGAAAATTCCATAGAAACTTTTGTACAACCTATGGTGCAATTAAAAATGTAAATATACATTTTTTTGGGTAAAAATCTTACTAAATTGTTGTAATTTTTTCATACTCCTTCTTTAATGATTTGTTTAGCCTTTAGGAGTTCTTTCTACCATATTAGACTTTATCTTGGGCATTATTCAAGAAGAGAATGATTATTCATTCATTAAAAAGTATGGAAAGACCTTCTATTCATAGTTTGGGGTAGCAAAAATTTGAATGGTCATGCTTCTTTGATGCTTAGTCACTAAAGGTTTAATGTTGGGATGATGTATTAATGCTTGGAAATGCTCTATACATTAATTAGAGCTCATTTTGATAAGCCATTGGAAGGTTTATTGATGTGAAAAATAGTGGACAATAAGCATAAGTATTGAATATGAGTGAAATACAACCTTTTATGCCACTTGGGAATGCTCTTGTATCACATATATGCTTATCACTACTAGTTATATAGGATATGACCTTCTTTGATATTTGAGCCTTGATTTTAAGCTTCTTTACATTCATATTTGGTAGAGGTTGCATTAGTTAGCAATCCTTTATTTAGAGGCTTGGAGATTCTTATCATTTATATGCTCTCAAATGTATTACTTGGTATCATTGGGCTTCTAGATGCTATGATGTGTATACCTTTAGCTTACTTTACTCTTAGGTACTCTAGTTTGCTTCAAATTGGAGTACTTCTAGTTTTTATTGTAGAGATTAGCTTTGAGAGAACATGGGATCTCTATATATGGTCATTGATTTTGTTGGGCTAAGCACACAATAGTTATGATGTTGGATGGAATTCTAATGTTTTAGAAGCTACAAATTTTACTTCGGTGACAATTTTTCACATTCTCTCTCAATGCTTTGCTCTAACTAACCATACACCTTCTCTTCAAACCAAGAAAGTAAGAACACAATACTAGCTTTAAGGGGTAGTACACTCACCTATCTTACATTCTTGCTTTGTAGTTCAAAATCTTGAAGGCTCGAAGATGGTTCCATGAATCAAGCAACACAATTCGATGTCATTGTTTCTTTGCATCCACTACCAAGCACACCAACAAGTCAAGAACCTACTAGAAAAAGAAAAGAAGTAAGAAGATACCTTAGAGCTTCACTTTTCCTCAATCCCTCACTCAATATATCTCTCACTCGTGCACTCTTTCTTAGCCCACTATTAGCATGTCACAACTCTATAGAAACAGAATTTGTATCCTTTTTCATTAATTTGTCTATATAATGATTTATTACATTTATTTCCTTTGCACTAATTAGATATAAAGAAAAGTGCATTGGAGCTGGCCACTGATGAGTGGTCACAGGTTATGGTGGACCCACACGGTGGGTTAGAGAAAAGATAGTTCACACTTCCACCTATATGGTCCAATTGGGCGCCTGTGACTAGAACTCACGCATATCAGGGTTAGACTCGCACACAGAAAGGATTGATGCCTTGAAGTGTGGGCTAGATCCACCAGAACAGACAGTTACAATCAACAAGATGGCATGATCATGAAATGCTTGTACAATGTGCATGTGTGGGCTGAAAGCTTGAAATGCACATTTATTTGCACAGGAAAGTCACATGAAGGTTCTGATACCGTTTTTGCGATGTACACGGAAAAAGCTTTCATATGACACCCATATTGGGGGGTCCCTAAATTTTAGGAGGTCCCTAAATTTTAGGAGCCTCGAATTAGCCTAAAAATGCTAGTCCTAAAAAATAGGGATGTCATTCTAAAAATAGTAAGTTCTGTACTCTGACTGTGCTTACTAAATTTGGTTGTTTCTATTCTTGACAGTATTCAACCCAAAAAGAAAGGCCATAGAGAAGAGACAAGTGTCAAGACACTTGTCACACTAGTTTCCAAGTGTCCCACCACTTGTCACATCTCATGACATGTGGCTGGACACTTGTCTTGTGCTACTCCACTTTCCCCTTTTGTACTAGCTCTTCCCTCTCCTATAAATAAGAGCTCGTTTTTCTTCATTCAACATCATTTTTCTTTGCTGTAAACTCATGTACAGCACCCACAAATAGCCAGAAACTGGCCCCATCCATCCCCATCATCATCCCCACTTCTCCATTATCAAATTCCTCCATATTCCCTCTTCTATCATTGCTGTTTTACAGGACAGCAAGCCTGTAAATTCATTACAGCACCTCCTTTTCAAGCTCTTTCTTCCATTTTAGAAACAAGAAGCAAGCCCTATCCATGTACTACTGTTCAACGATGGGGAAAGGCTGATTTTCCCTCTTTCTTCTCTCATACTGTAAAGAAATCAGTTCTTATCATTGCATAATAGATAATGCATGTGTGTTTGTACATCTTTGCATGATCTTGTGAGAGTGAGAATTACTTCTTCTCACTCTCAGGTTGATTGTAACTGAGCTCTTCCCTAAGGGACTTGGGTTGAGCAGAAATACATTCCTTCGGGGGAGGGGGGTTGCCCATCTTCAACCCTCAATCTTGTCTCCATTACTTTTACATTTTCATGGCTGTAATTTTGTGAGTAATTTTCATTTTCAGCTTTAAGTGTTCATTCTCTTTTATAGTAAATCCCGAAAACAAGTGAATATCATAATTGGTAAGTATACTACGTTGTTCAGGGCGTTTACAGTGGTATCAGAGCTTTGGGTCGGTCCTCACCCCAACACTGGTAGTGCTTACAATTATAAGTTTGTTTGTTTTTAGCCCTTGCATTGAGTGCTTGAGCATATTTTTAGAGTCTCAATGGATCAGTCGAGTGCTATCCTTCAAGCCATTCAAAGTCTCAGAGAGAAGAATCAGCAAATTTGTGAGCAACTTCTCAAACTAGAAAAAGTTGAGAATCCCAAAGAATTCAAGGAAAGAAGCCCATCTACTTCAAGGAGACAAAGCCATACCTATGAAAGGAGCCGATCAAGAAGTCCAAAGAGGAAGTCCCATTCTACTTCAAGACAAAGAAAGAGATTGCGTCGAAGCTCATCCTCTTCTTCAAAGTCATCTGGCGCCTACTCTGATGGACCCTCTTCTAGTGACGAAGAGTCACACCCTTCTCATGGAAGACCTCATCATCGTCAAAGGCGTTGACATTCTTCGCCCTCGTCTCCATCTTCATCCCCATCAAGCACTTCATCATCTTCAACCTCAAGATCCGAGCATGGATGAAGGCATAAGAAGAAGAAGAAAACTAAGTCACTATCTCAACTTGAAAAGAAGATCAAGTTCAGTACGTATGATGGTTCTCGAAATCTTGATCTTCTTCTGAAGTTTATTCGTCAATTTCAAATTTTGTATGGTCGTGACAAGTATAAAGAAAAATAAAAGATTACGTTTGCAGCTTTACATTTGACCAACTTAGCCCATACTTGGTGGACGGGGTTGGAATATGATCATGCTGCCCCAAAATCATGGCGGTCCTTTGTTCGCATGATACAAAGTCAATTTCTTCCTGTTCATTTCAAAAGAGATGTAAAAATGGAATGGGATCGGCTTTGGCAAAGGAAAAATGAGTCACTTGGTGACTATACCAAGAGATTTTGGGAGCTACTTTTGAAGGTCCAACATTTCAAGAAGATCAGCAGTTCGGAAAAGCTTAGGAAGTTTCAAGGAGGTTTGCATTTTAAACTTCGTACTGCTCTTAATCATTATCATTGTTCTAGTCTCAAGGAACTCATTGACCATGCTGAGACATGGGAAATGGAGCACAATGGCAACAAATCATTCCAAAAGAATGATAAGAAGAGAGTAGCTGATGATGAGGAGTATTCAGCCCCAAATGAAGGACAAAAACAGCGGCAAAAGCAGCCATCAAATCAAAAGAAGATGAAGCCCTATGCACCTCCTAATGCTCCTCAATTTTGCTCCAATCTATACCCACAACCAAAGCAACTTTCCAAAGAAGAAAAGCAACGCTTCATGAAAGAAGGGAAGTGCTTTAAATGTGGACAAATAGGCCACATAGCGAAGCAATGTCCAAACAAGGGACAAAGCAAGGTTTCTGACAACAAGCCTAAGTCGCCAGTGAAAATCAATGCTATCAGTGATGTAGTTGCAAACACAACTCACACTCCAGAGATGCGCAAATTATTAAAAGCTTGGGGACAGTTGCAAGAATGAAGAGATGGACACTCTGGCAGAAGTTCGCCAAGCTTTAAATGCTGATGAAGGTGACACAGTGAAGACTGTGATACCCTACATTGGCAAGCTCAAGTTTCAAATTCAAGGCTACAGTGACGAAGATACCTTCTGTATCGGAGACCTTGATGGTTGCGATGTGATTCTTGGCATGCCCTGGAATCATAGAGTAGATTCAACAATCTTCTCTCAGAAAAAGAAGGTAGAACTCACCAACAAAGGCAAGAAGTACGAGATCCAAGCTGGAGTTTCTGGAGACACCATACCTATGGTAAGCCATATGCAAGTCTCTAGAGCAATTAAGGATTGTGTTCAATGTTGTTTGCTTTATGTCACTGATGTAAAAGATAATATGAATGCTGAAAACCAAGAGCGACTTCAACTCTTGGAAAAGTATAAAGATTGTTTTTTGGAAGATCTTCCTTATCAGCTTCCCCCAGAAAGGCCAGAAGACCATCATATTGATATTATCCCGGGCAATTCTCCTCCTAATATAGCACCATACCGTGTGAGCCATCCTCAACAAGAAGAAATCAGAAAGCAAGTCAAAGACCTACTCAACCATGGGCTAATTAGGCCAAGTAGCTCACCATTTTGTTCACCAGTTCTTCTTGTTCAAAAGAAAGATAGCACATTCAAGATGTGCATTGATTATCGAGCCCTCAACAAAATCACTGTGAAGAATCGGTTTCCTATTCCCAGAATTGATGACATTTTGGATCGTCTAGGAGGCTTAAAGATTTTCAGTCGCATTGATCTAAAGAGTGGTTATCATCAAATTAGGGTAATACCACAAGATGTACACAAAACTGCTTTCCGCACTTCATACGGTCTTTATGAATTCTTGGTGGTTCCTTTCGGATTAACCAATGCACCAACCACCTTTAATGGAATGATGGAGCGCATCTTTAGAGAGCATCGACAATATGTCGGTACTTTCTTTGATGATATTCTTGTCTTTAGCAAGAATGAAGAGGAGCATCATCAACACTTGGAAATTGTTCTACAATTACTTCAACAAAATCAACTCTTGGTAAATGGTAAAAAGAGTGAATTTTTCATGCATAAAATAAATTACCTTGGGCATGTCATCTCTTCTGAAGGGATCCAGATGGATCCTGAAAAGATCAGGATAATCCAAGAATGGCCTCATCTTCATGATGTACATGAGGTGCGATCGTTTCTTGGCTTATGCTCTTATTACCGCCGCTTGCATTTTGCACATATGGCTTCTCCACTTCATGACCTTACAAAGAAGAAGATCTATTTCCAATGGAAGGAAAAAGAGAAGGCAACCTTCACAAGGCTGAAAACAGCTCTTATTTCTGGACCTGTTCTTATCATTCCAGATCTGGTAAAACCATTTATGGTGGAAGCAGATGCTTGCGGTGATTGTATTGGTGCAATGCTAAATCAAGAAGGCCATGCCGTAGCCTTTGAAAGCCGCCATCTAAATGATGTGGAGAAAAGGTATGACTTTTATGAAAAGGAGCTCTTCGCAGTGGTTCATGCTTTGAAGATATGGAAACATTATCTTTTAGGCAATGAATTCCTTATTAAAACTGATCATCAGAGCTTGAAGTATTTCAAGACTCAAAAGCATTTGCAGGAGAAACATACAAGATGGGAAAATTTCTTGTCTATGTTTCATTTTCAAATTATGTATACTCCAGGGAAACAAAATGTAGTTGCTGATGCACTTTCTAGAGTGTCTCGCATTGCAACTATTACAGTGGCTCATCATGAAGATTTTCAAATGATGAAGATACTTATGATGAAGATACTGATTTTGCAGCAATTTGGTCAAATTTACAGCAAGGAGATTCTCATCCAGATTATTCCATCAAAGACGGTTACCTTCTCATGAACAATCGCCTTTGTGTCACTCTTCCTGTTCGACAAAAGGTGCTTAAAGAAAGTCATAAACCCCCTTATGTAAGGCATAGAGGGAGGGCAGCCACTCTAAGTGCAATTGAGCACTACTTTTATTGGCCAACATTACGAAGAGATACACATAACTTCATTGAGGCTTGTCTAGTATGCCAAAAATCCAAGTATGATAGGCAGAAGACTCCAGGATTGTTGCAACCTCTTCCAGTGCCCAAAGATCCATGGGAATCTATGACAATGGATTTCATCTCAGGTATTCCAAGAATACCTCAAGGTCATGATATGATTTGGGTCATAATTAATCGATTCAGCAAGCAATCACATTTTATTCCATGTCATAAAACATTGAAATCCGCACAAGCTGCAAGACTTTTCATTCAACATATCTTCAGATTACATGGTATGCCTTCTGAGATCATTTCAGATAGAGACTCCAAATTCACAAGTAACTTTTGGCATGCTTTATTTGAGAATTTGGGAACCACTTTAAAGTTCTCCTCAACTTTTCATCCTCAAACTGACGGCCAAACAAAGGTGATGAATCTCACTCTTTTGGATATGTTGAAAGCTTATGTTAGTGAACATAAGTCACAATGGGAGAAATATCTTCCATTATTGGAGTTTGCTTACAACAATACTGTGCACTCATCCACAGGGAAAGCTCCAAATGAAATAGTACAGGGTAAAGTGATTCCTCCAATTATTCGCACTAAAGATAAGATTTTTGCTGCTGATGAGTTTGCTTCAAATTTAAAAACCGCAATGGATCAAGTTTGAGCCACTATCAAAGTTGCCCAAGAGCGACAAAAGAAGCAAGCAGATAAACGAAGAAGACCTTTGGCTTTTGAAAAAGGTCAATATGTCTTGCTAAAGTTTGATAAAAGCAGGCTCAAACAAGGTTCTGGTCGAAATTCATCTTTTCCAAAGCTCTCCAGTAGATACTTTGGACCCTTCAAAGTGATTGAGAAAATAAATGAAGTTTCTTATCGACTTGAGCTTCTTGCTTATTGGAAAATACACAATGCTTTTCATGTAAGTTTACTAAAACCTTACATAGGACCAGAACCAAAGGAACCCATTACTGAAGATCCCCCAGAAGTTAAAGAAACATAGCAACTCTTGGAACCTGAAAAGATTTTGTTTCTCAAGGATCGAACCACAAGAAGTGGCCTTGTGACACGAAAATTCTTACTAAAATTCAAGAATCTACCCACAACAGATGCACAGTGGGTAGATGAAAAATTCATGAAGGATTACCCAAATATTCTACAGCAATATCAAGAAGCTTTTCAGCTGAGGACAGCTGAATAAAAGCCAGAGGGTTGTCACAACTCTATAGAAATAGAATTTGTATCCTTTTTCATTAATTTATCTATATAATGATTTATTAAATTTATTTCCTTTGCACTAATTAGATATAAAGAAAAGTGCATTGGAGCTGGCCACTGATGAGTGGTCACAGGTTATGGTGGACCCATGCGGTGGGTTAGAGAAAAGATAGTTCACACTTCCACCTATATGGCCCGATTGGGCGCCTGTGACTAGAACTCACGCATATCAAGGTTAGACTCGCACACAGAAAGGATTGATTCCTTGAAGTGCAATCAACAAGATGGCATGATCATGAAATGCTTGTACAATGTGCATGTGTGGGCTGAAAGCTTGAAATGCACATTTCTTTGCATAGGAAAGTCACATGCAGGTTATGATACCGTTTTTGCGATATACACGGAAAAAGCTTTCATATGACACCTATATTGGGGGGTTCCTAAATTTTAGGAGCCTCGAATTAGCCTAAAAATGCTAGTCCTAAAAAATAGGGATGTCATTCTAAAAATAGTAAGTTCTGTACTCTGACTGTGCTTACTAAATTTGGTTGTTTCTATTCTTGATAGTATTCAACCCAAAAAGGAATGCCATAGAGAAGAGACAAGTGTCAAGACACTTGTCACACTAGTTTCCAAGTGTCCCACCACTTATCACATCTCATGACATGTGGCTGGACACTTGTCTTGTGCTACTCCACTTTCCCCTTTTGTACTAGCTCTTCCCTCTCCTATAAATAAGAGCTCGTTTTTCTTCATTCAGCATCATTTTTCTTTGTTGTAAACTCATGTACAACACCCACAGATAGCCAGAAACTGGCCCCATCCATCCCCATCATCATCCTCCACTTCTCCATTATCAAATTCCTCCATATTCCCTCTTCTATCACTGCTGTTTTACAGGACAGCAAGCATGTAAATTCATTACAGCACCTCCTTTTCAAGCTCTTTCTTCCATTTTAGCAACAAGAAGCAAGCCCTATCCATGTACAGCTGTTCAACGATGGAGAAAGGCTGATTTCCCCTCTTTCTTCTCTCATACTGTAAAGAAATCAGTTTTTATCATTGCATAATAGATAATGCATGTGTGTTTGTACATCTTTGCATGATCTTGTGAGAGTGAGAATTACTTCTTCTCACTCTCAGGTTGATTGTAACTGAGCTCTTCCCTAAGGGACTTGGGTTGAGCAGAAATACATTCCTTCGGATGGGGGGGGGGGGGTTGCCCATCTTCAACCCTCAATCTTGTCTCCATTACTTTTACATTTTCATGGCTGTAATTTTGTGAGTAATTTTTATTTTCAGCTTTAAGTGTTCATTCTCTTTTATATTAAATCTAAAAAACAAGCGAATATCATAATTGTTAAGCATACTACGTTGTTCGGGGCGTTTAGATAGCAATAGAAGTAAGATGATAGAATAGAAAATGAGAATAGAAGGCTTCAATAGCTGCACTAATAGAGCTTGCATAGCATAAGTACACTAGAAGAGAAAATACGAATAAGACCTTCCATCCTTATAGATATCAATGTTAGGTTAGGGTTTCACTTCTCTAAGGTGGCATCCCATTTGCATTTTAAGGTTTGCACCTCACTTTGCATTTTAGGGTTTGTGCTCTTTTTGTGTTTTATGATTTTCACCATTATGGATTAGATATTGCACCCTTGTTTGGGCAACTTAACAACTTTTGTGGACTATAGGTTGGTCATTCCTTGAAGCATGCTTTGTCCTTAATCTAAATAAATATAGCATGCACTATTCTATTCACAAATTCATATACAACTATTGCAAGTACAACAAACACAATTGTGGGTGACGATACAATGTGCATTAGAGTGAGTCCAACTCTCACAAAATAATACCACCATAATAATATGATGTCCATGAAGTACAAGATAATACAAGTGATCAAAAATAATATATTAAAGCTTTGAAAATAATAATCCACCATTAGATAAATTTGGCACTTGTTCATTGACTTTGTTTTGACCTTCTTTGACTTTAATCTTCACAAAATACTGTTAATATTATTCTCTTTGAAACAAGTGCCAATCCGATGGCACTCATGTCGAAGGTAGATGTGGAATGCTAAGAAGAGTGAATGAAGTAAAAGAACTAAGTTTAGAACATGATAAAAAAATAATATGAAAGTACTACATGTATATACATGAGGTTACTAAGTGTGAACTCACAAAGGAAAGAAGAGGTGGAACAATAAATGTGCCATACCTACGGTTGGACTATGTGGATATAGTCTAGCCATAGAATCATTAGCATATCCTCATGTTGGTCACCTAACATACTAGTGAGTAATATCCTAACACATCGCCAAGGTGTGTAGTGGATGCCAGCTCATGTAGAGCTATGCTAATATAAACCAAGTCAATATCAGTTACCAGAAATTGCTCGCAAATGAAATGGTAATGTACCTCTATGTGTTTGGTCCACACACATGATATACTAGGTTTTGAGACAATAAATGATAACCTTCTTATGCACATGCATCCCCAAATCACCAAGTAGGTTGAGTAACCAAGCTACCTCACATTTTACAATTGTAGTGCCTCTACACTCTTATCTTTGTATGACACAAGATAACTATCGGTTGTTTTGGTGCTCCAAGTAGGAGTAGTACTACTAAAGGAAAACATAAGACAACTAGTAGATCTCTTATTTGAAATACTACTAGCCTAATCAACATTTGTGTAACCATGCAAGTCCAATGGTTCACTTGCACCATAGAATAAGATATAGTCCGATATGGACTTAACATAGCCCAATGTGCGGCATACTACATCCAAATGTGGCTTTTGTGGAAGCTACATAAACTGACTCTTCAAACCAACCATGTAGTTTAGGTTTGGCCTAGTGATCGTCAAATAGATAAGGCTTCCCACAATCTTTTGATACATAGTAATATTCTCAATCAAGTTACCTTCATATACACTAATCTTAGCATTAACATCAAAGGTATAGAAATAGATTTACAATAATCCATACCATACTTCCTCAACATATCCAATGCATAATGTCTCTATGACAATCATATACCCTCTAGAGTCTTGATTACTCTATGTCGAGAAAATAGCACATCTCTCACAAATCATTCATCTCAAATTTAGTCTTGAGAAGACCCTTCACATGGTCAATATGCTTGCTCTAGCCCATAAAAAACCTTAGGCAACTTATTCTCATCCACATAACCAATTGGTTTCTCCACATAAACTTCATGTGGCAGGGCTTCGTGGATTAACTGGATCAAGGTAGGGTCATCTTGGTTATAACTAGAGATGGCTGGTAGCAAAAGGTGCTCTAGCTTGAGTAGTATTGCTCATTTTTTATCAAAATCTTCTTCTCCCTTCTTAGGTGCTAGGTAGGATCTTCTTGATAAAGCATCTAATTGGCATTGTTGGAATCCTAGGAGATAGGTGATGACAAAGTCAAACCTAGATAAGAAGTTACTCCAATGGGATTGTCTTCAATTGAGGATACAGGTTTTCATAAAGTATTCTATATTTTTGTGATTTATATAGATGATGACTTTATGGGTTGCGCCCTCTAGATGATAACACTAAGTATTAAAGGCATCTACAATGGCAAGGAGTTATTTTTCATGGATCTCATAGTTTATCTCTGGAGGGGAGAACTTCCTTGATTGGAATGCCACTAGATGCATGTGACCATCATCTCCATGCTAGGACAAGATGGCTCCTAAGACATAGTCTAATGCATTGGTCTCCAAGAAAAATGGCTTGGTAGGATCTGGGTGGACTAGGATTGGGGCAATAGTGAAAGTGGTCTTCAGGGTTTGGTAGGATGTGGGTGGACTAGGGTTGGGGCAATAGTGAAAGTGTTCTTCAAGGTTTGGTAGGATCTGGGTGGACTAGGATTGGGGCAATAGCAAAAGTGGTCTTCAAGGTTTGAAAGGCTTTATTGGCTTCCGGGGTCCATGAGAACTTTGAGTTTTCTATGAGTTTGTTGAGTGGTGTGACTATCTTTAAGTAATACTTGATAAACATCATGTAGAAGTTGGCAAAGCCAAGGAAACATTGTACATCTTGGACACATATGGGTGTTTGCTAGTTAAGAATAGTCTTGATCTTCTTGTGGTCCATGAAGATTCCTCTCTGGGAGACATTGTACCCCAAGAATTCCACTTCTATTTGATGGAAAAAACACTTCTCAAGTTTTGCATATAGTCCTTTTTCTCTGAGCTTTTCCAAAACTAAGTTTATATCATGGTCATGCTCCTTTGGATCTTTTGAGAATGTCAAGATATCATCCAATTATATAATGACAAAATCATCTAGATTCTCTTGGAAGATATCATTCATCATATGTTGAAACATTGCAAGAGCCGTGGTGAGACCGAATGACATAACAACATACTTGAAGTGACTATACCTTGTGCAGAAGACTGTCTTCCATTCATCTCATTCTTTGATATGTACAAGATTGTAAACCCCTTGTAGATAAATCTTTGTGAATATTTTGACTTTCCCAAGGCATTCCAAGAGCTCTGGTATCAATGGCAAAGGGTATCAATTCTTGACAATTATCTTGTTAACTCCTCGATAATCCATGCACATTCAAAGTGACCCATTTTTCTTCTTCACGAATAGAATTGAGGCTCTAGCAAGAGACTTTGAGTGCCTAATGAACCCCTTGGCTAATTTCTCATCAATGTTCTTGTGTAGTTCAGCTACTTCATCAAGGGATAGCCTGTAGATGGGTCCAAAAGGTGGTTGCGCCCCCTCATGGACTTCTATAGCACAATCATATGGTCTACTTTTGGGAAAGAGATATACATTCTTTTTTTCAAAGACATCTTGGAGTTCTTGATACTCGCTTGGTAGCTTGACTAACTTGTTCTTACTAGATTCTTGAGCTAGTATATGATATATCATGTAAGTTGGTTCCTACCTTGCTGTGTGCATAAAGGCTTTGGCTCCTAGATATACCAAATTTTCTTGATTTTCATGACATGTAATCTTTTGCTTAGCCCAATAAATTTCTTGGTTGTGTTTTTTAAGCCAAGGAATCCCAAGGACGATTGGATTTGTGGGACTAGATATGACAGCCAAGAGTTACCCCATGAGTGGTCGAGTTTCCTTGGTAATATCTCTAGATGCTAGAGGTCTTCCATCCATGACTTTAGCTATTGCATGATGGTATTTTGGAGTACTAGAATCTGGTATCTATTCACAAAGCCATCATCAATGAAACATGTGGAGGCCCTAGAGTCTGGTTCTTGCCCTCTTATTTGGGCAATTTAGGCTGATGTACCCATGGTTTCCACAATATAGGCATAGAGGATTCTCTCTTCGTATTTTCTTTTCTTTTGGATTTAAGGGCTAGAATTTGGTATTATCTATTTGCATCAGTTCGGGTTGGTTTCTTCTCTAATTGGGGATTGGTTTTGATTGGCGAGGCCTTAATTCTTCTCCCTTTTCTTGCTTCCTCTCAAACAATCTATTATTGCACTAGATGTCTTGTATGATATAATCGTTGAGTGTCTTTTCCTTAGGCATAATAAGCATGAGGTCCTTGATGTTATCTTGAAGAACCATTTGAATTGGCTAATAATGTACTCCTCATGCCAAATGAGGTCATAGATTAATTGCCTAAATTCAAATGCATAAGCAGAGGTAGGGCGGTTACCTTATCGTAGCTTCAAGAGTTTTATTTCTACTACTCGACTAGTGTTTGCATCTCCAAATGTGGTAGTGAGCTTGTAAATGTGGAAGTGAGCTCGCAAAGAAATACTTCATAGTTATGAAGTATATGCATATTCTTTTCCAAGATTGGGGTGAACCATGCTAAAGCTTGACTACAAAGAAAAGTCCCAATGATTCCCACCTTGGAAGCATCGTCTGGATACCTATCTAGTTGCATGCAGATATAGAGCTTTACTTGTTGTAGGAATCCCCTAAACTTTGAATGGTCACCATTGAACTTCTTTGGCATGCTGATCTTGGGTTCTCTTGTTGGGGATTGATAAACACATAGAATCATTTGATCACTTCCTCTATTGTTCTACAAGTCTCAAATCTAGACTTGCATCTCTTGAAGCACGGGGCCTAGATGCATAGGGTATTCTATTTGAAGTTGTGCTTGTCATTCATTCAAGTCTTAAATTTTTTGTTGGAGGCTTTGAAGGAAGGCCAAGGGTTGCCTCCATGGTACTTAGTAGGGCTAGAAAGTAGTTGTGCCAAACTGTTATGGAAGCACTAAACTATGCTTGAGAGACTAGACTAGATGCAAGATTTGTTACAAGAATTCTAATTACAAGTTAATCCCATGTAGGGGCACGAGGTACAATGATAACTTAACAAGATACGAAAAATCCCACAACCCGAGACTGTAGGTATAGACAATAGGACTTGATAGGATATGAAGGATCCCACAACCTAAGACTGTAGGTATGGATATAAGATATCAAAATTACAAGATCTCCCTCGATGAGGATGAACAAGATACAAGACAGTACTAGACAAGATCTCGTACTAGGAGATTATAAGGTGACAAGATGACATGAGTATAATCGAAGACAAGAAAAGTCTAGATACAATGAATAGACAAGAACTAGAATTGGAACTCGAAGCTACTTACTTGGAGGTCTCGACTCCTTGGCTCCCAACACTAGCATTGGCAAGATTGAGGAGCTCTATGGCAAGCCCCTCCTTTTATAGGTGTTGGAGGGCAACTGAAAATCTTCTAGAATGTTTCATGATGACATCATCAATGATGCAAGCAATTACATGGCATATCTTCTAGTGAAAGGTGAGAAGGATCGAAGCTTGCACGCGAGCTATGGCGGGAGAGCAAGAGCAAGAAAGAGAGAGACAAGAAATGGGAACTCCAACCTTCCTTTATTCAAACTGTCACTAAAAGAATAAAGAATAAAGTGACGTGACGGGCGCCCGCCACCTGCAGTGTGCAGTGGCGGGTACTGTCAGTGTAGTAATACACGGGGCGGCACGGCGGAGGCTTGCACGCGAGCTATGGCGGGAGAGCAAGAGCAAGAAAGAGAGAGACAAGAAATGGGAACTCCAACCTTCCTTTATTCAAACTGTCACTAAAAGAATAAAGAATAAAGTGACGTGACGGGCGCCCGCCACCTGCAGTGTGCAGTGGCGGGTACTGTCAGTGTAGTAATACACGGGGCGGCACGGCGGAGGCGCCTTTACCCCCAACAACCTCCCACTTAAAGGCGAATCTGCCCTAGTGAGAGAGAAAAGAAAAAGAAAAGACAGTACAAATGTACATAGGTGAGGAAAGGTGACATCTCATCCAACGCCCATCAACCTCCTGAGGAAGGCAAAGCGCTCAGTAGTGAGGCTCTTCGTGAGCAAATCTACAGGATTCTCGTCAGTGGAGATCTTGACAAGGTCAACAGACCTGTCCTCCACGACACCACGTATGAAGTGATACCTCACCTCAATGTGTTTCGTCTTCGCATGGAAGACCGGATTCTTAGCCAACTGAATGGCACTCATAGAATCCGAATGCAGTGTAGGTGTAGCATCAATCCCAAGGTCAGCAACTAGACGGCCTAACCATATGGCCTCCTTGCAAGCCTCAGTGGCTGCAACATACTCGGCCTCAGTGGTAGACAAAGCCGTACACTTCTGAACCCTAGACATCCAAGAGACAGCCCCTCCAGCATAGGTGAATACATAGCCAGAAGTGGACTTCCTACTATCTGCATGTCCTGCATAATTGGAGTCAGTGTACCCCACGACCCCTGTATCCTGGCTGCCATAGCAAATACACATATCTACTGTGCCCTTCAGGTACCTCATGATACCCTTCACGGCATCCCAATGTCTGCTGCCAGGTGTAGCCATATAGCGTGCCACAACACCAACTGCATGTGCAATATCTGGACGAGTGGCTATCATGGCATACATCAAACTGCCCACCGCTGATGCATAAGGGATCTTGGCCATCTCGGCCCTCTGCTCATCTGTCTGCGGACAATCGGCTTGTGATACCTTCACATAAGAAGGTAATGGACAGCCAATAGGCTTTACGTCCTGCATGCGGAAGCGCTCAAGGACTTTATGAATGTACTCCCGCTGTGAGAGATACAAAAGTCCCTGATGCCTATCGCACTTAATGCGCATCCCAAGTATATGTGAGGCCTGTCCCAAATCCTTCATCTCAAAGCTCTTCTTTAGCTGAGATTTAAGAGCATCTAGCTCATCATGAGCTTTCCCTACTATCAGCATATCATCAACATAGAGTACCAAGATAAGCAAACTGCCATCACGGGCTTTCTTCGTGTAAAGACACGGATCCATAGCACTCCTGCTGTAGCCCTGTGACTGCATAAAGGCATCAAACTTATGATACCATTCCCTAGGTGCCTGCTTCAAGCCATACAAGCTCTTCTTCAACTTGCACACTAGGTGCTCCCTGCCAGGTTCTGCAAAGCCCTTAGGCTGATCCATATAGATCTCATCATGCAAGTCCCCATGTAGAAAAGCCGTCTTGACATCCATCTGATATAGATCTAAGTCAAGCTGTGCAACCAAAGCCAAGACTAAGCGCAGGGTGGTCATCTTAACCACAGGAGAGAAGACCTCATCAAAGTCCACACCATGTTCCTGCTTAAAACCCTTTGCTACCAATCTAGCCTTGTATGCCGGCTTGGGGTGTCCAGGGGTACTTTTCAGCTTGTACACCCACTTGCATGGCAAAGCCTTCTTGCCCTTAGGCAAGGCAACCAAATCCCAAGTCTCATTCTTATGCAGGGAGTCTATCTCAGACTGCATAGCCCTCTCCCAGGAGTGACTGTCACCCCTGCGCATAGCCTCATCATAAGTGAAAGGCTCTCCTGCATCTGTAACCAAAACATAATGCATAGAGGGCTGAAATCTGTCAGGTGGACGTCTATCTCTAGCAGACCGTCTCACCGCAGGCTCTGCTGCCTGTCTAACTATTTGTCCAACATCCTGGCCCTGTGGAGGAACTGCTGCAGGCTGTACTAGTGGCTGTGCTGGAGCTTTAGGCTCCTCCTGAAAGATCACTCTGCAGATCTCAACCACCTTCTCAGGCTGCCTGTGCATCTTGTCTTCATGGAAGACAACATCATGGCTGCGTACTATTTTCCGCGCCTGCGGATCCCATAGGCGATAGCCCATCTCTCCTGACTCACCATAGCCAAGGAATATGCATTTAATGCTCTTTGGATCCAATTTACTCCTCTTGTCCTTGGGCACATGGCAGAATGCCTCACATCCAAAGACACGGAGATGCGCATAAGAGGGTGGCTTACCAGCCCAAACTTCCTCTACAACCTGGAAATCCAATCCACTGGAAGGCGATCGGTTTATGACATGCACTGACGTACTAACTGCCTCAGCCCAAAAACTCGGGGGTAGGCCTGCATGGCTAAGCATAGAGCGCACACGCTCCTGAATAGTCCTGTTCATGCGCTCAGCCAAACCATTCTGGGGTGGGGTGTAAGGGGCGGTCAACTGACGCTTAATACCCCTGTCATCACAAAACTGCTCAAAAGCATGCGAGACATATTCTCCCCCATTATCTGTCCTAAGGCATTTCAGCCTATACCCAGTCTGGTTCTCAACAAGAGCAAGCCATCTCTGAAAAATTGCCAAGACATCGGACTTCTGCTTTATGGGATAAGCCCACACTTTCCTAGAAAAATCATCAATGAAGGTAATGAAGTACTTCGCGCCACCCATAGACATGCAAGGCATAGGCCCACAAACATCGGAATGCACCAATGCCAAGGGCTCACTCATGCGTGGCCTACCCGATTTCTTATGCGTAGACCTATTCTGCTTACCATAAAGACAATGATCACACGAGTCAAAACATGCATAATCCAAAGGCGGAAGATACTGCAAACCAGATAACATTTTCATTCCTTTCAAAGACATATGCCCCAAACGGGCATGCCAAAGTGATACATGTGGGATAGAGCCCACTGCCAAAACATGGTCTACAGAAGACCCAGATACAACAAGAGGATAGAGGCTGCCAGCCTTGGCGCCTCTAGCAAGCACAAGTCTGCCTTTGGTAATCTTCCAGGTAGAATCCCCAAAACAGACATGAAATCCTGCATCATCCAACTGTCCTGCAGACATAAGACTACGCGTAAGCGCAGGTACATGACGTACATCCCTGAGCAAAAAGGAACTGCCAGTGGAAAACTGCAACTGAATATCTCCACAGCCCACAATATCAAGAGACCTGTCATCTCCAAGTCTGACTGATCCAGATACAGTACGGTAAGAGTGAAACCACTCACGGTAAGGCGTCACATGGAAGGACGCACTTGAATCCAATAACCAGCACTGTGCATACATACTAGGTGTCTCAGTCAAGTGTGAAGCATCAGAAGAACTAGCTGCAAGTATAAACTCATCACCACCATCGGACTCTTCAGTCTGCGTGACATTAATTTCCTCAATCTTGACGTTGGACTTCGTAGGTACTATGCTGCGATCAGAGGACTTCTCCTGCACTTTATCTTTCCCCTTATCCTTGCGCTTCTCATTGCGCAACTCATGACACTGTGGTCTAATATGACCCTTTTTTCCACAATGATGACAAGTGACATTTGCATTGCGTCCACGCGACTTACTACGCGACTTGCCACCACGAGATTTAGACCGACCCTTCTGCGAGTCACGGCCTCGGCCATTACCACGGTCATACCTGTCATTCCTGCCTCTAACTGTCAAAGCATGACTACCACGAGAGGCATCCAAGTTTTTGCGATTCACCTCTTCCTGAAGAAGAGCACTCTCAACATCTGCCAATTTTAGAGTAGCACTAGAGGCACAAAGAGCAGTACGGAATACATCCCATGACTCATTCAGAGTTCCAAGCAAGAAAAGAGGAGTTACTTCCTCTCCAAAGGTGATATCCTGCGAAGTCAGGTTCTTCAGTATAGCATGGAACTGGCTCAAGTGAGCAGACATAGTCGCATTATCCTTCATGCGCAGATCCATAAGCTGCTTCAACCAGTACATTTGACTCGCCGGACTTTTCTTATCATAAAGATTCTTGATCTTAGTCCATAGATCCCATGCACACTGTGCTTCCTCAAATACATTATAATGTACCTGTTCAGTGAGAGACAATATAATCGTGGACTTGCATAGCTCATCAAGTTCAAGCCAGTCGTCAATGTCCATAGTTTCAGGCTGCTCCCCACTCAACCAAAGTGGCTTAATCTGAGATTTCTGCACCAAAACCTGCCATATTTGACTCTTCCAGTAAGAGTAGTTGGTACCATCCAACTTTGTAATGTTAAAGATGGCACTATCATGCGAAGATGACGCCATTATGCAGGCTGGAAATGCCCAAACAGTCCAAAACTGCTTGCTGTTTTACTGGAGAAACTGCCCAAAAATGACCAAAACGGGGTCCAAAGGGTGAGCAAAGTGTGCCAAAAGTTGCTGCCCACTTAGTACTAGGTGCGGTACACCAAATCAGGATATTTCAGCATGAAAAGTACACCTCAGTCCACCAATAACTGCTTGCTGTAATAAATTGCAGGTATGCAGTCTAGAGAGCAAACTGTCCCAAAATAGGATCCAATGTCAAGCAAACAATGCTAGGTCCAAAGCCGGCATGAAACGGACATAAGCAAGGCCAATGACAGTGAAAAAAACATGAGCTCAACACCAAGCATGTCAAAATAACATCTGCCAGTGAAAGGCACACCCCCAGACACTCTAGGCAAAGTGTTCCTGTAACTGCCAAAACCTGACACAAATAGGTATCTGCTCAAAGAGAAAGATCCAAATATGAGACTCAGCTCATAAGCATCCTGTGAACCAAGAGTACATCAATGCATATCCATAAAGATCGGAGTATGATCCCAAAGTCTCAATGTGTATGTAGCTGCTCAAGACATAAACTGCTTCAAATACATGTAAGTGCTCCAATAGCATGCAACTGTCAAAGGTCAAGAAAGCATGTAAAATGCTCCCACTGGCACAAAAGGCGTACAAAGCGAGCTCAGAAGCTCAAACAACCCAAGAGAAAGCACCAGTGATAAGTGACCCTGTCAATGCATCAAGCGCATCCGAGAGAGCATGACATACATGAAGCACCGGTCGTATTAACCATGAAGCAATACATAAGCCCAAATAAGCTCTCGGTCAACTCAATGACATCCAAATAGCAACCAAGATCAGTGATCAAGTAAGCCGGGAATGCTCAAATACATCCAAATCCAAGCTCCAAATGTCGGTATGGCATACACGAACCAAATAGCATATGTCACGAACCAAAGCATGTAATGCAAAAGCCTAACTGTCAAGCAGAGACATGAGGCATAGGCGGTCCACGAGCATGCCGAGTCGGTCCAAATGCCAGTGAAGACGGAGCTAATGCGAAGCTCAAAAGCATCCCATAATCTCATACATATGCTCCAAGTCGTCCCCAAATGTCAGAGATATCATGCCAAAGCTCAAAGCATACATCCGGTATCGGTAGGTAAGTGCCAAAGCATGTAAAGTACCTTCAGCCCACTATTATTCCAGCATGTATTTACTGTTCTAAATAGTAGATTTCAGCCCCAAATTCAAGCCAAAATCATGGTCAAACCAAATGCATACATCCCCAATACATCCGGGTAGGAAGTAGACCGCATACGGGCATCAAACAAGGTAACCGGAGTAGAGTATAAGCATTAAATGCCAATGCCAAGTGTGGCTGCCCTGTTTTCAGCACTGTATAACAGTAAATAACAGTCCCAAATCAGCCAATATTTCAAGCCAAAATCATGGCATAATCATGTGCATACATTCCCAAGGCACTAGGCATCATGTAGACCGCATACGGGCATCAAATAGCACAACCGGAATGGAGTATAAGCAACAAATGCTAATGCCAATGGTGCTGCCCTGTTTTCAGCCTGTTATGACAGTTTATGACAGTCCCAAATCTGAAGAAATCAGCCCCGAAAGATCAAGACCAATGCCCAAAGCTTTAATGACATCAAACATGAAGTCTATAGCCCTCTTGATCAAGGTAGAGAGCAAGAAGCAATGGCCAAGTGTGGAGCTGAAGTAGATGAGTGCTCACAGCCTGGAAAAAATGATGCAATCTGCCCTGTTGGTGCTGAACTTGCTGCTGCTCCACATGGGCTGAAAAGGGGGTAATGGGGGGCTCAATGATGGCCCAAGGTAGGCACATACCAAGCCATGAAGGCCCAATGCAAAGGGGAGGGAAGATATGAGCTATGGAGCTCAAGAAGAGTGGCTGCCCTTTGTTCCTGCCCTGTTTCAATCTGAGAATACACTCAAATGCCTGCAAATGCTGAAGCAATACCTCAAGGGCAAGGCCCTGATGAAGCTCAAGAAGGCCAGGATGGAGCTCGGGAAGCCGGGGAGAGTCGGGAGCTCAAGAGGTCGGCTATGGCTGCCGGGATGGAGACCCAATGCGTGAAGCGAGTCGATGCGAAGGTCGGGAAGCACCGAGTCGAGCTCGAGCAAGAGAATGCCAAGCTCTGATACCAGTTGAAAGGTGAGAAGGATCGAAGCTTGCACGCGAGCTATGGCGGGAGAGCAAGAGCAAGAAAGAGAGAGACAAGAAATGGGAACTCCAACCTTCCTTTATTCAAACTGTCACTAAAAGAATAAAGAATAAAGTGACGTGACGGGCGCCCGCCACCTGCAGTGTGCAGTGGCGGGTACTGTCAGTGTAGTAATACACGGGGCGGCACGGCGGAGGCGCCTTTAGCCCCAACATCTAGAAGGTTCTATGATGGCATGGCAAGGGTGTTGAGATATCGATCTCCACTCGTGATATGCCAGGGTGACCGTTGTGCATTTATGTCACCGACGTGTCAGTTGCAGATGCGGTTGGTACACCGCCCATTAATAATAGCTAGATGACAGCTATCCTTATCTACTCTAGTTCGTGGCTTAGTTAGTATGCCACCTTAGTTAGTTGAGTTTGGTTTGAGACCCATATATAGGGTTCTTCTATTTCTTTGTACAAGACTCCTTTTTGGCTTACACAACTAAGAAGAGGAAAACTGTTTTCAGCCTCCACCTTTGTGTGTATTCCCCCATTGTGCAAGCAAGAAAGCTACAAGTGAGACTCCTTCCTTCTCTCCCACAATCTTGACATGGTATCAGAGCCTTGTTCGTGGTAAGGAGCTCAAGAAAGCAAGCCAAGCTCACAGTGTTCTGGTAAGAGGAGCAATGTTGCTTTCATTTTCTATTTTGGGAGCAGATCTCTGCAGGTAGCACAGCCGGAAATTGCAAGAGTGCATTGTCTCAGGTTGAGACACCCTTCACGGTGAAGCAAGAGGGCAGTATATGTTGTGGGAGAGGGCTTCAGCCCTTGGTGACCCTGTTTTTTTTATTTGAGGCCATTTCGGGGCCTGTTTTGGAGGCGGAAGTTTTCTGCACGCACTTAGGAAAAGGCCCAATTTAATGCTGTGTAACCACTGTTCTACAGGTTGGTGAAAAGTTACTGTAGAAATTGCATCGTATGCCTGTGCGCAGAGACATTGGGAGTTACAAAATCATCCTTGTTGCCTGTTAATGCAAAATCGTCACTAGGAAGTGACTGTGTGGTCAAATACCAGTTTTGCAGATTTGCCCTTGTGAGGCTGAAGCTGTGTTCTTTGCAGTGACAGAATTTTTTGCAGTGTTCTGTAATGGCATCTGATTCTCTTTCACAGATTGTCACTAAAAAGCTTGACAAGAACAACTTCCAAGCATGGAAGTTTAAAATGACGAATTTCCTTATGGGAAAAGGATATTGGGAATTTGTTGCAGGAAATGAAGAAGAACCAGTTCTTCCTGATGTTCCCAATCAACAGCAAATGCAGGCATTTAAAGCATGCCATGAGAGAGCCAGGAAAGTTATGTATTGGCTGTCTATCAGCATTTCAGACTCTATGATTGTGCATATTCAGGATGCAAGTACGCCAAAGGAGGCATGGGATACTTTGTCAAAAATGTATAGCACAAATACGCAAGCCAGGAAAATGCAGCTCAAGCAAGAGTTGCATAATGTGCAAAGAGAAAATATGAGCATCAATGACTACCACATGAAGGTGAAGAAGATTGCAGATGCACTTGCTTCCATTGGGTTGCCAGTGGAAGATGATGATTTAGTTTCTGTGACCTTGAATGGTCTAGGAAAGGATTATGCACAGTTTCAAACATCCATTTCCGTCTGTGAAAGATTTCTTGATTTTGAGGAGTTGATTGCTCTTCTAATTTCTGAGGAGCAGAGAAATGGTGGTGCATCTTCTTCAAGAGGAACTTCAAAAGAAGCTGTCTTCTACTCAAATGCTAGAAGAGGTAGAGGTAGAGGTAGAGGAGGCCGATCTGGAGGCCATGGTAGAAATCAGAATATGCAGCAAACTCAAGAAAACCAGTCCTATGGAGGAGGGTGTGGTAACTCTAGAGGCAGGGGGAGCCAAAGAGGTCGTGGTGAATGGCAAAGAGGCCAAAATACAAACAGTAATGTTGAATGCTACTATTGTGGTAAAATGGGTCATATGGCTAAAGACTGCTATAAAAAGCAGAATGACATCATGAATGGAAAACTGCAACAAGGGAACTATGCATCTTCTAGTAGACAGGGTGATGACAGAAATGAGCATTTGTTTATGGTGCAGCACATGAACAATTCTGTGACAAGTGCAGAAGAAAGCAATGATGTATGGTATGTTGACTCAGGTGCATCAAACCACATGACAGGTCATGCAGAATGGATGGAGGATGCAAGGAAAATGGAAAAACCAGGATTTGTGGAGACTGGTGATGATACTGCACATCCTATTGTG
Source organism: Lygodium microphyllum (assembly GCF_053477565.2). Classification (NCBI taxonomy): domain Eukaryota; kingdom Viridiplantae; phylum Streptophyta; class Polypodiopsida; order Schizaeales; family Lygodiaceae; genus Lygodium; species Lygodium microphyllum. Next base: position 89,452,165 of record NC_141161.1, on the reverse strand, counting down.
CAGATTGGAAAAATTCCTTTGTCTATGCAGGATGGAAAAAAGAAATACCTGTCCGATGTATTTTATGTCCCGAATATCACCAAGAATCTGGTTTCTGTTGGTCAAATGGTTGAGCAGGGCTTACAGGTCAGATTTAATCCTCATGGATGCTTTGTTGAGGATATAAAAAATAAAGGTCGCCTGATAGCAAAAGGAAAGAAGAAGGGCAAAATGTTTACGTTGGATGCAGACATGCCTGAATTGAGTGCAGCAATGTTTGCACATGGGACCGGTGTAGTTGCAGATATTGATATCTGGCATAAACGCATTGGTCATGTTAATGTACAGTGACTTAAATCAATGCATGCCCAAAATATTGTTGCAGGATTGCCTAAATTCAAGGTTGCAGAAATGCATAAGGTATGTGAGGCCTGTCAGTTTGGAAAACAGGCAAGGAAACCATTTCCTAGACATGTTCAAGAGAGTAAGAAGCCATTGGAATTAATCCACTCTGATGTGTGGACTACTAAAGCTGCATCTCTTGGAGGCTGTCATTATTTTGTTACTTTTATTGATGACTATAGCAGAAAAGTTTGGGTGTATTTTATGAAAAAGAAAAGTGAATTTTTTGGGCATTTCAAAACTCTTAAAGCTATGGTTGAAAAAGAAACAGGCCTGCAAATAAAATGCCTAAGGTCAGATGGAGGGGGAGAGTACCTCTCAAATGAGTTTGCAAGGTTCCTGTAGGAGCATGGCATAAAGCAGCAATATTCATGCAGTCATACCCCACAACAAAATGGAATTGCAGAAAGGAAAAACATGCATATTGGAGAGGTATCTCGTGCCATGCTCAATGAAAAAGACTTGCCAGATTTTTCCTGGGCTGAAGCAGTTGCTACAGCAGTCTATATAATGAACAAGACTTTCACTACAGCAATACATGGGATGACTCCAGAGGAGAGGTATACTGGTAGGAAACCAAATATTTCTCATTTGAAAATTTTTGGTTGCATTGCCTATGTACATGTGCCAGATGAGTTGAGATCCAAGTTGGATCCAAAAGCTGAGAAGTGCATCTTTATTGGTTACTCTTTGCAGCAAAAAGGGTATAGATGCTATAACCCTTCTACTCGTAAGTTTATAGTGAGCAGAGATGTTGTTTTTTATGAGATGAGTATCTGGTATAAACTAGTAAATGTGATTGATGATGTAGATGCACAAAATGGTAATGCTGCACAGAATTCACAGCAGCAGTCAAAATATTAGTGGACCTGGAGCGTCCTCTAGCAGTGGTTCACATTCTTCGCCATGAACAGGCAGATTGAGATCAGGAGAATCTTCTCAAAGCAATGTAGATAGTGGTATGCATGTATCACGAAAAGGAAAAGAAAAGGTTGATCAGCCCATGTTTGATGTGAATGCAGGTTACTCTTATGTGGATGGTGAATCCAGTGGCTCAGAACAGAGCATTGATGATGAGTTGGGTATTTCTTCTATTGTTACACCTGGAGTAAGGAAGACCAGGGATGTTTTGAGAGCATCTGGGAGTGAACGTACTTTGTGCAGGTCTACGAGAGCTAGGTATCCTGTGGATAGATTGAAATATGATGGATTTACAGCCATTCACTATGCATATATGGTCAAAGTGATACAGGAACCAGAACCCACTTCTTTTGAGCAAGCCATGGGAAAAGAAAAATGGGAGAAAGCCATTGATGAAGAAATGGATGCCTTGGAAGTAAATGCTACATGGAAATTGGTACCTTTGCCTAAAGGTAAGAATGCAATTGGCTGTAAGTGGGTTTATAAGGTGAAGCACAATGCAGATGGTTCTGTGAGCAGATACAAGGCAAGATTAGTAGTCAAGGGGTATGCACAAACATATGGCATTGACTATGAAGAAACATTCAGTCCGGTTGCAAGGATGGCAATCGTAAGAGCAGTCATTGCTATGGCTGCATCAAAGGGATGGTCTTTACATCAGATGGATGTAAAGAATTCCTTCTTGCATGGTGATTTGCAAGAAGAGGTCTATATGGAGCAGCCACCAGGTTATGTGCATGCTGTTCATCCTGAGTTTGTTTGCAGGTTGAAGAAAGCCTTGTATGGCTTGAAGTAAGCACCTAGAGCATGGTCTGACAAGATAGGACAGTATCTTGTCACTATTGGCTTTCAAATTTCCAAGGTAGATTTCTCACTTTATGTGAGAAAAACAGAGAAAGGTATTATGCTACTTGTCATTTATGTTGATGATTTGATTATGACAGGTGACAGTGATGAAGATATCCTTTGGCCAATGGAGGTGGTTGTGCAAGTGGTTTCAGCAACCATATCTAGCAATTTCCCACGTAAAACCCTAGAGCATGCAACAATGCTTTGGGAACCCATCGTAGTGTCGAAGGGGGTTTAGTTGAAAGGTCATATCCATTAAGGATCAAAGAGAGAAGGAAGTAGAGAATATGAGATAGAAGAGAAAAAAAAGAATAGGTAGAAGATTCAAATGAATCCCAAGAATGTTGGAAATCAAGTTCTCTTCAAGACATGTCCATACATCATGAATCAACCATAAAACCTTCTACCAATTCTACTAAAGCATTTACACAATCTAAAGATAAAGCTCAATGATTCAGATTATGTATGTATTACATGTAAAATCTATTGTACATCCAAGACAAAGAGTCCAAAAAATCCAAATGTCAATATATTTAGATGATTGCTTGGTAGAAGAAGCCCACGTACTTCTCCTGAAAGCACTATGTATTGATAGAACTTGACAAGGTAGCCAAAATCCTTGTATAAAACTCCAAATACACTTCAGTATGTGTATTCCTTGTTATTACAACAGTCATATGTTGATCATTTGATTACTAAACTCAAAGATAAACGGTTCTTGGATTATCTAGATAATGTCTACTACTACTTGGAAGCAATCTCCAAGCATTAGAACTCCTGGATCTCCCTATTATACCAAAAACATGCACCACACTAGCTTCTTCTCTCCTACTCAAACGGAAAATTTGATGGTTTTAGTGGCTCTGAAAGGGGGGTAAAACTCTAGGACACTTATTCACAATGTGCCCGGATCGCTCCTTCCTCCCTCTTCCCATCCAAAGTGATGTTTGCTACCTGAAAACTACAGTCGTGCATGAGGCGAATTTGAGAGCCCTTCTTTTCTCATAACATTTTTCATTAAAAAGGCTAAAAAGTAACTTTTTTTTCTATATGTCACCCTATTCTAGAAGCTTACTGCATGCTTTTGAGGATATTACAAGAAATAATGGCCAAAGTATCAAAAATAGGCTAAAATGGTCCCAAAATCCCATCATTTTAAACCATCTATACTATGGACACTAACACTAACACTAATGACTAATATAACATTGACTTTCTAGATCAATAAGGAAGTTGGATGATGATGCACTCCAAGGTTTTTCACATTGTGTCCACATAGTGACACGACAACAACTTTCTGCTAACTCTCCATAGACACTTCTTGTGATTGTATACCTTAGATCTCCTCTTACTTCTAGATAAAATTCTCTTCCCAACAGCTAGGGAAGTTGGTGCAATAGTCCTAGTAGGTTTGGTATTTCCCTTGGTTCTAAGAGGATTCTTACTTAATGGCTTTCTCTTATCAGAGTGTGCCTTGAGAAGTTCCTTTAGAACTCTTTCGCCATCTTCACTAGGGTTTTGGTTTGACTCAAAGATATGATTCTTGCTCTTCTCAAAGAAGAGATAATATTACCTTTACTGAAAGTAGAGACTATCTTAGCATTTGGTAAGCTCAAGTGTATTTTGTGTGCTTCATAGTCCACATTGCATTTGGTTGTGCACTTGAAAGGTCTTCCAAGTAGGATGGCATTTCCCATATCTTCTTGATTTGAAAGCACATAAAAATACTAGGTAGACTCTTAGTCTCTACAATCAAAAAGAAACTTGCATTGTCCTAGGAGGGGATAGAGTGAACCTCCATAAGGTCTGATGACTACATTAATCGAAACCAAGTCAAGTTGACCAATCTTAGTCCATAGATCATTAGTTAGGATCTTGTAATCAGAATCTTCATTAATGATAAGCTCTCACTTGGCAATTAGTTTTCCCCTAAGATACGGAGGAGGTATCAACTCTTTGGCTTTCATGTCAATGTTTTTGGATTTGGCCTTTCGGATGTTAGGCTTAGTAGACCTAGTTGCAATGATACTAGACACCTTCTGTGTTGGAGAATCATGATACATATGAGTAATGCTACACTTAATACATCTAAGGTCAACCTTTGTGAAGTTATATATTGCCATTTGGTTTGCTAGCTGTGGCCTTAGCTCTTGAATTTCTAGCTTAATGATCTTGTTAATGGAGAGTTGGATGGAAATATATGTTCTTAGTTGACTCCTAGGGATTTAGGACTTGTAGGCTTCACAATCTAGTCCTATGTTAAGTAGATCAACTAAGTATAAGGCTCTTAAAAGATTGCACACTCTTTGACTCTTTTTGATAGGTCAAGGTTTTGTGTGGTCTTGTGTGTTTTTCTTTTGTTTTGAATCTCTAGAATTATGAACTCTGCTTGGATCTCTCAATTTTGTTTCTTAAAGTCCCTATCCTTCAAGTTTATCTCTCTTTGGACAATCTTCATTGTGATCATGCACTAAGTGCAAGTGTTGAAATTGTCGGCCTAGTGAGTGGCTTCTTCTCTCAATTGCTTTAATCTTGGTGCACTCTAAAAATAAAAATGATTTGACTTTGTCTTAGAACTCTCAATTTCTTTGTCAATAGCCTCTTATTCATCTGTCCCATACAGTGGTTGTAAGTGAGCACTTGATGGTAGCTCGGTTGGATAATTTCTCCCCTTCTACTTGTGCTGTGTCCTATGCCTAGATATGGAAATGATTATTGAGCTTATGCACTATGATCCTAAATGTATTTGGGTGATATAAGTGTAATTCATCTTGTCTATATTCTAGGTGTACCAAGTCCTTATGATGTTTCTCTCCACATGTCCCTTGCTGCACATAACCCATTACTCCTAAACACACACACATACACATATAGACCCAATTCCATCCACATACTTGTCTACCATTACATAACGTTACTTGCATTTACTTGCATCCAAGAGGCTACTGTCCTTGCATTGTGCTCGTCTTGTCTTGACACATTTCCATCTTGGTGATTATGATACATGTCATATTGCTTGCACAAGTATATTGTAATTTTTGAGTGAAAGAAATCTTGATCTTGCACATCTCACTCTTGTATGTTCAAAGTGTCTCAAGTGTCTTAAAGACTGTACATCTTGGAATCAATTGTTGGAAGAGACATTAAAGCTCCTTGAGAATTCACTAAGAAGCTTGTACAAACCAAGCAAGTGTGCAAGTAAACTCTAGTGTTTGTAAGTGATATTATGTGTGTGAACTAGCATGCAAGTGAACTAGTGTGTAGAGTGTGAACTATTTGTTGGAAACAAAGTCCTAGGGTCTAGTGTAGAAGTCCTAGTGTAGAAGTGCTTTTGTGTTCCTATTGTAGAAGTCCTATGCTAGTATAAATGTGATGGGGCTAGTATAGTGTAATGGATGTGTGTGTGGAGATGGATGTCTTAGCAAGGGTGTATTTATGAATGTGTTTGGGTTTAGGGTATGTTAGGTAGAAAAGTATATGGAGTGTGTGTGATGTGAGAGTGTGTATGTGTAGATACATGTGTGATAGTGGAAGAGTAAAGAGTGTATAGGGTGTGTGTGTGTGTGTAATGGGTTTAGTGTATGTATGAATGTGAAGAGTGTGAATGGTCATCATAGAAGGGCGGGTGTGTGGTGTAGGGGGTGTATGAATTTTGGATACATAGGTTTAGTGCAATTTTAGTTTTTAGTGTGTATGATGTGAGTGGTGAGGTGGTGCAAGTCTTAGGTTGTGCAAGAGGTAAGTGATGCACATGGTGCACATGGTGCACATGGTGAGAAGTGGTAAGATGGTGCAATTCCTAGGTGGTGCAAGTGGTAAGGAAGTGAGGTGGTGCAAGTCCTAGGTGTGAGCTAAGGTGTTGTAAGTGCTAGGTGGTACGAGTGCGAGATGGTGCAAATCATAGGTAGTGCAAGTCCTAGTCCTACATGGTGTAAGTGCGAGGTGATACAAACAATGAGGCAATGCAAGTGGTGAGGTGGTGCAAGTCCTGGTCCTAGGTGGTACAAGTAGTGAGGTGGTGCAAGTGCAAGGTTGTGCAAACCATAGGTGGTGCAAGTCCTAGTCCTAGATGGTGTGATTGCAAGATGGTGCAAGTGGTGAGTTGGTGTAAGTGCAAGGTGGTGAGAGCAGTGAGGTGGTAAAGTGGTGCAAGTGGTGAGATGGTAAAGGTTAGAGTTTGCATGGGATGTATGGTTTTGCATGTTTTGTTGTGTGTAAGGGGATTAGGATCTTTTGTGTGTGGAAGATGGGGGTGTCTTGGGAATTAAGGATATTTTGTATGTGGTTTGTGCAAGTGTGAAAGTGAAATCTTAGGATGGAAGTAGTGTGGAAGTAAGGGTGGTATAGTATGTGATAAAAGGGGCTCAATAGATATCAAATCAAATTACAAGGGAAAAAAGAAAGTGGCACTCAACATATGGCAAAAAATAACAATCGGCCAAACAATGAAAACAATAGCTCTATGTTTTATTCTTGCATTGTGAGTTTTGTGTTTTCTAGAGTTTTGATCACTTCCCTTCCTTCAATGTACAAACAACCAAAAAATATGATAAGCATACTATATTTTCAATACACACTAATGTTACATAAATTATTCAACTAAGATGAGTTTGAATATTGAGTTTTATATTTTTGCATCATGAAGAATTTGAGTTTGAGTTTTGTGTTTTTGCGTTGTTCTTTGAATTTTATTGTGCTTTAATCTATTCTAGCAAATCCAATCTTTCTAATCTCAAATTGATTCCCCTTGATTAGACCTTCCTAAACTAGTTGCATGTGTTTTTGAGTATGCAAGTCATAAGTGTGTGTTGAAAGATATGACAAATGATGTATGCTCTAGGAAGAGATGTCTTGAATCCCATATGCACAGTGAGGAGAGTGGAACAACCCAACTACTATAAAGCATTGTACTTGACTATCACTTTCAAGATGAGTAATGCAATATCATGATGCTTTGTACTTCCAGTTAGTGTCATTGTCATTATTAGTCTCTTACACAAGATTGTGTTTATGAGTCCAAGCTTCCATCTTGGAACCTAATTCACTTGTGTAATAGATGGTCTATTCATTGTCCATGTCATCTTCCAACCTCCATGGCTGCCATGCTCTAGATCCATGTTTTCAACATGGTATTAGAGCTCATTGAGCATGTCTCAACTCTCCTCTCACTCCTCTCAGCTCTTCTCAACCTCATGTAAGCTCTATTTCAATGCATGACTTCAGTTTCTCACTTGAATCTCACACTCACAGTTTAGCAGCCATAGCCAAACTGCACCTGCCCTACTTTGAGCTCTTAGATCTCTTCAACTATGCAAGATCTTGATAAGCTTCTTTTAGGAGATTCTCTCCCTACCCTTGGAGCTTCTCTTTGTCACCTCTCAGAGCTTAATATTGCTTACCACATAGCCCACCATTATGCAAATTTGAAGTTGTTGTCCGAACTATGCCAAATTTTGTTCGTACCATCGATTCTTCTCCTCCTGAGCTATGCCATTTACCTTGTGAGTATAGGGCTTTGAAAGCTCACTATGTAAGCCTACTCCCCATGTAATATCTTTCACAATGATCAACTCTTTGAGCTGCACGAGCTAAAAGAACAATTGCCTATCAAAACCTTAAAGAAGAAACTATAGCCATTTCACTTGAAGCTCTTTTTTTCTTCATTTTCTCTCTCCTGCCACTTAAACCAAGCCTGGCATCACTCGAATTCACTGATTTATTTAGTCTCCAACAAAATTTTCCCATCAAACTATTAAGGAGGAGAGACTTTGGAAGATTTGAAGACCTCATGACCAAACATCCAAATTTGAAGTTTCCAGCAAGTATAAACCTACAAGAAGAAGATTTGGAGCAGTCTTGAAGGTCAAGGTACCTACTTAAATATTAAGCAACCAACGTGAAATTCAAGCATCATTAAGCTTGACATCAAGTGCTTCAAGATAATCTCTTCCTTCCTTGGTACACATAAGTTCAACTCTCTTACTGGTTACACTCAGTTATTGGATGATGATTCCTGGTCATACCAATGACAAACATGAAGATTTTAATGTGGAATGCCCAATTGATTAAATTCCTTGTAAGCCTAAATCTCATTATAAAATGATAGAGATTGCTTGAGTATACTCGCGGTAAGATCTCCTTCAAAATGTCTAAACTATAGCAAATAGCCAAATTCAATGGTGAAGGCTTTCATGCCTAGAAAGAAAAGACAATGTACCATATCATGAGGAAGGGCCTTGGGATCTATTTGAGGATGATGCAAGAGATGCAAATAGCAAGAAGAAAGATGATGAAGACTAGTTCATTGAAGAAGTCTAGCTCAAGACAAAAGAGTGGAAAAATATGAACAACAAGGCTCTAGGCATCATTGCTTGGGGACTACTTGGGGACTATCTGATGATGTATTGCACCATATCTTCGGCATCAAAAATGAAAAAAGGGCATGCGATGAGCTTAACATGATCTTTGGAACTCAAGCTAAAACCTTCAAGGTAAAACTACTCATACAATTCTACAAACTAGATGTAAAAGATAGTTCTTCTATGACCATGCAGATTAATAAGTTGAAGGCCTAAAAGCTCAACTTGCTACTCTAAAGAAGAACATTGATGAAGATAAAGCCATAGCAGTATTACTAGAAAGTGTAAATCAAGAGTCATATGAGAACCTTGTTTCCACCTTAAGTAATGTTCCAAATCTCTCACTTAAGGACACTGAGCACTCTCTACTTGATGAAGAAACTAAACATAAAAGCAAAGATGTAAAAGGAGTTGTCTCAACACAGAAAGACCATTTGTTGTGCACTAAAGGAAATCATGAAGCAAAGGGTTGAGGACGAGGATTCAACTCCGACAACAAAGATCAGATGACATGACATTATTGTGGTAAGACTAGCCATATAGCTAGTGAATGTTTCCACCGTAAAAGAGCACAACAGCTGTAGAATGGTAACCATCATTAGAATCAATTTATGAATGAAAGAAGATGAAGAAGATGCTTCCACTATCAACAACTTTAACATATTCTTTTGAAGAAATTATATTTCCCATAGTGGATCTTATGTCTTCCTATATTGGATTTTGTTTTCCTTAGTGGATATTCTTTGTAAAGCAAAATCCTTGCCAAAGATGTAAAGTTTCAGGCTTTAACTTGACTAGGCTATCTATGAGCTAGTCTTCTGGGCCATGTCATCATGTAGGGGGGGCAAAAGCTAGCAAGTTTAGGAACTCATCATTTGAGGGGGTCTATTGAAAGATATGACAAATGATGTATGTTCCAGGAAGAGATGTCTTGAATCCGATATGCATAGTGAGGAGAGTGGAACAACCCAACTACTATAAAGCATTTTACTTGACTATCACTTTCAAGAGAGTGAGTAATGCAATATTGTGATGCTTTTTACCTTCAGTTAGTGTCATTGTCATTATCAGTCTCTTAGACAAGATTGTGTTTATGAGTCCAAGCTTCCATCTTGGAACCTAATTCACTAGTGTAACAATTGGTCTATTCATTGCCCATGTCACTATGAATCTAGTCTTCATCTTCCAACCTCCATAGCTACTATGCTCTAGATTCGTGTTTTCAAAAGTGTGAACAATCGATACCCCATCAATCCCATCTACTCAAGTAGACAAGCCTCCTATTACACCATGTGGTAGGAGTATGAGAATCTTAACATTGCATCATCCTTTATCCTGACAATGGAACCAAAATGTTGGGCTAAACGCACAAAAGTTGGGTGGAAAAGCTTCTATTGTTTTAGAAGCTACAACTCACTTCAATGACAATCTCTCACCTTGTCTCTCAATATCCACTCTAACTAACCATGCATCCTCCTCTTCACACCAAGAAAACAAGAATACAAGACTAGCTTTGAGGTGCATTGAACTCATCTATCTTACCTTCTTATATTGTAGTTCGAAAGCTTGAAGGCTCAAATATGGTTCCACAATCTAAATAACACAATTTGATGTCATCTCTCCTTTGCATCTACCACCAAGCATACCAACGAGTTGAGAAGCTAATAGCAGAGAAGATAAAGAAAAGCAAGAAGATGGCATATAGCTTCACCTTCCTTTAGTCCCTCACTCAACATGTCTCTCACTTTCTATCTCAATTACTCTCAATAATAGAAGGAAGATGATAGAATAGAAGAATAGAATAAAAGGCTTCAATTGTTGTGCTAACAAAGCTTTCGCAACATGGATGCACCAAACGGATAAATACAATTAAGACATTTCACCCTTTATAAAACAAGATTAGGGTTAGGGTTAGGTCATTCTCTAGGGTGGTGTCCAATTTGTGTTTAGGGTTTATATCTCACTTTGCATTTTAGGGTTTGTGCCCCACTTTGAATTTTAGGGTTTGCACCTCTTTTATGTTTTAGGATTTCCACCACTATGAATTAGGGTTTGCACCCTCCTTTAGGCATCCTTCCCACTTTATGATCTCTAGGTTGGCCATTCCTTGAATGCTTTATCCTTAAGCTAAACAAACCCAGCCTATGCTATTCTAGTCATGAATTTATGTGTGCAACCCACACAACTATTACAAGTGTGACAAATACAACTACAAGTGATGATACAATGTGCATGAAAGTGAGGTCAACTCACAAAATAATATAACCATAATAATGTGATGTCTATGAAGTATGGAATAATACAAGTACCTAAAAATAATACTTTAAAGCTCCAAAAATAATAATCCACCATCAAATAAATTGGACACTTGTACTTTGACTTTGCTTTGATCTTTTTTTACTTTAGTATTCACAAAATATTGTTAATAAGTTTACTTGTGGATAGCAATGTATTGGCTTAGTCTTTCTCTTGCTATACATTTTTCGGCTTGGTTTTGGGACTGATTTGTTGTTATTACAGTAGCTCATACTCTTTTTGTTTGGTAAACATAATGGCAGGTTTTTCAAATGCTTCTAATGGCAATGCTATCTTCAACATAAGAAAGTTGGATGGCAATAACTTCTAGTATTAAAAGACTCAAATTTGGCCATTATTGGTGCAAAAAGAAGCAATTCAAGTCATTGAAATTAGAGGGTATAAGGCCAAAACTTTATGATGTAGAGGAATCAAAAGATATTGATGAGCTATGTATGTCTACCATCATTTTGTCATTGTCAAAGTAGGTATACTTCAATGTCATTGAGACTAAGGGTGGTGCTTATGCATTATGGAAAAATATTTGTGATTTCTGTGGTAAGCAAAGTCCTTCAACTCAACAACTCATGGATCTTTGTATGAAGGAAGAAGCATCTATGTCTTCTCATTTAATTGAGTTTTATTCTATTTTTGGCTAGCTTACTTCACAAGCTCTTAAGTTTGAACAAAATGTCAAGTCTCTTTTCTCACTTGTCATAGTGCCTAAGCCTTGGGATATATTCCACACTGCTATGACTACAAACTCCTCTAAAGGTGGGCTTTAGCTCAAGGTTATATGGGGTGCTTTGGTTATTTTACTGAGGAAGTAAACAAGAAAAATGTTGATGCAGCTCGTACTACTCATGCACTCAGAGTGAGAGACAAACAAGGAGATAATCTAAATAATAATCATGGTAGAGACTCACTGCATGATAGGAGTAAGTCTAAGTCTTGTAGACAATCACATTATAAGTATTGTGATTCTAAGTCCTCTCATACTTGTCATTATTGTGGGTTGTAGGGTCATATAAGGCAACAATGCCATAAGATGTGCAACGATAGACATGAAACAACAGGCAAAGGGAATTTGTATGATAATGTCAAATCTTCTTATGATCACAGAATTATTCTTAAGTCCAATGTCAAGATAAAAGAGATAAAAACTATGAGTACAACAACTTAGATGATTACATAATTTTTTCTTCATCACTTGATGCTACTCAATTAACTAATGCTCCATCTTCTACTCTCAGTATTGGCTTCTTAATTTGGGAGCTTCATTTCATGTTATCTTGCATCATCATCAATTTTATATCTATCGTACTATCACATGTTTGATTATGACACTACATTGGATATTATAGATGATGTGGATTGTAGTTTGGTATTGGTCCTCCATTTTTGCTTCGTGTCATACGTCATATCCCAACTTTGACTAAAAGCCTTGTCACTATGGGATTGTTGGATGATAATAGGTACCACGCCTCTTTTGGTGATTCTTCATGGAAGATTACTTGTGGTAGTCTTGTTTTTGTTGAGGTGCCAAGGTTGGTAGCCTATTTGCTTGTATCTAGATCTATTGATCATATTTTGGCTGTGTGATTGATCTTCCTCATGTATCGCTTTGGCATCCCTATCTTTGACATATGTCCTTAAAAGAAATCAAAGTATTCACTTATTTGCAATATATTTTGCCTCTTGACTACTCATTTTTTGACTCGTGATCTTTTTCATATGGCAAGTAGACATGTAACTCTCATAAAAAATTTGGCTCTATGTATAATATGGGTGAGCCTTTGGCTCTTTTTTATCTAGATGTTTGTGATTCCATGCCCTATTAGTCTTTAGGTGGTCTTAAGTAGTATGATGCTCATTGATTATTATTCATATAAAGTTTAGGTATATCCTATTAAGTAAAAATTAGATGTGTTAACTACATTAGCACTCCCTTAGTATGGTTTAGAACCAGACCAGGGAAGGCTAAAATACCTATGATCTAAAAATGGGGGTGAATATGTCTCTAAGACATTTGAGTAGTTTTGTGACAAAGAGATATTAAGAATTAGTTGACCACCTCATGCACCCCACCACTGAATGGTATTGCAAAGTGCATGAATAGGACTATTTAGGAAAGAGTCTGCAATATGCTTAGTCAAGCAGGTTACCATAGAACATTTGGGGTAAGGTAATTACTACTACTATTCATTTGATTAATAGTTACCCATGCATTGGTGGTAGAGTTATAAAGGAGTTATAGTCTGGTAAACCTTCCTTATATGCACACATGCATATCTTTGGATGTGAGATTTTTTGCCATATTTCCAAAATCAAACATAATAAGCTAGATCCAAAGTCCATCAAATGCATCTTTCTTGGATCCATATTCTCAAAAGATTATCCGTAACTACGATGTTGTATTCCATGGAGCAAAGATGCATATAAGAAAAAAATCAGGTAATTGAGATACGTAGGGTAATCTTTTAGAAGTAGCCACTTTTTATAGTACAACCAGTCCCAGTTAGATAGCCTATTGCATATCTACTGATGATATAGTGACCTAGGATCCACCTATTGTGCATGATCGTGATGTTGGGATAGAGAGGATATGCTATATAGACTCCATAGCCAGCCTTGAGATGCTCAACTAGAGCATCACATCCTCCTAATTGTTTTGAGCCCTCTATGCATTATGTCATCATAACAAATGCTAGTGAGCCACTCACTTATGAGGAGGTTATGTGCAAAAGTTATAGTTACTATCGAGAGAGGGCCATGCAATGAGTGTGATTCACTATAAAAAATGTATACATGGGTGGTTTCTTCTGCCATTGGGAATTATGCATTGCCCTACAAGTGGATATACAAGTTGAAGAGTATCCTTGGTCACCCTAAGTTAGCATATAAAGCCAGATTTGTTGCTAAGGTTTTAATCAAGAGAAGAGAGTTAATTTTAATGAGATATTCTCTCCTATGGTTAAGATGACTACCCTACACTTGATATTGGTCTTGGTCATATGGGTGGATCTAGACTTGTACCAAATGGATGTAAAAATGGCTTTCCTTCATGGGGACTTGCATGAGGATATATATGTGCAGTAGTCTAAGGGCTTTGAGGAAAAGTTTAGGGAACACCTAGTATCCAAGTTGAGGAAGAGTCTTTATAGACTTAAGCAGATATCTAGGGAGTGGTATTTTAAGTTTGGTGTGAACATGAACAAGGCTCATGATAGTAGCCTTATCATTTTGGTGCTATATATTAATAGCTTTCTAATTTCTTGGAGTGCTCATGATAAGCTAGATTCTTTGAAGACTCAACTCTAGAAGAGCTTTGAGATGAAGGACATAGGGCATGCCTCTCATATCCTTGTTATGTGCATTACATGCAATCACTCCTCTAAAGGACTTCTCTACTTGTCACAAAAGGAGTACAATTGATAAAGTCCTTGAGTAGTTCTATATGTAGGGTGGTAAGCCTATTGGATGCCCATTACCTTCTCATGTGAAGGTCAATCAACAAATTGTCCCCAACCAAATGAAGAGTCCAACATAGCTAAGATTCTATATCCATCTTTGGTAGATACCTTGATGTATATGATGATAGCCACTTGACCTAACATAGCATTCATAGTGGGAGTTGTGACTCGTTATATGGTGACACATAGTAGATAACATTGGGATGTTGTGAAGGATAAATTGAGATATCTTAACTACACTATAGATATATATTTGTTATAGTGGCCATGATATTAGAGTCATGGGCTACACAAAATCTACAAGACATGCGAACATTAGAAATTCCACCTCTGGCTATGTCTACATCTTTGCTAAAGGTGTTGTTTCTTAGATATCTATGATGTAGAAATGCAATGCCTTTTTTACTACTAAGGTTGAGCACATTGCAACCACTAAGGCTTGCAAGGAGGCCCAATGGCTAGGTCATATGGTTTTCAACCTTGGTATGACTATGACTCCTATATTGCATTCAAACTCTATGAGTACCATTTAGTTGGTAGATAATCTAGTCTTTCATGTAAAGACCAAGCATATTGAGATCCATTATCGCTTCATTAGAGATGTGATTGAGGACAAGTAGATAGAGCTTGTCAAGATTATGACTAGCAAGAATCTTGCAGATCTACTCACTAAAAGTATCCCAAAGGAATGTTATGCCTTTCTTGGGAAGATGATGGGTGTAGGATGAGATTACGTCTATTTCTCATCATGTTGTACTTGTATATATATTTTGTCATTTTTTTCTTGTTTTTTCAACAAATTGTATATAGAAGAAGCACTCCATGTCAAGAGTAGGTTCAATGGTCCATCACTAGGTCTTAGACAATATCATTATTAACATTGTGAACTCATGATTTAACCGGATGCCTTGGACACTCTAGCCAAACTTGAGTACATCCTTAACTTCTAGAACTGGTGGATTCACAAACCCTTGCTTATTGTACATAAATAAAATAGCCAAAATTCCTTGCAAATAATAATAATACTACTAAAGCAAAAGAATATCCGCACACACTAGGACCTACTCTCTAGGAAACTAGATACAATTTTATAGAGGTGAGGAATACAAGGCAAGATTGCCAAGACTAGGACCAAGAGACGAACTCTAGAAAGAATGGAAAGTTAGGCCTTCAAAGACCTTCAAGAATCCAAGAGCAATTGAGAAAATTAGAACTTTTCCAAAACCAAGTAAGTGTTAACTGTTAAGTGAATGTAAACAATGGCTAAGGCTTGGGATTCTAGCTTATGGAGATTCAAAAATTTCAATTCTGTTAAGGAATGCAAAAGTCATGAAATTTAAATTTTAATTGAAAAATTCACATAATTTTTTCTTTTTGCTTGTAGATGGTAGCTGCACAAGCATCATTCCTCTCAACCACCACCACAGTATAGCCCATGCCTATTAGAGACCTATTGAATGAGGATAAACTAGTTTTTAACAAAGACATGAGCTAAAATTGGAGGCAGTCATGTGGAGAGTAGGCCGCCCAAGGTTTTGAGCTCTCATCAACCTTGAGAATCTGGTTGAAAAATGCCAAACTGTTGGGAAACTCATAGCCAACTATGGCAAAGACTACATTAGAGCCACATCCACTCACATACACTGTTTAGCTTGCTCTAGATTGATCAAGAACTATGAACCAATTGCTAGATCTAGTAGGTTTATATACAACATAAAAATTAATGGGAAATATAATGAACATGTAGCCAACATTAAGTTCATCCTAAAGCTGGTAGAAGAGGCCTTGGGAATTAGAATGGGATCAGAAAAGTATGTTAAAGCACATGAGACTCTTCAAGCCTCTCAAAGGTGGGATGAGAATTAAGTGGTAAGAATTAATGGAACCAGAGTGAAAGTAGTGGCCAACAAAGGAAATCTTTTAAGAGCAATCCCAAAAGAAGAGTTGAGGTGATGGTAGAGCCCTTTTATCACCTCCTTACCTACACGAAAACCTTGACCAACACAACTAGGATACCTAAGTGGAACCTAGAGTACATATTGATAGGAAACTTGGCTAAGCAAGACTTAAATACTCTATGGATGGAACATACCATAGAATCTATAGCAAATGCACAAAGGGTTGCTCCAAAGTATCCTAAAGTAAAGTTTCACTGCATAGAGGATGAAAGGTCGAGCAAGAGTGGAATCACAAGTGGAGGAAAGAAAGAAGCAATAGCTATGGAGGTTCAAGCAAGAGAGAGCAAGACAGTTAACAAACACAATGCATAACCTATGTCTCCTTATTCTATAGTCATGTAAGTAATAAAGAATAATCTGACAATGAATGGGTGACCGCCACTTGCAATGTGCAATTGTGTGTAGGTAGTAAATACAAGTAAATGTAGGTGGTTTATCGCATTTAATCCCCAAACTCCCACTTAAGGGCAAATATGCCTAATTGGTGGGAGATGATGAAGAATGTTCTTGGGTGGTGTTAGCTTGTGAGCCTCAATGATGGTGCTTAAAGATGTGGTCTCACAATACATCGGATCATATTTGAGAATATTGACAACCTTGCATTGTTCAGCCATGGTGATACCCTTATTTCTTGTAGTAGAAAATTCAAAGCAAATGGTATACTATCTTTGAAGAAAGCAAGTGGTCATACTACAAAGATGGTTAGCCTATTGACAATGGAGTATTGCCTCTATAAATTAGGAAAGTATTGAGTAGGCATGCAATTGTTGTGTTGGAATCTCCTAGGCTATTTGGTCTTGTACGGGGATGCTTTTGTGAAACAAGTGTTCTTGCTCCTCCCAAGTGGGATGCCACTAGGAAGAAAGTATGATCATATGGTGTCAGCCACCAATCCGAGGTCTATCGTAGTGAATAAATTGGCTAAGGTACCCAACATGGAGTCAAGCTGCAAAAAGCATTCTAACGATGCTTTCCTGCTTGGGTCGATAAGTCTTCAACCATTTTATAGATTGAATGACATGGACATGGTTTCTTCAATGTGCTAGCAAACAAAGTCGATATTTGCACCTTTGATATGGGAAACTTAGTACAGGGGAGAAATAATATCCTCTTGTGGGGATAAGTTAGTGATAGGTGAGCTTGTGCCAACAACAATGCCATCTAATTTAGGGGATTGAGACATTGTGTTCACTAGGGAATTTGTAGATGGAGAAGAAGTGATCAATGGGATAGAAGGCATAGGTGAACCTTTTTCCTAAGTAGGAGTTCTACATGAAGGCTCTATTGGGGTCCGGTCGGTAGACATATTGCAAGCAACTAGTTTGTTTAGTCTATGGGATGTCATCAAAGTTGTTGCGGTAGTTTGTGTATGAGTAATGACCATGTATGCAGTCATGGAAAACTTTAGTAGCCAAAGTTTATGCTAGCCTTCATAATACCTTGTGCTTTGAGAAGGGCCTTTAGAATCCATCGAGTTGTTAGGCATGGGTTACTATAAGGCTTGCATTGTCAATATACATTTTTTGCTTGTGTTTTCTTGTTGTATGATGCAAAAAGTTGTATGACGAGGTTTTGAATTTCCACTTTCGTTGAGTGATGTAGGGGTGATTTAAGTAGGCTCAAATTGTGCCTCTTTGGAACTACATGTTGTGTTTACTCATGCATCGGTTAACTATAGATGGATGCATTTATCGATATAATTACCTTTGCACTTAGTTAAGAACTTAAAAATTTGTCCCAAAATAATCTCAATGCCACCTTCCCTCAAATTTTGGAAGAATATAGAGGAGCAATGGGATACTCTCAATCTCAATGGTGACTATTAATTTGCACTTAGTAAAGAGTAAGGTCATGATCTGCATGAATTAAATTTTGTATATGTCAATTGGAAATGTGGTCAGCATGGATTTTTTAAATAGCTATAAGGAAGTGTGCTATAAATTAAGCCCTCATCAATGAGTACATTATCCCATGACTAACTTAGATGTTTTAAGGCATATGCACACCTACCAGAATACGGAGTTCATATTCCATTTCTAAACTAATAATCGTAATAGGTTGAACATTTATTACATGGTCTACTAAATTTGGTCAAAAGTGTGGTGTAGGAGTGTATTGCTACTGTTGCTCAAACTGTTCATAAAATATTTATTCTATAGGCAGTAGGAGACTGTTGTCATTTGCCATGGGTGGTTCATGGGAAGGGTGTCTAGATGGATATTATTTCTTTGTTGTACTATTGTTAAAAATGGTTGATGGGTTGGCCATCTAGGGTTTTTTTCTCAACACTCCCTATCCTACTAATTACACAAATGCAAAAATATCCAAGGCCTTGGAGATTCAACTTTTTCTTATGGCCTTTAGTCGAGTAGAGCAACATGACATCCCTCTTGTTGAAGGATCATTGCTTGATATACTTGTTGAATCTTGCCTTTCATTGGACTACATGTTTTGATCAAGTGGTCAAGTCTTTTTAGGAAATGTTGCTATGTTCGAGTGTCTTCCCACCATTCTTAGTTAGAAATCCACAGGCTAGGGACTAAGAACTCAATAGCATAATAGCATCTATACCATATATAAGCTGAAATGGAACCATGGTAGTCTTCTAAGCTACCTGATAGGGCCAATGTGCTACCATGAGCTTATGTTCCTAATCTAAATGCAATGTTGAGATAGCTTTGGTCAATACACTAATGAGAACTTTGTTCGTGGCTCCTACTTTCCCATTTGCTTAAGGATAGTTAGGATGAGACTTCCTATGGATGACTAAGGATATAGAAAGCAAGTGCTCAATTACTTCATTAAGAAATAGTGTCCCTTGGCTCACTCACAATTTTGATGGAGCAACCAAAATGTGAGATAACTTGCTCCTATAGAAATCATGCAATAGTTGGTATATCATTTTTATGGGTTTCCCTAGCCCTAGTCCATTTAGTCATGTAATTTGTGGGCTACAATGATGTATCAAGCTTGTGAGTATTATGCAGTTGAGCTAATTAGTTCCATAAATTTTGTATCCCATTTTTCAAAAGGTTGGTGCACAATCACCAATGTGAGCTCCATCTTATCCTTTCGAATGGGTAACTTTGTTCTTTGGTACTTGTCACTATGCTCAACATACCTAGCCACATCTTTAGAGTGGGCTACCACAATTGGGATTGAAGTATTTTCCTTGTTGTGGTAGTCACATAAAAGTTTCCTTCAACAATGCCACCATGAGTCTCTTATAATAGATCATTGACTTCATCCTCACAAAGACACCACTAAGGAAAATTGTATTTCCTTAGGCAATAGAATTGACTCAAAATCAATTGTTGGTAGCATCGGATCTTAATCACAAGGCATGCTAGTCGAGCTTTCTCAATTGGTCATTCCAATATGCCTTGCTCAAGAATATACACAATGTCATTGACCCAATTAGGTGTGAGATCGGTCTTAAAGGACTAAGCTTCTTGATTAATGTGGAACAAATGAGTATCAAGGAGTTGGTCGTCAACTCTTATGGCCTCTTCACCACTTGCAATAAGTGATTGGCAATAGAGTGTTCTTTCCCTCTATACACAACAATAGAAAAATCAAATTCCAATAGAAACAAGAGCCATCTAGTGATGCACACTGTGGCAAGAGGCTTATTTACAAGGTATAGTAGTGCTTGATGCTGATCGACAAAGAATGTGAAAGGCATAGTGAGGAGGTAATGTCAAAGATTTTTCATAGTGTAAATCATCACTAAGCCCCTTCGTTTCAATGGAAAAATAGTGAGTTGTCAACTAGTGAAGCTCACTAGGAAATCCATTTTATGTGCATGGAATATTATCATTCAATCTGGGCCCCTTAAGTTAGGAGCATTTGTGAGAGTATTTTTCAACACTTTGTAGTAGGAAGCTTGCCCACACCCAGGTAATTAGTAGCTTGTAGAATGGTCATGCGATACCATTGCAATTTAGCACATAGGGACATTACAATCCAGTATGGTCAAGGATATCTAGTCGATATGCTTGATTTTGTAGATAAGTCTCACTTTTTGTAGCTTATCAATTTCTTCTCTGACATGATGGTTGTATCAAGGATTCATAAGGTAGGGTTGTTGTGCTTAATCGGCTTGGTATCATCCTTCAAAGAAATTGTGGGGTGAGAACTTGCCATGGTATACCCTTAAGATCAAAGTAGTTCCAAGCAAAAATGTGTCTGTATTCTTTCAACAAGCTAATCAATTGTTCATCATCCTCTTCACTAAGTTCCTCAACAATGTACATATGCTTAGGGGATTCCCCATGTGCTCCAATATTCATTTCCTTAACCTTTGCTAGTCCCTCAGTGGATCCACTAGATGTGCCTTTGCACTTTACACTAAGAAACACAATTACCTAATCACTCTTTTTAAACTTTGTGATTCATAGTGTAAGATCTTGTAGTTTCTTCTAACTTTGAGTTTTTGACTCACTATTATGAGGACTGTGTATTAAGTGTTTTCACTTGAAAAGGACTCAAAGCTTGGTCCTACATTGAGCAAGTTGGGTAGCTTGGGGAATTTTTGGGTTAGAAATGCTACTTCATTCCATATTGGAATCATAACTTGTCATGATGGTCTTCAAGACTTTACCTATGTCATCTTTGACTATGAAATACTTGAGGTCTAAATAGCTATTGTTAATTTGCTCTATTTTTTCATTGTCAAGTACCTTGAGATACTTGATCCATTCCAATTCTAAGTTTAGTCTCATAATACTCGCATCAATGAGCAAGCACTCAGTCTGAGAGACTTTTGGGTCCATAAATATTTACTCAATGGTGTGGTCATCAATTTTGTAATCTATGTGTCAAAATCACAATCATCAACATCTTCGACCCCCGACTATAGTCCTCATAGTCACTTACTTCATTCGCATTTACACTTTGCTCCTTCATCAACGAGATGAATAGAATGTTATGGAAGTCAAATGAGACTTAATGTAGATTCATCCATTAGCATGTGGGGTTCTTTAAAAATTCTTCGAAGATGATCATATCACTATTTTCTCAAGTATGACAACATGGCTACCATTGGTTGAGAATCTTAGCAAATGCAAGCCTACCCATTGGGGTAGGATAGCCCTCAAAAGTTGCGACTACTAAGTCAAGGGCCATCATAAATAGTGACACTAAGATTGGTTCTATGTGAGATTCTAACATGAGGGTTGAAGAATCTCATGCATCTTTCTAATTCTAGTATTCATAGGTTGAATGATATTCTATTTCTATTGTAAATTACAATTCCAAGGTGGCAATAATATGCATCCAATTGTGCTCATCCTAAGGAGGAGACATTTATGGCAAAGGGTCAAGAGGTTAGAGGGTTGCTAGAATCTTCATGTAAGAGTGCAAAGATAATATCTAAGTCAATAGGTGAGGTTTTCTAAGACTCTGTCTCCATGTTTACTATCTCCTTTCTATTTTCTAGAAAGACTAGACCACTGCCCCACTCTTTGATGAGACGTGCACTGTGCATCCATGGCCAATGGAGCAATAAGTTGTAGTTGACTCCTTTCATGACAACAAAGCTAACCTTGAACTATCCTCGAGTGATCTTGACAAGAAATCTCTTAAGACTCCCATTGGTTTGGCTTTAAACCCATCGATGGCCAAAGAGTATCCCCAAGGGTTTCCATGAGAAGAATACCATGTTGCCCAGCTCCTTCCTCGAACATGGGAACCCCTAAAACACTTAGGGTTGGACATACACTAAATTTAGGATGTGGAATGTGGTGAGATCTGGCATGATTTGTTCCTTTGACCCGATATTTTAATCCTTGCCAAATCAATGGGCTATTTTTAAGTTGAGTTTCAAGTGTAACAGTAACTTTTATGGATATAAGGGCTACAATAATGGTAGATTCAAGATATACTAGGGCCCTACTTTCATTGAGAACCAAAGAAGACTCTTGTTCTATGGATCGGGTAAGTTACTCATGAATATATGTGTGCATCATGTGGGTTAAAAATAAGGTATTTTTAAAAACCATTTTTATATGTTTTTTACATATAGAAGGGTGTAATGCATAGGGGTTTCTTACAAATTGAATAGAAAAGGTTTATGTTCTATTCAAGAAAAATTCACATATAAGGATATTATAAATAGGCCTTGAACACACGTGATGTAGAGTGTATATATATATGAACACATGTGATGTAGAGTATATATATATAGTAACTTCCCCGAGTTCTATGGGTTGTGGAACATTCAAAACACTATATTAGGGAATTTGGGGATCCTCATATAGTTTGGGAATTCTCAATATAGTTAATATTTGGCCACATAATCAAATGTTATCCCCTTACTTGAAAGTGGAGCTTACGCTAATTACTATATAAGTTTTCTTTCCAAGTCCCACTTTGACGCTTGGGTTAAGTAAGTGGGACTTGGGAGATTCTCAAAATCTCTAATATGGTGTTTCGGGGTTTGGATGGTGATTTTGCCAAGTTTCCATGGCTTCTCTTGAAGAGATGCATAGGATAGGATTGGAAGGCTTAAGATATTGTCAATTTCCCCTATCTAGAACTCATCTTGAGTTGCCTTTAACCACTCCTTGACTTAAAGAAGGGCAAAAAAACAAATTCTTGAAAATTGAGGCTATCTTTCTCTCTATGGGGCATTCATGTTGAAGATAAGGAGGAAGTCATACCTCCCATGTTTTTCAGGGTCGTAATCAAACCTATGCCATTTTGAATAGAGCACATAGATGGAATGTCAACCTTTCAAGGGGTTCAATGCTAAAAAATGTGACCCAAGCTTCTATGTTGATAAGTATGATGTTTCTTTTTCATTTTGATGGAGACTTATAGCCTCATATTATCTTGGGTACTTCAAATATCGTGTCATGCCAACAGTCAACTAGATGTTGTTCCCACAATCCAAGATCTTGGGGCTTATGCTCAAGCCACCTTTTTCTAGCCATGTGCCCACTCTAATTATTTTTTACATCACATCAAGAGGAAGTACCTTATTGATCCCCTATGCAAAATAAAAGCTAAATTTCATAGGTGAGTCTTGGGACTTCCAATATTGCAATGCAGAGATCTTACTGTCCCAACTAATAGGGTTAGGTTTTGGCTTTTGTGGAAAATGCATGTCTAGGGTGAGGCATCTTTCATGAAGTCTAAGGAAGCTCGTTCATCTTCAACACTTGAATTGTGTCCTAGCTCATGTGGTGTTGACCCTATTGTGTTCATTGGATCTTATTCTTACACTTGGGGAATGATGGAGGTAAGAGCAATGCTTCTTCAGTGGGGTTGAAATTAGTTCTTTCGCTTCTAGGATGCCAATGATTCTCAAGTCTTTGATATGAGAGCCCAACTTTTCTTAACTATAGCACACAATCCTTTTTTATCATCTTGTATTTTGGTCAAGGTATCATACTCATTTTCAAGTTGTATTTCTTGGTGAGCTACAACTTCCTTTTAAGATTATCATTTCCAAGCTCTTTTTGAGTACTCTCTTGGTGAGCTACAATTTTGTTTTAAGATTCTCAATCAATTCTCCTTCACTTTGTTATGACACTTTGACAAACTTGGTTATTGAGTTTTCATCATCTTTTCCCTTTCTTTGGCCCTTTCCTTTGCAAGGTTTTGCTCACATTTTGATTGAGCTAATTTCATGGGCAACTCAAGCATGGTGTTTGAATTATTCTCTTTCCCTTATCCCATATTTTATTTGTTCATTATAATCCCTTGTCTTTCCACCTCATGAGGACTTGCAATTTTACACTATTCTCCTTCCAATCATGCTTGACTCAATTATATCCTTTGTTGCACTTCATAATCTGGTTCCTTGTGGATTAGCTCATAGTTGTGCAATACCATTATTACTTCATTAGCTAGTTCCATAACTCTTCTATCCTCCTTTATATCTTCTTTAGGATTTCTTTCTTCTCTAACTCTATCTTTACCTACTCTTGCAATTGTGTTAGTGTGTTCTAGTCCCCTTTTAGTCCAGCTTTATCCCTAATGGCACTTGCATATTGTTGGAAGAGGGAGGGAGAGAGACAATGTAATGGAGTAGCAACTTGACCTTCAGGTCGTTCATCATTCACACTGGGTCTAAAACCACCGACTTATTTAATGTCCCACACTTGCTGATACAGCTGGACAAGACTAATGTCGGTCATACATACTAGTAGGAGAATAGTATGAGCTTGATATTCTAACACTCCCCCTCAAGCTCAAATCATCTTATGAACTCCAAGTAGCTGTCTAAAACTACTATACTTATCTTTACCCAAAGACTTGGTAAAGATATCTGCAACCTGTTCATTAGTCTTCACATGCATAAGATCTACTCTCCCTACAAGAACCATCTCTCTGATAAAATGGTAGTGTACTTCTATGTGTTTTGTCCTAGCATGGTATACTGGATTCGTTGCCAGGAGTACACTACTGAGATTGTCACATAATAAGGTCACTAGAGCATCCACCTGAATATCCAAATCAGCCATAAGCTTGAGCAGCCATGAAATCTCAAATGCTGCCAATGTAGCACCCCTGTACTCTGCCTCAGTGATACACAATGCAACCGTTGGTTGCTTCTTGCTGCTCCAGCTGATCATGCCACTTCCAAGGCCAAAAGCATAACCACTCGTAGATCTGCGATCATATGAGCATCCTGCCCAATCCGCATCTGTGTATCCAACTAGTTTCAAGGGCTTATCTCTCATATAGAACAGCCCATAATCTACAGTGGACTTAACATATCTCATAATCTGCCTAACAGCACCCAAATGTGGCTTCCTGGGCTTCTGCATAAACTGACTTATGAGCCCAACTGCATAACTCAAATCTGGCCTAGTGATGGTCAGGTAGATCAGACTTCCAACCATCTGCATGTACATAGTCACATCCTAAATTTCAGCTCCAGTGCTAATGTCCAGCTTGACATTCTAATCAAGGGGTGTATCTAATGGTTTGCATTCAGCCATGCCATACTTCTTCAACATTTCCATGGCATAATGTTTCTGCATCAGCCATAAACCATTTTCAGCCTTGATTACCTCAATACCCAAAAAGTATTTCAATTCACCTAGATCTTTCATGTCAAATTCAGATTTCAGCATCTTCATTACATGCTGTATGCCCAAATCATCATCAGCAATGATTATCAAATCATCAACATATATGACCAGCACTACCAAGCCACTGTTTGTCTTCTTTGTAAATAGGCTGTGATCAGCCCTACCAACAGTAAAACCCAACCTCTGCAAGTAGTTACTGATCCTAGCATGCCAAGCTCTCGGAGCCTGCTTCAGCCCATATAGTGCCTTTTTCAGCTTACATACATAATGCTGAAAATCAGGGTGAATATACCCTTCTGGCTGAACCATATAGACATCCTCTGCTAAGTCACCGTTAAGAAATGCATTCTTAACGTCCATTTGCTGTAATTTCCATCCTCTAGTACCAACCAAAGTAATCACAGTGTGTATGGTTGCTATTTTGACAACAGGACTGAATGTTTCCTCATAATCAAGTCCATACTGTTGGGCATACCCCTTAGCAACCAGCCTGGCTTTGTACCTTTCCACAGTGCCATATGACTTGCATTTGATTTTGTAGACCCATTTGCAACCAATGGTCTTTTTTCCTTTAGGCAGTGGCACAAGATCCCATGTCTTATTTTCAGCCAAGGCATTCATTTCTTCATCCATAGCTACACACCAGTTCTCATTTTCCACTGCTTCAGCATATGTACTTGGTTCTTTGATCTCCATCACTTTTGTCATGTAAGCATAATGCTTTGCAGTGTAGCCACTATATGTCAACCTGTCAACAGGGTATCTAACCCTCTGTGAGCATCTAAGCTGTGGTGCACTGCTCGATTCCCCTCTCTCATGAGGCGGAATGTACCTGCTCTGCCTTGCGCCAGGCATATAGACAGTCAGAATACCAAGTTCACTGTCTAAAGTGTCAGTAGACTCATATCCAGAAGTCATCCTACTAGGTGTCATCATCCCAGATACATCCTCAGTAACTTTCTCTTTTCCTTTTTCCACGACATCATATCTCCCCCTCACTGACATACTGGTGTCAGTGGACGGTGAGCTCCTCAATCTCCCTGTCCATGGAGATATTGTCTGACTACTAGGTCATGTCATAGCAGTGCTCTGTTGCATATCAATTGTAGATACATGAGTAGAAGGCATATCTGATGGCACTGTAGCCGGTGATACATACCAAGAACCCATCTCATCAAGAATAACATCCCTGCTCACCAAGGTCTCCCTAGTAGAGGGATCATAACATTTGTATGCCTTCTTCTCCTGTGAATATCAATGAAAACACACTTATGCGCTTTTGGATCCACCTTCTTCCTTTTTTAATCTAGAATATGCAAATAAGCAAGACAGCCAAAGACTTTCATGTGACTTACATCCAGCTTATAGCCATACAGCTTCTCAAACGGTGTCATCTCATGAATACCTGCAGTGGGAGTCCAATTCAAGATATACATGGCTGTCATAACAGCCTCAGCCCAATAATAGAGTGGCATCTTCTTCTCATTCATCATGGCACGAGCAGCTTCCATCAAGACCATGTTCTTCCTTTCAGCTACCTCATTTTGCTGAGGAGTGTAGCTGCAGGTAAGCTGCCTACGTATGCCATTTTCAACCAAAAAGTTGTCAAACTCATTTGACACATACTCCCCACCGCTATCTGACCTCAAGCAAGAGATATAACAGTCAAATTCCTTTGCAACTTGCTTTTTAAACTGCTGAAAACCAGCAAACACCTCATCCTTTGTCTTCAGAATGTAAACCCAAGTATAGTGACTATAATCATCAATGAATGTAACATGATACTTCGATCCTCCCATGGATGCATTATGGGCTGGCCCCCAAACATCAGAGTGCACTAACTGCAATGGACGTGTACTCTGCCTTACATGCCTGACAAATGGCAACCTTGACTGCTTACCAAACTGGCAAGCATCACATACATGACCAATATCTAAATATTGGAACTTGGGTAAACCTGTAACAAGCTGTTTTTTCTGCATAATTTGCAGCCTTTGCAAATTTACATACCCCACTCTCTTGTGCCAAATTTCCAAGTCTCTGATAGTGCCAGAACCATGGGCAAACATGGCTGAATTCAGCTCTGGCACGGTAGCATCAAGAGTAAACATTCTGCCATTCCTGTGACCACGAGCTATTAACTTGTATCCATTACCAAACTATTCAATAAAGCAACCATGCTTGTTGAATCTAACCTGCAAGTTCTACTCCGGTCGTCTGACCAACAGACAGTAGGTTCTTCATAATCGAAGGAACATGCAATACATCATGCAAATTTTTCTTTTTGCCATCATGAACCACAAGAGGCCCTTTTCCTTTATGCTCAATGCTATGCTGCGTGTCATCACCTGTACAGATATAGCCATTTTTTTCAACCACCATATCAGTGAACCAATCACCATGAGGAGTCATATGGTTCGATGCCCCTGAATCAATATACCAAACTGCATCATCAGTGGATTTTTTAGCAACTCTATCTTTTACATACTGCATGGCAAACAATCTATCTCCTAAAGTATCATCTGCCTGACTAGATGTAGCAAAATGCCCATGTTGTTTGCCTTTCTGATTGCCCTGCTTCTTCCAGCAGTCCTTGGCAATATGCCCATACTTTCCACAGTAATGACAATCCTTATCTTTGTTCGGATTGTCAGATGGATGTTGTTGTTGCCAAGAGCCTCTACCTCTAGGGCTAGATCTCCCCCTACCTCTAAAGTTTCCACCACCTCTTGCATTCGATATCTGCTGATTGTTATTGCCATAGGATGCATTTTGCTGGCCTCCTCTACCAAATCCATAGCCTCTACCACGGTTTCCACAGCCACGTTGATTGGAATAGAAAATTGCATCCTTATTTTTAGAACTGCTAGATCCTACAGCCAAACCAAACTTAACCTCTTCATGGATAAGCAATGCAACTAGCTCATTGAAATCAGGCATTTCAGCCCGCACAGACACAGAAGTGTCAAAAGACTTATACTCAGGCTCCAAGCCGTTCAAGGACACAGCAACCATGTCTTCATCTTCAACCTGTGAACCAACAGATGCCAACTGATCCGCAATGGTCTTAACCTCCGTGACATAATCCTATATAGATCTGCTCTTCCTCTCCATGTTGTTGAACTTCTGCTTCAACTGTATCTTCCTGGCACTTGTGGTTGTTCCATAATACTTGACCAAAATGTCCCATGCATCCTTAGGAGAGCTGCAGTTCATTATCTGCATTACCATGGCATCTGAGATACATAAAGAGAGCCAGTGCAAGACTCTACGAGCTCTTTCTATCCAAGCTCGGTGTAATCGTCTCTGATCAGTCGTAGGTCGATCTGGGAGCTCAGGTTCAGCTTCCGCTCCAGTCACCAAGTCCCAATAGCCTTTCCCTATTAAGAAGTTCTCCATGCGGAACTTCCATATGGCATAATTGTTACCATCAAGCTTTTCCCCCACTATCTGGGTTATGTTGTCAGTCCTTTCTGCATTTGCCATGTTGTACTAGACACTATTTAGTCACTGCCTGACTTCCTGCAAGCCAACAAGTCACTCTGACCAACCTCAGTCCTTGACTATTTATGACAGTTTTCTGCAACTATTCTCTGCAAAAAACTAGGGTATTTCAGCCCTTTACAACCTCAAAAACATCAACAAACATGTGGTATAACCCGTAGGTACATCAGTCAGTACATAGACTTTGCAGGTATTGTATCTCCGTGTCATGCAAGCTTATTGCAGTAAAGAGAATACTATTCTGAAACCTGTAATTTTTCAGTAACCAGCAGTGAATTTACTATCAAAAAACACTTTAAAACATGTCATACATGCTCCAAACTTTCCCAGACATTTGCTAGTATATGTAGGCAACTAGACATAATCATACGGGCACAAAACAGTGCATATCCAGCAACTACAAGTGACATAAATCTGCTCACAAATTGTATACAGCCAATAAACTGTCAAACCAAGATGTATTTCATCCCAAGAGATCCTCAAGCCACTTCATACATATGCCATTGTGTGTAGAGATCAATACATAACCATACGGGCATTCGCAGACTCTCTGTCTTCAAGAAGTAATGTCAAAAAGTACATGGACTGTTTATGACCAGCCAATACACTGTCAAAGCATTTGTTCTCTGATTCAGATTTCAATTTTTAAGAGCCTTAAATGCTCATCTCAATTCTCATAGCATTCAACAATCATATCCCGTACCATACAACTCCATGTACGTAACAAAAGGCATGTATTTCTTCAAGTCAATGAGTGTATGATGATGACAGTTTTATGACAGGTTTCAGCCTGTCATAAAATTTCAGATCTGAATATTTTATCAATAAAATGCGATCCAAATGCATCAAACTCAGTACATATGCTTCCTGAATGAACCCTCACTTCAGTAGAGCTCAAAATGCTCATCAAATGGCTTCAATTCTTCAAAGAGTGATCAGTGTATGCTACCCCGTTTCAATTTACAACAGCCTATCTTCAATTTCAGATCTGTACTTCAATATTCTAGCTCATTTATCAACTCCAGACCAAGCATTGACATGTCAGATCATTAATATGTCTTCCCAAACAAGCATACAAGCTCTAGATCACTCAAGTAGTGATTTATGTCTTCAGTAGCAGCAGGACAGCCTTCATTTACAGCAGGCGCAAACACACCATCAGCATGACTGTTTACAGCAGTAGGTCGTCTCCTTCTACATGCTCAACCAAGTCTCCTGAAGGCTCTAATCAAGCCTCAAGCATTGCCATGAACCATAGAATCCAAAATGGCAAAATGCATACCTTCACAGATACAATGATAGCCTGCACAATGACAACCTGCTTCTCTTCAACCACTTCCCTGAGTCTTCAAGCTGTAGGTCTTTCTCACAGATTCATGCCTTCAAGAGCCCATCCATGATGGCTTTGATACCATGTTGGAAGAGAGAGGCAGAGAGACAATGTAATGGAGCGGCAACCTGACCTTCAGGTCGTTCATCATCTTACATTATTTCATCGACTACTAACATAACATAAGTGTATACAATAGTACTAAGGTCCATAGGACCATTCACACTGGGTCTAAGACCAC
Source organism: Lygodium microphyllum (assembly GCF_053477565.2). Lineage (NCBI taxonomy): Eukaryota > Viridiplantae > Streptophyta > Polypodiopsida > Schizaeales > Lygodiaceae > Lygodium > Lygodium microphyllum. Next base: position 89,421,810 of record NC_141161.1, on the reverse strand, counting down.
CGACTTATTTAATGTCCCACACTTGCTGATACAGCTGGACAAGACTAATGTCAGTCATACATACTAGCAGGAGAATAGTATGAGCTTGATATTCTAACACATATTGGCTCTCTAGTTGCACTCTCTTTTCTCTTCCACCTTGGATTTTTCTTTTAGTTCCTCATCCTTCTTTCTTGTCTCTTCTCTAGCCTTGAGCATAGAAAATTCCTTCTTCAAGTTGAAAGTTTCTCTAGTTGCTTTCTATCGATATGCTTTATGCATCTTTGTTTCCCTCTACAGTGTGGCTAGAGTAACTTTACTTTCCTTGTCCAATTGGTCTCATTGGTCCTCTAGTTCTTTCAACAAATTGAATTTCTATATGGGACTCTACATGGGCAAAGGTATTGAGGTTGATGATACTTTGGTTCTAGGTAATTTGGGCACTCTCTATTCTAACTCTACATCTATGATTTCTAGTCTTTTAGCACCTGTGACTATGTCCTCCTCTAATCTTACTTGAGTGAGCTACAATTTTTGCTTCTAAGTCATATACCCTATCTTCTAATCTACTACCGGTGCCTTACTCTTACCCATTATTATTTTCAATGTGGGAAGCTTCCTTCTACACTTGGGCTTGCTCCTTGACTAGTTCTTGCTTCTATTAAGATTCCAAATTTAGGGCCAATGAGTGATATTTCTTTGACCCTTGTTGGTTGCTCCACTAATCTTCTAACCGTTAGGGCTAAATTGTTCACTTATTTTCGTTTGAGCTTCAAAGTCATTCGCTCCTTTTCATCTAAGATCCTCCTCTTCCTCCTACTATCTTTACTTTTGTTTCTCCTCCTCCTCATGAGATTTCTTAGCTCTTTCTAGAGCCTTCTCCTCTTTAGATGTAGTCTTTCTCTTTTTTGTTGCTAACTTACTAATGATTTTCCTTCTTCCATCTTCATCAAAGGTTACTGACCTTGGCTACTCTAGTTGTGTTTTCTATTGTTGTTGCATGGTTTCAATTCCAATTTTTAATGTATGTTCAACCCTTTTTCTTCTCTCCTTTGTTTCTATTGATATGTGTAGTACTGGTTGGTTTACTTCCTCTTCTCTAGTTGGGATTTTCTTGGAAGCTTGGATTGGTGCTTTCTTGCTAGCCTCTGGCTATATTTAAGCTTCCATTGTATTTCTACTAGCCTTCTTGTGATAGACTTCTACTTCATTTTGCAATTTTCTTGTCTCCTCATTTTGCAGGTCTTCTTTTGTAGCTCTTACTCCAATGTCCTTTCTAGGATAGAGGATATTTGTTGTATTGATACACTAGGAGACTTTTGTGATGGTGATGATTTTCTTGTTTGCATGTCCTTGATAGCTTCCTTTACGATTGCTATATCATGATACCCTCAAATCCCACCAATGTAGCTTTTGTTGTGGTAAATGATTTCCTGACATATACATTGAAGTTTTCTTGTCTATGTTTCCTACTACTAAGATCTATAATGTTCTCACATGGATTCTCTTCATTGTGGAGTTGTACCTAGTGCTAGAAGAAAATGCATGAATTAGCTTTGCATGGGTCCTCACAATAGGGTGTGAATTGCCTTCTATGCTCAGTCCATCACTAGCGAATGGCTTCTTCTTATTCATACTTGACTTGTGTAGAAATATATCTTAATTTTTAGCATCTCTTCTTCTTTCTCTATAGGTTCAAGGCTTTGTATATCACATTCAATCATAGTGGTATTTCTACTTGATGTCGGCCATTTGCATCTTCCACTATGATCACTCTACTATGTTTCTCAAGGTCATAGGATGTAAGAAATTTTGTGCACTTGTCATATTCCACCTTACCTTTAAACTTTCCATGTATTCTTGCAATCCACTTCTAAATCTTTGGCTACTACTTTGGCAAGATTTTGAATTTTCCACTATTTCATGTGACGATACCACCTAGTCTCCATTTTTCGATTGTATTTTTCCCAATCCTCCTTTGAAAAGGGTAGTTGGGGCTTGCTTATTTTCTCCTATATCACTTTCTCTCCTTCTCATGCCATTTTAAAGAACCTAATCACAATAGATTATGGTGAGATGATTTTGTCAATGAAAACAAAACATATCAACATTAAAAATTTGGCCCTTCCATCCTACTGAGTGTGAGTTTTCTTGCTTGATGAATCTTATTTGTGTTTGATAAATTGATATTAATTTTTTACTTGTGCCTTTTTAAAAATCCCTCCCTCACCTAAATGAATCCAATACTTTCAAGGCTTGCAACAAGTGACTTGTGGATGTGGCAATTCTAAGTTCTAATTTTTCTTCTTTTTTTGTTATGATGAGCTTCTGCACTTACTTAAATATATGGTGATATGGTACACAACTAATTCTGTAGAAACCAATCTTTAAAATGAGGATTATATGCAAATTCTACATAATGATCCATATTGTTTGGGCACATGCTAACATGCACCAACATACATAATTTAGCTCAAGACATCATGAAATCATTTGAACCTATTCTGTTGTCAATGTGAAGTTCTTCCTCACTAAGGATTCAATCCAAATATGGGTGCTACATGATGCCCTCCTCTAATGGTCTAACTTAAGGTGAGTACCTTAAACAATGTACACAAGATGTAGGTTGGATCATATTTTTTAGACTTGATGGCATGATGTTCTTCAACATTTCTCATATTTAATAGTCAAGCCTTTCCCATTGTGTGTGTAAGATGAAGCATTTTTGCAACAAATATGATGTAGGTTGGGTCATATTTGTTAGACTTGATTGCATGGTGTTCTTCAACATTTTTCATTATTTAATAGTCGATCATTTCCCATTGTGTGTGTAAGATGAAGCATTTTTACAACTAAATGGACTTTGATTTTGCAAATCAATTAAGATTCGTGAGATCTTCTATTTTTGTCTCTACACAATTGCATTTGGAGGTTACATGGCATCCTTGAGAGCTTTTGCTTGTGATATTTGGGTAGCAATCAATTCTTTGGTTATCGAGGAATGCTTGGTTAATATAAACTCAAATTTCTCCCATGAATAGGTCAGAGGCCTCATAGATGTGGTTGTACTTTTTTCAAGAGAGCCAAATCTAACATTGTCTAGCTATGGGTGAATCAAATGAAGGTGTTGTCAGGTTGTCTAATGCATGTGATGACATCCTCACTCATATCAATGGTCATATTAGCAATTCTAAAATGAATGGTCTCTTCTAATAGGGTTTTAGGTGTTGAGGAAAATCTAGATTTGTAGTATTGATTTTGTCGATGTAATTAGTTGAATTGGGTAGGGCATTCACATGAGCCTCAGTTTATGCATTTTAAGGATTAGGCAAGACTTCTATATGAGGTGGTTATTGGTGGCTTTTACAAGTTTCTGTGGAAAACATCTTATCCTTTGGTGATTGTGCCTTGTTTCCATTTTCCACTAGAGATGGAAAAGCATCTGGGAAATTAGAAGTTGCAAGGCAACTTAAAGGCCCAAAGGGTGTCTCATTTGTCTTCTCACAACTCACAAACTTGTTGGTTATTTTTGCTAAAGCTCTGACCTTGGTTCTATGGGGCTGATGTGTTTGATAAGCATTCCTATGGAATGCATATTGCATCCAAGGCAATGAGGTTAAATGTCATAGCAGATGTTTTCTCTATATATCAAGCTAAGATTGATTATCAGACTCTAGTATTATATCACTTCACTTGTTTCTTTGATAGTGCCAAGGTTAAAAATATGCAAGAATGGGCACCCTCAATGAGAGTTGAGGAAGTTTGAAGTTTTATGGGCTTAACTAGATGGTGCATGATTTTTATCAAGGACTATGCGTTGACTGATTTACTCCCATTGTATGGACTAGCATTATGTGGACTCCCATCGAACAATCTAGCTTTGAGAAGCTTAAACAAATTTCGATCACAACTCCTATTCTAAAACTAACCAACTTAAACCAAGCATTTTAAGGTATCACTGATGCAAGCTCTCTTTCATTAGGTTGTGTATTCATGCAAGAAGGGCATTGAATAGCCTATATTCTTCTAAGAAGCTAAAGATTCATGAGAGAAACTATGATACCCATGATCTAGAGTAATGTAATTCATGCTCTCAAAATATAGAGATAGTATTTTCTTGGCAACAAGTTTATCTTAATCACCAACCATAAGAGCCTCAAATGGATCTTTACTCAACCAAACCTAAAGATGAGGCAACTATGATAGATTGAAGTCTTGTAGGAGTATGACTTCGAGATCAAAGTACAAGCCAGATAAGGAAAAAGTAATTGTGGATGCCCTAAGCTGCAAAGCATTTCTCAACACCCTTATCTCGGAAGAAACCCTCCAATATAAGATCTCTAATGGCAATGGTGTCAATGCCCAGTAATCCAATCATAGAAATGGCTAAGGAGGAGCACGTAAGGATCCAAGATATCAATAGATGATAAAAGAAGTCCTATCTAAGATAAATCCTAAGTTCAAGTTCAAGTAAATAAAACTTCTCTATAGAAGAAGTACTTGTCTACCTCAAGACAAGGTTGTGCATCCTAAGAAGTCAAGATCTCAAGAAGAAGATACTTTGGGAAGCCCATGATTCTCCTTTATCAAGACATCTGGGCTATGCAAAGACTCTCAACACTGTAAGAAGAAGCTTTCATTGGAAAAATCTCAAAGTAGATATGCATAAATATGTCATTGAATGCTTGAGTTGTTAATGGGTAAAGGCTACATGCGTTACCACTAGACATCCCATAAATGAAGTGGGAATTTATAAGCATAAATTTTGTAGTTGGATTACCCAATGTCCAAGGAGGACACAATTCAATCCTAGTCATTGTGGTTGGATATGCAAACTAAAACCAACTACAAGGCTTTAGATATTGCAAGGATATTGGTAAAAGTGATCCTTAGGCTACATAGGTTGCCTAAAAGGATCATCAATGATCGTGATTCTCTTTTCACTTCTCACTTCTATAAGAGTTCCTTTGATGCCATTGGTATTCAACTTTGTTTAAGTACCACCTATCATCAACAAATTGATGGGCAAACTGAACGAGTCAACCAAGTTATCAAAGACACACTTAGAGCTTACTACTACTTGTAAGGAACCTAAGAAATGGATACAATACCTACCTTTGGTGGATTTTTCTTACAATGCATCCTATCATCAAAGCATCTAGATGGCCCCATTCCAAGCTTCATATGAACAAGAATGTCTAACCCCACTAAACTTTTCTGATCCTACCCTAAAAGTAGAAGCTTCCAATAAGATGTTGAAGGAGATGAATGAACAAGTTAAGGCTATCAAACAAGATATCTAGGCCACCAAGGATCAACAAAAAGCACATGTTGATCTAAGAAGACAAGAACGGATCTTCAAGGAAGGCATTGTAACAAGTGGGATACACACTGACTAGGGTTTAGACACCCCGTCACACTGACCGGGGTATTTAAGGTGTAAGAGCCCCAGATTAGGGCAACAGTTATTATCAAGATCACACTCTTCACCTTCATCTCCAGCTTCCATGGCTTCCTTCTCCTTTCTCTCCTCTTTCCTCTATTTCTCTCTCCTCTTCTAGACTTCTTCCTTCTTCTTCTTGTTCTCTTTCTCTCTCCTCAGCTCTCTTTCTCTCTCCCCTCAGCTTCTTTCATTACAAGTGGTATCAGAGCTTCAAGCTTTGGTCCTTTTCCTCTTTCCCCTTTCTCCCTTTTCAAATCCCAAAAACCCTAGTTACTCAGCTTACAGGTACAGGTATAGCAAGAAGGACTGCAGTTAACTTTAGCTTTTTGGAGCAAGCAGGAGCTATGGCTGGAGACTTAGACATATCTGGAGGTAAAACGGTTAAAATAGCAGGTCTTCACTTCTTTTCATGTAAATTTTAAGGGTTCCAGGCCAAGTTTAGAGTCCCAGGAGTTGGAAGAGGGAAAAACCTCAGTTACTTTTTGCCTCAGCCCTCTTTCTCTCTCTTCTCCTACAAGCTGCCATGGTTGCCAACCCAAAGAAATCCCAAGAAACCTGATCTGAAGGTACTCCCCGACATCAACCAGCCCCGAGACCTCATCCCTAACCTCCCAAGCTCTAGATCAAGAGGTGGACTGGGAGGATTTGTTGTCTAGGAGGCCTATAGGACAGCCCCGCAATTTGCGGCGCATTTTGCGCTGGCTGTCCTACTCTCCCCCAGCCCTCCTGCCACTTCCCCTCTTACTGCCCTCCCCTCCCTACCACTCTAGGGCACTGCTCCAGCTCCTTGGTCCTTCCCCTTTGGCATCCTTGCTCCCGAGAATCAACTTCCATGGTGGACAGCAGCTGGGACTGTTTGAAATAGTTTGGGACAGCCATGGATTCTCCTAACTAAAGCTTCCTCTAACCTGGAGAGCTCAACCCCACAACCCCTTCAGCCCGTGAAGGATTCCTCTTGCTCGGATGAAGCCATTGAGCTCAGCATGCATGGAAGCTTTGCGGGCAGCCATGAAAGCTTCACTTGAAGCTTCCCGTCCTTGAAGCTCAAGCTCGAGGATAAGCTTGGGAACCCTCTTCATCAGCAAGAGCACTCAAAGGCTGAAGCACTCTTCCACGGATGCCCAACCAACAACCACACTTTATCAATGGAGCAAGTGGCATCATGACAATTCGGGCTTCAATGATCATCACAAGCATTAAAGAGGTATGCCACTCTGATCTTAATCTCTCAATTTAGCCACTTGCTGAGCTTAATCCATTGTTGGAGAGATTCAAGATTGCATACCTTTCCCCCTTAGAGGAATCAAGATGTCCACATCTCAAGAGAACTTAGGGGTTAAGTGAGAATTATAGAGTTTGTGGATTAGGATCCATCAATACTTCTTACTATATTACTCTAACTACTTATAGTACTTGGAAGTTTAAGATTATAAGGACAAGGTAGAATAGCCATTATAAAGTAGTTTTTGTTACAAATGTAGGGCCTATTACATCTCTCAAAGCACTTTCTAATCATCTCCAAGATTTTAGTGAATTCTAGTCCTTCATTACAAAAGAAAATGGGGATGTTGATTACACAAAGTATCTTCATCCATCCAAGTGACATCCTCTTCAGGATAGTCTTTCCACTGGATGAGTTATTTCTTGATGGTTTTGGTTTGGAGGGTACATTCTTTTACATTAAGTATTTTGTTAGGATGAAGCTCAAAGACAGCTTGTCCTGGCATTACAACTTGTTGACCATCAAGATCATGATCATGATTGGCTACATAACTTTTTAGAAGGTTAACATGAAATAGATTGTGAACTTTTAAGTGTTTAGGAAGTTGTAGCTTATAATCATTAAGTTTGATATACTTGTGAATCTTGTATGGCCCACAACATCTTGGGCTTAGCTTCTTGAATTTCCCCAATGATAAAGGACTCTTATTAGGATAGATGCATGTAATGAAAGAAGCTGAGGGGAGAGAGAAAGAGAGCTGAGGAGAGAGAAAGAGAACAAGAAGAAGGAAGAAGACTAGAAGAGGAGAGAGAAAGAGAGGAAAGAGGAGAGAAAGGAGAAGGTGTTGACATATCGAGCTCCACTCGTGATACGCCAGGGTGACCGTTGTGTATTTATGTCACCGACTTGTCAGTTGCAGATGCGGTTGGTACACCGCCCCTGAATAATAGCTACATGATAGCTATCCTTATCTACTCTAGTTCGTGGCTCAGTTAGTATGCCACCTTAGTTAGTTGAGTTTGGTTTGAGACCCATATCTAGGGTTCTTCTATTTTCTTTGTACTTGAGTTCTTTTGGCTTCCACAACTAAGAAGAGGAAAACTGTTTTCAGCCTCCACCCTTGTGTGTATTCCCCCATTGTGCAAGCAAGAAAGCTACAAGTGAGACTCCTTCCTTCTCTCCCACAATCTTGACATGGTATCAGAGCCTTGTTCGTGGTAAGGAGCTCAAGAAAGCAAGCCAAGCTCGCGGTGTTCTGGTAAGAGGAGCAGTGTTGCTTTCATTTTCTGTTTTGGGAGCAGATCTCTGCAGGTAGCACAGCCGGAAAGTGCAGGAGTGCATTGTCTCAGGTTGAGACGCCCTTCGCGGTGAAGCAAGAGGGCAGTATATGCTGCGGGATAGGGCTTTAGCCCTTGGCGACCTTGTTTTTTTGGTTTGAGGCCATTTCGGGACCTGTTTTGGAGGCGAAAGTTTTCTGCACGCACTCAGGAAAAGGCTCAGTTTTATGCTGTGCAGCCACGGTTCTACAGGTCGGTGAATAGTTACTGTAAAAATTGCATTGTATGCTTGTGCGCAGAGACATTGGGAGTTACAGAATCGTCCCTGTTGCCTGTTGATGCAAAATCGTCACTAGGAAGTGACTGTGTGGTCAAATACCACTTTCGCCAGTTTTGCAGATTTTCCCTTGTGAGGGTGAAGCTGTGGTTTTTGCAGTGACAGAATTTTTTGCAGTGTTCTGTAATGGCATCTGATTCTCTTTCACAGATTGTCACTGAAAAGCTTGACAAGAACAACTTCCAAGCATGGAAGTTTAGAATGACGAATTTCCTTATGGGAAAAGGATATTGGGAATTTGTTGCAGGAAATGAAGAAGAACCAGTTCTTCCTGATGTTCCCAATCAACAGCAAATGCAGGCATTTAAAGCATGGCATGAGAGAGCCAGGAAAGTTATGTATTGGCTGTCTATCAGCATTTCAGACTCTATGATTGTGCATATTCAAGATGCAAGTACGCCAAAGGAGGCATGGGATACTCTGTCAAAGATGTATAGCACAAATACACAAGCCAGGAAAATGCAGCTCAAGCAAGAGTTGCACAATGTGCAAAGAGAAAATATGAGCATCAATGACTACCACATGAAGGTGAAGAAGATTGCAGATGCACTTGCTTCCATTGGGTCGCCAGTGGAAGATGATGATTTAGTTTCCGTGACCTTGAATGGTCTAGGAAAGGATTATGCGCAGTTTCGGACATCCATTTCAGTTCGTGAAAGATTTCCTGATTTTGAGGAGTTGATTGCTCTTCTAATTTCTGAGGAGCAGAGAAATGGTGGTGCATCTTCTTCAGGAGGAACTTCAAAAGAAGCTGTCTTCTACTCAAATGCTGGAAGAGGTAGAGGCAGAGGTAGAGGAGGCCGATTTGGAGGCCGTGGTAGAAATCAGAATATGCAGCAAACTCAAGAAAACCAGTCCTATGGAGGAGGACGTGGTAACTCTAGAGGCAGGGGGAGCCAAAGAGGTCGTGGTGGATGGCAAAGAGGTCAAAATGCAAACAGTAATATTGAATGCTACTACTGTGGTAAAATGGGTCATATGGCTAAAGACTGCTATAAAAAGCAGAATGACATCATGAATGGAAAACTGCAACAAGGGAATTATGCATCTTCTAGTAGACAGGGTGATGACAGAAATGAGCATTTGTTCATGGTGCAGCACATGAACAATTCTGTGACAAGTGCAGAAGAAAGCAATGATGTATGGTATGTTGACTCAGGTGCATCAAACCACATGACAGGTCATGCAGAATGGATGGAGGATGCAAGGAAAATGGAAAAACCAGGATTTGTGGAGACTGGTGATGATACTGCACATCCTATTGTGCAAATTGGAAAAATTCCTTTGTCTATGCAGGATGGGAAAAAGAAATACCTGTCCGATGTATTTCATGTCCCGAATATCACCAAGAATCTGGTTTCTGTTGGTCAAATGGTTGAACAGGGCTTGCAGGTCAGATTTAATCCTCATGGATGCTTTGTTGAGGATATGAAAAATAAAGGTCGCTTGATAGCAAAAGGAAAGAAGAAGGGCAGAATGTTTACATTGGATGCAGACATGTCTGAATTGAGTGCAGCAATGTTTGCACATGGGACCGGTGTAGTTGCAGATATTGATATCTGGCATAAACGCATTGGTCATGTTAATGTACAGCGACTTAAATCAATGCAGGCCCAAAATATTGTTGCAGGATTGCCTAAATTCAAGGTTGCAGAAATGCATAAGGTATGTGAAGCCTGTCAGTTTGGAAAACAGGCAAGGAAACCATTTCCTAGACATGTTCAAGAGAGTAAGAAGCCATTGGAATTAATCCACTCTGATGTGTGGACTACTAAAGCTGCATCTCTTGGAGGCTGTCATTATTTTGTCAGTTTTATTGATGACTATAGCAGAAAAGTTTGGGTGTATTTTATGAAAAAGAAAAGTGAAGTTTTTGGGCATTTCAAAACTCTTAAAGCTATGGTTGAAAAAGAAACAGGTCTACAAGTAAAATGCCTAAGGTCAGATGGAGGGGGAGAGTACCTCTCAAATGAGTTTGCAAGGTTCCTGCAGGAGCATGGCATAAAGCAGCAATATTCATGCAGTCATACCCCACAGCAAAATGGAATTGCAGAAAGAAAAAACAGACATATTGGAGAGGTGTCTCGTGCCATGCTCAATGAAAAAGACCTGCCAGATTTTTATTGGGCTGAAGCAGTTGCTACAGCAGTCTACATAATGAACAGGACTCCCACTGCAGCAATACATGGAATGACTCCAGAGGAGAGGTATACTGGTAGGAAACCAGATATTTCTCATTTGAAAATTTTTGGTTGCATTGCCTATGTACATGTGCCAGATGAGTTGAGATCCAAGTTGGATCCAAAAGCTGAGAAGTGCATCTTTATTGGTTACTCTCTGCAGCAAAAAGGGTATAGATGCTATAACCCTTCTACTCGTAAGTTTACAGTGAGCAGAGATGTTGTTTTTGATGAGATGAGTAGCTGGTATAAACCAGTAAATGTGATTGGTGATGTAGATGCACAAAATGGTAATGCTGCACAGAATTCACAGCAGCAGTCACAAAATATTAGTGGACCTGGAGCGTCCTCTAGCAGTGGTTCACATTCTTCGCCATGGACAGGCAGATTGAGATCAGGAGAATCTTCTCAAAGCAATGCAGATAGTGGTATGCAGGTATCACGAAAAGGAAAAGAGAAGGTTGATCAGCCCATGTTTGATGTGAATGCAGGTCACTCTTATGTGGATGGTGAATCCAGTGGCTCAGAACAGAGCATTGATGATGAGTTGGGTATTCCTTCTATTGTTACACCTGGAGTAAGGAAGACCAGGGATGTTTTGAGAGCACCTGGGAGTGAACCCACTTTGCGCAGGTCTACCAGAGTTAGGTATCCTGTGGATAGGCTGAAATATGATGGATTTACAGCCATTCACTATGCATATATGGTCAAAGTGATACAGGAACCAGAACCCACTTCTTTTGAGCAAGCCATGGGAAAAGAAAAATGGGAGAAAGCCATGGATGAAGAAATGGATGCCTTGGAAGCAAATGCTACGTGGGAATTGGTACCTTTGCCTAAAGGTAAGAATGCAATTGGCTGTAAGTGGGTTTATAAGGTGAAGCACAATGCTGATGGTTCTGTGAACAGATACAAGGCAAGATTAGTAGTCAAGGGGTATGCACAAACATATGGCATTGACTATGAAGAAACATTTAGTCCGGTTGCAAGGATGGCAACCGTAAGAGCAGTCATTGCTATGGCTGCATCAAAGGGATGGTCTTTACATCAAATGGATGTAAAGAATGCCTTCTTGCATGGTGATTTGCAAGAAGAGGTATATATGGAGCAGCCACCAGGTTATGTGCATGCTGTTCATCCTGAGTTTGTTTGCAGGTTGAAGAAAGCTTTGTATGGCTTGAAGCAAGCACCTAGAGCATGGTCTGACAAGATAGGACAGTATCTTGTCACTATTGGCTTTCAGATTTCCAAGGCAGATTTCTCACTTTATGTGAGAAAAACAGAGAAAGGTATTATGCTACTTGTCATTTATGTTGATGATTTGATTATGACAGGTGACAGTGATGAAGATATCCTTCATGTGAAAATGCTATTGAAGCAGAAGTTTGAGATGAAGGATTTGGGAGAGCTGCGTTATTTCTTGGGCATTGAGGTGATTAGATCACCAAGTGGGATACAGCTCTTGCAGAGGCAGTATGGATTGGACATGCTGTCCAAATATGGGATGACAGGCTGTAAGCCTATTTCAGTTCATTTGGAGCAGAATGTGAAGCTGAGCGCAGATGCAGGTGAGCTTCTGGAAGACCCTACTATGTACAGACGCATAGTAGGAAGCTTGATTTATATGACTATTACCAGGCCAGATTTGAGCTATGCTGTTGGATTGGTAAGTCAGTTTATGCAGGCTCCAAGGAAACCGCATTTGGATGCGGCTAGACGCATACTCAGGTATGTGAAGTCCACATTGCAGTATGGACTATTTTATGAGACTGGGGTTCAGATACAGTTGCATGGATACACTGATGCTGATTGGGCTGGTAGCATTTCTGATAGACGTTCTACCAGTGGATATGTGTTCTCTTTTGGGAGTGCTGCAGTCACTTGGAGCAGCAAGAAACAGCCTACAGTTGCCTTGTCGAGCACAGAGGCTGAGTACAGGGGTGCAGCAATGGCTGCATGTGAGGTAGCTTGGTTGCATAAGCTACTTTATGATATGCATCAGTCTACAGATGGGCCAGTTGTCATTTATTGTGACAACATGAGTAGTATACACTTGGCAAATAACCCAGTCTATCATGCTAGAACAAAGCACATTGAGGTGCATTATCACTATGTGCGAGAGAGGGTTTTACTAGGTCTTATTGATCTAGTTTATGTCAGCACAGAGGATCAGGTAGCTGACATATTCATGAAGGCATTGGGCGCAGAGAAGCTGCGCAAGTTCAGAGACCTGCTTGGTGTGCAGGAATTGGGATTGAGCTCGAGGGGGAGTGTTGACATATCGAGCTCCACTCGTGATACGCCAGGGTGACCGTTGTGTATTTATGTCACCGACTTGTCAGTTGCAGATGCGGTTGGTACACCGCCCCTGAATAATAGCTACATGATAGCTATCCTTATCTACTCTAGTTCGTGGCTCAGTTAGTATGCCACCTTAGTTAGTTGAGTTTGGTTTGAGACCCATATCTAGGGTTCTTCTATTTTCTTTGTACTTGAGTTCTTTTGGCTTCCACAACTAAGAAGAGGAAAACTGTTTTCAGCCTCCACCCTTGTGTGTATTCCCCCATTGTGCAAGCAAGAAAGCTACAAGTGAGACTCCTTCCTTCTCTCCCACAATCTTGACAGAAGGAAGCCATGGAAGTTGGAGATGAAGGTGAAGAGTGTAATCTTGATAATAACTGGTTGCCCTAATTTGGGGTTTTTACACCTTAAATATCCAGGTTAATGTGACGGGGTGTCTAAACCCTAGTCGATGTGTATCCTGGTTATTACAATCCATCCCCACTTGAAAGGTTTTTTCCCTAAAAAACAAGGAGAAACAGAGGGGAGTGATAGGTGGGCTAAGGGAGGGTTGCCAAGTACTACTCAGAGCCCTTTGACAATGAAGAATAGGAGTGGAGAGACTAGGGACAGCATGTAGTCCTGGACCAGTCAGCTGAAGTAAACTGGCCATAACTTTTGATAGGTAGCTCCAAATGGGGCGTACTATATGTCGAAATGGAGCTTATGACGAGTACTTTCAGCCTATGTAGAATGCACATGCGTTGGATTTGAGTAAGTACAAAACTGTTCTAAAATAGTGTGCAGTCTGCGGGAAGGAAGTGGGCAATTTGGGTCATGACCGGTTAGACTTCCTGCTGTTGGGGTTTACGAAGGTAAGGAAATTCATGGAAGATGGTTGTTGGGCACCAAGAGGCTTCTTTCAAGGGTAGGCCTTGCCATTTGATAAGGTATTCTTTGATGGATCGGGATCGTAAGTGCTTATCTCACTGCCCAATGATTGCTTCAGGAACATATTGAGTGATGCCCTCTTCATCGATGGGGGAAAGTTCTTCCACATAGTCCACTGAGGAGCCTACAAAGGGTTTCAGTTGACTGACATGACACACATTGTGGATTTTGGTGGTAGGGGAAAGTTCCAAGCGGTAGGCCAAGTCACCAACTCTCTTCAGGATGCCGTATGGGCCATAGAAGCGGTGGGCTAGCTTGCTACTGCTGCCCTCTTTGAGAGTGGAGTAGCGAGACTTAGGCACTTTCAAAAGGACCAATTACCCTTCTTGGAATTCCAAATGCCTGCGTCTTTCATCAGCATAGAGTTTCATGTGTGTTTGGGCCTTCTGAAGATTCATTTTGCATTGTTGAAGTAAAGCTTGCATGTGATCCAATTCAGCTTGACTCTGAGGATTGATATTATCAGTAAACAAGACTGTAGGAAGGGGAACCTTATACCCATATAAGGTCTCAAAAGGGGAAACTCCAATGCTAGAGTGTGTTGAGTTATTATATGCAAACTTAGCCAAGTGAAGCCCCAACTATGCTGTACATCATGGCAAAAGTGCCTCAAGTATGTCTCAAGCCATTTGTTCACTCTCTCAATTTGGCCATTAGTCTGAGGGTGATATGCAGTGGATGGAGCAAGCTTGGTCCCCATGGAGGTGAAAACTATCTGCCAGAAGTTGCTCATAAACTTTGCATCCCGATCATGTACTATGACTTGTGGTAGGCCATGCAACTTGAAGACATTTTCCATGAACTAAGTGGCCACCTGAGAGGCAGTATATTGGACCTTAGTGGGGATAAAGTGGGCAGCTTTGGTGAGGCGATCAACTACCACATAGATACTGTTCCACCCTTTCTTAGTCATGGGAAGGCCGGTGATAAAGTCCATTGTGATGTGAGTCCATTTCCCGTCAGGGATGGGGAGAGGCTGCAAGAGGCCAGCAGGCCTGAGCATACTATCCTTGTTCTGTTGGCATGGAACACATTTGGTCACAAAGTCCTTGACGTCCCTCCATAAGCCTTTCCAATGAAAGCTCTTGGCAATCCTGTCATATGTTTTGAAAATACCCAAGTGACCGGCAGTGGGGCAAGAAAGCATTTCTTCCATGAGGAAGTGTGTGGGATGACAATCTTGCCATGGGACCAAATAAGGCCATGCTTGAGCTGATATTGGGAGTTTTCAGCCATAACCCCATGCTGTAATTTTTGAAATATGTGGCTGAAATGGTCATCTAACAAGTAAGCCTCCTAGAGCTCTTCAACCCAATCACTGTGCAATTCTGAGATAGATGACACTCTGCATGCCCACATTCGAGAGAGAGAACCAGCCACAATATTATCCTTTCCCAGCGTGTGTGAAATGTCAAAGTCATAGTTCTGTAAGGTTGCCACCCATCGCCTTTGCTTAGGAGTCAAAGTAGACTGAGTCAAGAAGTATTGGAGGACTCGGTGATCACTTTTCACTTGGAAGCGGCTGCCATTCAAATAGTGGTTGCATTTCTTGATGGCATGGAGGATGGCCAACATCTCTTGGTCATATACATTCATTTGCATCTCCTTCTCATCAAGCTTGCGGCTTTCAAATGCAATCACACCATGCTCTTGCAACAATACTGCACCAATACCCTAGCCACTGGCATCACAATGAATGGTAAAGAGCTTAGAGAAGTCAGGGCGCAAACAAGGATGGGGGCTGAAGTAAGTGCGTCCTTTAACTGTTTGAAGCTATGATCTGCCGTGGCATCCCAAAAGAATGACTATTTTTTCAAGCGATGAGTCAAAGGTGCTGCAATGGTGGCATAGTGCTTAATGAAGCATCTGTAGAATGAGGAGAGACCGAGGAAACCACGCAAGGAGGTGGTGGTGGGAGGAGTGGGTCAATCCTTAACACATTGCACCTTTTTTGGGGTTAGCCTGTATACCATTTTTGCTTACAATGTGTCCCAAGTACTCCACATATGTCTGCATGAATATACATTTGCTCTCCTTAGCAAAGAGTCGATGCTCTCTCAATATGTCAAACACCCTCCGAACGTGTGTCAAGTGCTCCATAGATGACTTGCTATAAATGAGGATGTCATCAAAGAAAACAAGCACGAACTTGAACAAAAAGGGCTGTAGGATTTTTTTCATGAGGCTTTGAAAGGTGGCAGGCGTTAGTCAACCCAAAAGGCATCATAAGAAAATGGTAAAGTCCACGATCAGTCCGGAAGGCCGTTTTGACCTCATCTCTTGCCCGCATACAAATCTGATGGTAGCCAAAGCGCAAGTCAATCTTAGTGAAAAAGCATGCCCCTTTTAACTCGTCCAGCAAATCATCAATCCGTGGGATGGGGTAGCGGTTCTTCACTGTAATCTTGTTCAAATCTCTGTAGTCAATACACATGCGGAAGGAGCCATCTTTCTTTTTGACTAAGAAAATAGGGGATGCATAGGGGGAAGAACTCGGTTCGATGAAACCCATCTCCAGCAACTCCTTGATTTGCTTTGCAACCTCTTCACACTCACACTTGGAGAGTCTATAGGGGGGTTTGTTCACTGGCTTGGAATGGGGCTCTAGGTCAAGTGGGTGGTCCACTTGTCTATTGGGAGGGATGTAGGCATCTGAAATAAGTCATTGTATTCCTCAAATAAGGCCTGCAAGGCAGAGTCATATGATAATGTGGAGGGCTGATCAGAATTGTCCTTATTTAATTGCAAAACAAAGACCTGTGTGAGCATTTCTTAAACTCCCATCTGAGTTGCTTTGCTGTAATGAGCTGAAAATCAGCATGGTCTCGAACTCCCTCTAGGTGGATAGGCTGTCCATGCATCATAAACTCCATGTAAAGCTGAGAGAAGTCCATAGCAAATTTTCCCAATTGTTTCAGCCAATCACAACCCAAGACAACATCAATGGGGCCCATATCTAGGGCAATCAGATCAACCAGTGCCACATAATTTTCAGCCAAGCATAAGGGAACTGCGGGACATACATGTGTGCTGATTTCTTCTTCTCCATTTGCTACTTGCACCTTAAAGGGTGGCGTAATGCCATAGGAATACATTTCAACCGATCAATGGCTGATTTATTGGCAAAACTGTGCGTGCTTCCACTATCCACACAAGGATAAAAACATGCTTCCCATTGATACTACCTTGAATGCGAAGGGTACTGGGGCTACGTGAACCTATCTAAGCATCCAAGGAGATCGAGCAAAGGGAAGTGGGAGGTGGGTGGGATGTTAAATCAAGTATCTGTGAGGGCGCACCACCCGGGTCAAAGGGAAACCCATCCTCCAGGCCATAGAACTGCTCATGATCAACATCCTCCGTGGGCTCAATCTGGTCAATGGCCAGGTCATCCTCCTCATTGTGCCAATCTTCCATGACATACATGCTATGAACTTTGACCTTACCTGACTTGTAGGGGCATTTGGATGCATGATCAACAGTGTACTTATCTCCACATTTAAAGCATAGGCCCTTTTCTTTGCATTCTTTGACAACATCTGGGGAGATGAACCGTTGACTACTAGATCCATGGGAAGGTGATGCAGTGGACTGTTTATTTTCAGCATACTGATTTTTAGCCATAGAGCCCAATACTGTCCCAAAAGTGCCCATTTTTCTTTTAGCATGGAAGGCGGGGTAAGTGGGTACTTTGGGGCTGTTATTAGGCATAAAAGAGCCTCAAAAACCACCTCCGTATGGGGCTGATCATGAAGGGATGCGGGGAGGTCCAACACCTTGCTGAAAATGCTCATTCTTACGGTACTTTCTTGCATATCTCTCAGCCAGTTCAATTGCATCAAATAGTGTAGTGGGTTTTTGGGCCATGACATCAGCAATAGACTCGGTTCCAACCCATAGATGTACTTGTGCAATTTAGCATTTTCACTAATGCTTTCCACATACATGGTCAAGTTCATGAATTGATTGGTGTAGTCACGTACAGTGAGGTTACATTGGTCAAGAGTGTACCATCTTCTTGCCAACCGTTCTTTTTCCACAGGGGATACAAAAACTTGGACCATATGCATTTTGAAATCTTCCCAATCAATGAACTGCTGATTCTCTCGATTGATATAGTGCCACCAAGTGTGGGCAAAACCTTCCAAGTGGAGAGAAATAAAAAGTATTTTCTGCTCATCAGTGCGGGGGTAGATGTTGAAGTAGGACTCCAACTTGGACGCCCATTCTTCCAAGACAGATGGTGAGGGAGATTGCCCATTATACTTTGTGAGAATGACCTTGTCACGCAAATCATAGGGGCCATGCTGCCCATGAAATCCTTGTTGTCCATGCATCCCGTGGTGGACATACATGCCCTGCTGTCTGTATATCCCTTGTGGTGCATTTAGCCCATGTTGTCCATTATAGCCATGCTATCCATGATTGCCAGGCTGGCCATTTGTACCATATTGTCCTTGATGGGGCTGATTCATATGTGGTGCATGGGGGCTCCTAGGTAGAGCGGGTGAAATTCGACCCAAGGTAGGGGAAGGCCTCAAGTGAATGTTGCCGGCATGGTGGATAGGGGAATTCAATAGGGGCTCATCATGCATGTGAGAGGGTTCCCCAATCTCATAGGTAGAAGGAGAAATTCCCTTAGCACCAAGTATACCCTATGGTCCATGCGACGGTTCCATGGAGGGCATCTAGACTCATGTCTAGAGTCATTGGTCTTCTCCTAGGATGAAGCGGTCGATAACTGAGCAACAAGAGCAGTGAACTGTTCCAAGGTCTGTTGGGTCTTTGAGTTTGAGATGGCCATGTGTCCAATCGCTTCATCAAACTTAGACATCATCTGGCAGTGGTTGGTGACCATATCGTTGTGGCGTTCCATATGACGGAGCTCATGTTGACAGAGGGTGTGATTAAGAAGGGTATACGGGTCCGTTTCAGGCATGTCCTCTTGTATATCACCGTGGTAATCTTGTGTTGAGCTTGGTTCCTCATTCATGGAGGTCCGAGAGTCTCTAATCTCCCTCTGGAGTTCCTCTTGGGCCTTGCTTTTGCCTTTCTGGCCAGCCATATGGATGCAGTCCACAGGACTTGCTGTCAGTAAAAAGGGCGTAACTCTTAGTAGGAAACTCCGATTGCTGAGATTTTGGGCTCAAGTTGGAGGGGACGCCGGCCTCTTCAAGATGAGATATTAACATTTATGACAAAAAATGATAAGAATTTTCTGTAGGGGTTTTACAGTGCATGTCCTAGAGTGGTCCGCAACCTGTCAACAGTGATACTAGTGCACAAAAATGGGCATAGCTTTCACACCGTGACTCCGATTGGGGATATTTTTGATTCAAACCAGAGGGGATAAAATCTCTTCGAGATGAGCTATAGGGTTTACGCCCTGATTTAGGATAGAATTTTCTGCAATTGGATCTTTGTGACAATCTTACAGGACTGTGACAAAAAAACACTGTCTATCCCTTAGTGCCAATGTCTGACATGGATAGATCATAGATCAAGGGGCCTGATCTGACACCTCAATAGCATCTTAAGCATAGTGAGCATAATCCCGAGCATCATTGCATACCCATCAACTCTGCCATTCATGCATAAGTACATTCACTGCCATACATCTCCATAGACTGCATGTACCTCAAGTGGCATACATGGGTGCCATTATCATTGCGGGGTATTCAAGAGGAATCATTGGGTAAGAAAGTGTGGCTTATGGAAGTACCTGCACATGCAAACAAGTATTGGGCTCCGGATCACCGGGAGGTGGGCAAAAGTGCACCCCTTCAGGGTATTAAGTGGTAAGGGAGGGTCACCTCTCTTTGCACCCCTTCAAGGTATTAAGTGGTAAGGGAGGGTCACCTCTCTTTTGTCTTACCACCTCGCCTGGCATCGGTCTTTTTCCTCAGCCGGAGTATACATGGTAGACATTTTTAAATTAGCAATCAGCATGAGATGCATTGGAAAGGAGACATTGGGCCTTTCATGAGATGCAAGGAATGATGAGGGTTGGGGTAGGGGTTACCTTGGTAGTCCAGTGACCCGGCTAATAAACAAACCAAGTTGTCATCACCTCCTCTCAATCATGTCGACATTGGACTGATTATTGCCATCACATCGAAACAATCGATGCTCGATACCAACAATGCCATTGTGAACCCCACATGTGTGAGATTGTAAAGTGACTTGAGTGCATCATCGAGAGGGAGGGAGAGCTCTGCCAAGGGTGAGATAGGGAGAAATGGAACCAATAGCCTTAGCTAAAGGTTATATTTCCTTAGCCTAAGGCTTAGGCTAATGTTCCTTTTTATTCACATGCCAATTAGCATGAAAATAGAACAAAGGCTATCATCGATAGGAAGAAACAACCAATTCTTTAGGGATAGGAAGCTAAGTGCAACTCACTTGTAAGGGCACCCTTAGGAGTGTCCTAAGAAATGTAAAGCAAAGCCAAAAGAGATTGAACCAACAACTCTAATAGAGTTGAGGCGTGATCACGAATTGGAGTCACTAAGTGGCTTGACTTGACAATACCAAGGCTACTCAAACAAGAGCTAGTCACTCAACTTGCCAACCTAGAATCAACTCATTCTACAACAATGCAACAGTAGGTCGATCGAGCAAGACGCTTTGTCACAAGGGTGAAAAATAATGGCATAAGGGAAATCCCCAACAACCAAAATATCACTCTTGACTTTGTGGTTGTAAGAGTATTGCTTGTACACAACCATAGCAACAATAAAAACCATCACCACTTGCAACATCCCTAGAATTCTAAAACAATGAATTTAAGCAGACATTCATTTGGGATATTCTAACTACTAGCACCTTGAAGGAATATGAACATCATACACAACTAATCGAGAACTCTAAGGGGCACTACTCAAGCAAGGGATGTAGGGAGATCATCTCACCAATTGTACTCATGCTTGTGTATTGGAACCCCCTTGCATCCATTATCCCATTGACTATCAAACAACATTGTGTAGTAGGAGATTAGGACCAATTAATGCTCAAGGCCAAGAGCTTCACACTAGAAGACAACTTGTGCATTAGCTCTCTAGTGGTGCTCAATTAACTCCAGCTATTGGTAGCTTGCTCACACTATCTAAGAGCTATCAAAGTACCCATCACCACAAGCACTAAGAACTACCTCATAGTTGGAAACCTACTCATGACACATGCTCCTTTGAGAAACTCTAGATAGGATGCATACAACTTTTTGATCTAAAAATTTTTCTTAAATATTTAGGGTCAACACCAAAAAAAGGAGCTATTAATCCACATGTTACATCCTAGGAAGCAAAGCTACTCACACCCCCTACAACATCTCATAGGCGCTTCATGCCCTCGTTTCATATCGGCAACCTAGGGACAATTGAGTTATTGTGCATCTAATTGTGTGCCTTTGAGCAATGAAGCACATTGGAGTCACACTATCAAATTCAAAAGGGATATTGATAGTCACAAGTATCATCTTGCAAATTAAAATGGCCAATGAGACCCGTATGTACCAACCAAACTTGTTAGAGAGCCTTACTTAAAGCCATACTTAGCTAGACACCTCTACTAGGAGCCTTTAACCTACTTTCCTACCAATGAACAATCCAAAGACCCTAGGAAAAAATTGAATCTCTAATGCTTATGCTTCATCAAAAATAGGCCTAGCAAGGTTGCATTACATTGAGAAACACCCAGTTACACCCAAGGAACCCAAAGAGACCACCCTCAAGTAAAGGTGATAGTGTGCTTAATATCAAAGGGTACCACATTGCATAGTGCTAAATAACTTCTTTGAGTGCATGATACACTATGGTGTGGAAAAGTGGAGGGCTTGGTTGAGCACAAGTTGCACTTAAGATACTCAAATTGTATTTGAGCATGTTGGATTATTAGAAAAGAAAAATCTTGTTTGTGCACACTTTCATTGTCACAAGATTCTAGGGAAAGGACTGAAAACATCACATATTCACAAGAGAAACCATTGTAACAAGAACACAAGAAAACAAACTATGACTGTATCAAGCAAAAAAAAAAATAGAAACACAAGAACGGCACTAGCATAAAAATAAAAATGAAACAAGGAACCACATCGCAATAGAAATAGACGAAAGAGGCACTCGTTACTAAAGGTTGTCGAAGGGAGATGAATTGAATTGAGAATTTGTCGAAGACAAGACTAGAACGTGAATACACCTAGCAATAGGTCTTGAACAGAAACATAAGATGAAACAAAGGGATCCCACATCCAAACAAGAAAACCAAAGACTGTAGAATTTAAAAGGGCCACGCTAGCCATCAAGGGCAACTAGGCCACGGAAGAATACTTGCACAAAATGTGTGAGTGCTACACTTAATCTTGACAAAATGCAACACTATCAAAAGATAAACACAAAGATGGACAAACTCAATCTTAACATTGAATGCACTATGATTAGGATTGCAAGAATGAGCCATGATCCCAAAACAACAACCATATTTGATCATGCAACTAAAAGTTTAATCATTTGCATTTGAAAGATTGGGTTTGTTGACCTAGACCCAAAAGATGATGAGCTAATATATCTTGCATATCTTAGGGTCAAACTTAATGCAAAAGGAGAGCATGGTATGGATGCTCTCATCAACAAAGGAGAAAACTTCAATATTTTGAACCTACATGGCATGGACAAAAATAGGACAACTAGAGCTCACACCAACCAACACAATCCTCAATTCCTTTGCAAAAAATCCATATTCTCTCCTAGGAAAATGTAGAATCCTCACAACTATCAAGATCGAAAGTCAATCCATCTTGTTCCATGCAGTCCCAAACCATGAGAATGTGGGCAAGGAAATACTTGTTGGTGGAGCCTTCAAGTGAGCAACAAAATGTGAGATTGACTATGTAGTACAATGAATATATATGATGCTCCTAAATGTGAAGATAATTACAACATTTAGCAAGTGTAATATCACCAACCCTCAAGGGAAAATCATGGAACAAATCCTAGACCCCAAAGAGATAGCAACTAGTGAGAGAAGTAGGGAGACACTTGAGGAGTTGCTGTGAGTGCACAATAAAGAAAGAGAACCTATTACACAACCTATTAGCACACGACCATTCTTCAATCAAAAAATCAAGGGAGTGATGCCAAGGATACAAGATGGAGTTATAAAACTCATAGAAAAAAATGAAAAAGTCCTAAACCTCATAGGCAAAGATGTTGGCGGAGATCTAGTATGCAATGATGGGTCCCAGATACCTCATGCTTGCTTAAGAGTACTATGTAGGAGATAAGTTGTGGCTACCCAAACTGCCTATAAGATCATCTCTATCACACCATACACAAATTCCTCCTCAACAAAACAAAAAAATCCCTAAACATAAAACAAATCCTCAAAAAAATATCAAGGGAGGCAATGTTGAGATTGAGATCCCCATGCACAAGCAACCCACAATTAGATACAATAAAGTCCTAGAGCTAACAACTAATCAAGATCAATCACTAGCATCCATAATTGATATGCTAAGTGAAGGGAAAAGAGTTGAAAGGTTGGACTCTTCAAAACAAAAGGCATTTGAATCATCATAGTCTTACAAGATTGCTTAGCATGATCTAGGAAAGCCTTATGAAAATACAAAAGAAAAAGAAAACATTGATGACGAGTAGATCCAGTGACACAATTACCAAACCAATTGAAGGCATAGAATCTCTTAGGCCTGCACCTTCATTATTCAAGAGAAAGAAAAGAAGCAAAAGAACCAACAATAGCATTGAACAACTGTAGAAGCCACAAAAATGGAGCCTAAGGACAAGAGCAAGAAGTTGATAGCCTTGACACACAAACAATCCATAGATATCTTTATGCCCACTTCTCCCAAAGGAGATAAGCCTATGAATGCTTCCAAAAGTTCTAAGGATTCCAAGAAATGGGTGCTTTTAACTCTTGTAAATAAAACTCAATCCATCGATAAAAAAGTGCATGATTTCCAATCACATGTGGAAACAGAACAATCACACCCATCACATCCAACAATGAACAAGACATGATAGCCATGGAGCCTCATGATAAACATGAAAATCTCAAAAGTACAATCAATCCTATGCTCGTTCAATCTTTCCCATCTCGTCCCAAACCTCCTATCATGCAAAAGCCCAAATTAACAAATCATAGGGTTTCTACTCTCAGATGTATTTGCTAATAATTTCTTTCGACATTCGGATGTCATGTACTTGATGTATTGATCCTTGAATTTATCTTTCACACTCTGGATATGCTTCAATGGATGCACTTTTGAGATATTTACATTTACCTAGATATTTTGCATTAGAGCTTTAGATTTTTTCTATGCAGTTGAGCTTAGTTACTGAGACAATGGGACTCTTGTTCTCTATGTACATGCTCTCTTGGATACTCTTAGATGCACTTACACCTACTAGTAGGTTGATTTGACTTACATGCTTTGGACACCAACACTTACCTCTATCAGCATGATTCAGTTATGTATACATGCTTTTTGGTTATGTGTTGAGCTCCATTACTTTCTACTTAGTCAATTGTGTATTTGATGGATCTTTGCACTTAATCTTGAGATCTCTTACATACACAATGCATATGCCTATGGGATGTATGGGTTACTAACTCCCTTGAGTTTATGACAAATTTCAGTACCCCTTCCCTTGTATGCCTATTTTTCACTGCTAGTCGCTTGTACATATCCTAGTTGTTATCTAGATATTCCTCGCCATGGGAGCTCGGTATTTTGTGATTGCTACATTTATTACAACAGTGTTGTAATCACAATTTTTAGTATTATCTTGGAGATCAAACATTTTACTTTGGTAGTCTATTGCTTGTAGTTGGTGGACGACTCTCGGGAAGGTTTAGCAATGGTTTATGCAGTTAAGAAGTTTCGTCATTATTTGCTTGCCACTCCCTTCACATTTTTTGTTGATCATCAAGCTCTACTTTATCTTGTGAACAAGCCATGTGCCATAGGCAGAATTGCACGGTGGTTGTTGTTGTTGCTTGAGTTTGATTTCTCTGTGGTTGTGCGGAAAGGGAAGCAGCATTACATGGCTGATCACATGTCTCGATTAACCAGTGGAGAAAAGGCTACAGGAGTTGATGATAATTTACCCGATGTCCATTTATTCTGCCTTCAACAGGAGGCCCAACTGTTCAAGGCTGATCTTACACCTCATTGGGCCAATGATATTGTTGCTATTTTAGAGAATGGAATTCCTGAATGGCCCATTGAGAAAGCTCGTCTCACTCGCTTGTTGATTAACCTACCAGATGATTGCTGGTCAACTTTATCAACTAGGGCATGACAGTCTTCTTCGACGATGTGTTTGTGAACATGACATGGAGTGTGTGCTTCAGGAAGCCCATGGCGGCATTACTACAGTCTCATCTCCCTCTTCTCTTCTCAATTCATGTCCCTTGTTCTACTTCACTCCGCAGTCTCACGGAAGGGGCATTTAACAGGATCTAAGAGCATAGTACGGCCTTCACCCATGCAAAGTCAGCTGCAGCTGCACAATTGCCTAAAGGAGAGAAGTTCTTCGCACATCACAAATCGCCTCTCTATCAGGTCTTCGTAATGATCACATGCAAGGAATAGGGAACGGGGAACAGCATAGAAACAGGGTTTAAATATTGGTAAAGTCAAGAATTTCTCGATATTCTGAAATAGCACACACAAATGATTCAAAAGGATCGTGCTGGCGGACATTTTGATGGTCAGGCAACAGCATGTAAGGTCTTACAGGCCCATTTGTGGTGGCCCACCTTGTTCAAGGATGCGACACGCTTTGTTAAGCATTGTGATGAGTGCCAGCGTACCAAACTTCCTATTCGCAGGGACAAGATGGAACTTTCACCTATCATTGCTAGACAACCTTTTGAAAAATGGGGGATTGACTTTGTAGGACCTATCACTCCAGCTGCTCAGTATTCACAAGTACGCTACATCATAGTCGCAACAGACTATATGACAAAATGGGCTGAGGCACGTGCCACCCGTAAGAATGATGCTCGTACAACAGCTAAATTCTTATGGGAACAGGTGATCTCTCGCTTTGGCTGCCCGATCGAGTTGGTTAGTGATCAGGGGACTCACTTTTTGAATGAAGTCATTGAGCATTTGCTCTCCACCTTTCTTATTATCCACCGCAAGTCATCTCCATATTATCCTTAGGCAAATGGCCAGGCTGAGGCCTCCAACAAGATTTTGCTTAATGTGTTGACCAAGACTGTCCATTTCGACTCACCTATGGTACTGACGTTGTTATGCCAGTTGAGTTTCTCATCCCCAGTCTTCGCATTGCAGTACAGGAGCGTTGGGAAGGCACTGGTGCTTGGACCAACCGCCTTGTGGAGTTGGAACGTCTCACCGAAACTCGCCTTTTGGCCACACATGCTCTCCTTGCTGAAAAGGCCCAACGTAAGGCCTGGTTTGATCGACATGTGCAATAGCGTTCCTTTGATAAAGGTGACCTGATGCTCTTGTATTCTCTTAAGGGCCATAAATAGGGTACGGCCCTAACCCAAGGACATAAGGGTTAACAAACAAACCCTTGGGGATCTTGCCAGGTCGCAATTGATCCCGGATCGAATGCTGGATGCATTCGGAGAGAAGGATTCACTCCCCTTAGCAGTTGGCCAAATTAATGACCACTGGAAATGATTGTGCTTGTAAGAGTTTAGAGAGCACTGTTTGCTTTGTTTGCTCAAGGAATTAAAGGATGAAAAGATACCTAATGCTTCAGGTTGAAGGCCTGAAGGAAGTGGCAGCCTCATTCTTTGGTATTCCCTTCTATTTTCCTTGATTCTCGACTGACATTTGGAGCTAATTTGAAATCATTTATAGCAGCCCATTCTCTTAGATTTTGCATTGGTATATTGACATTATAGTTATTTCTTCAAATAATAGTGTTTTTTTCAATATTGAAAAGCTTGATGGCACTAATTTTACTATTGGAAGATGCGGGCATGGTAGGTAGTATTGGTCCAAAAGAAGTAAATTAAGCCATTGAAATTCAAGAGTTTAAAGCTCAAAGGCATGGATCAGAATGATTGGGATAAGTAGGATAAGTTATGCAAATCTACTCTTATAATATCATTCTCTAAATAAGTTTATTTCAATTTTGTGGCACTTGAGGATAATGCCTATAGTTATAGGAAAAGATCTGCAACCTTTATGGAAAGCAAAGTCTTGCCTCATAGATGTATTGGTTGAAACAACTCATGGACCTTTGCATGAAAGAAGGGACGAGTGTGTCCATGTATTTGAATGAATTTCATTTGATTTTCAACAAGTTGACTTCACACGGAATTGAGTTCAAGGATAATCTACCTCCTTTGTTCTTGCTTGTGATACTTCTTGAGTCATTGGACACTTTCGGTATTACCATGTGTGCTAATGTACCTAAGGATGGCTTGAAACTCTAGGATGTTAAGGATGCTTTACTCACAAGGGAGGTAAACAGAAAGAATGTGGATGTAGCCCATACTTTTCATGCATGGACTACTAGAGGCATGATGGTAAGAGTGCCAATGACCATCATGATAGAGACTCATAGAGGTCTCCATCTCAAAGGCAGTCTTGTAGTAAGTCCCATGGTCATAAGGCCTCTCTGACATGTCATTATTGTGGGAAGTAGGGTTATATTTGGCCACATTACCATAAGATGTACGATGATAAGTGCAAAGAGAACAACAAGGGCAAAGTGCAAGAAAAGTTTAATGATTATAGCATTGTTCCCAATAAGTCAAGTGTAAAGATTGAAAGGATAAATTTAGTGCATCTGGAGTTAGACAATGAGTACATATTAGCATCTTACTCTCTTAATGTTTTTCAGTTGACTAATTCTTTGTCTTAGTTCAAGTCCTATCACAGCATTATAGGTTCTGTGAGACTGTGGCATTGGATATTATTGGCATTGGGGATATACAACTATAGTTTCCTTTAGGGAACTTTTTTACTCTGCATAATGTACTTCTTCCATAGTTATTCATAAATTTGCATTGTATGTAAGACCTTGTCTATTCTATAGGGGCAAGCTTTTTTTTTTCTTCTAGATCTAACTTTTCTTTAACATACCATTTGAAATGGCACATGGAAAATGGGTTGATAAAGGGCTAAGGCTAACCTAATGTTATGCTTTTTGTTGGCATTTTATAACCATAATTTTCCACGTTATCAGATTGCCTACTTAAGCAAGTAATAAAGGAGAGCAACATGAAATCATTACAAATTCTCTCTTTCTTTCATACCCCTAACGGTATTTTCATTTATTTGCTTGTTAGTGGGAAGCCATGCGAGCAAAGTTAATTTTTGAATAGAAAAGTTGAAAGCGCTCTATCACAAAATAGATTGCCATAGTAGTTGGCTTATTGATTGACTGGAGTGTACTTTTAAGATTTGATTTCCAATGAACACAAAAGACTATGTCTGTGAGGGTCATGTACTAGCTTTGACCAAAAGTCTTCTATCTACTAGACAACTAGATTATGCATGCTATTATGTATCTTTTGGTGATTCTATATGGAAAATTACTTGTGGGAATCTTGTTTTTGCTCAAGGTACCAAGGCTGGCAGTCTCTGTCCTCTATTTGTATCTAGATTCCTTTACCATGTTTTGGTTGTGAATGACATACCACATGTATCTTCATAGCATTGTCGTAGCCCTTAAATGTGATATGGAATACTTTGTGGATGATCATGTTATTATTGAGACAAATTTCTTGCCACTATTGGGGATGAATTCTAGTTGTGTCACTCCGAATATTGCTATATTGCAATGGATAGTATATATTAAGTCATTAAATCGTGGATTGCAACAAATTGCAAGAATGGATAACTTGATTGTTGACATGCTATTAAGGGCATGGTTTGATGATGAAGTGGACATGATAGAAGATGAAATGAATGATGAATTAGCTACTGAAAATGCTTTCTTTATTGCAAGCCTAGATTATTTGACAACTATTGTGAATGCAAGTACATGTGTCATACATGATGGTACAATTGTCATAAATGCAGTGGTAGTATTAAATGTAGCAAGTACATCAGATTGAAGAAGGGTTTTGCTATAACAATAAATTGAACAACAAATAAAGTGTTTTCAACAAGGAAAAATGCATGGACAACAAGAGGTAAGCATTACATATAATATATTTTAACCATGAAGGAGTCTCTAGATGACTTATATTCATATGATTGGCTGAAAATAGAACAATATCTTAGCACGTTATCCAAGAAAGAGGAGTGGTCAAATTCAAAGTATAAAAGAATAAAGAGAAAGGCATATGGATTTTTCTTGAAAGATAACTATCTTTGTAATCATGTGAAGAAAAATAATGGAGCCCCATTGTGAGTCATTGGAGATAGAACTACCCAACTACAGATTATGCAAGAATTTCATGGAAGTCTATGGGCTAGCCATAGAGGTGTCTAGGGAACTTTTGAGAAGATCAAGGAATAATAATGGTGGCAAAGTATAAACAAGGATATAGCACACTTTGTAGAGTCATGCAGTACTTGCTAGGTGTACTTTACTGAGACATAATGATGGATTGCATTCCACTTATCCATTGACCATGCACTATAAATGGGTGATTGATTTAATGGCAATGACCTATAGGTCTCTCATAGATGAGGTATCTTGTATTCACATGGGAGGGTCTAACAAACCAAGTGGAAGGAAGAGCTCTTGATACGAAGACTACACGGGTTTTCTATAGATTTCTCTTGGAAGAGGCATTTTTCTTATATGTATGTGTTAGCAAGATTACAGAAAAAATAGGGGAATTGGATTTAGATGAGACTTATGAGTTCTTCTCACAGCTATAATTAAGTTGTCTCTTACTACAACATATAATCCAAAAGGTAATGGCAAGAGTGAAAGGGGACACCCTCCTATCATTAAGGCACTAGCAAAAGCATGTAGAGGCAAGATAAAGGAGTGGCCAAGGATGCTACTATTTGCATTATGGGCAAATAGGACGATGAATATTGCAGCGATAGGTTTTATACCTACTCAATCGATGTACTATCAAAAACTCATAATGATAACTGAGATGGTTTTGCTACATGAAGTGTGTTGCTCTAGCAAGAAGGGTTGAGTAGAGAGGAATTGTTGACTCTACGCATAAGACATTTTGAGAGAAGACCAGATGACATTGAGACAACACTTTCTAGATTGTAGGCACAATGATTCAAAACAAGAAGAGATTTGAGAAGAAGCATCGATTGCAACCAAGGGCAATACATGAGGGAGATTGGGTGTTGATTTATAGCAATAGCTTAGAGAACCAATATAGTGCTATTTTGAAGTTCTCTAAACAATGGCTTAGTGTATTATGTGGTCATGAGAAATATACATGATAATGCTACCTATTCTCTCAATGAGTTGGATGGGATAGCATCGAGAGTTCCTATAGCAAGAATAGGGATCAAGCTCTTTAAGAGGCGAGAGTTTGATACATTCAAGATATAGGGGTTGGATACAAGAACTACTCACAAGAATGCATAAGAGAAAGAAGAGGATGACATGGAAATAGATGATGAGGACTCCAAACCTACGAATGCTTTTAATACGATTGTAGTAGACAATTTAGGGTAGAATTGAAAATCTTTAAAACTGCTCTATTTCAGTGAGGATTTATGGTGTCCAGCACTTCCAAATTGGGTGTTTATAGCTAGGAAAGAGTTCTACCAAGTTTAGTTGTCATCCAGGTTGATATGTGGAAGTTACAGGGACAAGAAGGTCAATGAGACTATGTGTAGTTAAAGACAATTGCAAGCTACACAAAATTTTAAGGGCTAAAATCTTCAAATTTTGGTGGTCAGTTATTTGCAAGACTTGTATGTAGGAAGTAGAACTAAAACTTTGCAAAAGAAAGCTTAGAGATCCGAGTTATGTATCAAAAGATATGTGCATTTTTTTGCAAGGTGATCTTACATGACAATTTTCCAAGCAAAGATAGAATGAATCTTATGCATGTAAAGTATTGTACACGACATATGCTTTAACAAAGATGGATAGGGATTACTTATGGATACCCAAGGCATAGAAAAGGACCAATATAGTCAAGGAAAGAGATCCAAAAGCATGAGCTCTTAAGGATGAAAGGCAAGATGACAAGGTAGATGAAGAAGGTATTGTAGAAGAATAAGAAGAACTTGAAGCAGAAGATGATAACTTTGAGCAAACAGCTGAGATTGGGGATGATTATAGGTAGCTATGGCTAATCCGAAGGATGTGTGGGTTTGGAGGGGGTAGATGTCATGACACAACGTGCTCATTCAGTAAAAACTTATAGATTATATAGAAATACTATGATTTCATCTGTGTCATGATGAGTGTCTGACAAGGAAAATGAAAGGTGATTATGTTTTAAAGACTATATGGGAGTATGAGTGATGGTTTGGGAAACATCAAAGACTTGCCAAGTGTAATGCGGAGTTTACATATATGATATACCTATCAAGTTGATAACCATGTACTTCACAAAGGTTGTAAAGGGTTAGGATCAAAAGTATCAAGAATAAGTGAGTGCCCAAGATAATGTCCATTGCTCATGGGACAAGGACAAAGTGTCCAAATATAGTGAACATGCAAAGGGTATGAATGAAAAAAGTGGGATTTTTTTCTGTGTGAAGCTAGTCATGGATAGCCTGCTTGGAAAAAACAAATGTGAAGAGGTTGGGAAGGAGAGATATGCTTGTTATGCTCGAAACAAAGCTTCCAAGATAGGGTAGAAGAGGAAGCCATCAAATCTTATGACAAAAGGACTTGAAAGAGGTTTTAGGAGTGATCTCTAAAGTATCTTTGTTGTCTAGAATGGGGCACTACAATAAGTGGTGAAATTTCTTCATCGCTTTTATCAAATTTCATGATGTTTTGGGCCTAAAGGCACTCCTAGATACACCCCCAACCTAGCTTGAACTTGAGACATCAAGTGGAAGCCTTTGTGGATGATTTGGGTCTGGAATTGACTATCAAAACAGGATATACATCAAGGCATATATTGTTGTAATAAAACATTCAGCATACCAATTGCATGTAGAAGCTACAAGTATTGACTTACGCTTGTCCCCATGGGAGATAGAGGCATGGCGAATATGAACACTTTGTTTTGGATGCACTTGGGATGCAAGAATTGAGTTTCTTTTGATGTTTATGGGCTAATTTTGGCATGGAATAATAGGGCAAAACAAGGCAACATGGTTTCCATGAAATTCATGAGCTTCAAACAAACTTTTAAAGGCATCTATTGATGGAATCAAACTCTTTGGTGATAGATAAGATTCAAGCATCGTCAAAACTTAAGTTTAGAGTGGATTTATGGGAAGAAAAAGGACTAAAGTGGTCTTTGAAGCCCCATAATGGTTAAACAATGGTTTTGATGGATTCTGATGTTTGATCTCACTTCTTGGCATTATTACACATAATCTACTACAAAGATTTGGATGTATGTATGGATTTATGAGATGCATGTCTTTGATTTATGGTATATGCATGGCAAAGATCTTGATGCACATCAAAGGATTTATGAGCTATAGTCTTAGATTGTGTGTTGGGCAATCATCCCAAGTATGTTTGTATGCGTAGGATCTAGGCATCTTAAATGGTTATATTGAGATGTACTATTGGACCATATATGGAATAGAATCATCGTATTACACCTCTATTATTGTTTTTCACTTCATCTAAATACTTAATACTCTTTCTTTTGTCCTATGCCTTATTTAACTCTCTCTAAACCCTTTTGTCTCATACCCATGTGGTAGACCTTCTATCTTACACGCTTCAACAATGCACACACACATGTGAGCACATGTGTGCACATAAGTGCACATGCACACATGCATGTGGGGTGTGTACATGCATGCACACTTCATACAAAATGTTTAAAGTTACACGCTATCCATTTGTTGAGATAGTGGTGCAAAAAATTAGCACCTAGAAGTGTGCTACAACCCTTATGTACATTTGTTTAAGTTGATATATTAAGCATGTGGGAATGATTCAATACTTGGGTTTTAGAAAGTGTATAGTTTTTGGCAAAGCAAGTAAGTTCAAACCAAAGTTATGTATGATAGTGTTTGTACCAAAGAGTAGGTGTGCACAACTATGTGAGTGTGTAGCTAAAAAGTATACAAGGGCATTGCTATCCCTTGGGCTTTTTAATTTTCCAAATCTTCTTTCATCTCCCTTCTTAATGTACATCCAAGTCTAGGGCAACATAAGGAAAACCCTTTCCTTTGAGATGTTATTTTCGTAACACGTACAACCAATTCAACAAGTAGATTAGTGAAAATTTTTACATTATACCTATGGATTTTTGGCTCACTTCAATACTAGAATTAGTGAACAAAGAGTCAATAATCTAAATCTATCTAAAAGGATTCATTGCCCTTGACTACTTGGATCACCATTTCATAACATTGTATTTGATCATGACATATCACCATATACATATTTCCTCAACTTAGAAGTAGTGATTCCCGAAAATGAACAGTTTTCTAAGAATGTTTAGCAAAAGAAACCAAATCCCTTTTTAACTAATAATATTCATTCATAGAGGGAGTAATAGACCTTCTAGTTGTGAGCCTACAAGGTCATTTTATCTCAAATCCACTCTTACCTATACACTACTAATTCAGAATGAGAGGCATCATCATCCATAAGAATCACAATATAATATTTTTAAATTGATGGCTTGAAAAAGCAAGGACATGGAGATTGGGTATGTACTTCCTTTAAAAAATATTTTCCATGAGTAAAGTCTAATATCTTTGATCTTCGAGTTCTCCTTTGAAATGTAGGGAGCAATCCAACTAATATGTCTACTTAAAAAACTTGGTAGGCACAAGGAAAACGGATCTAGCAAATGAAGATCTAAAAGTGCAATGCTTACCTATGCTTATGCGCGTTCTCTATCAAATCCTCAACATGTGCCAAAACTTATATTAGAGTAATTAGAAGCAATTGATATTACTAATAGGCATGATAGTACTTTCCATGAAGTCAAAGTGATGACTAATACATTTACTACCCATGCCCTAGGCAAAGAAACTACATCATTGTATGGTGTACACTTGGGCTAAGTGAATCAATAATCTTTAATGGTCAATGGCAAACAAAAACTATGGCTAATAAATTGAAGTGTTACATTATTTGATTGATCATAATGAATGTGCGTTAAAGATTTCTTAACGTGGCATATTGTTGTTGGATACTTGTAGTTTAGAAATTACCATTTATTCGATGCATAATTCTATGGTGTATATATTCTATTCTCTCACACCAACATAAAGAAAATCACATCAACGAAAAAGCACCCCAATGCTATGTTAACCACATGAAGCCCATCAAACTTACCTTCAAACCAAATTCTGAAAACTATATTTGTAAATAAACTTTTATTAGCATTACTAGTACAAGCACGCTATGTAATAGTTGAAGTGCCTCAATGGTTCTTCATTAATTACTTCACATTGGTTGATGTTTTGGATAAAGCTAGACAATTAATTAGCTTTTTGTGATCTATCACTTTAATAATATATATTTGTATCCTTAATGCTTCTTTTCTATGTGGTTTGAAAATCCTCAAAAGAAACACAATACGGCAAAAGGGGAATGGTCCAAACACACATCACATGGTCTTTTGTTTATCTATTCAATTAGTACCCATTATGGAGCATGTAGAGAGTAATGTTTCTTTCTTAGAATGAAGAGGGTGCCCCAAAAATGTCAAAAACCATGGCAAATGTGATGAAAGTACATCCATGCAAGGTATAGGATTGTGGCACAGGTCATGAAAGTGCAATGTCAAGGATTATGAAAATAGTTCAAGATACTCCAAAGTGATCAGCTAATGGTAAAAGCTTATGCTTCACAACCTAGAGGTTGTCTAGGTTGTGAGTTCAAGCCACGTAATGTGCATCATGGATAGGAACACC
This sequence comes from Lygodium microphyllum, assembly GCF_053477565.2. Lineage (NCBI taxonomy): Eukaryota > Viridiplantae > Streptophyta > Polypodiopsida > Schizaeales > Lygodiaceae > Lygodium > Lygodium microphyllum. The sequence goes on along the minus strand of NC_141161.1, from coordinate 89,387,182 downwards.
TATGTTCATATGGATTGTTCATGTGGTTGGGAATCTTGTCCCATCACAAGTGAGTATCCCCCTCCTTGGTGAGTGGGCCAAGGATGATGATCCCACTTGCAATCACACTACGTTTGCTTGGCTCACAAATTGTGTATGGTGTCCATAGGAGATGCGTGTGTTGATTCATGGCTAATATTTGGAGGGGAGGCTCTAAGTAAAAATTTCTCAAAAGGTTAATGGCTTTGTTTCATAAAAATCACTTAACTTGGTCATTTAACCAACAACTATTAGGGCAATTCAACCACTACAATAGGATGCCCTTGTGATGAAGCACTGTCAATTGAAAAGTATTTACTTTTGAGTCTGCCTCTACATAGGAGCATTCTTTATTAGCCATTTTTTGCCACTCAAAACAAAAAAAAGGGCATATAGATTGTAGAAAAAAGACCCATTGATCTTAAAGAGTAGATACATGCAACATGGTGATTCAAGTAAAAGAAGGGAGCTTATATGACTATGATTCAAGTTTAGAACTCAACTAGTCCAATGGTTGATCCAAAAGCCCACAAAATCAAAATCAAATTATTCAATCCATAACTTTCACAAGCTTACTAAGTGGGCTCATCATAGCATCACTTGACTATCCTTATATTGTATTTCGAGAGTGGCTCGCGATTCAACTCCCAGTTTCACTAGCACGAGCACAATGCACCACACAGTAAGGTAGACACACCCCCTGATAGTGCACCTTCTTTTCTTTCAAGTAAATACAAATGATGCAACCCACCAACTTCGGAGGCCCCATCATCCACTCAATTCACTATCGGCCCCCAAGACCGATCCCCATGAAACCCTATAATCATTGACTTCCATGACTGTTGTTGTCGCACGTGTCACCATGCAGCCGAAACAAAGTAAAGGAAGACCAAGGAAGCCCAAGTCAAAAAGTAAATGAAGAAGCTCATTCTGATCATGCAAGAAAAGTGCAGGAGGTGGCAACCTCAGAAAAATATGGGGGAGCTCCGAATATTTTGGGGAGGTCCTCTCAAGGATGAGGAAGGTCTTGTCAAGGATGAAGGATGCTCTCTCAAGGACGAGAGAAAGTATTGAATATTCAAGCAAGGCTCTCTCAAGGATAAGGAAGAGCCTCCAAAGGCTCTCGCAAGGAAATCATGAGGTGCAATGTAATTCATTTTATAAGAATGCCAGGTTTCCTCCTATGCAAGTGGTAAAGTCTGCACACGGACATAGGTGAAGGGATAAGGTAACTTGAAGGGAACAAGGAAAAGCCATGTTCAGCTCACGTCGTAGGAATCTCAGAGGGCACGAGGATGCATCCGTCAAACACCATTGTCAATTTTAAAAATGGATCCGTTCATTTGCTATTCTCCATGAAGGATCCGTCCAACACGACCTTCAATTTCAAGGGTCAGATCCACTCAAAGTTAGCATCACGCCCCAACTATATCTTAAATTTCAAGGGCTGATCGATCCAACACCATCCCTTGCAAGGGCTTGTATACAAAGTTAAAAAGGCCATCTGGCTACATCCATCCCACCTTCCAACTACTACCCATTAGTGCCATGGGACTAGCACTAGGCTAAGAGGGGGGTAATGTTAACGTCAGCATAAGAGAAAGTGGAAAAAGTGGAAAGACGCAAGTCGAGAGCCAAAAGAGGCGGCCTAGAAGGAAATTAGACACAATGGAAGAAGCAGGAAGGGAAACAATCGAAAGCGCAAGGGGTGTCTTAAAAGCTAAGGCAAAGGCAAAATTGCATTTTTAAATGCGAGCTGTGCCCAAAACGTTTTGTAAAAGAGCGCTAGGCTCCCTCTTGTGCAAATTGTAAAAGTAGATGGGTGGTAGAAAGGAAGCTAGGAAGATAGGAGGACAATGGAAAAGAGGGTCTAGGCCACGACCGGCCATGTAAAAAAAGAGGATAAGGGGATGACCGCCCAAAAGGGATTTAGGGCTTTGTATATAAAGTCAAAAAGTGAATGAGGAGCTCATTCTTTAGTGTGTGGCAAAGTAGACTCATCTTCTTCTCTTTTTTTCTTCTCTTCTTGCTTGCTTGTATGTGCTTGAGAGAGGGAGTGTAAGAGTGTGAGGGAGTGAGTGTGTGAGGGTGAGGGATCAAGGAAAAGAAGCTCTCCATCATCTCCTCTCTTCTTCTCTTCTCTTCTCTTATCTTCTCTTGTCTTGTCTTTTCTTGCGTACGACTATGGAGGATGGAGCTTGAAGGTGGGGGGTCTCGAAACGTGGAGTTACCGGTGTGTGTGAGAGAGGATCCAACTCGTTTGGGCATCGAGATAAGCTCACTACACCCCGGTAGGATCAAAAGTGCATCGGCTAGGTGAGAGATAGCCATAGGTGTTTGCTTGAAACACTTCAACAATCAACAGTCCATGGGTCTTGGTGGTTTAGTGTGAGCTCACCTCTATAGTCATATAGCAAGAATATGGTTTGTTAGCCACTTTGCCTGCTATGTTGAGAGCCATACAACTCAAGATGAAAGACAAAACTTTGGTGAATTAGTTGCCAAGTAGATATCAATTGATATCAAATCAACTCAATGAAGCTTACAACATTGTTTGGTCACTTTATGGCCCTCAAGGAAAGTTCTTCAACCTTGGAGAAATGAGCCATGGCTTATCCAAAGAAAATTATAAAGATATAGTGCCAATGGGCAGCTTTTTGTATAAGAAAAGAGGCTTTATCACTAATCATCCCTCTTCTAGCTATTATGTACTTGACATGTGCAGGCTCATCTTGGCTATGCCCCTTGCAAGAAATTCAATCCACTTGATCATAAGTCTTACAGCTAATTAGTGCTATCTTGGGTCTCATGCTTCTTAGTGTCCTCATCCTCATCGTCATTTGCAACCGCGGTGACTTCTCGGCACATGCAAGCCTAGGTGTTGTCTCACACTTGAGGACCCTGTTTGTTTATAGGGGAGATGCAATGTGTGTAGCTTAGGGAACAATTTTTGGAAGTCCTGCCCTTGAGGTGCCCTAAGCGTGGAGTGGGAAAGCAAAATGGGCTAGGGGGTTCGGCCAATGGAGGCCACTGGACGTGCCTAACTTGAGGACCCCTAGGTGCGGTAATTATAGCCAATGTGGAGCTAATTGCTTTTTCTTATGATTTCCTTATCTTTTCATTTTAGTCTCTTCTTTCTTTCTCCTTTTTTTTTGGGAATTACATAGTTATGATGAGGGCTAATCTTTGTTATCCATATCAGGATAGGGTGGAGTTGGGGGCTTACAAGATTTACTAAGAAATTGTGAGCTCTACATGTACCCTCTGAGGTTCAAGCGTACTTGGAGAGTGGTGGTGGAAAGAAATGGATGATTGCAACGTATAAAGTGTCTATCATTCATATCTTCTAGGAGGGCTAAGAAAAATGAAGGAACTAGAGTAGCTCACATCATCAATCTTGCCATGGCACAGCTATCTATTTCATTGGGATCAAAAAAGAGGGGTGTAAGGCGTTGCTCTTGTGGCACGGGATCCTGTCTAAGCAGTATCCTAAGTAGTCTAAGATAATTACAGGTCGTGATAATGAAGGCAAGATCGGGACAGGAAGAGAATTCGTAGATGAAGCAGACTATTGAATCATATAGGTCCTCTAGCGCGAAAATGAGGGCCTCTTTGGATTTAGTAGCATTGGTGTTGTACATCCATGGAAAGTCGTACACGTTGTGGTGGATGCTTGGGTTAAAATCCACTCCTACCCTTCTCGCATATGGCATGAAGGTTGGATTATTTCTCTTGAAGGGTAGGGTGTTACAAAAATCCATCTAGGCATCCATGTTCAGATCAAAAATGTGCCTCCTCCATGTGGGTTGGCACTCATAGCCCTTCACAGCCCTGGGCACTTCAAAAATTTTATCATGCCAAAATTCTGCATCCTCGGTCCCCCAAAGGATGGGATTCTACTCTCTCTCTGAGATCTGTTTGTCTCCTAGCCTACTTCCCACATTAATCACCTCTTCCACCGCCTTGACTGGTAGTACTCTGCGCAAGTTGGTAGAGAATCAAAAATTAAGGCCAAAGGGCCTTCTAGCAGTCTCATTTTGCTTCCAGATCACAAGTTTGGCATTGAAGCTTGTTGGCATTTCGTCCTCATTTGGTGGGGTGGGTGCAATCAGCACCACTGTTGGCTTGGCATTTAATCTTCGCCTCACTGGCTCCACCATCTGTTGCCTCTTTCTCTTAAGCTTCGCTTTTCTTTCAGCAAAGGTGTCTACCTATTGTTGCTGTTCTTCTAGGCATGGGGAAGGAGGCTGTGGAACAAGTTCTTCTTCATGAGGTCCCATGTCAAAGCTTGCACTAGCCTCTTCTCCTTACTAGCCTACCTGTTGTGCCCCCTCAGCGAACCCTAGTGCATCGACTTCTTGTGAGGCCAAGCTTCCTTGCAATAGATAGTTATATTGCTCTTCAAGACCAAGGCTGACACCCACGAGTTGCGCTGGCATCTACAAGCCTGCTCTCAGGCCCCTGCATGCAATCCGTAGCTTCTTCTTTATGGAGCCAATGGCCTCCCCTTTCTCCATTTGAGTGACATCCAACTGTGTGTTCAAGAAGGTGCATTGTTGGGCTTCAAAACTCACTTGGGCGGCCTCTACACTGCTCTTAGCTAGCACTTTGTCCTTTTTCACTTGAGCCAGATGGCATGCCAAAGCTTTGACTTTTCTCTCATTATGGTTCGCCCAGTCCTCTGCTCTCTTCTCCATTTCCTAAAGGCTTTCTCCTTGCCTTTGAGCCAGTATCATCAACCTTTTCTCTTGATCTTTGATCTCTCTTTTCAGCCTGTGTTGCTCCTCCTGCTCTGAGGTTGCCTCTTACTTCAATTTATCGATCTCCTCTTGGTATCTACGTGCCCTTTCCTCCCTCACCACCTCTAACTCTTCTATGGATTTATGGACCTTTTCCATCTCCCCTTGTTGCAGGTCTTCATAGAGCCCTACAAGCTCGTCATTATGGCATCGTGGGCTCACTAGGGCTTGAGTCTCTTCATCCAGTCTTGCCTGCCACTCGGTTTTTGCTTCGTCCTTGGCTCGCAGATGCTCCTTCAGCTCACTTATCTCCCTTTGGCACATGGTTACTTGATGAGTTTTCTCTAATTATGATGCATCCATGGCCTCCTTTTCTACCTCTAGTTCAGCCACACTGTCATCTTCTTATCTTCCTTTACCATCTCGAGTTGTGAAAGGAGCTCTTTGACGTAATTATCATAGTCTGTACGTGGTAACTCTGTCGTGGGAATGGAGGTTGTGCAGGTTTCCCTCTTCTACCTCTTGGGATCCTACCTAAACTCGACATCTGCTGCCATTAGTCTTTTAGTTCCTGTTATGGGGTTACCCTCTCCCATTCCTTGGGTCATTTCCTTATTAACAAAGTATTGTACCCAAGCCATGAGGTTGGTAGCATCCACTTTGGCTGTGGAGCTTGGTGCAAATATGATTGTGGGAGTGGTGGGCACTATTGAGGGTAGGGGTGGGATCGATCAGGGCCTTGCCCTTGCCTTCTTTCACTACGGTTGACGTGATCTCTAATGATTTGAGCTCGGGCCTTCATCTCTAAACAGGCTCATGGTGCCCAACTCATCCTACCTACATGGCTACTCTATAGATAGGCGTGTTGCCAAAGCCATGTCTTCGTCTTCCTTCCTTTTCAACTCCTCTTCCTCTCCTCAGATTTTCTTGATTCTTCCTCCAATCTCTCCAACTACTTGGTTTCTTTCTTCTTCCTCTCTTCCTCTTCCTTCTTAGACTCTCTTTTATCTTTTTGTAAGTCTACTTTTTCTTTTTTCTTACTTTCCTCCTCAGTCTTGTCTTGTGAATCCTTCTCCTTTAGTTTTTTGGGTTTTCGTTGGCTACTTTTCATTTCTCGTTCTCCTTCCTCGTCCTCACTCACCTTCCTTTCACTGGAGTGTGGATCATATTTGTTGTGAGCAGGTGACCTTTCTGGTATTTCTTCAACTCCTTCTTCACCATGTCCTTCCCCCAATGCTTCCCTTATTATAGCTATTAAGACCCCACCAAATCCGATGGTAGAGGCCTTTGAGGATGATGTTTTTCTTTTTGCCTTGGTAGTAGGGGACTCTCCTCATGTTGGTCTTCCTCATGTTGCCAGTGTTTTTGCTGAATACTCAATGGTCTTTCTCACAAATCCATTTACGTTCACTTCGTCAAGGAATCATGTTGCAATGCTCTCCAGCATAGGCACGTTGAATCGGCTCATTATTGAGTTGTACCTATGGCTAGAGATTAGCGTGTGCATCATTTTGGCTTGGAGCTGGATTTCAAAGTCAGGGCTGTCTACCAAGCTAATGTTATCGTTTGTGTGGACCACCACCTTGTCCATTCCTAACAAGGCATACATACCTTTCTTCGACCGTATTTTCACCTTATTGGGTAGGCCCAATGCTTTCTCCACTAACTATGGGGTTAACTCGATTTGGACTTGGTGGGTTTCTTCTCTCTCCCACATTGTCATAGTGCCACAGTTTCTACTAAAGGTCTAGAGAAATTCCGCACACTTCTCATAGTCGATGGCTTGGCCAACTGCTTCCATGTACTTTTGGATATGGCATTGTTCGACAATTTGCTTCACTGCTTATTCTTCCATGGCAACATCCTCCAAGTTCAAGATGTGCTTGAGCTTGAACTAGTTAAGGGCCCTTGTTTCCACAACAAGGTCATATTTTGCATGCTCTTCTTTTGAAAACGGCAACTTGTTGGCTTTCTCTTGGCCTGCCATGCTAGGTGCCTGTCATGAAGCCATGTTCACAATTAGTTCTTTTCAAAATAATTATTTACATAGGAAAAAGATCACATGCTTGTGGAATTGAAATGCTTAATTATAAGATTAAACTTCTCCCTCAAGCAGTCCATGCATCCCAAATTTTATGACCCTTTTTCTTAATCATGAACTGGTTTTGATTTGTTTCCCTTTGCTTTTGAGTTTTGTTCTTATTTCCACCTTGCCCCCTCCCCCTGCAAAAAGAAGAAGAATCCTTCCTAGGATTAAGGTTTAAGAAGTCAAGGGTGTTCTTTTACATGAACCAATCATAGAAGTCGGGATTGTATTCTAGATTAGCATAGCGATCCATGTAATAATGGCAAATTCCTACGTGAGTAATGTAGGTGAGAACATCCATGAGGAAGTCACCGAAGTCAATTCGACTGGAAATGTGTAGCTTCTCCTAAGTGAGAATTCGATCTAAATACGAGTTCCCTCTGACGTGGTCTCCAAGGGGTCGATTACAAATGGTGGTCAACACCCTATAAGAAGTTGGAGCTACATACATCAAGTCTCATACTCCAAAGTTTTGATCACGCATCTTTGTTCAGTGTTTGTCATGACTTGGCATCCTTCTAGCGTCCGCTGAAGGCAAAGGGCATACCATTTGCATTAAAAAAGGGTGTTGTCTTCGAGCTTCTTCAACTTCTCAATTTCCTAGTCCGTGGCAAGGACTTTGCTCTTGTTATAAGATGTGATAAGGTATTTGCATGCTTGTTCAATGGAAATCTCGGTGACAATGAGTTCCTCGACTGCCGGGGTAGCTTTAAAAGCTCGATTTTTTATTCCTCCCATTAGCAAGGTAGCGTTCCCACTTTCATTGCTAAAGGCTCCTCCAAATCGCCTAGGTCTAGCCAATCATAGCTTTTAGCCAGCATGGTAAACGTGGCATCCAATCATCTAAGGCAAGCAAACAAGTCGTCGCCTGTATTGTCGGCTAAGTCGGTTGCAGTTCCTACTGGAGGTGTGGTCTTGGTGTTGCTAGGTGTAGCCCTAGTTGCAGTTCTGGCTGGGAACGTGGCCTTGGTGTACTAGACATGGCTGGTGCAGTGGGTGGCACGTTACTAGATGCTTAGGCAACGGTTGGGGTACTAGTAGGGCAAGGTTGAGGCGGTTTATGAGTAGCGAGCTATAGTTTGGGTCAATGGATTTTTTGAGTCTCAATGGGTTCAGTTTTTGGAAGAGTAATGGGCCCTGTGGCCAAAGGCTTTTGTGGCGTTGATACTTGATTTTTCATGATGCTTCATGTGGTCAAGCTTGAGGGCACCGTTTGAGTAATGTCCTTGGCAGTCTTAGCTTTATGTACCCAAATCTAGATATTACCATTGTAATAGCCTTGCGCTTGCAATAAGGTCTTGGGGATCCATCACGGCTTGACCGTTTGTCGATGTATGTAGTTTCTTCGAGGCCTCCTAGGTTATGAGGGAAGGTTTCTAGCCTTGTGAGTACATGGTTGGGCGCTCCTAGGCGACGATCTTGGATGTTTTGGCACCCATTTGAGCTGGTGTTCAAGGGTTTTAGCTTTGTGGTCAGCTTTTTGCTGGTGCTGAGGTTTGGTAGGGTGATGATGAATTACAACCCTCCTCCTTAAGCTCAATGGTGGTTTCTCTACCAGTAGCTTTACGGACTATGATGGGGTCACGCAACCCTTACTGAAAGATGTGAAAATTCGTGCATTGTCGATGGCTAGGTGGATGCGCTGTGACTGATAGTCGACATTACAGTGGGCATGCTTCTTAAAATTTCGTCCTAACAGTGATTCTGAGCCTACATCTTTTGTGTTTGGCAACACATAAAAGATCATGGACAAGCTTTCAGACTCGTAGAGACTACAACTTTGCACTTTCCCAGAAGTGCATACAATTGGCCGCGAAATGGGTTGAGTTGGCATCAGTGGGATGTAACTATGGTTTGTCAATTTGAGTCCAATGATCGTGAATCAGGACATTAAAGTTAGTGTCCTCATTGAACAATTCATCAATGGCATGTGCCTGTTGGGCTGTAATGGTCATGCACAAGTAAGCTGGAGTTACTACTTCCTCATCCTCCGCTTCAATCTCCGTAATGGTGGCTACACGTGCATTGACAGGGGCTTCTAGCATCGAGGATTCGTGAAGTGGATGCATGGGGGATAGTACCTTTTTATGCGGCTACCATTAAAGAAGTCTATGCCCTCACCTTCCAGGGTTTCGAGTTCCACATTACCGGTTCGGCTTATGATGCAAACTTTGAAAGGTCTTAACCCCCTAAACTTCATTTTCTGCTTATGTCCCTTGATCAAGTACAACAGTACTAAGTCTCCCTATTCGAAATCTTGCTACTTGACGTGTTTGTCAAACCAGTTCGTGTCATGCCTTTTCACAAATCAACGCATGGGTGGCTAGAAGCTGAGTTTTTGATAAGCATTCTAGCTCAATTAGATGTTCCATCCATGCTTCCTTCCCCTCCCATCTCTCTTGAATGGTGATTCTCAAGCTTCGTTTTGTAGGTCAACCTGAAGGGGGTCTGTCCCACAGCCATTTTATAGGCTGACCGATAGGCCCATAAGACTACCATTAGTTTGTTATCACAGTCGATGCGTGAAGCAGAGACTACCTTAATCAGGATGTTTACCAAAATCTTATTTTTTTATTCCGCTTGGTCATTTCCCTAAGGGTAATAGGGTGAGGATTTCCAATGGATGATCAAGAAGGTGGACACGAGATGAGCAATCACCTCATTGATAAAATCTGTACCTTGATCACTTATAAGTTCAATGGGGTAGCCAACTCGAGAGATTACCTGCTCCCATAAGAACTTAGCAATGATTCGTGCGTCATTCTTCTTGGTGGCTCGAGCTTCCGCCCACTTTATGAGATAATCGATGGCAACGATGATGTATTTGGCTTGCGAATATTGAGTCGCGGGAGTGATAGGCCCAATGAAGTCAATCCCCCATTTCTCAAAATGGTTGTCGTGATATGATGAAACTTAGCAACATTGTGTCCTTGCAAACTAGCACCTTGGTTTGTTGGCACTCATCACAGTGTTTCACAAATCGTAATCGTGCGCCTCAACTGGTACATCGTGTATTTTGTGCTCACACGCGCATTTGCGTAGCATTCCATCTTTCCCTAGCCAATAGAGTTGGCTTGCTATTAATTGATAAGGTTGGATTTTGAGAATGAGGTTCCTCTGTCGTGCCTTTTCTATGGGTTGGTCGAGTAGTCCATGCTCCAGTACTTAGACTATGTCATCTTCCCAATATGATATCAAGTCGGCTCTAAACAGATGTCTTCCCAATATGATATCAAGTCGGCTCTAAACAGATGTCTTTCACTAGATAGGGTGAATAGATGTGCATCTGGCAATTCATATCCAATGCCCTCTCTATCGACTTCTCCCGTGGATATACGAGACATATGGTCAGCCACATAGTGTTTCTTTCCCTTGCATAGGACAACGAATAAGTCTAATTCGAGAAGCAGAAGTAACCATCGAGCTACGCATCCTCTAGCGCAGGGTTTGTTCACTAGATACAGGAAGGCTTGATGGTCAACGAAGAAAATAAAGGGCATAGCCAAAAGATAATACCGAAATTTCTTTATGGCAAACACCATGGCTAACCCCTCTCATTCAGTTGTGGAGTATTTCATTTATGTATCTGTGATTTTTCTACTAGCAAAACTCACTGGATAATCTAGATTGTGATCACCAAGCTAGCACAACACAGCTCCAACTACGAATTTTGAAGCATTGATATGAACGTAAAAGGTTACGGTCTAGTCTTGGGCCCTTAAGTTTGGTGCAGTCGTTAGAGCCTTTTGCAATTCCTCATATGTGTACTAGCATTCATGAGTCCATTTAAATACTATCAATAGCTTGTACATGGATCTAACAATCAATGCATACTTTAGAACAAACCGTCAATAGTACCCTGTATGGCCGAGGAAGAACTGAACTCCCATGTAATCGATTGGGGGTGGAAGATTGACAATAACCCTAACTTTTGAGAAGTCAATGGCATTGCATTTCTTGGACACCACGTGCCCTAGGATGCATCCGTGCTTTACCCAAAACTGGCACTTTAAGGGGTTCAATGAGAGACAATATAGTCTGCATCGTTCAAAGACTGCTTGAAGTTTGTCTAAGTGTTCCTTCTAGTTTGAGTGAACTCATAAGTCGTCAACGAAGACCTCTAACTCTTTCCTAAGCATATCCTTGTATATTGTGCACGAGCCTCTAAAAAGTACCAGGTGCATTAGTCAACCTGAAAAGCATGACTATATAGGCGAAGACGTCCCACTCGGTGGCGAAAGCGATCTTTTGCCTATCGTCGGGGTGCACTTGCACCTAATTGTATCCTAAACAACCATCCAAAAAACTGTAGACGTCTTTTCCTGCTACTCTCTCGAGCATGTGTTTAGTATATAGCAATGGATAATTGTTCCTCTTGGTTGCAACGTTTACCTTCTTGTAGTTGACGCACACTCTAATTTTTCCATTCTTCTTCAATATGATCACTACGAGCGAGACCCAGTCCGTATGCTCAATCTCTAAATGAATCTTGCCCTTAGCAGCTTGTCAATTTCTTCCTTGACAGTGAGGGCTGAAATGATGAACGGGTTGCCTCTTACCCATCCAACCTCCAATCCTCACTAAGAGAACTAAAGAGGGGCACCACCTAGCCAAAGAGAGGATGGGCTAGGACATCCCTATTCTCAAAGAGAATCAAGAAAGCCAAGACACAAATTTACAAGAGAGAATATATGTGCTAGACACCATATTGGAATATAATAGAGAGAGATGAGAGGAGAGGGAGACAAGAGGAGAAGAGATAGAAGAAGCTTGCTATTATGCTACATGGAATGAGAAGATGAGAAGAGATGGAGATAATAGGAGAAGAGGTAGAGGAAGCTTGCCATTATACTACATAATAAAAGAACTCACTCATAGCTTACCTCAAAGAGATGAGGGTATTGTAGAGTGCTCTCATGGACTTGTCATTCTCCCTCCTCCCTCTTCCTTCTTCATTCTCCATGGGCTCTTTATATAGCCTTCATGAGGGATTAGATTAAGCTAATCTTCTTGATTAACATAATCCTAGATGATGTATGGCATCTTTGAAAATATGGAGAGTAGTGGATGGGACAAGTCCCCACCTTGGTCATCATGCAAGAAGCCAAGGGTGGTGGTAGACAAAATAGAGAAATGGAGCTAGATTACAAGAGGTGGGTGCCCAAAGCACATTATTATAATATATTGACAAGAAGGATAGAGTGGAAAGTTGGTGTGGTGAAAGAGAGAAGAAAATTGCATATAGCCAGCAGTCTGCGCCTTCGTAACTTCAAATCCGTGAGGAATTTGGAAAAAGTTTCTTCTGCAACTTTGTAGACCAGATCGAAACCGATCGGCCTTCGTGGGATTTTTCTTGAAATTCGCTTTTTCTTGGGAGTTATTGAGATTATAAAAAAGGGCTTCCAAAAGCTGCTTTGACTTTAGTATCCCATATGTATATAAATACATATAAGCATGTGACAAAAGGGATCCATGCTTGTAAGCTTTTGTGCAAGATCCAAATGACACCATGATGTGGATATTGACTTGTGTGCAAGGGTGAGGTGTCCTCTAATGATGGTGATAGATTCCAAATCTTAGTGATGCAGACGAAGCCCATATGTAGTTGGAGGCTAGTCCTTTGAAAAATCTATGCATTCACTCAACTCCTAGGTGTAATCCATTTTCATCTTCACTAAGATAACCATCCCATTTACCCTTTACATTGACATGCCTTCTAAGAACTTGTTCCCTCCATTTGCTAGAGTTATCATAATCGAGAAGCAATGTAGCATACCTAGTGCTTGAAGAGTAAACCTAAAGTGATATGGTAAGCTCTTGATAGGGGCCTTGGCTAAATTTTGTGGTAATAATCCGGGTTGTAAAAAACCCGGATCATTAGCCCTCCCCTTAGGCTAGAGGTATTCATGCCTCCAGCTTGATAATGATGGTCCAATAGAGCAAGGAGGACTGCACCCCCTCATTGGTGGCTCTTCATTGAATGACTGCTCCAAAGTGTTCATATTTCTTTGAAAATAAGGCTTCAGTCGCCATCCATTTACCCTTGTCTTGTGAACCTTCCCATCCATGTCACCTAGCTTATAGCTGCCATTTGGATATCTCCTTATGACCATGAATGGCCCTTCCCACTTAAACACAAGTTTAGCATCCTTTCTGTTATCGAAGCGGTTATCATAGCATAGCACAAGTGATCCTTCCCTTATGTTTTTGCTAGCCAGCTTCTTATTAAAGGTCTTCCTCCTCTCTTCAGCCTGCATGGAATAGTGTTGGACTACTGCTTCTCTATCTAACTCCAGCCTCTCTAGATCCAAGATCCTTTCCTCTAACTTCTTATCTTGATTCTTCTCTTGACTGGCTACTAAAACACGCAAACTGGCCAGTTCCACCTCTATAGGAAGCAAAGCTTCTTGGCCATAGACGAGGTGAAATGGAGTATAGCCAAGCGAGGTTCTAAATGAAGTCCTGTAGGCCCAAAGAGCTGCATTCAAATTTTTAATCCCAGTGCTTGGGGTGCATGTGTACCTGCTTGGTAATTATCTTACAAATCAGCCCATTCACTTTTTCGACCAAACCATTACACTGTGGATAGTAGGGAGTAGAATGCCTGTGCTTGATTTTTAGCCTTTCCATTAGCTCCCCTACTAGGTTCGCCCTAAAACTAGGACCCCGATCAGAGATAATTTCCAAAGGTGTGCCAAACCTGCAACAAATATTTTCAAACACAAATTTTCCCACTTCTTGGGCTGTGATCCTACTAGTTGCTGAAGCCTCTGCCCACCTCGTCATGTAGTCCACTCCCATTATGATGTATTCCTTGCCAGATTGAGTTCGTGGGAGTGGTCCTATTGCATCAATCCCCCATTTCTCAAATGGGCCATATGTAGTTATGGGATTTTGTTCCTCATGCACTAGCTTCCTTGGTTCGGCCTTTTGGCAATCGTCACAAGTGCGGCACCAATGTTGCACATCTCGATGTAGACTAGGCCACACAAAACCGGCTTGGAGAATCTTTCTGCTGGTTATTTCTTGAGCAAAATGTCCGCCACAAACCCCTTCATGGCAGCTCTTAATCACATCTATAATCTCCTTTGCTGTTGGCACCCTTCTAAGCACTGCATCCTTTCCTTTGCAATACAACACATCATTTATCAAGCGGTATTTAGTGGCCTTAGTAGCCAGCCACCTTTTCTCACTCTTACTCATATGTGTAGGTGCCTCACCATGCTCAAGAAAATAAAGCACATCTTGTAGTTGAAACTTGCCTTGAAACAAGGGAAGCTTTACGGCAATGATGCCCACCATTACCTCTTTCAATTTTTCAGCTGCTAGAGCATCTGCCTCGCCATTTGCGCGCCTTGGCACAAAATAGATTTGGGCTTTCTGTAGCTTTCTCATGAGAGTTTTAGCTTCTCTCATTTTCACTGCTAAGTTATCATTTTTACAAGCCCAGATTCCTTTCATTTGCTTAACAATGAGCATAGAATCCCCAAAAACATTAAGCCGAGTGATACCATGTGAGAGACACCACTTCAAACCTAAAAGCAAGGCTTGATATTCTGCCTCATTGTTAGAATGGACATCCTCCAAGCTGATACCTTCTCCATAAAGTTTGTCACCTTCGGGACTGAACACCACTATTCCTGCTGCCGCTCTGTCTTTAATACGCTTGTAGGCCCCATCGAAGTAGAGGGCATGGGCATTCTCCACCCGTGGCGGCTCCTCAAGAGGAGGTGTCTCCTCTTTTACCTTTCCCTTCTCCTTTTCCTTCTTTTGATGGCGTCTATGGGTCAACAAATCAGCTAGGCAAGCTCGAGTAGAATCCTCCACCTTGAAGGTGTAGTCAAACTCTTGGAGTTGTATCACCCACTTAGCGATTCTAGCTGAAACATCCATGTGCTGTAAGGCATAGGGAAAATGCTCTTTTGTCGTGATCACTGTGAATGGCCTAGGGAGAAGATAAGGACGAAACTTTCTTATAGCAAACATTAGAGACAAAACCATCAACTCGACCATCTTGTACCCTCGTTCTGATGCTGTCATTACTCTACTAGAAAAGTAAACCGGTCTCATTAGGCCAGTTTTAGCATCCTTTTGTATTAGTGCTGCCCCTAGAGCATCTTCCCCAAAACTCGGGTTGACAAAAAACTCTTGATCCCAACAAGGCTGTAAAATTATAGGAAGGGTGCTAAGAGCCTTCTTCACCTCGTGAAAGCACCTTTCGCTTTCGTCACTCCACAAGAGCTCCTCCGAGTGGGTTAACTGTTGCAGTGGAAATATTAATTGGGAGAGGAGATGAATGAACCGCCCCATATATCGCACCTTCTGAATGAAAGAGGTTAGTTGCTTCACAGAAGATGGTGATGGCACTGCCAATAGGGCCTTAACTTTGTTTGGATCTGCTTCAATGCCCCTCTCACTTACGACATGCCCTAACAAAGTTACACTACTTTCGCCAATTCGACACTTCTCATGGTTTAATTGCCCCCCCATTTGTGCGAGTCGGTTGAAAGCTTCATCCACCTTCCCTAGATGTAGAGCCTTAGAACTATAAATACAAAAATCATCAATAAAGACCCTGATGGATTTCCCAAAATATGGCTGGAAGACATAATTCATGAATCGTTGGAAGGTAGCTGGGGCATTTGTTAATCCAAATGGCATTACTTTGTAAGCAAAACAACCCCAAGGTGTAATGAAGGTGGTCTTCTGTTGATCCTCCTCAGCTATTCGGATCTGGAAATAACCTGAATACCCATCACAAACAGTGTATCTCTCATGCCCAGCCACCTCGTTGAGTATTTCATCCTGAAAGGGAAGAGGAAAGTGATCTCTCTTTGTTGCAGCATTTAGCGGCTTGTAATCCACACAAATCCTCCATTTTCCATTCTTCTTGGGTATCACCACCACGGGTGAAACCCACTCTGAATCCCCTATTGGATAGATAAAGCCTGCCTTTAAAAGTCGTTGCACCTCAGTGAGTAGAGCGTTTTGTTGAACTACTCCCAATCGTCGTAGTCGCTGCACCACTGGCCGTGCTCCCTCTTTTAGATTAATGTGATGTTGTACTGCTGTCACACCTGTGATGTGTTCATACTCAGAAATAAAAAGTGCAGAGTGTTTTATCACCACTTCCATGTAGGCTGCCTTCTCCTCAACTGATAGATCCTTAGCCAACATTTTTTCTAACCCCTCCTTCTCGACCTTTGGAAGCTGCTGCGGAATTTCACTACTAGAAGGCCCTTTTAATGTAATCCCCATCACTTCTAGAGAGCTTTCTTCCTCCTTATTAGAAGACTCTTCCTCTGTCATAGATGACCAACCCTCGCTGGAACTCCATTCATCAGCGGTGGTTTCTAACACAAGATCCTCCTGTCGGCCCTCCTTCATGTTGTAGATAGTGCTCTTCCATTTTTTATGCAGCCCCTTTTGTGGCCTGAGCTCTAAAGCCCCTGTCTCCCAATCTTGTCTGGCTTTCATTCCCATTAGCCATGGTCGCCCAAGAATGAGCGGATAGCCATCCCCCTTCACTGGCATCACATACATGTCAAGCTCCAGTTGCACTCCACACACCTTTACCTTGACTTTCTTTATAACTCCCAAACAATTTACTACCACATTGTTAGCCATTTTGGCCCCAAATTTAGTAGTTTCATTTACCTCTAATCCCAAACGATGCATCAACTTTTCCGTCATGACACAAATCTCTGCACCTCCATCCACATATGTCTTTGACACTCTCTGCCCATTGATTTCGGCTTCCACTAGAGGTACAATATCTTTCATCTTTCTAGCCTGGATTGCATTCACATGTCTATTCTTCATGGGTCTAATGCTTACCATCTTTGACCATTGTCGCCGCACTGTTGGAGATAGATGTAGTAATTGTGGCCATGAAATTTTTGGCCCTTGATTCCTCACATCAGCAAGCAAATCATAAGCTCTAGTATCTTTACCCAAGGGAAAATCATCTGGCTCAATGTGTCGGCGTGAGCGAGCCCTCCTCTTTTTACTGTTGCGTGTCTTTGCAGCCACTGATGACTCTGCCTCCTCTTCCATATTTTCAACCTCCTTTTGTGGTGTAGGCTCCATCTTCTCAATTCTCCGGGCTTTCTTCACCGGCATTGCTTCAACCTCTACTACTTTGTCATTTCCTTTGACATCACTCTCATCTAAACTAATTATCCTAACATCATGATTCTCTGGCGGTTGAACAGGCAAGGGCGGCACCTCTGCAAGTGGTCGAGGATGCTGGAGAACTTGAACCGGTGGTGGAGGCCTTGGATTCGGTGGAACAAACCTTTCCCTAGGTGGTGTCACTTGTTGTCCCCTCCTTCTTGGTTGGAACCCATTTCCTGGAAAACGCCTAGGATGAGGGCAAAAGTACATACCATGGCCAGTCTCCCCACAATTATAGCAAACATACTCTCTTTCTTGTCTTCTTGGACCTCGATTGCCTTCATTTATGAGGGGAGGGGGCCGCACTCCTTGCACCAAATTTAATGAAAGGCTTTCGAGTTGATTAGTAATGCGTTGTAGGAGCTCTTGCTGTGGTATCTCTGGTTCAGGTGGGGCCTCTGCTATTTCTCTAGGCCTTGGCATGGTTGGTAAAACCTGCATGGGCTCAACTCCCCCCTTCACTTGGGCTTGATACTTCAATTTTCTATCTTTCTCTCTCGCATAAGTGACTGATTCTTCATATGATGTGGGAAACTTTCCTTTGACTTTCTCCCTTAGTAGAGGATGGAGTCCGGCTAGAAAACAATCTTTCTTAAGGCAATCAGGTACTCTTTCTCCCTCGGCTAAAGAGGCTGTCCATTTATCCCACAATTTTATAAACATGCCTTCATAGGTTTGGTACTCCCCTACTATGGTTTGGCGAAGATCTAAGAGTTGTCTCCAAATATCTTCAGGTGGCTCTGTATATTGGTACTTGTGCATGAATGCGGTCTTGAGATTCTCCCAATTACCCCTTGTAGCCTCCAGGAGAGCTTGATACCACACTCGAGCATCACCCTTTAGAACTAAAGGGAAGGCCCGTACTTTGGTTGCTTCGTCATCCCGGCCTGTGACTAGGAAGGCCATTTCTAAGTCATCCAAAAAGTCCAGAGATTTCTCCCCTTTGTGCCCAAAAAAACTTGGAAAAGCCATGATAGGAAGATGTTGGCCTAGCTCAATACAAAATAAAGATGAACACGTCTAGGCCCAAGTCATATCTTATTAAGGGTAGAATAAATGGATTTACAGATGCATTAATCTCAGCAAGACGACGAGGGCCCAATAAGACCCTTATAACATTTTGAAACCTGAGCTTTGTGCTAACAATTATATGCACGGTTTGTCTAGCAAGTGGACGGATAGGTCCATACAAGTCCCTATGGTTCATGGGATACACTTAGAGTAGAATGAATATGTGTACATTAAAGGAGATGTTATAATCCAAAATAGGGAGTATTATGTGATCAGGTGACAACAAGATCTCTCTCAACCTCTCAGCTCCAAAATAGAATACCAACCTTTGCTGAAAATGTATCTTTCTACTAATGCACACATCCACCCGAATGTTTTGAACCGATTGAAAGTTGTAGAAAGTAGGAGTAGTCATTTATGCATTAACTACAAATGTACACTACAAACTTTCATGAAGCGTGTCGTTGAAGCTATGGCCTCTTAGATCCCACCATTCGAGAGATGCGAAGGACTTGCTTACCGCTGATTAGCGTAGCTTTTGTGTGACCATCATCAGCCTTGTAAAGTTCATAGGCTTCGATAGCTATCTTTTCAATTACTTTGAGTCTTCTTGCTAGTAGTAGTTGAAGCGCATCACCATATGTAGCCTCTCGCCAATACCGCACACCATTGATGTGTAACTCACCCTCCAAAAACTTGTTAATCCCCGAATTTGAAAGCGCCTTCACCACTTGAAGACGAAGCTCCGTAGGGAGTGTCTTTACACTAGACACCAAGCACTCAACACAATGCCTTGACGTAGAGACTTGATGAGAGCAAGATTTCTCATGAAGCAAAGAAGGATGTGTGTAATTAACTTGCTTTACCCGCATACGTGCCGTTTGTCGATAAAGGTCATTCTTCTCTTGAGCTTCTTTTGGAGACCATTGCGGTACTCTTGAGCGGCGAATCCCTTGAATAGGGTTTGATGAAGATTCCTCCTTAGTGATTTCTTGACAAACACTCGTTGAAGAAGAGAACAACTCCTTAGATGTTTCTTTCTTCTTGGAAGTTGTAGAGCATAGCTTGAGAACTCCTCAGCGGGGGCACCAAAAATGAGGGCTGAAATGATGAATGGGTTGCCTCTTACCCATCCAACCTCCAATCCTCACTAAGAGAACTAAAGAGGGGCACCACCTAGCCAAAGAGAGGATGGGCTAGGACATCCCTATTCTCAAAGAGAATCAAGAAAGCCAAGACACAAATTTACAAGAGAGAATATATGTGCTAGACACCATATTGGAATATAAGAGAGAGAGATGAGAGGAGAGGGAGACAAGAGGAGAAGAGATAGAAGAAGCTTGCTATTATGCTACATGGAATGAGAAGATGAGAAGAGATGGAGATAATAGGAGAAGAGGTAGAGGAAGCTTGCCATTATACTACATAATAAAAGAACTCACTCATAGCTTACCTCAAAGAGATGAGGGTATTGTAGAGTGCTCTCATGGACTTGTCATTCTCCCTCCTCCCTCTTCCTTCTTCATTCTCCATGGGCTCTTTATATAGCCTTCATGAGGGATTAGATTAAGCTAATCTTCTTGATTAACATAATCCTAGATGATGTATGGCATCTTTGAAAATATGGAGAGTAGTGGATGGGACAAGTCCCCACCTTGGTCATCATGCAAGAAGCCAAGGGTGGTGGTAGACAAAATAGAGAAATGGAGCTAGATTACAAGAGGTGGGTGCCCAAAGCACATTATTATAATATATTTACAAGAAGGATAGAGTGGAAAGTTGGTGTGTTGAAAGAGAGAAGAAAATTGCATATAGCCAGCAGTCTGCGCCTTCGTAACTTCAAATCCGTGAGGAATTTGGAAAAAGTTTCTTCTGCAACTTTGTAGACCAGATCGAAACCGATCGGCCTTCGCGGGATTTTTCTTGAAATTCGCTTTTTCTTGGGAGTTATTGAGATTATAAAAAAGGGCTTCCAAAAGCTGCTTTGACTTTAGTATCCCATATGTATATAAATACATATAAGCATGTGACAAAAGGGGTCCATGCTTGTAAGCTTTTGTGCAAGATCCAAATGACACCATGATGTGGATATTGACTTGTGTGCAAGGGTGAGGTGTCCTCTAATGATGGTGATAGATTCCAAATCTTAGTGATGCAGACGGAGCCCATATGTAGTTGGAGGCTAGTCCTTTGAAAAATCTATGCATTCACTCAACTCCTAGGTGTAATCCATTTTCATCTTCACTAAGATAACCATCCCATTTACCCTTTACATTGACATGCCTTCTAAGAACTTGTTCCCCCCATTTGCTAGAGTTATCATAATCGAGAAGCAATGTAGCATACCTAGTGCTTGAAGAGTAAACCTAAAGTGATATGGTAAGCTCTTGATAGGGGCCTTGGCCAAATTTTGTGGTAATAATCCGGGTTGTAAAAAACCCGGATCAACAGCATGAGCATGCTTAGGATTCATAGGATATGGTCGTTGCTTGACCGGCGTTGTGTTGTGGGTTATGGGGATATTATGAGTTACGACACTCGAATCTACCCTATGATGTTTATGTCATTCTTCCTTCAACCTTCAGCGCCTCAAGTGGATTGAAAAGTCCCCTTTGGTGTGTCTGATCTTACATGGTTGTGGCACCTCAAGATCAGTATCTGAAATTATCTCCGACTCAGAATCAAACTCTCCATTTTTACTAAAAGAGGGAGTCTCGTCTAGTGGTCGTGGTTCGAACGGTGACTGTATTCTAAGCACTAGCGAAGCACTTGGCTGGGCAATGCTTGCTTGTCCATAGTTAATTGCCCCTACGTGCTCCAATCAGGCTCGATCGCAATCCATGCGCATGACTCCTCTCTCAATTCCAAAGGCATTCTTCCTACGCAAGTTGGAATCAGCTTGAATTTGCTCTATCACCCTTCCCTCAGTATCGTATTCCACAGTGTCCATCTCTCCTTCGCTTCCATCACTGAAGGAACAACAATCCTTGTATTCTTTGCTAGAACCATTCTCCTCTAACTGCTCCTCGTCTCCTAGGTCTTGATAGGGCCTTTCCTTCTCATCGATGACTAAAGCTTGACATGCAAGGACTTGGGCACCGTGCGCAACGTCAAACTAGGTATCTAAGTCACTATGTCATGATCGTGTAGATTAGTTGTCCCTTACTTCATTGGTCCTTTAACCCACTGCTTCAATTCTTGCCATAGTATCGGATGCTACCTAAGCAGATCTCTTAAGCTTAGAGTCACTGAGGTTGTCACTAACATAGTGAGGAGGTCGTTAGTTGCTTGCCTCTCTCATAACTCTGTGTTTCTTTGCCAATGGCCCCGACTAGTTTGGTGGCCCCGTAGCGTGTAGACTCTGTTTAAGCAATACTACTTGTGGTACAACCACGTCTCTGGACTTTCTTGTGGAGGCGAGGCTGGTATGCTTGCGCTTGAGAGATCATCAATCTCCTCTTCCAATATGGGCTTAGCATCCTTCAAGTGCTCCTAGATTTTTTTTCATTCTCTTTGACCATTTCGATGGCCTCAAGTTGGCGCTTCGAGTTGGGATACTCCTCGACCTATGCACCCCCCTTCTCGGCCATTTTTGGAGCTGACGTTTCTGCTTCCGCGTCTGTCACCTTTTTTTCGACAGGTAGCATCATGATACTCTCGGTTGTTAGCGTAACCTTTGCACCAGTTTTCTTTCTCCTTTGTCTATGGCTCTTCTTTCCGATTAAGATTGCATCTCTAAGTTGCTAGATCCAGGCAATGATATACCAGTCTGCTTTGTCT
This sequence comes from Lygodium microphyllum, assembly GCF_053477565.2. Lineage (NCBI taxonomy): Eukaryota > Viridiplantae > Streptophyta > Polypodiopsida > Schizaeales > Lygodiaceae > Lygodium > Lygodium microphyllum. Next base: position 89,365,372 of record NC_141161.1, on the reverse strand, counting down.
GTGCGCGGGTCATGACATACAACGGAATGGGTATATCTTCTCCGTTAAATGTCTCAACTCCAAACAATTTCAATGGTACAAATGGCTCGTTTGCCACACTAATGGATGGCTTTTATTGTCTAGGACATTTCGCAAACAGGTGAGTGATTCCACACTATGGGCATCTAAGCCGACCTTTTCCCGATCAGCCTAATCCCATTCGAGGTAATGTGAGATGTGTCTCGGGTAATTGCAATTCCAACAAGAAATCGGTTCTTAGGCATGTGCCTCTACCCCTTCCTAATGCCATCATTGGTACCGGTCGGTAATTCATAAGGATTCCATTGCCCTTTTCGTTATACATGGTACGCAGATCGGATGTCGTATGCTTGCGTAGTGAATGCCGGAAGGTCCCCAAGAACAAAAAAACTCTACTTTTTGCACAAAACTCAAGGTAAAAAGCATGCACGACATAAACAAGAGACCAATTGGGTACAATCTCTCCCCCATGCCTTGTGTGAGCGCTCCACAAAGCGGTATTTTATGTATTAATCATCTTCAAGCTCAAATAATAGCCCCAATTACAAAATAACACACTTTTGGCTTTTGAGTTTGCTTTAATACAAAATAGAAATAAAGCTAATGGGCGGGCGTCCAAAGAGTCAGGCATACCCAATACAATGTCCAAGTACAAATAACATAATCGTGCGTCCATGCGCATACAAAATAATAAACAAATATCTAACGCCTCAATAAATAGGCGCGACAAAATATAGGCGTCATGCCTAAGGTATGCGCCCATCAAAATATAAGTAATAACTCGAATACTCGCTATCCTCCAATGCTTTCCTCTGCCACTGCTGCTATCTTTACACATCAATTGAAGCATTCACAATCGTTAGTAAAATAATACAATTAAACCGACAAAAGTGAATACCTAGCAGTCTTCAGCTACATAAATAAATCAACTGGTTAGAAATCAATCCTAACCTTAATTTATTACAAGTGCGCACTCTAAACTCATAAACGTTTATTAATTTAATATGCATTTTGCGAAATCGCCCGCTATGGAATCACCCATGTACACACTAAATTAATGAAATTGCCCGAAAAGGATAGGCGTCCCCATCAACTTCTCGCACAAAGAAGTCCACTTTGTGTATGAGCCCCGATCATCAAAGTTTATGGAATCCACCGTAAAACCTCACGGAATCCACCGTGGCACGGAATCCACCATGAAATATACCTCCTGGCATCATACCCCCGGGGTGGGATAGCAATTGACCTCAATTGCTATTAGCTCAATGTGTAGCTAACAGAGTGGAGAAAGTATTTAAGTCTCTAGCGTGCATCCATTGGGCTTCCTCTACATGATGGTTCTTAAATTTGACTAGATATCTAGAATATCTTCGGCCAGTTCTAGTAGTCATAAAGTCAGTATCTATGATAGCTTCAAGTTTAAGTATTTCAGTCTCTTCATCTAACAAAGGTGGGTTTTCATAAACAGGGTGTACAGGTAATTGGCCTCTAAAGAATTGTAATAAACTAATGTGAAATGTGTTGTGAATTTTCCAGTGAGGTGGTAATTCTAACTTGAATGCATTGCCATTGATTTTGTGAATGATCTTAAATGGTCCATAAAATCTAAGTGCTAATTTTATAACTGGATGTTTATCTACACTTTGTAATCTACATTTTTCTATTATCAACCAAACATAGTCAACTTTAAAATTCTTTGCTTGTCTTTTCTTATTGGCTTGTTTGGTATATGATTGCTGGGCTTTGGCAATCATGTCTTTAACCTCATACAAAATAATAGCGTGCATACTAGCAATATCATCAGCACTCTGAATTCTATTTGATAAAGATGCAACAGGTGTAGATAATCTATAACCATAAATCACTTCAAACGGTGCTTTCTTTGTAGATGTGTGTAGTGTATTGTTATATGCAAACTGTAGTAAATACAAATGTGTGTCCCATGTCTGTAGTTTAGACATAGTATAAGCACGTAAAAGATCTAAAATAGTACTGTTAGTGGCTTCTGTTTGTCCATTAGTTTTAGGATGGAATACAGATGAAAAATCAATTTTTGTTCCTATGTTAGTAAACAAAGTAATCCAAAAGTTGTTACAAAATCTAGAATCACGATCAGAAATAATAACTTTTGATAATCCATGGTTAGTGAAAACAGTTTTCAAAAACAATTGTGCTGCTTGAGATGCTGTTAAAGTTTTCTTATATGGAATGAAATATGCTTGTTTACTAAACATATCTACTATAGTCCAAATCATAACATGGTTAGCTTTAGTATTAGGTAAACCAGTAATAAAATCCATAGAAATTTATTCCCATGGTCTTGATGGAATAGATAAAGGCATAAGTAATCCATAGTGTTTACCATGATGTCTCTTAACTCTTTGACAAATCAAACATTCAGAAACAAAGTTAAATATATCAGTATCCATATGTGACCAATAAAAATCTTCAATTAATGTACGTAAAGTAGATATGATACCTCTATGACCTTGATATGGAGGACAATGAATCTCATTCAAAACAAAATATCTATATGGAACTGTAACACATAATCTCTTTTCATAAAACATGAATCCATTATTATAAGACAGTGAATCAATAGAAATCCAGTTATTTCCAACTAATTCATTCCAATCAGCATGAAAAGTAATGTCTTGATTATAAGTATCTTTCAAAAGGGTTAGAGAATCAAATGATATAACAGAAATATTGTGAATGGTGGGTCTTCTACTTAATGCATCAGTCACTACATTTTCTTTACCTAGTTGATATTGAATGATGGGATGAAAACTCTCAATAAAGGCTGTCCATTTGATATGTCGGTCAGATATTTGAGGTTGGCTAAGTAAATGTTTAATACTTTGTTGATCAGTCTTAATCATAAACTCAGAACCCATTAAGTAGTGTTTCTATTGTCTTAAAGCTTGTACCACAGCTAATAATTATTTATCATATGTGAAATATTTAAGTTCTGAGGGTTTCACTTTACAATTAGAATAAGCTATGGGATGATTATCTTGCATAAGTATGGCTCCTATTCCAGATCTGCTAACATCAGTAACTACTACAAAGAATGGTTTATTAAAATCAGGCAGTTGTAATACAGGAGCATGGGTTAATGCATGTTTCAATAAGTCAAATGATTTCTATTGATTATCAGACCAATGATAAACAATACCTTTCTTTAAAAATTTAGTCAATGGCAAAGCAAGTAATGAAAAATTTCGCACAAATTTCCTATAAAGACTAGCAAGACCTAGGAAAGATCGTAACTCATACACATTTTTAGATATAGACCAGTTCAATATTACTTCTATTTTTAGGGTCAACCTTAATACTATCTGATGATACAATATGACCTAAATATTCAATTTCTGTTTTAAAGAACTCTCTTTTCCGAATTAGCATACAGTTGATTATCTTTCAACTTTAAAACCAAAGATAAATGTTCATATTGTTCTTTCTCATTTTGACTAAATACCAAAATATCATTAAAGAATACAATAACACAATGCTGATATTTCAAAAATATACGATTCATTTAAAATTCATAATGACCAAATTCTGTTCTAAATGCAGTCTTGAATATATCAGACTTATCTAATCTCACCTGATGATAACCAGATTTAAGGTCTATTTTACTAAATATGGCAAAACCTTGCAGTTTATCCATAAGGTCATCGACTCTAGAAATTGGATATCTATTCTTTACAGTGATCTTATTTAAAGCACGATAGTCAATGCACATACGATAAGTATTATTCTTCTTCTTTACCAACAAAACAAGTGCACCAAATGGAGAACTACTAGGTCTAATCAATCCTCTATTTAGTAATTCCTCAACTTGATTTTAAATTTCTTTTTGCTCTATCTGGTTATGCCTATATGGTGCTTTACAAGGTGGTTGTGTACCATGAATCAAATCTATTTTGTGGTCTTCTGGACGTGAAGAAGGTAAACTAGGTGATAGATCTTCTGCAAAACAGTCTTTAAAGTGTGCAAGAAATTCTTTATACCTAGGGTGCATATGTTTTTCTTTAACTTGCAGTTCATTCACCCAAATGAGATAAGATTTACTACTTTTGCGTAATGCACGTTTAGCTTGAGCACTCAACTGACAAGTGGTTTCCGCCATAATACATGCATTGGACGTAAGAACATGTTGGTCGGAACCTTGGGTCAAAACCCGGAGTCCCGCCACTCAACTGTCAAGTGGTTTCCGCCACAATATATACATCGGACATGAGGGCGTGTTGGTCGTCTCATCATTTCTTGTAATTTGACTAGCTCGATCTTCATCTCTGCTAGCTCCTAACTTGTGCCCGTGCCCTTTCCATTATTTTGAGTACTTGGACCTAATTTTTCGCTTGACGTCGAAATTGTCTCAGAGTTTCTAGCGTTAGTCTCCTCTCGGGTCGAGCTATTGGAGCTTCTCTTTTAGCTCGTCGTCCACTCTAATCGCCTCATCAAAGACCCTAGCTAGTGCATCTCGCTGCAAGCTTGAATTGCCTGCGAAGGCCTTGCAGAGTTCCTCACTTCATATCCCATTGATAAAGACTGTGGAGACCGCGCTTTAGGTGGGTCGCTCACTAGTTTGGGGCCCAAATGCTTGCACAAACATCTGGATTGGCATGGCATATAACTCGACTACAAGCCCAAATAATAGGGTGACAAACTCCAAAACATTGATTTTCCACACCAAAGAGGACAACGGTTGTGCTAAAGCATGTAATCCTTGGGCAGCAACCTAGGGTCACGTGTCCATCCAGCCTTTGGCATTGGGTAGTTGTGATGTATGGTCGTAGGTAGGCTGACAACTAAGGTTGATCGAGTGGCAAGAGGCACAATGCTAATGGGCCCCTCCCTTTCTTTCACTACTCAACTAGGCTGATGGGTATAATGGCACCAAGATCGACACTAAAGACCCACAAGGAAGCAGTACAAGTTTCACATAGACATGAGCTTCTAGAAGCATACTGGTCCACTATTTTCTCAGTTCTGGCTCTTTGTTCACAGCCTGACAAATAGTGAGGGGCATCAGTCCACATTGTCTGTGGATATGTCATCACAAGATAGGTCACAAGATGAAGCTTATAGAAAGCAAGTGAAATCAACAATGGATTGGTGTTGGGTTTCTGAAATGAGAAGATAACATCTTAGCTCCCTTGATTGATTGTTTACAATGACAGTCTGTTAGATAACATTAATGATTCAAAAAGAATTGAGACTCAATAGGCGATACGGATTGCAGGAGAAGGCTGACAGCTTTATGGCATGCTAAATAAAAGGCTAAAGGACCTATTGGCAAGCTATGACCACCCACCATGACCAAAATGCTGCAAATTTGGCACGTCACCAAACGAAAAGCAAGCCCATGAATTATCCATACAACTAGAATAAACTACTCATACTTTCCTATCTTGCATTGCAATCGCAATTGATGCACAAGATCTCCCATGATCGCTTATGAGCAGCAACAAATTTACTAACTTCATGAGAACAACCCCTTGCCCACCCTCCACCCATCCACCTTTGCCCCACATTTAAAAATTTCCATTCCATGATTTGAACTATGATTACAAGATGAATAAACAATAAAATATCTAGTAGCACATTGATGTACAACTATGACATTTTGATGCACCACCAATTTTTATGTCATTACAAGGTGGTGACCAACTCTTCCACAGCAGATTCCTTTCAATATTTGCTGTTACAAAATTTATGCCAACCCAGGCATCTCACCCGGTGATACATCATCATCTTCATCATGATAGATGTTTTCTGCCATTTGCCAGATCTGAAGTATGTTATCTTCAGCAACACTTGCAATCACCCAGTCTTCTGCCATGTTCCATGAAAAATCAGAAATTTTGCTCGTGTGCCCTCCATGAATGAATAGCAACTCAGGAGGTCCATCTTCAGCATCTTCAGGAGTTTGTTCATCACCTATCCTGCAACAATAAATTTCCCATAAAAACAAGGTACACACAATAGGCAATATCTGAGGTGATACTAACTTTCACCACTCATTGGATCACATATCTCCATGAATAGCAGCCAAATGCCTGTAAAAACTTACCTGCTCAGATCCCAAACCATAAGCCTTCTGTCAGCACCACAAGAAGCCAAAATTGTCTCGTTTGTAGGACTCCATCCTATTTGGAATACTTCATCTCTACAGAATACAACATAGACATAACATCAGTCTTGATGCATAGAGCATTATTCATCTAAGTTCCTACCAATAAACCAATGATGGAATGGGCAAGAACCAATGGTAGACGAGAAAACCAGAGCCTTCTTTTAATATCAGCTACAAATAAGATTCCACAAAGTCAAAGTTGGTCTAAACAAGAAGAAAGACAAAAATACAGTTACAATCTAGGTGCCTTTGTGAACATAAGACTAAATCAGAGACCTTACAACTGTTTCCCACTCAAGAAGAGGAACCACAAATGCAAAAAGAGGGAGGGGATGGCCTTTGCTTCCAGAGCTATAGAACACATGATCATAGGACAGTACCTACAGGAAAATTCTAGACACTAAACTAAGGTTGTAACAGTAAGCATGAATGAAACCAAGTGAGGTTGCCACCCTCATAATATTTACCTTGCCCCCATGAGCTCATGGAGTCATCATCACACTACATATATGCACTTGCTAAGTTCTTCTCTACCTTGTGTTGCAGCTCACCACCAACACCATCCTTTTGTCATTTTCTCTAAATCCTTGTGAAAGAGAAGATTTTTGTTCAGGGTACAACATACTATGAAAACACTCTACAAAAGCACAAGGTCTCTGAACATGAGACAACATTGCAAAGATGTCCCGAAATGGAATCCAAGTGGAAATGCATCCCTTGAAAAAGGGCTGATCATGAGACAACATTGCAAAGATCTCCCAAAAGGGACTCCAAGTGACAAGGCATGGCTTTTGTGACATGTAGTTAAACAAGGCTAAATTAGTTCTCCCCCCCCCACCCCAAACAAAAAAAAAAAGTATTGCTAAGTTTATTCATATTTAAAATAGGCCCAAAAAAGCCAACTCAACTTGAAAAAGTTCCCATCAAGTTGTCTTACACTCACTTGACTATATATGAGGGATCCAAGAGGAACCATTTGTCTTGATCATGAGCTTCAAAACTTTAATATCAGTGACCGGGATGACCTTAAGGTCAAGTTGGCTGAGTATCAGCTATATCACTACCACTATCACTCTCGTGACTGACTACATTGACTTGCTCCATCTTCACACTGCTCTTCTTTGCATGTTCCTTTTTCTCGTCTTTGTTATCAATAGTGCTTTTGCCTTTGCCCTTTTCTTTATTCCACTTAAAGCAATCCCGCTTGAAGTGGCCTTTCTTGCCACAATGATGGCACTCTATATTTTTTCCATGAGAATTGCTGCGTGCTTTGTTTTCAGAATTACCCTTCTATTGGGATTTGCCTCTAATACGAAGTGCATTAGAAAACTTGTTTGCTAATATATTTTGCCTATTGAACTCTTCCATGAGTAAAGAGCTCTCCACATCTGAATATAATAGCATGGCATTGGAGTTACTCATTGCTGTCCTAAAAGTGTCCCAACCTTCAAGCAAAGTACATAGCAAAAATGTTGCCTTGAACTCCTTATCAATGTGAAATTCCAAAGCAATCAGCTGGCTGAAAATAGAGTTAAACTCATTCAAATGTACAAACATGGCTAAACCTTCCTTTATATGAAGGTCCATCAATTTTTTCAACCAATAGCCTTGCTCATTGCACTTTTCTGAGTATATAACTCCTCAAGTCGTTGCCACATATCATAAGCAGATTTCAATTTCTCCATGTTGAAGAGCAAAGTGCCTATGGTAGAGCATGCAAGCTCATCCCACTCATCTAGATCCATGGTTGCTGGTTTTACCCCTTTTGTCTCTCTGGGCTTCACTTGTTTCTTCTGCACCAAGATGTTGTAGCACTGCTTCTGCCAGGGGCTTTTGCCCGATTGGAGGCCCTTTGCACAAATTGTTACCAAACTCATAGACATTGCGCAATTTCTTCCACATTGACTCAAGAAAATTTGGGGCTTTTCAGTTATTTGGATCCTGCACATATCATGAGGCAAATTTCAGTTGCTGTTCACTGCTAACACACATCCCGAGGTGACATTTTTGCAAAAATTCCAGATGTAAGGTACAAATTTCTTCAATTTCTTTGAAATTTTAGAAAGAAATTTGGGGCTTTTGCTCGACGCGCACTCCAAGGCAAGCAACAAGAAATAAGCAACATTTAATTGCTGTTACAATCAAATTGGACAGAGAGTTTTGGGAAAATTCAGTAAATTTTGGTAAGAATCAACATTAAGTTGCTGTATTTTGTACTTTTGTGGACACACATTTCGAGGCAAGTGTGGTACAGCAATATAGTGCTGTAATTTACTGGCTGAGTGCTGATTTGGGTGGCATTGTGCACACTTTGGCATTTAAGTGACATTTTGGTACTTGCTTCTTAATCCCGTGGGGGATTTTGGTACTCTGAGGAGATACTCTATAATTCAGCATTGAAGTATTTGGCTGCAGATTTTTGTCTATCATTGACAGCATGGCACGTCAAGGAAACAATGATCAGAGCAACATCCTTGGTGTCCTCACTCAGGAGGACAAACTTGATGGCTCAAACTATCCACTGTGGAGTTTTATGGTCCGTAACCTTCTTGTGGCAAAGGACTTGTGGGACTATGTTACAGGTGATTTGCAGTAACCAAGAGGTCTCGCACCTGAGACACCTCAGCGTAACGCTCGAGGACAAGTTGTTGGTGTTGCTGCTGGTGGTATTGGTGCTGCTACTGCTGCTGCCCCTCCTCTCCCTCCGACCGAGGATCAAAGGAAATGGGACTCAAAAGATGTACAGGCACTTTCTTTGATTGCCTTGTCAGTGAAAAGGGCAATTATTCCGCACATTCGATCATGTAAGACCTCAAAATCAGCATGGGATGTACTTGAGCGTATGTTTGCAGCACGCAATGAGGCCAGGATATCCTATCTCTACAGAGAGTTGGCCAATGTGACCATGGATGAAGGTGATAGCATGACAGAGCACCTTACTCACATACAGGATTTGCGTGAGCAGCTACTCAATGTTGATGAGGTCATTCAGGATGCTGAATTGGTAAACATCACACTTAACTCTCTTCTAGAGTCATATCTTGGTTTCCACACCTCTTTGATGTTGTCGAGAGGGGGGCAGCAGCCCCTTACATTTGTGGAGTTGAAAGGCCTCTTGCTGCAAGAGGAACAGACTCAGAAGAATGTGGCATTGTATTCAGGTGATGAGGCTATGCTTTCCAAGTTCAAAGGCAAAGGAAAAGTCAAGCAAAATGTAAAAAATCAGCAAAAGGGTAATGCTGGACAGCCATCAAATAAGGTTGTCCAAGACACAGAAAATACTAAAAAGAAGGGGAAATGCCATTATTGCAAGAAGCCCGGTCACTATATCGATGAATGCAGATAGAGATTGGCCAAAGAGAAGAAAAAGAACTCCGGTTTGGCTATCCAAGAAACATCAACCAGCAAATCTACTGATGATGATACTTCAGTCAACTTTGTAGAGGACTATGCATTTCTCACATGCAATTATGATTCTTCAATGACTATTCAACATTTAATGCTATTGAAATGCAGCAAACATGGTATTTTGATAATGGGGCATCAAAGCACATCACTTCCAGGAAGTGTTTGTTTACCTCTTTGCATTCAGCCCCTACTGGGAAGCATGTTATATGTGCGAACAGTAGCAGTTATGATGTATGTAGCATTGGGACTGTCACTATTACTGCTGCAGATGGTTGTGATTTCATGCTTCTAGATGGCTTGTTTGTACCTGGCATTATAAAGAACTTGTTGTCTATCTCCGCTTTCAATAAGCATGTCATCTTTGAGGATGACAAATGCATTGTTAAAGACAAAGAGATGGATTATACACTTAGGCTGTCCGGCACCCTGCATAAGGGTCTATTTTTGTTGGATACATATGACAGACAGTCTCAAGATGCTTTAGTAGTCACTACTCTTTTGCCCGCTATGCAAAATGCGGAGCTATGGCATGCCCGCTATGGACACATGAGCTTTGGGAGTTTGATGACCCTTCAGAGGTGTCATATGGTAGATGTATTGCCTCCAATGGAGACTCCACCTCCTCATGCATGTGAGGATGTATTTTGGGCAAGATGCATGGGTTTGCCTTCAAAAAGGATGGTGCAGTGCATGCTATCCGAAAAATGCAGCTTATTCACTCTGATGTTTGTGATCCCATGAGGACACGTGCACTTGGAGGTCATTAATACTTTGTTACATTTATTGATGACTACTCTCAGTATACATGGGTGTATGGGCTGAAGACAAAATCCGATGTGTTCATGCATTTCAAACATCTTGTTGCAAAGATTGAAGCTGAAACTGACTTAAAAGTGCAAACACTTCGCACAGATAAAGGGGGGGAATACATGTCTCATACTTTTGAGACATATTTGCTTAATCATGGCACTACGTATCAAGCCACTGTTAGAATGACTCCTCAGCAAAATGGTATTGCTGAGAGAAAGAATCGGACTCTTATGGAGATGACTCGTTGTATGCTAAAAAGCAAGGGGCTACCTCATAAATTTTGGCTAGAAGGACTTCAATGTGCAAATCATGTGTTGAATCGTGCATCCACTAAGGCATTGAAGACGATCACACTGTTCGAAGCTTGGCATGGCAAGAAACCCAAAGTAGACTACTTTCGATTGTTTGGTTGCATAGCCTATGCACATGTTCCGAAAGAGCTTCGCGGGAAGCTTGATGACAAGGCTGTAAAATGCATATTTATTGGCTACAGTTCGGAGAGTAAGGGCTATCGCTTGCATGACCCACGCACGAAGCAAGTCTTTGTCAGTAGGGATGCCCTATTTGCTGAAAATGCTGCATTTTCACATGATCAGTTGCAAATGCTAGTCACCCATGACATTGGTGATGTCTTTGAGGATCTTTTGCCACTTACTTTAGAGTTTGTGTTGCTATAAATGGCAGGACAGACTTAATACAGCAAGCTGTTGCTGCACCATATGCTCCCGAACAACAAGATATCGATGATGGTTTGCCACATGCAGTGGAAGAAGTAGTACAACATGAAAGGGCTGTTGTAAATGCAGCCAAAATAATCCCAAGATGGCGGTTACAGACTCTCCACGAGAGTAAAATGGATGCTCCTATACCTCAACGCACTAGAAGGGCTGCCAGAAATGCAGCAAATGATGCAGGGGGAGGCACATTTGATTGATTTTACGAAAGTAGATGATTGTGATCAGCATGTATTTATGAGCTCACTATTGGATGATAATGAGCCTACTCTCTTGGACGAAGCTCAGCAAGATGTACATTAGATGCAGGCCACGCAGGATGAGTTAGACTCTATTGCTCCTAACTCTACATGGGATCCCACAATATGTGGATAAGCTATTACATAGGTTTAGTATGCAAGATTGCAAACTTATGTGCACTCCTATGGAGCCAGGCTTAAAGCTCTCTATGCATGATGGTGAAGAGATGTCTGATGTTGCAATTTACAGCCAGGCTATTGGTTGTCTTATTTATCTTTGCAACACACGCCCTCACATTCAGTATGCAGTATCTCGGGTGAGCAGGTATATGCATAGCCCACAGACCATACATTGGCAAGCTGTTGAGCGGATCTTCAAATATTTACAAGGTACTCAGTCACATGCATTATTATTTCCTAGGGGGGGAGACTTGCACTTACAAGCTTACAATGATTCAGATTGGGCTGGTGATACAGACACTAGGCAGTCTACTAGTGGACATTGTTTCTTTCTAGGCTGTTCATGCATTTCATGGCTAAGCAAGGAACAGCCTATAGTGGCTACCTCGTCTTGTGAGGCTGAGTACAAGGCAGTTTTCACAGCAGCAATCGAATGTGTATGGTTGCGCAAATTGTTGGTTGATCTACATTTACCATTCGAGGGTCCTACACCCATTCTTTTTGATAGTCAGAGTGCTATTGCAGTAGCACAAAATCTTGTATTTCATGCTCACACAAAACACATAGAGGTGCATTACCATTATGTTAGAGAGAGATGCTATGCAAGAGAGATCAGCTTGATGTATGTACCCACACAGAAAAATAATGTTGCAGACATTTTCACCAAGACACTACCACGCGAGAAGTTTGAGGCTTTTCGAAAGTCCTTAAACTTGTTACCCTTTGGTGATTGATCATCCTTGTACTTCATCACATTGGCACTGCAAGGGGGTGTTAAAATTTGCAGATTCTATGGGCAGTGCCCAATGTAATTTGTGTGGTGTGGACACTTAATAAGTGTCAATATAAGGTGTGTACACCTAGTGTCTTAGAAACTTAAAGTAGTGACACTCTAGAGTAAAATAAACCTAACTCTAGTTAGTTGGTGGAAGGCTGGTTAGGTCAACGCTTGACCTAAACATAAGTTATAATTTCACTCTATCTTTCATTCTTGCAAGTACACTCTTTTCTTTTTGCTTCAGCTCACTCGCTTGCTGTCATTGTCTCTCCTCTCTCTCTCTCCATGACTGCCTGCCATTTTCCAGCATTTACTGCTCAAAAGTCAACAAATGTGAGCCTAACTATCACACAAATGACCAAGGTACAAAGCAAGTAGCAACTAGCAATGAAAAAAACAAGTAATTGCAGAAATTTCAGATCTGCAAATCAGTTTTCACAAGTATAAAATGTGTGCTACAGCACACCACAAGCAATTGCAGCTGTGCCACAAGCTAATACATCGAGTTCATGAGAAAGCCCCAAATTTTAGCTGCAATTTCTTCTCCAAATGCATCCATGAGCACAAATTTGCCCGCACAGTCAAAAGCCCCAAAATTTCTCTGCTCAAATTACATCAAGCATAACTCCCAAGTAGATTGCACAAGCCAATTTTGCCAAAATTTCACAAATTTTGCAAAAGCCCCAAATTTGTCCGAGGTCCAACACAGTCAATTTGCATAGAAATTGCACTAAAGTACATACCAAGACCAAATTTGACCCAAATTTTACACATTTTGCAAAAGCCCCAAATTGTGCAAGGTCCAATGTATCAAAATTTCCAGAAATTGTAGTTGTCCCGCTGCAATTTCTGCAATCACATGAAAAGCCTCAATTTCTACGACCTGAGAGTGCGCAAAATTCCACAAATATTTTACTCAACTAAGTCAAATTGTGAAGTATACGCCAAAAGCCCCAATTCCCAAGAGTAGGTGCATGCCCAATCTCTCAGATCTATCTAACTGTGCTTGTGCATGCATGACAGCCCGCACAATTTTACCAAGGATAAGCACCTTTTTAAAAAATGAGTTTTTTTTTTAAATTATCGGTAGGTCAACGGCTGCACGCGACCTTATGCTGACCTGTCACCTGGGCTGCCTGCACTGTCACCTGGACCTGCCCTGCCCACCTGCACCTGGCTAATGTGACCTGCCTATCGCCTACCTTACATGGCCTACCTATCACCTGGACCTGCAAGTAAAGACAGTTGCAACCTACTCCTGTTCTCAACCTACCACCTACATGACTTGCAGCATGCGTGACCTGCAGCTGCAGCTTGCACAGAACTTAGGAGGCGTGCTCGCGATAACCTTCATCTCTGATACCAGTTTGTGGGGGCCGATGGGCAGTGAAGGTACAATATTCAGCAGCAATGGCTGAGAGAGAGAGTGTGTGTGTGTGAGAGTGAGCAGCAGTAAAGAGTGAGAGAGAGTGAGATGCACAATGTGTGGGTACAAAGAGTTGTACCTCTTTTAGGGTTTTGTGATATAACAGTTATATGTGAAGTACAAGTGCTAAGGGTGTGTTCACATCTGATCACGTATAAAAGGCACAGTGGCACTTTATTCCCAACACTTTGCATATCAGTCCCCACATGGTTTTGCACACACCACACGGAGGGGTCCATCACACATAGGCACAACCTTTAGGACTTCTTCATCTCCAGTTCTCGATGGTGCTCATGCACCTTTGGGAAAGGCTCAACATCCATCTTATCCACCTATGGGTTGCATACAACATGAAGTCTCTACCCCTACTTACCTGAGTGTAGATCTACGGGTACCACAGTTTTCTCCATGGCATTACCTAAGTGGATCTACTAGTCATTCTGTCGTGCCCCAACTGACATTTGGATAGGTCTTTGATTTTTTCATATATGACTACAAATGAATATGGAGTTTTCCAATGATGGATAACTAGCTCTACATGTCTAGGATAGGCCAAACTAGCCTTATCCATGAGATCCATGAGATGCATGATGGATCTCACCCATCTCATCATCTCTAATGCCTAACTTGGCCTCCAATTTTGGAGAAACAAAATTGGCATGCACACTGATAGTGAGAGAGCAGAGTAGAGAGTGTGCACGATTTTTGGGTATAATGACGAGTGTACCACTTTAGGTTTTTAGATAGATATATATGTGTAAGTACAAGTGCTAAGGGTACGTTCACACCTGAGCACATTTAAAGGCACAAGGGCCTTTATTCCCAACAACCTCCCACCTAAAGGCAATGTGCCTTAAAAGGAGAGAAGAATTACCTAAGTCTAGGTATGTACAAAGCTGAAATACATATATCTATCCAACTCCCATCATCTGTCGGCAATGAGCAAACTACTTTGCTGGAAGACTTTTCGTGAGAGGGTCTGCAGGATTATCATCTATATACACTTTGACAAGCTCAATGCTCTTGCTGTCAAGTACATCTCTAATGAAGTGGTACTTCACCTATATGTGTCTTATCTTTGCATGATAGACAAGATTCTGTGCTAGCATGATAGCACTCTGACTATCACAATGGAGAACAGGTAACTCTGTGATGCCAAGCTCTCCCACCAGACGTGAAAGCCATAAGCCTCCTTGCATGCCTCAGTGGCAACCACATACTCTGCCTCTGTAGTAGACAATGCAACACACTTTTGTAGCCTGGAGATCCAACAAACGACTCCTCTTGTGGAAGTAAACACGTACCCACAAGTGGACTCTCTGCAATCCGCATGACCAACATAGTCTGCATCCGTAAAGCCAACAACAGATGCCTTCTGCTTTCCAAAGTAGATGCACAACCCCTTTGTGCCTTTGAGGTATCTCAGAATACCTTTCACTACATCCCAATGCTTTTTGCCAAGGTTTGCCATGTATCTGCTAACCACTCACACTGCAAAGGCAATGTCAAGACGTATAGCAACCATAGCATACATCAAACTGCCAACAGCTGAAGCATATGGTATCTTGGTCATTTCAGCCTTCTCATCATCAGATGTAGGGCTGTCCTCTGCACTAAGTTTCACATATAGAGACAATGGAACCCCAATTGTTTTCCCCCCTCCATATTGAAACGCTGCAAAACCTTGGAGACATACTCTTGCTAAGATAGATAGAGTAAGCCTTTCGATCTATCTCTGAATATTCGCATGCCAAGAATGTGATTTGCATCACCAAGATCCTTCATCTCAAAGCTGCCATCATGAAGACTTTGCTTCAGTGAATCCAAGGCATGAGTATCCCTGCTAGCAATCAGCATATCATCAACATACAGAACCAAGATAATCAGGCTGCCATCTCTTACCTTCTTAATATACAAGCAGTGATCCACTTGACTTCTATGGAAACCTTGAGACTACATAAATGTATCAAATTTATGATACCATTCTCTTGGTGCTTGTTTCAATCCATACAAACTCCTTTTGAGTTTACATACCATCTTTTCTTTCCCTTTTTCAACAAACCCTTCAGGCTCCTGCATATATATGTCTTCATGCAGATCACCATGTAAGAATGCAGTCTTTACATCCATCTGTATGAGCTCCATACCTTCAGCTGCAACCAAGCCCAAAATGGTGCTCAAAGTAGTCATTTTGACTATAGGAGAGAAGATCTCATCAAAGTCAATTCCATGCTCCTGCTTGTCTCCCTTTCCAACCAATCTTGCTTTGTACTTTGGTAAGGAACTAGAAGTGACCTTCATCTTGTAAACCCATTTGCATAGAAGTATTTTCTGCCCTTTAGGCAACTGCACCAAGTCCCAAGTGCCATTTTTCTCAAGAGATTCCATCTTTGACAACATGGCTTTATACCATTTCTTGCTATCTTGTCTATCCATTGCTTCCTTGAAGCAAGACTGTTCACCACAGTTTATCAACATGACATAATCAACCACATTGTTTGCACCAGGAACAAATCTATCAGGTTGTCTAGTCGCCCTAGACGATCTCCTAACCCAACGATCATTGTTTGCTGGCTGTTGAGCATTTTCAGCTTGCTGTCCTGGCATTTCAGCCCGCAAATCAGCATTAACAGCTTGTTGTCCTAGCTGTTCCTGCACATGTAGTGGCTCATTATCATGGGCAATAGCTGGCTGATCATTTCCAGCATTATTTTCTGCATTTACAGGTTCATTTACAGCAGGTATTTGATGTTGTACAACGGGCACATTTTGCTGTCGAAAAGGTATTTCTTCCTGGAATACAACCCTATGGACCTCCTCAGTCTTTTCGGGTTGTTTACGCATGCGATCTTCCCAGAAGATAACATCATTCTTGTGTACTAGTTTCCTTTTCTCGAGATCCCACGGTCTATACCCCATTTCACCCTCGTCACCATATCCTAGGAAAATGCATTTACAGGACTTTGGCTCAAGTTTACTACGTTTTTCTTTACGAATGTGCACAAAAGCCTCGCAGCCAAACACTTTTAGGTGAGCATATGAAGGTGGCTTGCCCGACCACGCTTCTTGGGGAGCTCCCCCCCCCCCCCCCCCAAAGACCTGTGTGTACAGCTGTCATAACAGCCTCTGTCCAAAAACCATGGGATAATGCAGCATGAGACAGCATCGTACGAACCTTATTCTGTATGGTCCGGTTCATACGCTCTGCAACTCCATTTTGGGGGTTTATGAGGGACAGTGAGCTCCATCTTTATCCCTTTGCTGTCACAAAATGCCTGAAAGGCCTTAGACACATATTTCCCACCATTATTAGAGCAAAGACACTTGAGTGTCTTATCAGTTTGATTTTCAACCAATGCCAAGAATTTTTTGAACTTGTCAAGCACTTCATCCTTGCTACGAATGGGATAAACCCATATCTTTCATGTAGCATCATCAATAAAGGTGACAAAATATTTTCTTTTCCCCTAAAGAGAATCATGGTATCTAACATACATCTGAATGTACTAACTCTAAAGGAGAAGATTTCAAAGAAAAAGACTTTTTTTGAGACGTATGTGCATATTTACCATAAATACAATGATCACAATACTCAAAATCAGCTTATTAAAGATAAGGCAAGTAACCCAAAGGAGAAAGCACTTTCATTCTTGTTTGACTCATGTGTCCCAACCAGCCATGCCACAAAGAAACGCTTGGTTGCTCGATCACGGCAACAACATGATCACTCACACTAGATACATGGAGAGGATACAAAGTATCACTTTTACAACCTCTGGCAATCACTCTAGATCCCTTACAGATCTTCCATTTTCCATCACCAAAGGTGATATGAAAACCATCATCATCTAGCTACCCTGTGCTAATCAAGCTCTTCTTGAGCTTAGGTACATGCCGTACATGCTGAAGTGTGAAGACAGAGCCATGTTGAAATTGCAACTGCACACTGCCAACACCTGCAATGTCACATGCATAGTTGTCCCCAAGATGGACAACACCATGGCAACCCCCTGTATAGGCAAAGAACCACTCTCGATGAGGGGTAACATGAAAGGAAGCCCCTGAATCGAGAATCCAAGTATGCATGTCCTCATCTGTATCTGCAAGTAAAGCATGTGCACAAAAGTGTAAAGAGACCAAAAGTACGTCATTCCCACTGTCCTCACTGTCATGAGTGACTACATTCACCTCTTCAATTTTGACACTGCTCTTCTTGGGTTGGCCCTCTTTCTTCTCTTCCTTGCTATCATCTATCTTCTTACCCTTTCCTTTCTCTTTCTTCCATTTGTAGCAATCACGTTTAAAGTGACCCTTCTTACCACAATGGTGGCATTCAACATCTTTGCCACGTGATTAACTGTGTCCCTTGCTATCAGATTTGCCTTTCTGCTGTGATCTGCCCCTAGTATGCAAAGCACTAGAAGACTTATTGGACGCACGGTTTTGCCGATTCATTTCTTCCATGAGTAGAGCACTCTCTACATCGGCATACAAAAGAATCGCATTCGAATTGCTCATAGCAGTCCTAAATGTATCCCAACTCTCTAGAAGAGTACAAAGCAAAAACGTAGCCTTAAATTCTTCATCAATCAAGAACTTCAAGGCAACCAACTGGCTGAAAATGAAGTTAAACTCACTCAAGTGAGTAGACATTGTTGTACCCTCTTTCATACACAGATCCGTAAACTTTTTCAGCCAATACACTTTGCTTGTAGCACTCTTCTGTGCATACAGTTCTTCCAGTCGAGTCCATATAGCATATGCAAAATCCAAAGCAAGAACATAGCCTTAAATTCTTTATCAATCAAGAACTTCAAGGCAACCAGCTGGCTGAAAATGGAGTTAAACTCACTCAAGTGAGTAGACATTGCTATACCCTCTTTCATACGCAGTTACATAAGCTTTTTCAGCCAATACACCTTGCTTGCAGCACTCTTCTGTGCATACAATTCTTCCAGTCGAGTCCATATAGCATATGCAAAATCCAAACCTTCAATGTTAAACAGCAAGGCATAATCGGCTTTGCTTGCTTCTTTTGCAACAGGATATTGTAGCACTGTTTTTGCCAAACGGCAAAGTTATGTGCTCCTTCAAGCTTCTTTATGTGCATGAGATTACTGCTGTCACTGCTGCCAGCCATGATTTTCAGCCCAAATGTGACCAAAAAATCACCAAATGCAGGCCCAAACTGTCACCCAAGTGACCAAGGTACAAACAAGTACCAACCAGCATTAAATGACCACATAGAAGCACAAATTTCAGATCTGTAATTAAATTTTCAGAAGCACCAAACCATGTGCTACAGCATTCTACAACTGATTACAGTTGTTCCAAGGGCATATGCATCACATTACATGAGAAATCCCAAATTTTAGCTGCAATTTCTGTTGTACATGTACCCACAGGCATAAAATTTGACACACACGGTCAAAAGCCCCAAAATTTTTGTGCTCAAAGCATCAACCACACATCTACATTTTTTGTATCATGCATAGAACAGGCCAATTTTGCCAAAATAGAGCAATTTTAGCAAAACCCCCAAATTTTCCAAGTGTTGGATGTCCAAATTACATGGAATTGAACCTGCATGTACATAAAATGACCAAAATGATGCACAAATTTTGCCCAAACTGCAAAAGCCCCAAATTGCACAGGGTCCAATGTGCATCAATGTCGAGAAATTGGGTAAATTTCAGCCCAATTTGTGCATGTATATGAAAAGCCCCAAATGTCGGAGGCAAAATGTCACAAATTCCTGTAATTTCTGAGACAGATATCACTGTTGCATCTTGCTTGCACCAAATCTGGACAAATCCCTAAATTTTCCAAGTCCTACGTGCACTAATTTTAGTGAAATTGAAAGAATTTCACTAAAATGTAAAAAAGCCCCAAAATTTCCGGGCAAATGTGCACCGACTTTGCAATTTCTAAGTCAGATTATCCACTTCTACGTTAAGATCCCCAAATTCGAGAAAAGCCCCAAATTTCTAGGCTTGGATTGCACGAAAATTTGAAGGTGTGCCTCCACGCGTGAAACCCTCGATAGGGGAACTTCAAGAAATAGAATTTTGAAGGAAAAAAATGTTGAACGACAGGTCCATTGACCCACCGTGCAGGTCGCCACTAGTGGTTCGTTAGAGCCACCGTCTCGTCAACTGGTCCATCACGTGTGGAGTCCACCACCAGTTCCATCGCTTGTGCAGCTCGTCAACTGCTGCCCAACACCCTATCCCCGTCAACTACTTTATAGGCATCGTCCATCAGGCGCCATTCGGTCCTGTTGTAGGGAAAGTGCCGCCTGATGCCACGACTGCAGCTCCCACCAGTTGCCTGTCCGACTGGCAACACGTCAACTGCCTGACGACTGACTACTTCACGACTGCTTGTCAGGTCAGAAAACGACCTCACGACCTGCTCGCCTGTCCTGCTCGAACTCCGAGAGGTACGAACGCCTCAACCGCAGCTCTGGTACTAGTTTGTATTGACAAATCGACACGAAGATCAAGACAGCCATTGTTCCTTATGTGCGGAGAGACAAAAAGAGTGAGAGAGAGAGAGTAGAGTAGAGAGTGTGCACGATTTTTGGGTACAATGACGAGTATACCACTTTAGGTTTTTAGATAGATATATGTGTGTAAGTAGAGGTGCTAAGGGTGTGTTCACACCTGAGCACATTTAAAGGCACGAGGACCTTTAATCCCAACGGCTGCCTTGCACACTTTTGAATGCTCAAAAAAATGGCCACCAAAGTAGACTACATCAAATTGTTTAATGAAGATCAACACCTCCAATCTATCGTACATAGCATTAAAGGTTTCAATTTTGACTGTTGCCCTGGCTGCAAAAATGGTGAACCAAATGATGCCATTGCTACATTTGCATTTATGATTTAACATATGCCCACCAGCAAGACCTCCCAATTGACCAAACATTCCAATTTGCATTCACCGATACATACCAATGTTACCGTACATGCCAGTGTGCACTTTAGGCCACGATACCCCATGATAATTCCCCTGAACACCTAGCATAGGTGGCTGAAAACTAGCTGCATTTTGCATGCCAGCATTGGCAATGCAATTGCATCCATAGCCTAAAACACTAATCCACCATGAAAATAACCTAGATGCGTAGATGGTTAAGGAATTGTTTGCTGTCCATGAGAAATACGCTGCACATAATTCCCTAATGGACAATCATATTGTTGAACTAGAGTTCCCTACACATTCACAGTACAGGTGCCAATGTATGCAATACTTTTGGCTGAAAAAGATTGCCCATGAGCCTTGCTTGGCTGTTTAGAATGCAAAGAAACCTTTTTCCCTTTAACATTGGGAACTAATTGCAAAAATTCAGCAAATTTGGATTGCTGAATTCACTGTTGCAAGTTGAAAACAACGCTTGCCAACTGTGCCTTGAACATTGCATTTGCTTTCTGTCATCTAAGCACCTTAGACTTACCAAGTTACATGTGATTGAAGTACATTCTCACGGATCACATTTGTTGCTTACTATACTAAAGCATTTTCAACATTCAGTAGCTCAAACCCATGTGTTGAGTGCCTTTCAAGAGGGAATTTCTGTTCCTCACTCCTATTACCACTGTTGTGTGACATCTTTTACTATTTGCCCCTTGTTGTACACTCTTTTCAACAAGTAAAAACCTTGCTGTGATTGAATTACAGCCAAAATGCATGTGTTTGCTCCACAAGACAGCCACAAGCTCACCTCCTTCATAAAGATGGTAATATCCCAGCAATGGAGCCATGAAACTGGCCTTCAGAAACCCAAAGGACTACATTCAGCAAATGTTGAGTTCAGCTTAACAATAATTCAGTAAGAAAAATCCACAAACAACTAGAGCTACAATGCTCCTACAACACATGACGCTTGTTCACCCCAAAGCTTGATGTCCCCTTCAGTATTTCTTTAGATTGCTAATATATGCTCAAATTTGATTACAAATAGCTGTATTTCAGAGATTTCTCGAAATACAACTGATCGTGAGTGCACAATGACCTTGCCACCTTCAATATTGGCCTCCAATCAACTATAGAGTGTTCAAGAATGCAAATGAACACTTCATCTTGATAAAGCCTAAAAATTACAACCAACATTTGAACCCAATTTTGTGAAGTAGTTGCCTAGACCAATATCTTGCATAGTTTCCATGCAATCCCATGTTGTTCCTCTCACAAACAAAGGGATTTCTTGCAATGAAACTGTGAGAATGTCGCTTTCTTCACGAGACAAAGTTGCCCAAAAAGTACATTAGACTTGAGATCTCAATAGAGAAGAGAGAATCTCAACCCATAATGCTGTAATAACCTATTTTTCTTGTATTTAGTTCAAACACATTACCATACCTTGTTGTGTATGGCATTACAAGGCTGCCCAATGGTGGCTGATACCTGCAATTTTCACAACAAAGTAGAGAAGAATGGTGGTCTCTAAACTTGGGCTGCTCAAAGTGAGAGAGGAAGAGTCCCAAATAGCCAAGATAAGCTTTTCAAATGAGTCACCAACTGCTCTTTTAAGGGCTAATTAGTGACTTATTCATTAATAATAAGCTACTCACCCAATGAAACTTTACTTGAAGGCTTGCTTCATAACTTAAGTGCCCTAAGTGAGTTGCTTATTGGGCACAACTTTCAATGTAACCCGATTCCAAGGTTCAAACTTTCAATTTAATGAAAGTTTCACATTACACCTTTTCACTTTTGCCTTGCTCTTGTATCACATAGCCTGTGCACTTGTCCATTGCATGCCCAATGACAAATCCTTCACTGCCTATGCAATGGTCACCAAGCCAAGAGCTAGGGTTACTAGGATTAAAGTTCATTCTAATTAAAAATCATTGTGAAGTTTAATTATTCTATTACATTCATTTCACATTCTAGTGACAGTTTACCACAACCTTTGCAAATATCCCTCTACTGGCAAAGCTAGGGTTTTCTATCACCATGACTCAAATTCAACTTGACCTCACACATGTGCACAACTTAAGTATCCCAAGAGCATTAAGTTAAAAATTCATGACCCCATGACATTCATAGTGGAGACAACAATGTACAACAAATACTAGAAGTGATGAATTGAAAAACTCAGAGAATGAATGACTAATGAATGCAATGAAGTGATGATACAATGCCCTCAAGCCTATGTGTCTCTAGCCTAGATAAGTGTTGGCTTCTCTCTCCCCGTTTCCTTTACCAGCCGTCCGCTTCAGGTGAGTCCTACTATTCTTTGACTCTCTTACTCTCTAGGCTCCCCTTGACCCCGTTCGGGTGCCCAAGGCCCTTGGACGGTCATCCCTCGCACCTGTCTCCCATAAATTACCTTATTAATGTAACATTTCCTTTCCCTTAAGAATCGGTTTCGTCCTCGAAAACGATACTTGGAAGGTTCAACTGTAAATTGGGAAACCTTTTCCTTAGGGTACTTACTCGCTCCCATGTTGAGCTTTCTTCTGAACAATCTTTCCATTTGACCAAACATTCTTGATAAATAATATTCCTTGTTCGTCTGTTACGAACATTTAATATTCTTTCTGGTTCATGTGGATTAGATTGGTCATCTAATAGCTCCTCAATGTTATCATTTAAGATCAAATTATCCAAATCACCCAGCTTCCTCCTTAGCTTACTTACATGGAAAACCGGATGTGTTTTACTACCAGCAGGTAGTTGGAGCTTGTAAGCCTGTTCTCCCACTCTTTTAAGTATTATGAAAGGACCACAATACCTGGGTGAAAGCTTTGGACATCGTCCTGTTTTCATGGTTTTAGTTTGTTCAAGCACCTTAAGATAGGCCAATTCTCCTTCTTCAAAGGAGATGTCTCTTCGGTGAGGATCTGCATAAGCTCTAGCTCGATTTTGAGCTTTCTTAATATTTTCTTGAGCAAATTTTAACATACTATTCATATCCTCCAAAAAATCCTTGGTTACCTAAACCTTTTCCTTATGCAGTCCTACTGCATGGTGAACGGGTGCTTCCAATATGCAAAAAATTCAAAACACGCACTAGCATGCAACGACCGCAAGGATGACGCCACGGAGTGTCAACACGGAGGTAGGAGGTGGAATTTGGAATCAAGAGGGTGCGGGGTGTGAAAGGGGGCCTGCAAGGGCAGGTGTGGTGATTTGGAGCTCTGGGCTGAAACCCATACATTAACATAAATGGACTATATCCAGTGGAAGAGTGCTTGGCACTATTATATGCAAACTCAGCTATCGGTAGATACTCTTCCCAATTAGTTTGCCTTTTACTTACATATGCCCTGAGCATATCTTCAAGGATTTGATTAACCCTTTCAGTTTGCCCATTAGTTTGCGGGTGATCCGCCGTACTCATGCTAAGTTTAGTATCCAACTTCCTAAATACAGCACGCCAAAATTGACTATCAAATTTTCTATCTCGATCAGAAACTATATTTGCCGGAAGGCCATACAATCGGTATATGTTCTCTACGAACAATCTAACCAATTCTGGTGTTTTAACATCAATTGAAGTTGAAATAAACCTAGCCATTTTGGTTAACCTATCCACAATCACCCACACAGAGTCGTGCCCCCTCTGTGTTCTGGGTAATGCAACAATAAAGTCCATGGAGATACTCCCCCATTTTCCTGAAGGAATCTCTAATGGGTGGAGAAGTCCTCCCATTTTCAATCTTTCAGCTTTATTAATCTGGCATTTATTACATTTGACCACATAGTCAAGGACGTCCTTATTCATTCCAGGCCAATAGAACTACCTTTTAATAAGACTATTAAGTCTTATTAACTCCTGGATGTCCCGCGCTAGGGGTATCATGACACTCAAAGAGTATCTAGCACCTTATTTCTTCATCTTTCGGGACACATACCCTACCCTTGTAGAGTAAATAACCATTATCAATGGTAAAATTCTTCCACTTGAATCCCATTTGAGCAACCCCTGATGCTCCATTTCCTCGTTGAACATCCTCGCATATTCC